>NW_026526721.1:17901254-18501254 GCF_024362965.1 Panthera pardus
ACGCTGTTTGCTGGGAGTGCTCGGTGGGCGAACGCCGAGTGGCTGCAAGTTTCTCACAGCTGTGTCTGAAGGTTGAAAGAAAACTCATTGGAGTCTTGACGGCCGGGACTTGGTCGTCCGTCCCTGTCCTGTCAGCGATCGTCACGGGGCCGCACACCTAGTCGGGGCTCACAAATCGTGCCGAATTAAAGCAGTTGGAAGCAATATTGATTTTCTGTGGTTACTACAAAATCCGGATGAGGGACGCGTATGCTGGTGGCAGAAAGACACTGATTCCACCACGCTCCAGCGGTGCGACGTCAGGTGATTTTTACCCCCATCCTGGACCTCGGTTTCCTTACCTGTTAAATGGGGACAACAGTGGTCAGGTCCTTATACGGTTGTAATTATCGGAAGGGCTCATACTTGGAATGCTCTTAACACACCACCAGGCACACAGTGAAAGCTCCAAAAATGGTATATTTTAATCACCAATTTTCATCTGCAATCTCCCAACCAGCCTGCCAGCTGTCATAATTTTCTTCCTTTAAATGTTATTTTAGAGAGACATAGAGTGCGTGAGTGAGGCAGAGGAGAGGGGCTGAGGGAGAAAGAGAGAGAATCTTAAGCAGGCTCCAGGCTCAGCACAGGGCTCACTGTGAGGCTCGACCCATTGAGCCGCCCAGGTTCCTCCCCCTCCTTTTTCTACTTACAATTTTGTTAATCTGATATACATGATAGTATGTCAAATGCCCCTTTACAAATGTTACAGGTGAATGAATTTAGTAAAAATTTTTCTTTCTTTTCCGGTGTTGAGGAAGTTAAGCTGGGTCGTTGGAATGTCCTTCCCCATGCAAGGGAATCAGGCATACACAGTCCCCAACCTTCCTGGCAAAGAAGGGGTGGGGGAGAGCCTGGGAGGCTGAGGTCCTTCCTTCTCAGTCTTCCACTATAAAGGAAAAGACCGTAAGTTACATGAATAGGAACAAATCACAGAACTCCCTCCTTAAATTAAGGGGACCTATTGTGACTCACTTTGTTGTCAGAAGCTATGTTATTAAAGGTAGAAAGAAAACACAATAGGCAATGAAAACAGATTATTTTATTTTATTTTATTTTGGTAGACTCTACTCTGGGTGGAGGGGCTTGAACTCACGACCCTGAGATCAAAAGCTGACCTAAGACGGAGAGTTAGACACTTAACCAACTGAGCAACCCAGGCGCCCAAAACACAGACAATTTTAAAGGCAATAAATATCAGCTTAAATGTAACATGCCCAAATAAATGGACCTCTGATATTTTTGTGGCAAAGTTGAGAAGGAAGCTTCTGGAAGGTGGATGAGGCACGGGGAAGTGGCCTTTCTTCAGAAAGAAGGCGTCTGCAGCGATGACCCTGCTGAAAGAACTCTGGTAGGCCGAGATGCCCCAAGTGCTTGAGGAAGTTGGTGAGGTTTGATGGTCAATATGAGCTGAGCTTTCATTGGGTATTGATGGGACCCATTCTCTTCCTGTCTTGTCTAAGAGAAGGGGGTCTGTAGGTGGGTGGTGAGCCCTTCTAGGAGAAGAAGCCCTAGGTCATTCCTTTTTAGCTAAATTATTTTTACCTTCAAGGGCTATAAATTCTCGTTCCCTCCCGCCCCCGCCCCCAGCCTCATCTGTACACACACAAACATCCATACACTCCTCCATTTCATTCATTTCTGGACAGTATGGACTGGCATTATTAGTTGTATAGCATAATTTGCTATGTAGAATGATGTAGGAAAGGTCTCTGAAGATAGGTTAAGCTGACATTCATTTTGGTCGTATTTTGCAGGGTGGCACCCAGTATCGTGTGCTGAGTCTCCCGTACGCCTCAAAATATGGCTCCTGCGACATCACATCATGGCATCCTTGGGGTCTATGCATACATTAAGGATTCATTTCACCACCAGCAGCCATCAGTTCTAATATAAGACAAAAGGGGAAAGCAAATTTCGTATTATTGTTAAATGACGTTTGAAAAATGAACTTCCTCCTGTAACCACAAGGTGGCACCTTTAACTCAGACTCAGCTACCACTAAATATGTTAGTAATATTTTACTTTTATGCAGGCATTTTTACTGTTTGGGGAAGGAGTCTAAAGCTGAAATAAAAGAGAATACTGTGTCTTAAAAATATCAATTTTAAATAAAATCCCATAAACTATAGAAAAGTATAATTTCTTAAACATGAGCAGTATTAAAAAAAAAGGTTTAATGCCAAAATTACAAACAACCTCAGGCTACTTAACGTTCCAAGTGACAGATTTACGAAAACTTACGTTTTGAAATGGATAGATTTGTTAAATGTAGCAGTTATAAATAAAATAACAAACCTGGATTTTCTGTTGCATTCGACTCACAGGGAATCTAAATCCTATGCTTCCTTAAACCTAAATGTTCGCAATTATATTAATCCAAACTGATTTTCATTATTTAATTCGTTGAAGTCTGCCTCCCAAAGGTTAGATATTACGTTTAACTCAAATGATAAAACCTCTTCTAAACTGAAGGTCTTTAAAGAGGACTGATTTCACCTGAGTTATGTTGATTATATGAAAACAAATGCTAATATATTTAGAGTGCGCTTAAAGCACAGGTAATAGCTGACCTATTCCCTGCTTATAAAAGTAAATGATTAGTTTATTTTTTTTTTGAAATTTATTGTCAAGTTGGTTTCCATACAACACCCAGTGCTCATCCCAACAGGTGCCCTCCTCAATACCCATCACCCACCCTCCCCACCCTCCCACCCCCCCTCAACCCTCAGTTTGTTCTCAGTTTTTAACAGTCTCTTATGCTTTGGCTCTCTCCCACTCTAACCTCTTTTTTTTTTTTTTAATGATCAGTTTAAGTAAGAGCTTGGCTTCTTCCATGAAGGGCTTCCAGGATGGCTTTGACAATATGGGCCAGCATTAAGTCACAAGAAGGCTCATGTCAACTCCAACGTATAGTGCACATGTTCCCAGTAAGCAGGGCAGGAAGGGTGTCGCCGAATCCGCCTTTTGTGAGCTGGAGCAAATCACATTGGGGGCCTCCCGATGAAATCTAAATCAAATGTCAAAAGCATCCTCAGAAGGGCAACCAGCGCCCTTTAGGGACTTTGGGGAAAACGTTCTAGTGAATAAATGGCGAGGAGTGGAAGAGAGAGGATCACCACTGTCTTAGCTGGGAGAGGATGATGGGACATCATGAAGTGACTCAAAACACCAGTGTTTCTACCGCATCAACATATCGTCCAGGTATTGCCTTCCTCTTCTACTTCAAGGGGATTATGAATTCTCAGGATTATGAGCCCTACGGAGGGCTGAACATTGCCGCAGACCACAAATGGGCGTCACTTCTGCTTGGTGAGAGTGGCGCGGACTGCTGACAGCAAGAGATGCACACAGATGAAGGGGTGTTCTTTCAACTCAGCAAAGGGACGGGCAGCGTTCTCTGGGAGACTGAGGTGTGGCAGGCTCGGCCATGGTGCCATCTAGTGCTGGAAAACATTATTGCAGTTTCGCGACGGTACTGGGTTTGATGGTGAGCATCTGGGCGCCAAACCCACGGCTTTCAACACCTCTCCCATGCTCCCCAGTCTCGGGTCTGAGAGAGAAGAATGACCCAGCTTCCTGGGCATCGAGAGGACCACGGGGCATCTAATTCTACACCCTCCACCACCATGATCACAATAACATGGGGGGAATAGACATTTAGGTTTTTAATCCGTTGTATTTTTAAGACTTTTAAATCCGCTGTTGATTGCACGACATCCTCAGAAACATTCCAACGGCCTAAACCCGCACTGGCCAGGCCCCAGCTTGTGCTTTCAGCGATGGCCATTGGCTCCCCGGGAGGGGGGTCTCTCTCCTCTCAACCCTAAGAGAAACAAACAAGAAGCAGCCAAGTGAGACTTTTCTCTTTTCTATATTTGACACACAGTCATCTGTATTCGTTTCCTCGGGCTACCGTCACTAAGTACCACAAAGTAAATGAATTAGAACAATAGGCATTTGCCCTGTCACAGTTCTGAAGACCAGAAATCCCAAACCAAGGTGTCAGCAGGTCATGTACCCTCTGAGACTCAGGGAAGAACCCTTCTTTGCCTCTTCCTAACTTCTGGTTGGGCCACCTTGGCTTGCAGCTACATCGTTCGATCTCCGCCTCCATTGTCACATGGTGCTCTGTGTGTGTGTGTCTGTCTTTGCATCAACCTTCCCTCTTTTTAGAAGATATCAGTCATATCGGGGTGGGCCCACCCTACGTCCATTTGCTTATATCTGCAAAGACCCTTTTTCTGTAAGGTCACATTCACAGGTACAGGGTTAGGACTTCAACATATAATTTTAGGGATCGCAATTCAACCTATAAAACCATCCCGGTATTTTGGCTGAGGGATAGCCAGCGCAAAATCGGACTGACTTTTTAACAATGCTCTGTAGCATTCATATTGATTTTCGAAGTATTTTTGCTCCAGTTAACTAGTTGTCTCCTCTCTAGAGTTCTCTGAGATACAGAAGTCAATATAGTTATCCCGCACTTGCCGGACAAGGAGCCTAGAAGACATTTAGCAATCTTGCAGACTCCACCAAGTTAGGAACAAATTGGCTCTCTTCGCCACGCTCCCCTCCAAAAAACAAACAAACCGAACAAAAGAACTTCAGAACAGCTCTATGACTCAACTAACAGTGAATAATGTTTCTAGATAATTACTTCAAAAGTCACATTATGAATTTGGATTTATCAAAGTGATGCCTTGGGCAGTATTGCTAAAAGAGGGGACAGATGTGTAGCATTTGTGTGAACTTTACCTTAAGAATTGACTTCAGTTTCAGACTGTCCTTCCTTGGTGCTAAAACTCTACCGTAACATTTATATAGTTATGATATTTCAGATAAGCCCCAGGTAAAGAAGGATTGTCTTACATAACATTTACAGAGAACTGATTATTTTTAAAAATATATTCAGGGGCGCCTGGGTGGCTCAGTCGGTTAAGCGTCCGACTTCGGCTCAGGTCATGATCTCGCGGTCCGTGGGTTCGAGCCCCGCGTCGGGCTCTGTGCTGACAGCTCAGAGCCTAGAGCCTGTTTCAGATTCTGTGTCTCCCTCTTTCTCTGACCCTCCCCTGTTCATGCTCTCTCTCTCTCTCTCTGTCTCAGAAATAAATAAATGTTAAAAAAAATTTTTTTAAAAATTAAAAATACATTCAACTTAGTGTAAGAAATCAAATGCTTTGCCGAAAACCAAAAATAAATGTATAGTGCTGTCATCAAAATGAAATAAAATTTTTGATCTACCATTTTAGTTAGCACTAAGTTGTTGCAAAACATCAACATAGTTCGCTAAAAACACATTAAACTAATTAATTCAAAATTGGAAGCACCTCATGTAGATGACCCAATTATCCGTGGAGACAAGACAGTGATAATTTCCTTTTAATTTAACCATCGCTAAGGGAAGTTATATTTAACTCTGACTCTAAATTCACAAAACAAAATCAGAAAAAAAGCTCAAATTGCTCAATAATTAATTATAACTGATGTAGTTAAAACAAATAATTAGTTTCCATTTGATTTATGAACAGTCAAAGTAATTTGCTTGGAAGTCAATGACAGAGAATATAAAAAAAAAGGCAAGAGATAGGTATGCCGCTTCATTTTTAGAAAAATACACAAGCAATCATTCAGTCTCTGAAAGAAATCCATTCGTGCCTTCCCCAGTTGGCTGGACTGTGATACAAGCACAGTCTACAATTAACACTGACTCGTCCAAAGTCTAGGTAGCAGGTGGTACTGTTACAGGGAGTAAGGGTGGAACAGCCTCTGAGTTAAATGCTCACCTCAACGATTTTCTACCGGGAGTAAATCATTTTACCCTTCTAATCTTTGCCTTTTTCAACTACAAACCGGGAGTGGCAATAATAATAGCACCTAATTATGACAGAGAACATACTATGGCTTTTCCAGAGAATTTCATCTTCTGTGGCCACACAGGTAGACGTCCCAGTTCCCCTTGAGTCAACTTGATGCTGTTAACGAATTCTGGCCAATGGCATGGGAGCAGAAAAGATATATGCCGTCATTTCTAGTCCTGGCAACGGAAACGTTCCAGGAGACCTTCCACATTTGTTCATGGGCTGGCCATCTTACATGCAGATGACCCAGGACCGGAAGTGGAAGCTTGGGGTAGGGATGGTGGAGATACTAGTTTGAAGAAGCCCAGAATCACTAGAATCTGCAATCACCATTTGAAGAATAGGCATTGTAAAAAAGGCAAGAAATAAAACTACTTTTGGTAAGCCACTGAGATTTTGAATTGCTCGGTAAGGCACATATTCAAGTCATGTACTCAAATAATACATCACCTCATAAGGTTGTTGTGCGATTGAGAGATTGAATGATGAGACTGTGATCATTGTGCCTCCAATCAAGTGAATTTTCAGTAATGCATGGATATTATTACTATTTAAAGGCCAAAGAAATGTATATATCCTGTTGGGCATTATGGCCTTGGTAATAGTTAAAATGTCTTGAGAAAAATATACAAATTCTAGAATACATAAAATTATGTTATTTAATGTAAGATAATATCACTCTTTATCTCCTGACAATGCACCTGGTAGAGCGTTGGTATTCATTAGGGGTTGAATTAACGATAGTTTCAATGAATAATTTCACGTATGAATTCAGTATAGTCAAGGAAATGTCTCCTGTTTAGTTGTACTGGACAGGGGCCATGTACCCTACAGAGATCTTTGGAGACTCAAGAGTGACAAAGATGCTTGACACTAAGAGGGAGAAGGAACCCAAAGGTAGCTTCAATTAAATGGCCCGTGTGCTATTTCTTACATTACATGGTGAATGCTTGACTGTTTGCGTGATTATTACCTATCCGATTTGCATATGCTTTCTTATATTCTGTCTCCAGGTCACTATGGTGAGTGATTTAATAAAAGAAAAATAATATTCAATATAGATGATTCTAATTATAGAGAAGTCTTGGAAGGGGTTTGTCATCAGTGTTTATTAAATGAGCCATTGTGGCAACTATCAAGATAAATGACCTGGATATAGAAGTGCTTCTGACGTTCAAAACCCAGAGTCAGCTCTTGGCGGTAACTGAGAGATTGACAACTGAGAACAAGTGAGAATAGAAAACAGTTGCGGAAGAAAGGAAATTTCAGGCAAGGAATGTGATAGTGAATACCCTGGCAAGAATTCCCAGAACGCCAGTCCCAGACCTGCCACTCGCCATGGGTTTAGGGGCAGATAATCTCTCAGAGGCTCCATTCTCTGGTGCATAAAATCATGGGATTAGATTCACTGGCTAATTTTGTAATGATTCGCAGTCATTATTTGTTCAATATCATCATTATCAACATCAGTCTTCACTGCACCGTGTGTGTGGGAGAAACAGTCAGTTATAAGAGTTCCTGCTGATAGCATGCTAGATAAATTCACCTTTTAACTGTGTAATTTTTTCTTAATACAGAAATAGTTGCTTACCACAGAAGCCAAGTGATGTCGAATAGTAAATTGAAAGACAAATGGAGACTAGAATATTTTATTCGTACCTAATTGGCCATACACAGTTTGTACATCTTCCAAACAAACAAATGCAGGATACGGCATGTATTCTAATGAGCCACAATAACAATAGAAGCAGTGTGTGTGGGGGAAATGGATCCAGCAAGAGAAAGATGATTTGAAGATGTATTTATGGCACACCTATGACTCCAGTTCCTAGGCAACAGGGTCTCGTTCGAACAGAAAGGAAGGTAGATAATTATAGACTACAGTGTATTTGGTCTGCTGTGCTTGAGGAAGGGTATCTGCAAGAAATAAAAGGATATCTGGATCCTAAAGGGTCATTTCATGTGTCTAATTTTAAGTGGAATATCTTGACCGAATCACAGCACCTTTCATTTAAAGTACAGTCTCCCCTGACGGTTTCTGCACCCAAGCTAGACCTGCACCCCCGGCCCTCCCTCGCATATCCCCCTCTGCTCTGCATCAGTGGGCTCCGCTCTGCGGTGCTCTCTGTTAGCCAAAGTCAGCAACTATTTTTAGGAGACGCTGATGAAAAGAAAAGGATTCATGAACATGCGTAAGGAAAATACAATCTCCTGGCAGTTTATTGAAAGGAGCCCTTTTCTTTTCGATCCAGAAAATCCCTTGCTATTCAAAGAGAATCGGCTCCAGATTTTGTCTGGCTTTGTTTTGCTTTCTCTAGGTGTCGGACACAAGAGTTCAGGAGAAACACCCAGGCGAAAACGGAGCACACAGCTCAGGCAACGTGGAGACAAATCAAATCCTGTCTCAGGTCTGTGAGAAAAATACCAACCAGTATGGGCAAAATTATGAGCCATTCCCCAACATGTTCAATTTCAAATCCAAACTAATTACGTATCAACTTGTTTGAAAAATAAACTTTAAGAATCACTCTCTTAATGCACTTACTGCACATTCACAAATACTTGTAGAGCGTCCAGTTTCTGTCAGACTGTTTGGGGCCCCGAGGAACTGACGGTGGGGGCAGACCAGAGGCATCACGAGTCCACATTCACAGAGCTTCTCCGTGGAAGAAAGTGGAGAAAGATACTCAACCAACAAACTCATAAGTGAGCAGCTAAATACAATTGTGATCACATCCAAGGAAGGAAAAAAGATGCAGTTTCTCTAAAAGCCAGTAACAACAGAGCGTGCTTTGGTCTGTGTGGTTAGGCAAGTCCCCTGGGAAGGGGATTTATGCCAAAGTCTGAAAGATGAAACACCCTCCTCCAGGAGTCAGAGAGGGGAACGGCATTTCATGCAGAAGGAAGAGCATGTACCAAGGCTCTGACGTCAAAAAAAGCCTTGTCATTTCCAGTAGAAGAGAAAGGACCATCAGGGCTATAGAGTATGGGTTGAGGGGCAAGGTGAGGTGGGGAGAATGTGAGGTACACGCTGAGACTGCAACGGTGATGGCTGGACATTCAACTCTTGTTAAGCAGTTCATATTTCCAAGTGCAGTGAAAGACCAACTTACGGTTTACACGGGCCAATGATATGGTCTATTTCACTGTGAAAAGAATGGACTGGGGAGTTCAGAATAAAAGCAGAGATACAAGTTGGAAGACTCCATGGCAATAATCCAGGGGGGAACATATTGTGTCGTTCAAGGTCTGGTGAGAAAAGCGGAATCCACTCAAAGTATCTTAACATGAGGGAATTTAATGCAAGGAATTGGTTATCCCTATAATGGAATCGATGAGGAGTGAAACAGGAGATGACAGTGAGATACTCCATGGATGAACAATATCAAGAAGCCACTAGCATCCCAAAGCCGGAGGGTCAGCGGGAGGAGGTGATATCAGCAGAATCCAAGGCTGCATCACTGGGTGGAAGCAGGAACCACAGCGGAACAGTTCAGAAGGAGCTGAAGCCAGGATGAGGATGAGGCGATTTTGAAGGGTGGAGCCCAAGGCAAGAGGCATCGTCTGACACTGTCACTCACCCCAAAATGCTTCCCACTGACAAAGTCCAGCTGGAATCCAGCTTCCCCTGGAGCCTGGGAAATTCAGACCGCAGGAATCAGCCACGTTCAATGGAGAAGAGAAAAATGGAAGGACGAACAGACCAGGAACCGCCTGTAGGCTTGGAGGGTAGAATCCAGTACAACTGGAAGATTAAGTGAAGAGAGAAGCAGAAACGTGGAGTTAAGCAGGACCTGTGTGTCTCCGGCGTAAACACCTAGGTAGATGGTGATAACGTTGACTTACAAATGACAGAGAAAGAGAAGCGAGTTATAATGGCCAGGGGCCCAGTTTGTGATATGTCAGATTTGACAAGCCAGTGAAGCATTGGTATGGAGAAGTCAAAGAGGATTGAAAAGAGAAAGTTAGCTAGAAAGAAAATAGTCAGTGATAGACGCAAGTTCAGAACAGCAATGATATGTTTGTAAGGGGGGTGGAATGGGATTTGGGAGGTATAAAGAAGGTTCATCTCCATTGAATTATTTTACTTTTTACAAGTTGTAGGGGCACCGGGATTGGGGGGGGGGGCAGGGCTCAATCCGTTAAACCTCTGACTCTTGATTTTGGCTCAGGTCACGATCTCATGGTTCGTGGAATCCAGCCCTACACTGGGATCCGTGCTGATAATGTGAAGCCTGCTTGGGATTCTCCCTCTCCCTTTGCCCCTACTCACAAGCTCTCTCTCCGTCTCTGTCTCTGTCTCTCTAAAAATAAATAAACATTAAAAGTAAAAATAAAAAGTTATAAGGCATGACGATAGCTATACTTGTGGAGAGCATAGCTTAAGGTATAGAGCTGTCAGAGCGTGATGTCATATACCTAAAACTAATGTAACATCGTATGCCAATGATACTTGAATAAAAAAGTAAGTAATTATAAAGAAGTTAGGAAGCAAATTTTTCAAAATGCTAAGACTTTACAAAATCAGGTGGGAAGTACCTGAATGGCCATTATGTTATTCTCTATCTTTTTCTTATTGCTTAACACACGTACTACTAGTAACAAAGAAAGACCGGATGGGACAAAGGCATAGAGACGGCAGGTGCAGACTGGCTTTGGACAGTGTTTGGCTATAAAGGAGTGAAGAGAATTTGCATCAGGAAGATAGGCATTAAGGGAAGGTTTGTTTGCTTTCAGTTTAGTTTTGGTTTTTTAATATCAACGATACCACAGGGTATTTCTCTGCTGAAGGAAATTATTTTGCAGAGAGAGAGATTTAAGGATGCCTGGTCCAGACATGATAAAGCAAGGGGTATGATCCTTGAGGATGTGAGAGGGGCTTTTACCCAGAGCACACGTGAAGGTGTGGCCTTTATAGAAGGAGAGAAGCTGAGTTAATTAACCGGAGTAAGTCTCCAGGAATAATTGTTTAAATTTATAAAGATATCTTCGCAAGTCACATCAAAAATATAGCATTCAAAATTCGTTGTTTTAATACAAAATGGAAACACGAGAACTATTTTCCTTTACTACAACTAGATCTTATTTTAAGTGATTTTCACTAGAACATGAAATTGGGGGAGTGTGTACAGGTTTATGTACTGATTTCTTTCTTTCAGAAAACCGACCGTAAGCAGATAACTTCATTATATCGTTGGTTTAGTTACCCTGAAGGCACAGACAGGAGTCCTTAGCATTTCATTACTGTGAAATGTCAGCGTACACAGGATGATAGGAAATGAGACCCCAAAAAAGATCCCAAGTAATTTTCTGCTTTGTTTCTTTCCCTCAGAAGAAGCGTAAACACTATGTCTCTCTCAAAGTTAAAGCTCAGTCCTACCAATGGAAGATAGTCAGCAGGAGGAGAAAGACCATCTTGTCATGATTCTCTGCAAAATCCATCAGATGACCTTTCTGTCAGGAGGCAGTTCAATCATTGTCATCCCATTGTTTATTAAGGAGGAGCATATTCTCCCTAAGTAATCATAGTTTTATAGTCTTGCATATGAACCAATACTCCAGCTGCCTCTCCCAGAAAGGTTGCCTAAAATCCCCTCATTTCACACCTCATTTGCACCTTTGCAAGAAACAACCATGTTGAAATTGAGCAGAAAAGGTAACTAAAATCGAGTCCTTTTATATTGAAACCAATTTTGCTGTAGGTTAAATACGTTGAGGAGAGGTCTGTGGTTGGAGCTTAAAGACCTTAGTAAAATGGCGTCATTTCTGTTTCCTACAGATCCAGTAATGGAGACAGACCATCCCCCTCTCTCCCAGCATTGAAAGGGACATTTCAAAGCAACGGATGATAAAGGCCAACTAGCAGACAGAGAGTAGGCCAGAAATTACACAACATCTCTATAAGATTCATGGGTGGTAAGCAAAATAACGGTCCCCAAGGAATTTCACATTATACTGCCCGGACCAATGAGCGTGTTGCCTTGCATAGAAAAAGGCGCTTACTTTGCAGATGTGATTAAGGATGTCGAGAAGCAAAAATTCACCTGGATTGTCTGGGTGAGCCCGATACAATCACAAGGGTCAAGCGGGATACCAGTGAGACAGGAGGGTCAAGTTCAGAGAAGTTGTAATGCAGAGGTCAGAATGATATGCAGGGCCATAAGTCAAGGAATAGGGCCAACTCTTGGGCCTAGAGGAGACAAGGAAAGAGATTCCCCATTACAGCCTCCACGAGGAACACAGCCCCATGATCCATTTCAGACTTCTGACCTCCAGAACTGTAACATGATACGTGTGTGTTTTTCCAGCCACCACATTTGTGTCATTGTTATGGCAGCAGGGGGAAACTACTAGAACATATATAAAGTTCTGAACACAATGCCGGCCACACAGCCTTATTTGAAAATAATGAATTATTATTACCATCGAATATTTTTCTTATTCTACCTTGCTTTATAGATTTTGCTAGCTTGCCATTGTTCAATTCTAGATATTTGTAGAAATAAACTTTCTATTCTAATTGGTATCATTTTCCAGTATGGAATCTTAAAAAAAAAAAAAAAAAAAAAAAAACAACCTCTCCCCTGTTTTAGAGATTATTAGAAACAGAAAACAACAGCACTGTTTTGACAATTGTCCTTGTGTTAGAAATGACAGTTTCACTAACCAACTAAAAAATGCTAAATTCTTGTGTTCATTCACATAGAAAGTTGGACTGCTAATTTTGTGATGTATTTGGAAGCACAGGGGGTATGGTACTTCTCAGGGGTTGAACAGGTGACATGTATATGAATTCCTCCTTCTTTTCCTTTGATCTCTAAAAATATCTGGATGCTGTAATGAATTTTTGTTTAAGTGGAAACTATCCCAGGCTTTCTCTTATCATTTTGTTCTGAATAATGCTAACTTAAACTTGCATTGTAATACTGCCTTTGTAATTGCTGCAGCCTGTTCACAGCACAATACCTATCTTTTCCATGGAGTCTCCCTAACATTTTCCCCTTGAAGTAAATCCACGCAGAAAAACTGAAACTAGTCCCTTAAAAGAGAATTTTGCTTTGCAAATGGCCAGGCCGCCTCTCAGATACGGTTTTTGTAACCCACCCTGTCCATTTCCCCTCAATTTAAGCCGCAGGGACTCCTGTTATCATGTAATGTTGATTCTCCACCCATGTCAGAATGTTCTGACTGTCCTCCATGCAACTCTGTGATTACAAAAACACGGATCTTAGAAAATTCCTAAGAAGCTTCTCAATCAATTATCAAGTTTGTAGAGCAACACCTAGAACAATGAAGCCAAATTTAACTCAGGTGGTGAAGAGACGAAAACTTTGTGGAGCTAAACGTTGCATATTACAAACTTTTAGATAATTTCCCAGGAAGAGACTGCAATCTATCTGAAAGATACATTCTCAGCCACATTTATGGATCAGGCTGCTTTTTGCTCTCTACCTCTACGTGTATACTGCTTATACTGAGAAAAGAAAACCTGCTTTCTGTGAATATAAAACAAGGTATGCAATAAAATATTCATAATGCCAAACTTGCAGGCTTCAATACATGCACTTTCTAGAATACCAACTATAATGAAGACTCCAATTAGAACTGAGTTTGGTTCTTTTTTATCCATTCATATTTTACGTTACCTGTGTGTGTGCATGCTATATATAGGTGCCCTTTCTTCATGTAACCTTCAGCTGTCTTGGATGAATTTTAAAACTCCCTTTGCAAATTCTTATAGCCTTTAGTGTTAAATAAGTCCTCACTGACATTTACAAGTCATACCATTTACAAGAGTGCGCTGTGGTCTTCATGTTTATTCCCCATTCATTGCAATAAACTGTGACGTTTAATGCTCTATTGATTATTGCTGCAGTCACAAGTGACACTTTTAACGAGTGATTTTCTTTTCTAGGCTTCATCCCGGATGCACATTACACAGATATATTCTATGTTTAAAAAAGTGTTTACTTGCATGCAATAATAAGGTTAAGCAAGCCACTTTCTTCCATTTATGAAAAAGTATAACAACAGCGCAAATAATAATATTAATATGGAGATGTAAAATAGATTGTTTTTCCAAAGACACCAATTTTATGGTGGTTAAGACATTCCCTCCCTAGTGTTGAAATCATTATAAGTTTATCATTTTTTTCCTTGGTGAATCTAGAAATTGAAAGCTGACATACATTCCCTATTTATATGCCAGTTATATGAGCTGTGGGGGTGGATGTTTTGTGTTGGGTTTTAAATAACACCTTGCAGCGGGGAATGAAGGGGGAAAGAAACCACAATATTTGAATGCTAACTTAAAAGTTTGGAAATTGGACATGTGTCCTTTAATTATAAGGTTTTTATAGTTATTTTTTGCTAGAGGATTATGTCCTTATTTTTGTGATGGGGGTGGGGGGAGAAGAGTCCCTTATAAAATAAAGGACTTTTGGCTTTTTGCGTTCATGTTTAATTACATTCAAAATGCCCCCAAAACAACTAAAGCATGTGTCTACATGCACAGCTAATGTGCCCATGGTTATCCAGTCACTGAGGAAAAAAAATTGAGTCATATAAGTTTTTTGAAATGTTTATCCATTTTTAGTTCATTTTTTCTTTTTGACTGGATCATCACAAAAACTCACGAATGGCCCTAAACTGTAAAGAAGCTTAGATGTGGCTTTCTTGACATCAGGAAGCTCCATTCGTTCCCCCAAGTCATTACTATCCTGCACGTTAGACTTTAAATATCATCATTCTTTAATTTTCTTTTTTTTTTTCATTTTTCAAATAATTGTTCCCAGGAGAAAATGCAAGCACTACTGTGAAGGCTGGAAGATTAGGCCTTATCAGATATTTACTCTCCAGCTAATGATTCGTTATTTCCTTTTCTAACTTGACAGCTTGCTAAGAGCCGATTCCTGTAGACCGGCGCCTCTGGAGAGCGGTAAGCATGCGGAGCAAGGACTCCATCCATGGATGCCAATATCAGAGGACTGTAACATGAGGGCTCTGCATAGCCATGGGAACTGGATATCCATATCCATAAGTCAGCAGCATATGGATGGGTGTTTGGGGTACAAAGAAAAAGATGGGGAAGATGGTCAACAGAGTGTTGGGGGCAGAAGTCAGCATGGTGCACCCCATTGGCAGACATCACGTGCTTCCCATTCAGCCCGAGTACCATGTCAAAAACACGAGATGTCAAAAACAGGAGAGCTTAGTGCCACAGGCTAAGAAAGGAGTAAAGAGGGAAGAGTCATTATGTCACAGACACAAGGCAAAGACAACGTTGGAAGAAAAGATTTAATGATATGGTTAATCTGAATCGCTCTTGTTCTGCCTTTTCCACCCACTCCCTCTAAATCATCCAAACAAATCCACCCCAAGTTTATGCCGCTCATCGCTAACATCCTGGCGTCCTTGATTTGCAGGCTGCAAGTAACATACGGGAATATAGAAGTGTCCTTAAGATGCTTTTGGAGTGAATTATGATCCAAAATATGGTAGGTTCTGACTTTAGAGTTCACTCAATTTCCCTATTTAAATGCATAGCTCCTGTGTTGTTTATAAAATGAACACTATGAAAAACAGTTGCTTATAATCACTGTTTTTTTAAGGCAAAAATGACAATCAGTATATGTTCTTTGTCATCCTATGGCTCTCTGAGATGATATGAATATATTCATTTAATAGGTATGCGTGTGAATCTGACTCCAGATGGGGACTGAACAAATACAGTTTCAGAAACCGAACCCCATCATGAAAAATTAGGTCTTCTCTATACCAGATGAATGTCTGTAATAACTATGTATTTTACCATGTCTTCGATCCGTTGTAAGCAGGGTGGTGCCTATAGATAATGATACTGTGCATTTGTCCAACCAAACATATACTGAATCCATAATAGGCACTAGTGATTGTGCTGGGTCCTGTATTCAACAGCAAGCCAGGCACAAAATCCCTGACCTCAAAGAGATTATAGTCCATGGAGACAAACACAGTCAAGGGCAGACTATCAACTAGGCATGGAGCCCCACTGGAAGAAAGCCAGCGAACCATAGGCTTAAGAGATGAACAGACATTAGTTAAGCAAGTCAACTGTAGCTAGTCACAAAGACATTTGGAAAACCCAAAATGTCTTTGACAAGAAGAGGTGAGAAGAAAGATTTTATCCAGGGAGAATTTTGCCTAATAATGGTCCATAAAACCGTTCATTTAATTTCTGCCCAGAAATCTCATATCATAAAAGACAGACATATAAAACGTTCCATCCTTTCCATTATGACTTGACAGTGTTTAGAATGATGTGCTTTCTCTAGAAACATTAATTCATTCAAAAAATATTTATTGAGGCCACACTTTTAGTCACTAGCATGCAATGCTGATGAAGACAGAGATGACACCCAACTCTAGGGGACATTTGACAGGTCTTTCAACTACCCAGCAGTTGAACATCTTTCTTTCTTTGAAGAAGTTTCCAGTTGTTTTTTTTTTGAGTCTTGGTAGGGCACACAGACTTTCTCTGCCTAGAAGTACTGAGAATGTTCAGTATTTTCCTGCCTCCCTTGAAGCCAGCTATGGGCATCTCAGTTAGGCTCTGCCCGTTGGAATGAATAACATAAAAAGAAAGGACAGAGAGGTCGCTTTTCTCTCTGGCAATGACAGCGGTAGCAGAGGCTACAGAATTGGACTCCATGCGGACGTAAAGGTTGCTCAGTGGGCTGCACTTGCCACGGTAACATCCAGTGGCCAGTGGCAAATGGAGTAGTTTCTTTGCAGAGCAGCAAAGTTTAAGACATTGAGCCCGACTTTCCAATTCATTCAATGATTTCCAAATCATTGGTCGCGTTCGGTGAGCTACTCCACATCTTTACAAGAAATGTGTTTTGCTTTTGCTGTGCTTTTTCTGACCCAATAGGCTTCTGTTGCTTCCAACAGAGAACCACAAATAACAGACCAACTTCAGAGCCAACCAGCCATCAGGAGAAGCAACAGTTAGAACAAAGAACATAACAAGACCTACGGGACTCGGCAGCTTTCCACATGTGGTTTCTCAATAGTATTTCACTATAAAACTAAAAAAAAATCATTCATTTTGGCTTTGAGCTCTCTCTCTCTGTTAAATGTTTGTATCAGTCTTCTCAGGCTGCAATAACAAAATGCCATATGCTGGGTGGCTTAAACAGCAGACATTTATTTCTCACAGTTCTGGAGGCTGGGAAGTCCAAGATCAAGGTGCTGGCACATTGGATTCCTGGTGAGAGCCCGCTTTGTGGCTTGTGGACAGACTGCTTTCTCTTTGTGTTATCACATGGCAAGGAGATCTGTCTCTCTTTCTGTTTTTATAAAGGCCCTAAGCCCATCAAGAGAGTCCCACACTCACAATAACCTCATCTAATCCCAATCACCTCCCAAAGTCCCCATTCCCAAACAGCATCCCATTAGAGATGGAGCTTCAACATAAGAATTGTTGGGGGGGGCCATATGGAAATTTTATATTTTTTTAATCTTGAATAACGAATATGACATGCCTTCGTCAAGCTGTCTAATTCACTGTGGGCCCTTTCTCCATCAGGGAATCTTCAGGTTGTGCCCTTGATGAAGAAGCAAACAACAACTCTAACTCTTCCTCTGGAGCCTTCTAATTTTACTCAAATAATCCCTCTCCCCATATTGGCTACATATTCAACATCCTCGATGCTGCCTTTTTCAGCAAAATCAACACCCATGACATTTCCTGAAACTGTGTTTTGTGTCCACACAGCACTTTCTTTATGATAGTGTGCTTGTAGTGCTCACAGGGCTATCATGAGAATATTCTTTCAGCTCTATGCTACAAGGAGTCTAGTGGACCAAGGGCTTCAGCTGTTGTGAGCCCATCCCATGTTCGCACTCACACTTCCCACCGGCTGCTCCTAGCCCATGACTGAGCATAACAGCTTTGCTGACGCAGGTCCATTGCTAATAGTGAGGAGACTCTTCTGATGGTGAGTTTGACTCAAGAACTCTGTAGAACTCTGTGTGGTCTAAGAGGCTTCCAACTTTCCTTTCTTCCTTCCCTCCCTCTTTCACTGGGGGGTCAGACCCGCTTTATGATCAGACAGCTGTCCCAGCCTCTCCCTGTTGTCTCCCCATCCTCCGCTACAGGCAATCCTTCTAGTACATTCCTTGCACCTTTAATCCGTCCTGGGTGTCTGCTTCTAAGAAGACCCCAACTAACACACCCTGTGTCATAATGCCATTGCTCAAGTTGCTGGCCATCAGCACCCATGTGTTTCATTTGGTTAGACAAGAAAACAACTAGGAATGGGTTGTTTTTCATTTCAGGTGGAATACAGGACAAGTATCTTATCTCCCTGCCCCTTTTTGCCACATATTCCCAAATGTTTGTCTGAAAATCCTATCTGTAAACTCACCACTATACCCACCCACCCCACTCTTATAAATCAAAACAGAATAAAGATCTGAAATATTTTAAATCACCATATTTGATGTCATCATATCATTAAGTCATTAAGTGAAATATATTTTAGCCATGTGTCACTCTCCTTGGCAGGCTGCCCTGGCTCTATCTATATACTGTGCCCCTAGAACTGTGCCCTGAGCCCAAGCTCCCTCCCCAGTGTCATTCTGATGTCAAGACACTATGTAGAAATGCACCATATTCCAAATCACAGTGTGCATACGCTTGGCTCTCATTTTATCTTCATTCCAAATCCCTTTTCCAGTAATGTTTAATCCAAGCATTTCCTCAAGAAGCTTGGAACCCATTGCTTTTCTCTCCAGACTTCCCCTAAACCCATGGCTCTGCTCCCAGAAAGATAAGGTCTTTCTACGCTCAGAGAGACCTTTCAGATATAATGAAGTGTCTATGTAGACTTTTGAATACTACCTCTCTAACTCTATCTGTTGGGAAATCTACTTGATCTTGTATGAAACATTGGCCTAATAAAACAGTGGTCACAGCTATAACCTTGGAGATGAGCTTTAATTTGCCATGCAGATCTACCTCTATCTGGTGGGCTAATCTATACCCCAAACCTGCCCAACTCTAGTAAATAATGCAAATGTTAGGCCTTTCTTTTCCTTCAAGCTGCTTTAGTAATACCTCATGGACAAATCCTAACATATAAAATAGGAAAATGGAATAAACAAGCCAACTTTCTCTCTCTAAAATTGTTCTTCCTAAAGTAAGCAGTAAACTCAGTATCCAAAAGAATAAGATATTTGAGATATAAACTCTGGTAGTTCATGGAAACAGATGAAAAGAATGTAAAGAAATACTACCCACAGTATTTTCATTCAAAAATCCTGAGAATAGACAAATTCATAGCAACAGTTTTGGAATAGGCAGTTTCAGATTTCAAGTTCCATAAAAGAATCACTAAGCATCTCTTTTGTACCAGTCTGGTCGTATGTTCAAATGGTATGAGGCCCCGGGAAATATAAAACACGATGCTGCCTCCAGGCGCTAACAATCTCCTTGGGGAGAAAAGTCCAACATGAAGGAAAAACTGAAGACCACCACAAGATGATTCAACAATAGCACACATTTGGTATATAATAGGTAGCTTTCTGAAAGCAAGCGTGTTCTGAAAGTCCCCACAGAGAAAAAACTTGAGCCTGAATCTTGATGAGGCCAAATGTGATGAGCTGAGAGGAACACAGTCCTGGGAGAGAGACAGTCTGTACAATGAACAGAATGTAGCTTCTAATCACTGACAACTACACAAACTACGAGGACACTTTGACACTTCATGCTCAGAGGATCTGGGGGGTGGTGCCCAAGGGCATCAAAGTGCTTCAGGTTTGCAGTGCTCAGTACAAAACGTGCGAGTGCTGCCCGTAGAGACAGTGACAGGTTCTCCCGGGCACCTGTCTGGGGTCTGGAGTCAGCTACCTGGAGGCAGAGCTTGCGGACGCTGAAAGTAGGCTAACTAACCTCTCAGTAATCATCTCTTCTGGAACTTTTCTTTCTCAAATCATCTGTAACTTCATCTTGTCATCCTGTCTTTTCCCAACTCTACCACGGAGGGAGGTTCTTTAAATCCTTGGGTTCCATGTTTGTTCATCAGCCAGACTGGCCTCCACCAGGGAGCCCGCACCTGAGAAAGCTCTCTCTGGCCCATCCCACCTCACTGTTACTTATCCCATGTTCTACCTTGATATGAGCAGTCAGTCATAGCCAGGTGAACTACAATAACTACAGGCAAACAATGCCAAGAGCTCCGAATTCTGATTTGGGGTTCTCTCATCAACTAGCCTTTATGACATAGGAAGAATATTACTAATTCTAAAAGCCAATTCAAATGCAAGTTCGAGTTGAGCATTGCCAGCAATTTATTATCCTAAAATAACCAGAAACCAGTATCCTACTAAACTGGTGTTCTACCCAAGAGTTATCTTGGTATGGCATATGCTATTTGAGTAGAGAAGAGGGTGACAGGAAAGAAATGTCACTGTAATTGATTATCTACTCAATAAATAATGGCACCCCCATTTCACAGGTAAGGAAATAGGTGTTCAGAAAGATAACAGAACTGGCAGAACCAGTTCATGCCTCTGACAACAAAATGATGTCACTGTATTGATTTCTGATTTTTGATTTGTGATTGCCTAACAATGCATCCTTTCACAAAATGCCTACGCATGTTCAAAGTTTCTCCACAAAGATCGTAAGTGTTTCCAGGCAGCAGACTGGAGTGAAAGAAAGGCTTCCCAGAATGCGAACATTTTTCATAAATGCATTAAATAGAAGCTTCAAGGCCTTATCCTCATATGTATTTATGAGTGAGGATCATATAAGCCCAAATAGATCATGGGTCATTTTCTATAAAAATGTAGGAGAAGATGCATTGCAATATGACCACCTCGTTTTCCATCTTAGATATATTCCCGAGGAGCTGAGCATAAAGTGAAAAATTTTTACATCAAAGCTTACCCGATTTTATATTAAAGCATCTTTCATATATGGGTTCAAAAAATCCCGACTAAAAGGAAAAGGCCATTTTTGTTTCTAAGCCAAATCCATCAAGTTATAGGCCAGTTTTGAAATAAGTCAAATTCTAAATACCTACATCAAACTTCTGCACTTACGGCATTATGTCAGAATACAGTCCCCTCAAGTTCAGAGTCTATTAATCACCAAATCACAAAGGACTCCCTTTTCCAATGAAATATACCCACGCCTTTACTCCTAAAGATTCTACTCTTGACTCACTTTCAAAGTTTTTGTTTGTTTGTTTGGTGTTTTGTCCCATTCAGCTTTTCCAACCTTGTTATCTCTCATCTAGAGGACTGCAACCAGCTTCTGGCTGATCTGTTTATCGGAGGTGTGTTGTAAGTATCTCCGACGTCCTTGCTTCTTGGTTCATTCTTCTCACTGCTACAAAGTCAGCCCCTGCTTAAAAGCCCCCAGGGGTTACTACAAATTTTCAGAAGTATGTATTTCTTAGCTTGACATAGAAGACCCTTCGTGTTATGGTCCCAGCTTGGCTGTACTAAGCTTCTCTCCATTTCCACACTTGCCATCTTCTTGCTGATCTCTTTCCTTGGGTCATGTGTTCACACTCTAAGGATGCCTTTCCTGGCTTAATTGCGTATCCAAATCCAAATCTTGAGTTAAAATCCAGTGTTCGGGAGTCCTGAACGGTGAGTTACTGTTTTTTAGACATTTGTGCCCAATCCACTGTTTTTCAGCTTCGACTGTTGCAGAAAGGCCGGTGCCCACCCAACAACAACCACGAGAAAAATAAATAAATGAAATAACAGCTTCTCATCACCGAACCATTAACAGGAGTTACCTCCAAGGAGTGGACTCAGGATGGAAGAGGAGAGGGCACTTTTACTTTGCATTGTATTTTTCCTCCTTGCAATTAAAATATTTTACAACAGCAACAAAAATAAAGTAAAATTTTAAAAAAATAAAATAAAATAAAACTAAAATAAAACCCAGCGTTCAGTTTACTCGTCCAATTCAGCACCAATATTGACTGTTCTGTCAATTAAGTACAATTAATCTTATACATCTTATCATGCCATGAGATCTCCAGTTTCTTGAAGTCAGAGATTGTGTGTGATCGAGTCCCTGTGCCCTCAGCTCTTCCCGTTAGTCTGAGATGTGGTAGGTATGAAATAAAGGACTGTTCCGTGGATAAATGAATCAATGGAGGTGATGAATTGGTATTAATCCAGATTTTCCTGTGGAAAATGACATATCTTCATAAAACAGCCAACTAACTTAGAGAGGTTGAGTCAATTTATTGGTAGAACCCAATACAGCTCAGAACTTTGGGGAAAAAAGCACCCTTTTCCTGTATTTTCTTTCAGAGTTTATTAATGTATTTTTGACAGAGAGAGACCACACGCCCGTGCCAGAGGGACAGAGAGAGAGGGAGAGCAAAATCCCAAGCAGGCTCCACACTGTCAGCGCAGAGCCCCACGTGGGGCTCAAACTCACAAACAGTGAGATCATGACCTGAGCTGAAATCAAGAGTCGGTTGCTTCACAGACCGAGCCACCCAGGTGCCCCTTTCTTGTGCTTCATTTTTAATTCACCATCCCACCATCTAATTTTTGAAGGCACAGCATATATCTTTATTGAGTAAATAATGAATGAGTACCTTTCCATTTTGCAATTCACAACTTTCAGAGGTAAAGATAAAATTCTTATGAGGATAGTCAGAGCCAGTATTTACGGAGAATTTACTATGCGTCTGGCACTGTGCTAGGCATTTTCTATGGATTTATCTCATTTAAAACTCACAACAGAATGTTATGCTAAATACGAGTCTTATTCCCATTTTACAGAAGAAAAAAATAATAATAACAAGACAGAGAAATAACAGACGCAGGAACTGAATACAGACAGTGTTGGGACAAATGCCCAGTTCCCGACTATGGTGCTACCCTGTTCTTTGGGGGGCAATACACCGAATGGGAAAACTTCAGATTCCTTTTCCTAATTGCAGGGTTTGTCTCTATAAATCCCCGTAGTTTCTGGTAGCAAATGTCAACCATACAGCTTATGCAATGCGTAGCCTTCTGTAACTAAAGTCTGCCTGTCAAGTTTCTATCCCACAGTCCAATAAGTCAAGTTTAGTTATTCCTACATCAAATCCTTCTGTTCCTTTTTTTCTCCCAGCCCTAGATCTGAAACAGGAAAAGAATTACATGAAGAAGACAAAGTATTTCTTTTCTCTACTGAGCAAATAAATTGGGACACAGCTTACTTTGTGTGGGGGGGGGTTTGTGTGGAGAAAAAAAAATTATTTTCTAGAGCAATGTCGGAAGCTCATTTTAAAGTAATCTGTTCATGACAAGAAATGAATGCTTTACCACAGCTCTCTGAGTGAAATACCTTGTTGGACGAGGAGAGATTGGCAAGGCCTGCAGCTCTACGACAGCATTTTGCCCAGTGAAGCGTGTTGGCTCTTTTAATCTATAATTCAATTGCTCTCCTGGCTCAGCAAAACACTTAAGAAGGCTCTGAGACCCTTCCGTTAAGTGTATTTTACGAGTGTGGTCTCAAATGTGGTGAGCCGCCCTGAAAAACCATTGAGTGATGCCATTCAAGGACTTGCCTGAATAAAATACACCAGGAGATATAAGGGAATCTGAAATAAACAGTAAGAGCATTCATTCGTATGCAACTGTACTTTATAGGACTGTTCATTTCCGATTTGCTCAGCAAAGGAAAAGATTTCAGGTGAACATGCTTACCTTAAACAGAATAATTTATAAGTCCCTATTTCACAGGTTAGGAGCATGAGATAATGGGGAGAGTACACGCGATTTCTGCTGAAAATGGCAATTTAGAGTTGATCTAATATAACTCTAAATATCATAGGCAGTGGTTGCATGAGAAAGAACAAACTTGCTGTACTGGATCTTAGAAGGCTTTCCCTTTGCCCTTAACTTTACGGCCATGACTAGATTAGGAATATACGCCAAACTGTGTAAGTGAATAGTGTGAAATATTATGAAGCATTAAATTACAGGTGATTAAGCTATAGAAATGAAAATGAAAGCTTTTAGAAAGAATTCCAATGACTTCCAGGGATCGTAAGTAAAAGAGACAAAAATAGAAAAGCTTTTAATCACAAAATGTCAATGTTATAGAAAATTATTTTAAAAAGTGTTTCAGTTCTCTGATTTCCAAAATATCATTTGGGTTCACCCCAACTGACTTTGAACGGGTCTTCTAAATTTGGATATCTCCCATGGGTTGAGATGATGTTGAATAGAATTTTTAAATCTCCAATTAGCTTTGAAGAAAGGAAGATTAGTTTGCATAGAAGTGTAACTAAGCTTATAAGTTGTTTTTTTTCCCCCCAAACATATTAATTTACTATGTATGCTATGGTAGCTTTTCTGTTTAAGAAGCAAGATTATAATATTTAGTATGCCAGAAATGTAATGTCTTCGGTAAGCTTTCTCATTTTTATATCAACAAATTCATGCAATATTAAAAAATTACCTTATTAGCAAAACCATTTTAGCAAGGCATGCTAAGGAGCATAACACTCTACCAAGTGGATGTTTTCTAGGATTTTTTGCAAATTGTCCCAACTATATAATGGCACAAGTCATGGTGTTCTTGAAGAAATGAGGTTTTTAATCCTAATTGTAGAGTAAAAGCTTCTGAATCTGAAAAACATCCCACTATGCTTTATCACAAAATTATTCCACTCTGACAGTGTCTCTATTGAGAAATGTTATTAATTCTTCCCCAAAAGATTATAACTTGAGAAGACATGTAATATGAACAATTGTACTACTATCTTAAATCTTTCTAAAAAACTTTCGTTAATTTTTAAAATAAAATTTGTTGGGGGGGGGCACCTGGATGGTTCAGTCGGTTAAGCATCCGACTTTGACTCAGGTCATGATCTCTCAGTTCATGAGTTCAAGCGTCGCATTGGGCTCCGTACTGACAGCAGAGAATCTGGAGCCTGCTTCAGATTCTGTATCTCCCTCTCTCTCTGCCTATCCCCTGCTCATGATTTTTCTCTCTCTCGTAAAAATAAATATTAAAACATTTTTTAAATAAAATTTTAGGGGTGCTGGGTTGGCCTAGTTGGTTGAACATCCAACTCTTGAATTTGGGTCAGGTCATGATCCCAGGGCTGTGGGATCGAGCCCTGTGTCAGGCTCAGCACTTAGCATGGAGTCTGCTTAGGGTTCTCTCTCTCCCTCCATCCCTCTCCCCTGCTCACACTTTCACTCTCTCTTTCTGTCTAAAATTAGAAAAAATAGTAAATAAATAAATGGATGAATGAATAAATAAATAAAATGAAATTTATATTGGTAAAATATGCAACTGGTTCATTAAGTCATTTATATCAACTGCAGTTTATGAAAGTGACTCATTATTAGGAAGGTAACAAAAAAGTGGCTTTTACTGATTTGAAAATAAATAAACAAGGAATTGGTTCTTTCTAAAAAAATGTAGCAAAGATAATATGGTTAAGAGAAATCTTTTAAGGTTGGGGAGAATATCTTATCAACAGGGAACTATGCTGGAATGATGTCCTAAGCAACTACATTTTATCTTTTTTTATTTGTTTCTTTTAGAACGGGCGATTTTATGAAATCTTCATAAATATCTTCAGCTTTGGACAAACAAAAAAAACTAAACAAAAGCAGCCATATCCGAGAGCGACCTTAGAATCATCCAGAATTTTTTAGAAGCTCTCAGTGTTCCTGACCAGGCTTCTTATCTCCTCACTGCTCATGGCGGTCCTAGCTCCTGTGATTATCAGAGACAATATGGAGAAGAAAAAGTTTAATATGATTCAAAGGACCTTAGAAGGTAGGCTTGAATTCGGGATGTCCAGAGGATCCTATGGTAGCAGAATTTACGCTGTGCAAGCCTGACTTTTAACAACAACAATTTGTCATCATCTTACACATGAATCCTAGTCAAATGTCTTCATTCTCCTCTCAAATCTTTTTCCACATCCTCCTCACCCATTAGCAAAACTACTTATATGCTATCATAAACTAGAAAAACATACTTTTTTCGGATACTTTACACTCTAGAACCTGTTAATTAATTAATTTTGGATGCCGACATTTCCCACTCTAATTTTAAATGCAATTAATACTTCAAAGATTTTGTATTGGCTCCATTGTTTTTTCAGGAGCTAGGAAAATTAGATTTCTATCATTGAACAATAAAACAACGCAGATAAGAAAATTGCAGGTATAATAGTGAGTCTAAAGCAATTTGCTGGGAATAAAGTGAACTCTATGAATTTGGTAAGAAAGCCCAAGTGGTGAGCTCATACTCATCATAGTTCATTTCAAAAGTGTTCCAATTTCTAGTGTTATTTTACTTTTTTATTCAAGCAAGAGAAAGCCATCGAGAACACACCCATTCACACACATGCGCATGTGCATGCAAACACGCGCACACACACACACACACACACACACACAGTATCTCTTATGAATAAAAGACAGTGAGAGGGGAAAAAAACCCTGCTTTACTAAGATTAGTTAAGAGCACATCCCACTCTTCAGTAAATAACTTGAAGTTTGCTTCAAAAAGAGACCTGGGATCCAGCTACAGCATGAGACTCCTCTGCGTTGCAAACCACGTTGTTCTATCAAGGTGACACCTTGAGATCCAATTCTATTTTTTTGGATGGGATATTTGGCAGAAACCCAGTTCAACCCTGACACAATTTTCGATGAGCTATTATAATCTTTTTTTATTTTTTCCAGTCATATTTTCTTCGATGGAGAACTTGCAAACCTCGAGAATGTCCTGGAACCAAGAATGGGCAACACGATGTGGGGGAGAACGGGCATTTGGCACCATTGGTTGTTATTTTATTCACGGCACGTGGTAAATCAGCCCTATTTCCAGTTTTAAGTGTTCGTGCTTGAGGATTCGATTTTATCTTCCCTGGCTCATGAGTTTGAAAAGACTGAGATAAACTCCTCCCCCCTTGTCCTTATTACTTCGCAAGTATGAAAGCCACTTCAAGCAGGTTGAGACCTGACCTACAAGACTGAAACCACATGATTCCTCGTCACTACAGTTGATAATTTTGTGCCATTTTACACTCTTCAGAGGCCATTTTGTTTGTATGGGTTTGTTTGTACTCTACGTGGAAGCCTCAACATCCCTAGTCATGCTGAATTCACCTCCAAGGTGAGGTCCGTGTCCCAGGTCGTGCCATTGGTTCATCACACCCAACTACTACACAGAAGCAATTTAAATCAGTTTCAGAAACTCTGCGTCTCAGTTTGTCAAACTCTGCACTTCATGGCCCCCTCAATCCCACCCATCGTGCCAAGACATTCACCCTCCACAATAGTGTATTAAGGCTTTGCAACATTTAGGCAAACCTCGCTGTCTCCCTGTCTCCACGTTCCCCTTCCTCACTGCAAATATAGAATCCCCTGTTCCCACATAGCTTTTGTGAGTGCCTCTCGTCCCTCTCACTGCCCTATATGTTAACAATTCCTAGCCCCCTTTGCACCTGGTTGTGTTCATGTGACTCAAGCAACGCGAGTGGCGGTGATGTGTGCACCTTCTGGGTCACTCCTTTCAACTTTTTTAAATGTTTATTTATTCTGGAGAGAGAGAAAGAGACAGAATGGGAGCGGGGGAGGGGCGGAGAGGGAGGGGGAGACACAGACTCCGAAGCAGGCTCCAGGCTCTGAGCTGGCAGCACAGAGCTCAAGGCGGGGGCTCCAACTCAGAAACTGAGAGATCGTGACCTGAGCCAAAGTTGGCCGCCTAACCGACTAAGCCCCCCAGGCGCCCCCTGGATCACTTCTTTAGAAAGGAAGTTGCTTCCCTTCACTTCACTTTCCCTGCTTCTGAGGTCAAGGTGGAGGTAACAATTAAGCAGCTAGTGTAGACTCAGTGATAAAATTCCGAACCTGGACTTGCTGTGGATCTTCTGCCCAGCTCTGAATCAAACACGAGAGAGAAACACATTCATATCTTGTGTAAACCAGTGTAGTTTTGCAGGCTAGCCTGAACTTTAAATAATATATCAAGCTGTAAAGAGCACTGTTTAACTATTAATAACCTAGTTCAACCAAAATTTATGATAATAAAGCTAGAAGTCTTAGTGAAAAACTAGTGTTCTAACAGCATGGTGATTTAAGGAATGGAACGTAGCTCAATTGTGTCTTGGAATTTGCATATTTTCCATTGTTTCTTAGAATTTGCATATTTTCAAATATACACTAAGTTAGCGACCAATTTTGTTGTTTATCTAGCTCTTATAATTGGTTTTGTTTTCTTTTACCTATTTTTTAAAATGTTTATTCATTTATTTTGCGAGATCGCGAGAGAGGAGGGGGAGAGAGAGTGTACAAGTTCATACGTGCAAGGGAGGGCCAGAGAGAGACAGAGAGAGAGAGAGAATCCCAAGCTGATAGTGCAGATCCTACTGCCGGGCTTAACCTCACGAACGTGAAAGCATGACCTGAGTCGAAACCAAGAGTCAGACACTTAACCGACAGAGACACCCAGGCACCCCTCTTTTACCTATTTTAGTTGATATATATGCTTATATACACAGATACATAAAGTGATATATATGTTGGTTATAAAGCAGAACACAAGGTAATGAACACTCATGAGTATTTCATCTAAGCTAATAACAAGAACCTTACTAATAACTTCCATATACTTAAGTGTTCCTCATCTTCTAATACCTCTATCGCCAGCCCAGAAGTACTCAGGATCCCACTATTTAAGAAAACAAATCCAAAGAATGTTAATATCACTTGTGAATCACACATAAAAGTTAACCATGACTCAGATTCTGGAGCAAGTTCTAAACCTTTAACCATTCTAAGCCTTGTTCGGTAAAACACCGTATTAACTCTTCCCTCGCAGATCAGCTTCAAAGTTTCGACGAGAGGAAGAAGGTGAAAGCCCAGTCATTTCTCAGAACGTCGCACATAGTGTGTGTGTTGTTACTGACCGGAAAAGAAAGAGGCGGGGAGAAGGAAGGCGGCTGAGGTGGGGTCGAGTGTGTCCAGCCCAGCCAAAGCGGAGAGAATGCGGAGCACACAGCCAGGGATCTGGCCGGCATCCTTGTCTGTAAGAAAGTAAGGTGAGCTATGTGGGACAGAGCCGGTGAAGACACATGATCCTTTTCTGCGATCTTGGACTCTGCTATAAGATGATGTCGTTACTGATGCATATGAAATGCGGAGAATAGTGCTGGGCACCTAGCATGATTCAAATGTTTGTTCAACCTGTAGCACTCGGGTAAGGACATAGAAAAGCTACCCTGCTGTACACACAAGTTGTTCCTTTAGATAAAGGTCATTAAAATGTAGAGCTGCCTTTTTATTTATTTATACCAAGTCATTAGGATTTAAGCCACTAGAATGTGCTTACGTTATAGTAATTTACACTCTACTGACTCAGGCTAAATAAAGGGATCAGTGTTACTTATGTTTATCTAGTTTGGTGATGCATCCCCAGTGCCCATCCACATGTCTGGCATATAGTGGATGTTCGACAATATTTACTGAATAAATGTCTAAGAAATCAAAAATTTCCAGCATCCAAGCATCCAAGTTGCTCTCTGGCTTTGGGATAACAAATATACAAGTAGGCATGTTCCTAAATAAATTATCATGAGTCAGAAACTGTTAAGTTTGACTAATGGTTCCAAAACCTGGCCACTGAACAGAATTATCTGGAAATTTCTAAATACAGACTACTGGACCCAACACAGGAGAATCTCAATGAGTAGATCTATATTTTTGTTTGTTTTCCTTAAAGTCAAAGTTTTATCTGCACCTCAAAAATCTGTATAAATTAAATCATAAGCAATTGTTACAATATCGATTGCCCAAGCATACTTTTTCATGAATGAATAACAACACTCCGTTGAATGAATATGCCATAATTTATATTACTCTACATTTTCACTGAACACTTAGGTTATTTGCATTCTTTTTATCACAATAATATATTTAAAAGTTAATTGGTACATTTAAAGCAGGTGTATTTCAAGGAGTATTTTTGTTGACAACATTTTTTATTGTTAATTTTTAAATTTATTTTATTTTTTTTTAATAATTTATTGTCAAATTGGTTTCCATACAACATGCAGTGCTCATCCCAACAGGTACCCTCCTCAATGCCCACCACCCACCCTCTCCTCTCCCTCCCCCCACCAACCCTCAGTTTGTTCTCAGTATTCAAGAGTCTCTCATGTTTGCCTCCTTCCCTATGTGCAACCTTTTTTTTTTCCCTTCCCCTCCCCCATGGTCTTCTGTTCAGTTTCTCAGGATCCACATAGGAGTGAAAGCATATGGCATCTTTCTCTGACTTACTTCACTTAGCATAATACTCTCCAGTTCCATCCACGTTGCTACAAATGGCCAGATTTCATTATTTCTCATTGCCAAGTAGTATTCCATTGTGTATATAAACCACATCTTCTTTATCCATTCGTCAGTTGATGGACATTTTGGCTCTTTCCATAACTTGGCTATTGCCGAAAGTGCTGCTATAAACATTGGGGTACAAGTGCCCCTATGCATCAGCACTCCTGTACCCCATGGGTAAATTCCTAGCAGTGCTATTCCTGGGTCACAGGGTAGAGATCTATTTTTAATTTTTTGAGGAACCTCCACACTGTTTCCCAGAGTGGCTGCACCAATTTGCATTCCCACCAACAGTGCAAGAGGGACTTTCTCCACCACCTCTCCAGCATCTATAGTCCCCTGATTCGTTCATTTTAGCCACTCTGACCAGCGTGAGGTGGTATCTCAGTGTGGTTTTGATTTGTATTTCCCTGATGAGGAGTGACATTGAGCATCTTTTCATGTGCCTGTTGGCCATCTGGATGTCTTCTTTAGAGAAGTGTCTATTCATGTCTTCTGCTCATTTCTTCACTGGATTATTTGTTTTTCGGGTGTGGAGTTTGGTGAGTTCTTTATAGATTTTGGATACTAGCCCTTTGTCTGATATGGCATTTGCAAATATCTTTTCCCATTCCGTCAGTTGCCTTTTAGTTTTGTTGATTGTTTCCTTTGTAGTGCAAAGGAAAAGCTTTGCAAAAAGAAGCTTTTTATCTTGATGAGGTCCCAATAGTTCATTTTTGCTTTTGATTCCCTTGCCTTTGGAGATGTGTTGAGTAAGAAATTGCTGCGGCTGAGGTCAGAGAGGTTTTTTCCTGCTTTCTCCTCTGGGTTTTGATGGTTTCCTCTCTCACATTCAGGTCCTTCATCCATTTTGAGTTCATTTTTGTGAATGATGTAAGAAAGTGGTCTAGGGGCGCCTGGGTGGCGCAGTCGGTTAAGCGTCCGACTTCAGCCAGGTCACGATCTCGCGGTCCGTGAGTTCGAGCCCCGCGTCAGGCTCTGGGCTGATAGCTCGGAGCCTGGAGCCTGTTTCCGATTCTGTGTCTCCCTCTCTCTCTGCCCCTCCCCCGTTCATGCTCTGTCTCTCTCTGTCCCAAAAATAAATAAAAAACGTTGAAAAAAAAAAAAAAAAAAAAAGAAAGTGGTCTAGTTTCATTCTTCTGCATGCTGCTGTCCAGCTTTCCCAGCACCATTTGTTAAAGAGACTGTCTTTTTTTCCATCGGATACTCTTCTCTGCTTTGTCAAAGATTAGCTGGCCATACATTTGTGGGTCCAATTCTGGAGTCTCTATTCTATTCCATTGGTCTATGTGTCTGTTTTTGTGCCAATACCATACTCTCTTGATGATTACAGCTTTGTAGTAGTCTGGGATTGTAATGCCTCCTGCTTTGGTTTTCTTCTTCAATATTACTTTGGCTATTCAGGGTCTTTTGTGGTTCCATACAAATCTTAGGATTGCTTGTTCTAGCTTCGAGAAGAATGCTGGTGCAATTTTGATTGGGATTGCATTGAATGTGTAGATTGCTTTGGATAGTATTGACCTTTTAACAATATTTATTCTTCTAATCCATGAGCATGGAATGTTTTTCCATTTCTTTGTATCTTCTTCAATTTCCTTCATAAGCTTTCTAGTTTCCAGCATACAGATCTTTTACATCTTTGGTTAGGTTTATTTCTAGGTATTTTATGCTTCTTGGTGCAATTGTGAATGGAATCAGTTTCTTTATTTGTCTTTCTGTTGCTTCATTATTGGTGTATAAAAATGCCACTGACTTCTGTACATTAATTTTGTATCCTGTGACTTTGCTGAATTCATGTATCAGTTCTAGCAGACTTTTGGTGGAGTCTATTGGGTTTTCCATATATAGTATCATGTCATCTGCAAAAAGTGAATGCTTGACTTCATCTTTGCCAATTTTGATGCCTTTTGATTTCCTTTTGTTGTCTGATTGCTGATGCCAGAACTTCCAACACTGTTAAACAACAGCAGTGAGAGCGGCCATCCCTGTTGTGATCCTGACCTCAGGGGGAAAGCCCTAAAGAGACTAGTGAAACAAGTTACTTCCACCTTCCTTTTGTAGGGTACATATTATAGGGTAAGTATCATATAGCTCCTCCATAAACACCCCACCAAATCCTGTTCTGATTTTGTTTTCAAAATATCTCAAATTCTTCTGCTCTTTTCTAAAACACTGTGGTTACCCAAATCTAGAACTTCAAACTCATACCTCGAGTACCGAGAATAATTCTTTACAACAGTCCTGACTATCCTCTAGACTTTGAATTTCTACCCACCCCAAACCAATTCATTCTGCTACTAATGTAAAATTTTCAAACAGCTAAAATTATGACTCTCATTCAAATATAAGATGAGCAAGAATCAAAGTGAGGGAATTAATGACTGAGGGAATCAATGCTAAAGTAGTTCAAAGGAGGGGCGCTTGGCTCAGTTGGTTAAGCGTCTGACTTGGGCTCGGGTCATGACGTTGCAGTTCGTGAGTTCGAGCCTCGTGTCAGGCTGTGTGCTGACAGGTAGGAGCCAAGAGCCTGCTTCGGATTCTGGGTCTCCCTCTCTCTCTGCCCTTCCCCTGCTCGCACTCTGTCTCTGTCTCTCTCTCTTAAAAATATATTTTAAAAAAGACATTAAAAGTAGTTCAAAAGAGAACAGAATATATATATATACACACATATATGTACATATATGTATACGTGTGCACATGTATACATAGGTGTATATGTGTGTATATAAAATCAGGAATGCTAAACTGAAGTTGGTAGTAGATGCAAAACTGATTAATATCCAGTAAGACAATAAAATGTGGTGTTTGAGCTCATCTTTGCTAGAGAGCAGAAATTAATGTTATCAAAATTTATTTGTATCACTATCAGATTTCTACAACCCAAGTTCTTTCCCTACTGAGTTGCAATAGTCAATATGCACAATCAAAGATGACTATTTCTGTACAATCAGATAAACCACCATTTCACTGAAAAAACACCCAATAATCACTTCTGATTTAAGTTGCTTATAATTACTGTTTATTTCTGTTTCAGCTTTTAAAATACAGTCTACAGGGGCACCTGGGTGGCTCAGTCGGTTGAGCTTTCGACTTCAGCCCAGGTCATGATCTCGCCAGTCAGGGTTCAAGCCCCACATCAGGCTCTGTGCTGACAGCTCAGAGCCTGGAGCCTGTTTCGGATTCTGTGTCTCCCTCTCCGTCTCTGCCCCTACTCCGCTTGCTCTGTCTCTCTCTCTCAAAAATAAACAAACATTAAAAACATTAAAAAAGAAAATAAAATGCAGCCTACATCATGCCTCTCCCCCTGCATCTGAATTAATTATCCCTCCACCCAGTCCAGGTCAATGTTTGTCATTTCCTGCACATTCCAGCAGTTTCGTTTTCCACCACTCAACCTTCCTCCAAAATGATTCAGCCACCCTGTGTGGTGGGTTCTCGGCACACAGTGAGAATGACTATGTTTTCTACCATCATGAGGCTTTGCAGTCTAACATGCTTTTCTCTTTTCTCTATGAACTTAACTGCTCTTTACGGTTCAGTACCCAAAGAATTCCTCTATTCCCGCAAGAAGCCTTCTCCAGCTGCACCAGCCACCAGTGAGCCACACAATAACTCACCTGCCACAGACGGAAGGTGTCACGTGGGCTTGGAATTCCTGATTGCTTTACGCCAACATCGAGGACAGTCACTCTGCCTTAGCCTTTTATTTTTAACAACTTCTACAACATCTACGACTTTGTGGTTTAAAACGGATAACTGTTCCTTGAGAGGCAGGGATGATGCATAAGGCTCAACGATTCTTCCAGTCTCTGGAACACTTTTGCTATCAAACTTTTTCAATGTGGCTAATTGAGTTTATTCCAGTTTATGATTCAAGACGCTTTGATTTCAGAGTGAGAGGTGTCATGCAAATGTAGATTAAAGTGAGCATAAATATGCAGGTGCTGGTCTATAAAAAACATCTGTACCATGAAGCAAACCACTTTGAAAACACCAACGAAGAAAATTTTCTGGGGTAGGAGGTAGGCATGGTTACAACCCAAATGTTTAATAAAGACACTGCTATTCCCTTGATTCCTTCATTTATTGAGAGCTTCCACCATAGTGGCAATCTTATTCTCTTCTGTTAAGAATGAATAGGTACCCCCAAAACCAAGAGCACGCTATACACACTGCATGTTAGCCAATTTGGCAATAAATTATATTTCAAAAAATGCAAAAAAAAAAAAAAAAAAAAAAGAAACAGTGGGTAAAAGTTACACATCTCCAGGAAGCTGTGCTTTTCAAAATGAAAGTAAGAGAAAATATAGTTCCGTAGGGTTAGAATATCAGCATAAAGCAATTTCAAGTCCCTGGTGATATTATTATGGGTCTCTACTTGTAACAGTAGGTCCTGAATGGTTTCAATATTTTCAACGGAAATAGAAGATATGATCTGAATGCAGAATCAAATGAGCATCTACGACTGTACTTTTTATGTTGATAGTTGTATCATCTTGTTACTAACTCTTGTAACAAGAACATGGTGCAAGCTTCGGTCAGGAGGCTATTTTTTAATTTACAATGTCATGCCCTACTGTAAAAGTTTCAAAGGAAGCATATGCATCCCATTACTTTCCCTTAGAAACACAATTCTAAGTTTAGGTAGAGCCAAATTGCTTGCCTCATTGGTTACAGGTAGATGATTAGGACTAAAATGACAATGAACTTGCACTTAGGACTGAATGGATGACATAATCCCCTAATGACTACATTAGAGTGAGGAAGAGCTTTATTTCCATCTGTCCGTAGTCGCCCAATCTAGTCGACTAAACTCCATAAAGGCTGAGTCACTGAGGCATACAGGCAAAAATAGAACATTTACTCAAATGATTTTTTTAATTTTTATTTATTTATTTTTTTTTAAAATTTTTTTTTTCAACGTTTTTTATTTATTTCTGGGACAGAGAGAGACAGAGCATGAACGGGGGAGGGGCAGAGAGAGAGGGAGACACAGAATCGGAAACAGGCTCCAGGCTCCGAGCCATCAGCCCAGAGCCCGACGCGGGGCTCGAACTCACGGACCGCGAGATCGTGACCTGGCTGAAGTCGGACGCTTAACCGACTGCGCCACCCAGGCGCCCCTCAAATGATTTTTTTAGTTTTTATTTATTTTTTTATTTTTTGAGAGAGACAGAGCCAGAGAGAGAGGGGGAGCACATGAGCAGGGAAGGGGCAGAGAAAGAGAGAGAATCTTAAGTAGATTCCATGCTCAGCACAGAGCCAATGCAGGCTCAAATCTCAACCGTGAGATCGTGACCTGAGCCGAAATCAAGAGTTTGACGCTTAACCAACGGAGCCACCCAGCTGCTCCTCAAACAAAGTTTTTTAAAGTATCTTGCTTTCTTCCCGAGCTCTGTTCCTACACCCCTCCTTGTTTTTGCTGTGAGAATTGAAAACGAATTCAGTCAAAAATTTGGAGTAATGGAAACTAAGGTTGTTTCCTTGTTGGCCATTTATCGTGAAATTATGGAAATCCACCTTACTAGCACTTTTATTCTCCCTCTGAAAATAAAAGACCAAAACGTTGGATCAAGTAAAATAAAATTATAGCTGCTAAAAGCAATTCTGAAACCAAAGACTTTACGACTGGCTGACCTAGGTAACCGAAACATTAGAAGATTTACCGAGAAGAAAAATTAAACGGCTACCCATTTTCTGTAAGATTGGGAACGGCAAAAATCTGAATGAAAACAACAGCATGGGCGTGAAAGAACATGTCATGTCAGAAAAATAATAAATATGATTTTAACAGAATTGATGAACAGAGCGTATTCAGGGGCCAAAAGGGAAGCTAGTTTTATGGAATTTGTTCCACCTAAGGAAGAATAATCATTTTGGATTTGATAGTAAATCATTTGTTTCCTTACACCATTTCTTATTTTTTTTAATTTTTTAATGTTTTATTTTTATTTTTATTTTTGAGAGAGAGAGACAGAGTGAGTGGTGGAGGGGCAGAGAGAGAGGGAGACACAGAATCCAAAGCCGGCTCCAGGCTCTGAGCTGTCAGCACAGAGCCCGACGCAGGGCTCAAACTCACCAGCCATGAGATCATGACCTGAGCCGAAGTCGGACACCCAACCGACTGAGCCACCCAGGCGCCCCACCATTTCTTTTTTTAAAGTTTATTCATTTATTTTGAGAGAGTGTATGTATGTGAGTGGGGGAGGGGCAAAGAGAGAGGGAGAGAGGGAATCCCAAGAAGGCTCCAGGCTATCAGCACAGAGCCCAACTGTGTGGGAACTCCACCGCAGAAACCGTGAGATCATGACCTGAGCCGAAATCAGGAGTCAAACACTTAACTGACTGCACCACCCAGATGCCCCTTCTGGCACCATTTCAATGGGAAAACTGACTTTTGTAACTATTAAAATTTAATATTCACTATATATGTTGCAATCTGTATGGCAAAAGCATGGGTCTATTTGCTATTAAAGTCAATGTCCTTTCTAATACATACATAAAATGCAAATTACCAAGTTTGGAGCCCAGTAATGTTCATATATTTCATGAATGTTTGGTTCTTTGTATGGCTACTTTCCAGTAACATGCTTGACCAAAAGGAGTTTAAAACATTTAAATACCTGTCTCGTCGGGGCACCTGGTTGGCTGAATCGGTTAGGCGTCCGACTTCGGCTCCGGTCATGATCTCCCTAGTTTGTGGGTCCGAGACCCACATCGGGCTCTGTGCTGACAGCTCAGAGCCTGGAGCCTGCTTAGGATGCTGTGTCTCCCTCTCTTTCTGCCCTTCCCCAGCTCCCACTCTGTCTGTCTCTCTCAGAAATAAATAAACATTAAAAAGAAATTAAATACCTCTCTTGTCTACTTAATAAGATTGGACAATTGGTGACCAGGAAACATCTTCTTAAAAGTACCCAGATGATTCTGATGTTGGTGGTACAAGATCATACTTTAAGAAAAACTGCTTTAAAAAAATCACCCCGTCATGGATGCTGGTATTGATTCTTTTTTTTAATGTATCTTTTGGTGAGGTGTGATGGCATCCATCTCTCAACTATCCATGGTACTTGAAGGAAGAGACATGATATAACTTATCTAAAAGAGTGGAGAACATAGGTATTGTTAATTGACTTTCCAATATATTATTTGCTTTACTAGCTTTGCTTAATATAATTCTGAAGGAAGTGATGTTCCTAGCCACATCCTGGGTAGGTTGTGAGAAAAGATGGTCCCGTAATATGCTGAATCATTGAGAAGAAATCAAATTGATGGTTCTCTATTACAAGCTTTTGAAATATGGTACATTACTGTAATATCATAAAATGTTGGAATAGACTCTTGGTCCCATTATGCCAACGTCGATGATGCCATATTGCCTGGAATTTTCCAAACCGAAGAAAGATTCAAAATGAGGAGGGCAAAACAAATGATCTTATAATTGACTAAAACCTCAGCTAGTTATGATACTCGATCCCCTCTCCAAACACAAGAATGCAACAAAAAGCACAAAAACATGGACTAGACTTGGACAAGAAAAGTTTGGTGCACATGCCAGGGTTTCAAAAGAACCGCCACTGGTCACTTCCCACATCGCTCTAACAATCACCGGAAATGGGAATTTTCCAAAATGGCTCCAAGACCAGAAGCGTTTGTGTGCAGTGGAAACTATTCACCCTTTAATTTTCAAATGAGCAATTTCTTCCGCTTCAACTTCTTCTGGGTCCCAAATAGACACCGCTAACGTACCTTTAAAAAAAAGAAGTCAGAATTTTAAAGAAATAGTGCATGAAACTGTAAGACCAGTTCATTAAATGTGCATCATTGGTGCTGGTTCTCAATCTTAGCTCTTTTCTCCCCTCATTGGGCACACAACACTTTCATTAACATTCAGGGAGTTGCATGGATGCAATAAGGAGAAGAAAGTTCTTCCAGAGTAATGAGGCCAGAAATGTAGAACAACATCATCGCTTCTCCCTCTTGCTTCGTACTTACATTCAATACCCCCTCTGCTCTCCCCAGATAAGCCTTCTCAGCCTTATTTTCTAAACACAGATATACGAAGCCACTCTTTGTTAGTTCCTGACCACTGCTACTTTAATTTTACAGAAAGCTAAGCACACTGGAATGTGTGTTTTTGGAAGGAGAGGAATGACTTAAATGATTTCCTTTAACATCTGCTAACTTCCATGTCTGGAAATGCATTGAATTCTGACTACAAATTTGCCAGGGCCTATTAAAGAACTTGCAGAAGAAAGTCCCTGCTGTGTCCGGGCTCACGACTTAAAGAAATAAAGCAAATAATAAAATAAGCACAATAATTTGCATCTGTATAGCTTTTGTGATTAACCAATCACTTCCCCTGCCTTATTTCAAAAGTCCATGCTCCAAACTACCTTAAAAGACAAGCATGATGACATTGTTACTCCAATGCTGTGTACAGACTTACTGAAATTATAGAAGCCTTAAGCGACTCAGGTCAGGGGACTAACAGCCAGAGCTATGTTTGTGTTTGCTGACTCTTACACCAGTACTCTTTCCACGTGCCAAGTTAATACGACTTTTTGATAGTTGCTTGTACATTATCCCATGGGTGGAAAGATTAGATTGCCAGCCCATTGAGAAGAACAATAAAAGCCTTTCTTATACTATTTGCATAGTTTTCTGACAGTTGATGGAGTTGAGCCTTCTGAGGGGAAAGAGATAGAGACAGACAGAGATACCTAATTTGAACAGAACCTAAGGAAAGCAGAAGGAGAGTGGGGGGGGGGGGGTGGGAAAGAGAGAAGAAACAAAGACTAGATGCTCTAGAAAGAACACGAAATGTTGTAGGGAAGACAAAACCTAGAGGTGACTCTCCATGAAATAAAGTCACACCAAATGGTCTAGAGAGGATGATGTTTGCCATTTCTAAAGGCAGGGCACTTTGGAGTTCTTCTCGCAAGTGTGGTTAAAGGGGGGACAATCCATGGCTCAAAGTAAAAACTGACCAAACCCTTTTTATATCTGAACTGAGCCTAAAATGATCTGGGGTTGGGACCCCTGGGTGGCTCAGTCGGTTGAGCAACCGACTTTTGACTTTGACTCAAGTCATGATCCCTGAGTCGTGGGATCGAGCCCCTATATGAGATTCTTTCTCTCTCTCTCTCTCCCTCTCTCTCTCTCTCTGCCCTTCCCCTCCAAATAACTTAAATACATACATACATATATAAAATAATCTGGGATAGAAATTGAGAAATGCACATTAACTACCGGGAAGAAAGAAAAATGCTAGAGACCTGAACCACAGTGAGAACATGAAGAGGCCAGCGAAGGAGAGAGGACATCGATCAGTGAATGGTCAAAGGTCTTACCTTCTAAAGTCCAAGCTCTGGGATGCACAGTACCATTTATCCCACGAGTTAGGAAAATGGGGGAAGGAAACCAAGAAGTTTAGTTGAATTCTGACTACAAATTTGCCAGGGCCTATTAAAAAACTCGCAGAAGAAAGTTTCCTGAAATCCTATGATTCTGAAGATTCGGGTCGGAAATCTCTGAAAATAAAAGAACTCAGAAGGTAGTTGATGCACATTAATTAAGACACCGTCAAGAGTAATACATCCAGCTTGTATGTTGATGAATTTCTGCCTCTTTTGACTAGTCAATATCAACCAGGACACCATTAGCTGCCTTACGTTAATGGATAAATTCCGTTTGGCTGATGTTTGGATAATGATATACTGAAATATCTTCTGGTGCGTAAAACAGCAACAATGCCTACGTTCTGATGGGCAGATAGCTCATTTTTTCGAAACCAGATAGGATGCTTGTCTCACCTTTTCTCAGGTTTTGCTCTTTCATTCAAGCTGATAAAACAGGGGAAGAAATATCGAAATGAGTTTCATATTCTCTTCATCACATTGGTCTTCAGGTCAGAAGTAACCAATCAAGCTCACGTGCTGACTGACCTTCTAAGCTTGGTTATACTCAAGTGGCTGACTTTTAAGATTAGCGAAGCAGAACCTGGCTCATTTTTATTTCTTTTTATTTATCTTAATTGGATGTGTAATTTTATGTTACACAAGAAAGAGAGTTTTAAAACAGGTTACTTTTTGGTTCAATTTGGGAAAACCACTAAACCATTCTCTTTCACCTTTTGGGTTATTAAGACAATCTTTAAACAACGGTTCTAATTATTTCAGACTCTTCCCAAACACAAAATAAACTAATTATTGTAGTTACATCGACTGCAGTTTTCTTTTGTGTCAAACCAACCTTCTAGGTTCTGAATACTTCTTTTTAACATATACAACAGAGAACGTTTAAAAGCGCTTAACCAGTTAATACAAATGAAGCAAAACAAACATGAGTGTTTTCTTTGAGAGTTTCATGTTATGTTAATATAACATATGCTGACAATTAAAAAAAAATTTTTTTAACATTTATTTATTATTGAGAGACAGAGAGAGACAGAGCAGGGGAGGGGCAGAGAAAGAGGGAGACACAGAATGCAAAGGAGGTTCCAGGCTCTGAGCTCTCAACACAGAGCCCGACGTGGGGCTCGAACTCACAAACCGCGAGATCACGACCTGAGCCAAAGTTGGACGTTGAACCGACTGAGCCACCCGGGTGCCCCTTTATGCTGACGATTTTAAAGAATAATTTCCACAGGCCTAAAGTTCTTCTTGTATGTAAATCAGTTGTCTGTGTAAGTAACATTAATCCCTTTTTTAGTTCGAGGGTGAGGAAGGAAGATGACTTTTAAAAACATAATATTTATGGCCAAGGTTTCTTCCTACTTATCACATGATCTGGGAATACCAAAGCAATGCCTTTCCTGACGTTTTGATTCTGTTTGCTATGGGAAGAGAAAACAGTATTCTGACCTTTATCGTGATATGGTTTATGTTCACAGCTAGTCAGTCTCTTTTCCCACTGAATCATGGGTTTCTCTGCTCCATTTGCAATGCAAAGTGAAGTTTTCCCCCTGCCTCATTAATTTAAATGATCAGTCAAATATGTTTATGAGACCTAAGTAAAGAAGTATAATTTCCATCCTAACTTGAGCTTCACTGGGCTCTTCTCCCCTAAGGGAGGATATACTCAGTTTTATCGCCAGTGTTGTAAAACATGAAGGTCTTGCAGTGTGGGACTGAAAGATTCCTCTACACTTTCACGCTCTCCTTTTGGTGGTTTTTGAACTGCTTGAAACCGCTTTTCTTTACGCCACTTTTAATTTTTAGAGATAGTAGAGTTGTCAGTGACTTCTTTTAAGCAGAAGGAGAGAAACTACATTCCTTAGAGATTGAAGCAAAGGCAGACTTGAGTATCTGGATAGCTCTACACTCAGTCCAACAAAAATACTGTCCAGTGCTTGTGTTCTTGGAATAGTTCTTACCTTAGCCATCCTGTGACTTAGGAGAATAACGCTCTATCATCGTCTGATCACCCAGCTGTGACCGTGTGACTGTTCTTATGACATTGGCTGGCAAATAGGAGTCCCGAAAGAGCAAAACAATGAAATCAGCAATAGTGTAGAGTAGCCGAGCTTCCTGGGCATTTGGGTCTAAGAAACTGAAGTCCAGAAAAAAATGTGCCGTGGTTGTGAGGTCAGTAATTATTGCATGTGTTTTCTAGATTGAGTCTGCTGAGGACATACTAGGTTGAAAAATGGTCTAAAATGGAGGTTTGTGGGCCCTAGTGAGGATAATGAAGAAGGAAGGAAGGAAAGGAGGAAGGAAGGAAGGAAGGAAGGAAGGAAGGAAGGAAGAAAGAGAAAAGAAAAGAGGGAGGGAGGAAGGGAGGGAGAATGAAAGGACATAATGACCAATACATATATCACTTTCTTCTGCCAGGCAAATATTTTATATGTTTTATCTTAATTCATCACTGCCTCAACCCTATGAGATGGCCTTATTACCTTCATTTTTCAGCGGTGAAAATGAGGGACAGAATACTTAAATAATTTTTCTAGCTAGTAACAGAATCATTGTGACGTGGTTAAAAAATGTGTCATGTCAACCCGGTTCATCACTGACATAGGCTAATATGATTTACTATATATTTACTAGATGGGGTATTAGAAGTTTGATAAACTTAACCCCTTCTCCTCTCCTCATTATTATTTAAAAGAGTATAAAGTCCTTGGTGACCTAAGAATTTATCGTATGTCAGAGAAAAAAGTATGGCTTTTTTCAAAGAAGTGGATCAAAAAAATTGACTGATAAAACTGACAGACAAATTGATTACACAAACTATCAATGTTGTTGTACTTCAATATTTACTCCTTCCTTTGTTCAGACCATCAGTTTCTAAAGAAACAGATACCAAAAGAAATAATTTCACACATACTCCCTTAAGATTTTCAGTATCATTTCATTTCATCACATCAACAGTAAAGTCAGCTTACTTCAGCCAACAAAATCCTGAGAATGAGGAACTCTTTAAGTGTTAAGCCAGCATTAGATTATTTGAGATTTCAAGTACAGCTGAATACATGAAAGCAAATACAGTAAATCTACATGAAAGGCGTAAATTATCTATGATTTTCACATACTTCTAAACATTGAAGGGATGTTAAAAGTTGTCTCTTTTTTAAATTTTTTTATGTTTATTTATTTTTGAGAGAGAGAGAGAGAGAGAGACAGAGGGCGAGCAGGGGAGGGGCAGAGACAGAGGGAGACACAGAATCCGAAGCAGGTTCCAGACTCTCAGCTGTCAACACAGAACCAGACGCAGGGTTCAAACCCATGAACTACAAGATCGTGACCTGAGCCGAAGTCAGATGCTTAACTGACTGAGCCAGCCAGGCGCCCCAAGAAGCTGTCTTGTTTTGTTCAGGCCGCTATAACAAAGTCCCAGACTTGGTGGCTTATAAACCACAGGGATTTATTCCTCACAGTTGTGGAGGCTGGAAGTGACAGGTAAGGGTGCCATCATGACTGGTTCTGGTGAGAGCCCTCTTGCAGATTGCAGACTATCATCTTCTCCCTTTATCCTCATATAACAAGGATCAAGAGAGTTCCTTTCACGAGGGCACTAACTCCATTCAAGGGGGTCCCACACTCATGACCCACCTCCTAATGCCATTTCATTGGAAATGAGGATTTTGACACATGAATTTTGCAGGGACACAAATATTTAGTCCTTAATAGATAGATAGCAGACAACTAACACCAAGAAGAACATGATGTGCCCTCTTAACACGTAGGATAGAATATGAATCCCGCTCCCCAACTGCCTAGGCTCAAATCCCAGCCGTGCCACTTACCAGCCATGTTACCTTAAGCACATGACTTAAACTTTGTGCCTCAAGGTCATCATCTATAAAATAACAGTGTCTCACACGTTGGTTTTAAAGATGAAATGAGTTAACTTATGCAAAATTCCTGGTTAATAGGAGATGGCATATAAATATTAGCTATTTTATTAGGATCAGCTGGGAGAAAAGAAAACTACTCTATGTATTTTTAAAAAGTAGGGATTTAATACAAGAACTTGTTCACAATGATGTTAAAAAGGGTGGAGGAGGGGCGCCTGGGTGGCTCAGTCGGTTAAGCGTCCGACTTCGGCTCAGGTCATGATCTCACGGTCCGTGAGTTCGAGCCCCACTTCGGGCTCTGTGCTGACCGCTCAGAGCCTGGAGCCTGTTTCAGATTCTGTGTCTCCCTCTCTCTCTGCCCCTCCCCTGTTCATGCTCTGTCTCTCTCTGTCTCAGAAATAAATAAACATTTAAAAAAATTTAAAAAAAAAGGGTGGAGAAGCAAAAAGAAGGGGAATTGTTAGATAAGAAAAAAAAAGAAAGAAGAAAGAAAGAAAGAAAGAAAGAAAGAAAGAAAGAAAGAAAGAAGAAAGAAAGAAAAGGAAAGGAGGGAGGGAAGGAAGGAAGGAAGGAAGAAAGAAAAGAAGGAAGGAAGGAAGGAAGGAAGGAAGGAAGGAAGGAAGGAAGGAAGGAAACATCCTGAAATCAGGAAATTGTTCAAGCCCATTAGCTTGAGCAATTGACCAAAAGAAGTTTCTCCACTGTTGGGACTGCTGGAATCTTTCTCTCTTTTGGCCCTGTTGCCTCTATGGTAAACACCAAGTGTGGCCACTGTTGGAGAGAGCAACGAAATGCTTCTTCTCTCCCCTTTCCTTCTAACCTGCCAGCACACCGCCCCCTAACAGGACTTAACAGGAACACGGTTGGCCAGATAGTCTGGGGAATGTAGCTTACAGGCACCCCGCCCCACAGCCTAGATGAGTTAGCAGAAGTCCAGCCTGAGCCCCACCACCTGAGGGGCTCTGGGCCACGAATGGCCCTACAGGCTCGTCCTTTTTTGAGGCAAAGAGCCTTTTTTGAATCTTTCATATTTCCATCTTTGTCGCATGCACCTCCTAGGGTGCAGCCTAAGCCCTCAATGATTTCCCAGATAGGTGGGGTGGCTTCTAACAACTCAGGGCAAGTCTCAGACGGACGCAGTGGGCTATTGGTGGCCAACACTCACCAGTGGGACACGGGTGCACTGGCTCCTTAAAATAAAACCTGTCTATTGGTGTCTTTGGCCTAAGAATTTACGGAGGGGAACATGTATTAAGTAGGGGCACCTGCTGGCATCTGTCAATTCCTCAGTCTTGAAGTTTCAAAATCTCTAGAAGAGGAGGGCAGGGGGGAACCCCACCGAACTTTAAGAAAACTTTAAATATGGAACTACTTAGAGGCACCGGGGGGGTGGTGCTCAGTTGGTTAAGCGTCTGATTCTTGATCTCAGCTCTGGTCGTGATCCCAGGGTTGTGAGTTTGAGCCCCACACTGGGCTTCACGTCCGGTGTGGAGCCTACTTAAAAATTTTTTTAAATAAATAAATACTTACATTAAAATAAAAATTTGCATATTAAATATGGGGTGCGTGTAGAAAATCAGCCAAAACCTTTCATTAAAAGTAATCTTTAGAGATAATTAGCTGCTTCTGGAAGTTTTTTCCCATCATTTCCGTTAGATTTTACCACTGATCTGTCACCAACCTTTTCATACCTAAGGTAGTTTAAAATCAGACTGAAGACTCAAATTCACTATTAGTCCCATGTCTTTGATTAGACCATTCAAAACTAGTGTTCGACATTCTACAAGGAGGCACTCTCGAAGCTCTCCTGAGCTTTCTACTCTCCGTCTTAGAAAACGTCACTGCATAAGAAAATAGCAACAAGTTTTACACAGTAGTGGTTATCGGTGCCATGCTTCTGCATTAGAACTTTCTACAAGCTTTGGCTGGTGAGATTTTTCAGTCCCGTGTACTGTATTATGAAAGTTGGAATGGATTTTACACCTGCAATCTCTCTCCCTAGTGGCATATAAGAACATTGAGGATTATTGAAATGTAATGACTTTTACAAAATATCAGGGCTAGTTAAGGGCAGAACAGGAACCAAACAGCGATTCTCCAGTTTTAGCCTTGCTACTGCACCACGCATATGTGCAGTTGCTGCTACTTAATGCAGACTGAATTCTATTATCTATTCTTATCTATTATCTATCTGTTCACCTGTCGATCATCTATCTGTCTATTTGCACATCAGCTTGATTCGAAAAGGATACAGGTTGGCTTACAAAAAACAGACACAACACAACGAGACAGTAAATACTTAATACACGAAGTGAAAGGAACATAAATTTGGGAACCATAAGCTGAAACCATGCATGAGGATAGTAAATAAATGTCTTTGGTGGGAATTTTCCACTGGCTAAAGGTGAGATGTTCATTAGGACCTGAGATTTCTACTCTGCCAACCAAGAAACAAGGATCCCATGATCATACCAGGGTAGATCAGATAACTGGTTCACTGGTTACAATGGATCACAGGCTGCAAAATACAAATAAGCCGGTTGTTTAAGAGAGCAGTCAATACTTGCTGACAAAAGTAATAAGCTGCTTTCTTGAAGAAAATGGCATCTCTCCAAGGAAAGAAATTGCAAATAAAATCAGCTTGATGCTCTTTTCGGACCATGTGTTCCGTCAGCACGTAGAGAGAACTAAGTACAACATTTTTTCATTATAGTTTTGCAAGAATTATAAATAGATCTGTTAAAATGTTATAACTTAAAACACGGCCTGCCTTACTATAATTATACCAGCATATTTAAGGATAGTTTCACGTAAAGTCACAGTAGGTAGTAAAATTGTTGGCCCACAATATCATTTTCCTACGGAAGCCTGAAAGCCGGTCATTTTAAGGTGAGATGTCTAAGGTAGAGGGAATGTCCGGAAGGTGGCAAGGGCGTGAAAAGTCCGAAAGATGAGTGACTAAGTCTGTGGTCACAGGTAGCAGTCATCTAAAAATTTCACACTTTAGAAATCAGCTCAATTTATTCATTTAAACTCTACCTAGTTTCTTTAAACACTGTTTGAATACAGTTTATTATGCCTCCAAGAATGATTAAGAAATCTGTAGAAACGGAAATATGGCTCCAATTACCTCCATACCATTTCTAGGTCAAGCTCACTGATGTTACATAGGTGGAAAGAAGGTTGCCCAGTAATTTAGTGTGAAAACATTTCTGGTTGATGAAAGCAAAAACCCTTTATCTTTGATCTCTCAGAAGCTCAACATTATTTTTCCTCCAAGACGTTGATTCAAATCAGCCATATTGTTATTTTTTTTTTTTTCTGTATTAGCTGTGGCTTTCCATAGGATCCAGATTCATGTTTGGGTTTTTTTTATGTTGTTTATTTTGTCTCATATTTCATGTCCATAGTCCCTTTGGTCAGGTAAGCAAATTTCCTGTCAAACACATTCTTTCCAGAACTCATGAGATGGACTACTCCATTCAAAAGACATGTTGGAATCATACATCATTCGGCAGAAAACCAAATTGCATTTTTGCATCAACTTTGAGGAGGAAAATTTCATTCTGCATGACAGATAAAGGTAAAAGATTTCCATGTGGCCTCAGTCATCAATTGTCTTCCAAGATTTCAATTGCCTTAATATTTCTAGTTCATTCTCATAATAGAACTTGTTTCTGCATAAATCAGTAGACATGGGAGTTTCGATGGGTTTGTTCGTTCTCAGAAGTTTCTTTGCTGCATATCAGATACTTAATGTGAGAAGACAGCTCATCTATAAAATACACTTTGCCACTCGTGCGCCATTTCTCAGAAAATTATCAGTAAGCATAGTTCTCTCTTTCTTGAGAGACCAGAATCATCCTTCCAACCATCAAATTACCCCTTTGTTCCCTGTGGCATTGGGTACTACCATTTAAGCAGCTCTGGAATCAGCCTCCTTGAAAAAAGGTTTTACCTATTGCCTGATTTACAGTGCCGTAGAACTTAGAGTAATTCTTTTAAGCACCATATTTTTTCTCATTGACTTCTTGATAATGCTTTTGGTATTGCTATACCTTTTTAAAAAATGCCTTTTTGACATCCTTCCTGGATTATTTTTTTCGTTCTATCTAGCAGCTTATCATCTTTACTAGTGGATTAGAAAGGAGGGGAGTGAGGCTTATACCTTTCACCTTGTGCTCAAATGGTCCAATCTGTTCTCAGAGCACCAGTACTCGGGAAATGTTTTGGCTCAAGATGTCAAATAACACAGCATATATCTGCATGTTATTAAAATAATTCTTTATGTTTCCATACCAACAACTGGGACTTGGGTAAACTATAGTCCTCGTTGCCTACCCTGTGTATGTATACACACACACACACACACACACACACACACATACACACATCTCATCTCCTATTTTTAAAACCCAGAAAATTATTACAAGTGTATATGGCAAACCATCTGTTTTTAACACTTATTTTACTGTGATTGCATAAATCAGGAAGCATTTTCAGAAATAAAGCCATGAAGTTAGCCCAATCTCTTTCCCGTGGATCTCTGCTAATTGGGAAAACTGTGAACGATGTCAACCTAGCTCCTTTCTGCATGTTCTTTATTGTGGAATCCTTGGTTTTATGATAATATAATACAAGTCTACTAACTTGAAAGTATGGGCTTTATAGACACATATCCAAACTGCAGATTTAGTTGTTGTATCAGTAGGGGTGTTGGTAAGAAAAGAAGCCATGCTCAAACTGAGTAATTTATTATTTTGGGGGGGGGTAATTGTTTATTTTTGCCAATATATGAAATTTATTGTCAAATTGGTTTCCATACTACACCCAGTGCTCATCCCAAAAGGTGCCCTCCTCAATACCCATCACCCACCCTCCCCTCCCCCCCCACCCCCCCATCAACCCTCAGTCAAACTAATTTAAAGAGAGTTTAATAAAAGGCTGATTTAAAAGGCGCTGTCAGGAATTAGGGAAACTTAGTAAGGAATAGTGTTGAATTTGATTCCACTAACTTAGAGGGGTGTTATCCCTAGGTTAGAAGGAGAAGGGTCAGAAGCAATGATTTGAACTTGAAAAGGACATTAATATCGAAAGGGATTCCTGAAGAATCTTTGGCCTCCGGTAGAGGGAAGAAATAACCAACACTCAGGAGGGGATCTGAGGAATATAAAGCCTAATTTCTGTGCTTCCCATTGGTTGAACCCAACCTGAATTCAGAGGACTGGAGACCTGTGGTCTAGACCAGCATCCTGGGGCATAAGTAGGGTGGAAAGCGGAACTAGGGGAGAAAATGGAAAATATTCCGCAGATAGGAGACCGAAAATGGTAACCACATGAGGACACACAGCAGGCACAACAGGGCCCATCTTTCAGTCCAAGGCAGACAATTTGAGCTTTAGAATGGCATTCCAGAAGTGGAATACGAGTAGTCTCTTTAGAATTCAACCTGCACAATCTATCATCATACCCTTACAATAACTTCCGAAATAATTTGTCTCGGTATCTCCTATATGGTCACATATAGTCTTATCACAGTAAATTCTCAGTAAACTCTAGTAGAGTCATAAAATAACTTGCCTCTTAGGTCCCCAGCCACAGCTGTCAGTTTTTTATCTTGTATGCATTTCCATAAACAATGTTTCCAAGTTCCAAGTCATTGTGTCCACATGTAATGACCCACCAGATCTGGACAAATAATACAGAATGCTGTATTTTAAAAGTTGTGATCAAGGTAAAGGATTCCTGCACTATCCAAAAGAAGTGGGGTCAGGAGCAAAGCACCTCTGTCAAATGAATTCATTTAGAAAAGCCTCGTGGAATAGTTTGTAGTCTCGCTGTGACGCTGTCTCGTAGTCTCGCAGAGTTAAAATGATATGGATGAACATGTTCCAAAGAGATTCACAAACTCCTCCTTTCCTCAATTTCACTATGGAAAAAAAAAGGGAGTGCTGGCCAGTTTTGGGGGGAAACAGATGCAAGAACATCTTCTTCTGCCCCACAGAGATGAATAATTGCCTGCCATTTGAAAATTGTGGTCTCAAATTCGAAGCATCAACGGCGTATTTTAAAAAGCAGGTAAGTACTGTTCTAATGGAAATGCACAAGGTTCACTCTTATGCAGAATACACTGCACCCAAGAAAAGGAGGTTTTTTTTTTCTCCTCTAAAATTTCAGTATCTTGGGTGACCTATGGGGGAAAAATCTGTATTGGGTAGTACAATAAAGGCTACATACACATAAGTATGCGGCTGTGTTACTTTTTAGGCAGACGAGCAAATTCTTCATGTTCTAGAAGCTAATTAAGATAAAGATTTGCTTGGCACGCAATTTTGCTTCCTTAACGTCTTTTATATTGAAGTCACTCTGACTTACAGAGCATCCTACATTTTAGTCACTGACCCATAACATACAAATGCAAGCCGGTTAAAGGATAACAACACGCATTCTGAATGACTTGTGAGGAAATGCTTCAAACTTGAAAGACATTTTAATAACAATTCACCAGCCAATTCCATTAGTCTTAAAGACTAGAGAAACACAAAGAGAAAATTTGAATTACATAGAATTTAAAGACACTTGCTAGAATTTAAAGACATTTCAAGCTAAATTTAAACCTTTTGGAGGTGGTATCGGGCTGTTTTTGAGCTAGCAAAACGCGAGATCCTAATGGCAAAACCCAATTAATGATAAACTCGATTTCTGTACTTCACAGTCTGCTCCTAGTGAGTGTCATTTATATCTCAGCATTGTATTTTAAAAAGCTTTCTCCGTTTAAAGAAACATACCAAGCAAAGGTGACTTAAACCGGTTTCATGATACAATGATGACACCTACTTTTTTAAAATAAGGTGTTTCTCCTGTGCGTCAACTTCAATCTTTTTGTCAATATCTCCTGTAGCGTACATTTCTGTTCTACCCGTGCTGCACACACACTGTCGGCAGGCCCTGTGAATGAATCTATTTGTTTCTGACCCCTGTTTCAAATGATAATTTTGGGGGTTTTTCATTTTCATAGGTTTTTGCATGTATGTTAATTTTCTGGGACTGGTGTAGCAAAGTGCCCCAAACTGGGCAGCTTAATACAATAGGCATTTATTGTCTCACAAGAAATTCCAGAGGCTGGCAGTCCTAGATCAAGGCATCTGCAGACCTGGTTCCTTCCGAAGGCCGTAGAAGCATCCGTTTCATTGCCCTCTCTGGGATTGTGGCGGTCTGCAGGCGATCTGGCTCTCCTTGGCTTGTAGATGCATCACCACGATCTCTGCCTTCATCCACACATGGCATTCTCCCTGGGTGTCTGTGCCCAAACTTCTCAGTTTTTAAAAGGACATCAGCAGAGGGGCCGCTCTAACTCCAGGGTGACCTAATCTTAATCAATGACGTCTGCGAAGACTCTATTTCCAAATATTGTCACATTCTTAGATACTGGAGGTTAGTACTTCAACATATGAACGGCGGGGGGCGGGGGGTGGACAGCACACAATTCATCCTACGACAGCATGTTGGGCCATGACTTTCAGTCTTTTTGTGTGTGTGTGCCTACGTTTCTAGAGTTTCAATTACTTCCCTTTCAAGTTTACTAATGAACTTCTAGACTTCAATGTCTGTTCTGCATTTAAGCCAATGAGTTGTTTCTTGATCTTTGTTTTGCATGTTCTTTGTTCTATATGTTCTTTGTGTGCTATTCTATTTCTATTCTCATTATGTTCCTTTCCCTTTAAATGCTTGAACACATTGAGAATGCTTATATAAGCTCTTTTAATGTCCTTGTCCACTAATTCCATCATTTTTGCCACTTAGGATTTTTTTCTATCACCTATTTTTTTTCTCCTGTGAATGTGTGACATTTTTTTTCTTCTTTGCATGTCTTTGCATGTCCGGTAATTTAGGACATGGTGTGCTTATGTTAATGAGGACTAAGTTTTGTAATCTTCCTTCCAAGAGTGTTAAACTTTGTCCTGTCAAGTATTTAAGTTCATTGCAAAGCAGCTTGCTCTTCTCCGAGCTTCTTTTTCACCTTTGTTATGGTGGGTCTAGAGTAGCCATTATTCTGGCGCTTAGCCCACTACAAAGGCATGGCCATTCTGCCAGTCTCACTGGATGTCCCAGGTATTGAATGATGACACTCTTTCTGTCAAGCTGAAACATAGTGTCTTACAGCCCTTGGTGAGGTCTGAGAACCGTTCAGAGTACATCCTCCTGGTTGTTCTTTTCCCAATCTCATGGCATTTTACCCTATCCATAGAAGGCTTGGTAGACATCAACTCAGTCAAGGGTATCTCTATATGATTTCTAGAACTTCCTCCACACAGTTCTCTTCCTCCCTAGTACTTTTCCTTGCAAATTGTTGCTAACTCATTCTTCCAAAACTGGACTCCATCCCCTCAAATCCAGGGGACTATCGTGCTCTCCCTATGGTTCCACTCCCTGCATCATGATCCAGAAAGTGCTTCCACACAGATTACCAGAGGGTTCCTCCACTCCCTTCCTTTGTTCCCCTTGACTCATGGATCACTGTTCTGTGTTCTGTTTTCAAATATCTAAAAACCACTACCAATGTTGCCCAGCATTCTCATTGTTTATGGCAGAACCCACTTATTCTCCCATGATCGTAGCAGAAGACTTAATATGCGTTTTGATAAAAAAATTTCTTTAAGAGAAATTCTTCTTTAATGGTTAGTGGCGGGGGGGGGGGTTGTCCTGTTTCATCAAAATTGGGAAGATACTCACTTGAATTTTCCTCTAATATCTTCATGGTTTCGCTTTTAAGCAATTTTCTTCTGAAAAAAAAATGTTTTCTTCTGTAAGGTGAGTTAGGGCCAAAATTATTTTTTCCACATTGAATATCCACATAGCCTAGTCTATTTATTAAAAACACCTTAATTAATGAACTGCTCTGTAATAATCTAGAGAGAAAGTATAAGACTTTCAGCTTTGTTTTGTAAAAGATTGCCTTGACCATCCTTGGCCCTTTGCATGTCTTAATGCGTTTTAATTCAGCCTAGTGATTTTCAGTAAATCAATACATACGTAGATACATACACAAATATTCATGCTATTTTTTACTCAATCTTATTGAATCTAAGGTTAGTATGAGAATAATTTAAAACTTTACCAGAGTGGGGGCATCTAGGTGGCTCAGCCAGTTAAGTATCCAACTCTTGATCCCAGCTCAAGGTGATCTCTGGGTTATGAGTTCAAGCCCCACGTTGTGCTCCACGCTGGACCAATGCATGAAGCTCAATTAAACAATAAATAAATAAATAAATAAATAAATAAATAAATAAATACTTTATAACAGTGAGACTTCTAAAAATTCATGAAAAAAATCTTTCTAAAATCTTTCTATCTTTCTTGTAAAAATCTTTCCATGTATATAAGCTTCACTTAATTTCTGCCAATTCATTCTTAGATTTTAGTAAAGAGATTTTGCCCATCACTGTTTAGATTTATTGCCATATATCTGATGGCTCTGATGTTATTATAAGCAATATCTTTCTTACAACTGTTTTTATTAATTCATTGCTGGTACATAAATGTACAATTGTTTTTTGTTTTAATCATCAACATAGTGGCATTGCTCAATCTGCTACTAATTTAATAGTTTTAAAAGTATTTTAGAATTTCCATGTGCATGATCATCTTATTTTACAAGTAATGACATCTTCATTTTCCTCTTAATTATCCTTATACTTTCCCTTCCTTCTTGCTTTATTTTATTGGCTAAGGACCTAATTAAAATATTGACTAAAAGAGCTATCATCATCTTGTTCTTAATCTTGAGGGGATATTTTCACCTTAGTGTATGATTTTTGCTATGGGTTATTTACTGAAATCCTTTGTCACATTAAGAAAATGCCTATTTCTAATTCATAAAAAGAATTCTGTTTGTTTTAATCATAAATGAGTATTGAATTTAACTAAATGTTTTTCTCTGTATCTACATGACCTTTACTTTTTATTCAATAATGTAACAAATTATGTTGATTTTTTTTAAATCTACCTGGATGTTTATCCACCTGGAACAAACCCCATTCAGTCTGGTAGATAGAACTATCTAATATCTCTTAAAGCATCTTCTCAGACAAGTTGGTTACGAACACACGTAGAGTTTTTCCTGAAATTTGTCAGAAAGGAAAGAGCTATGAACATGACAATTCAGATAATTCCTCTGAGAGGGACATTTCGTGAAGGAAAATGGCTATAACAGTCTTAGATCATGTAAAATAGTCTTAGACAGTGGTTAATAGTTTAACAGCTGGCTGAACATTGTAGACTGCGAGATCGGTTTGAGGACGTTAGGTTTTCCCAAGGGTGAACACCATTAGGATTTTAGGAGAGGTTCTAAAGTTTATCAATGCCTATCACAAAACTCCTAGAGAATTTTATCAGGAACAGTAATTACTTCCAGAAGGAACACCTAATCACATTAGACAGTAAAAATCGTCTCGGTTTTGGGCAGTTCTTTTTTTTTTTTTTTTTTTTTTTAACGTTTTATTTATTTTTGAGACAGAGAGAGACAGAGCATGAACGGGGGAGGGTCAGAGAGAGGGAGACACAGAATCTGAAACAGGCTCCAGGCTCTGAGCTGTCAGCACAGAGCCCGACGCGGGGCTCGAACTCACGGACCGTGGGATCATGACCTGAGCCGAAGTCGGCCGCTTAACCGACTGAGCCACCCAGGCGCCCCTGGGCAGTTCTTTTTAATGTCAAACAAAGGATCTGTTCCTTAACTAAGAGGGTTATGAAAAGCTATGAAACCTGCCCAAGATTTCATCCAGTTGTAGAATGAAAGACTCAGTTCACAATGGAAGTTTAAAGGACAGTGGTGGGAAGGTTAAAGATGCTGTTTTCTGGTGTCCTATTGAGTCCAGCTGATCGCTATACCATGGCACATACTTTGTTTTTTATTTTTTATTTATTTATTTTTTCAATATATGAAATTTATTGTCAGATTGGTTTCCATACAACACCCAGTGCTCATCCCAAAAGGTGCCCTCCTCAATACCCATCACCCACCCTCCCCTCCCTCCCACCCCCCATCAACCCTCAGTTTGTTCTCAGTTTTTAAGAGTCTCTTATGCTTTGGCTCTCTCCCACTCTAACCTCTTTTTTTTTCCTTCCTCTCCCCCATGGGTTTCTGTTAAGTTTCTCAGGATCCACATAAGAGTGAAAACATATGGTATCTGTCTTTCTCTGTATGGCTTATTTCACTTAGCATAACACTCTCCAGTTCCATCCACGTTGCTACAAAAGGCCGTATTTCATTCTTTCTCATTGCCACATGGTATTCCATTGTGTATATAAACCACAATTTCTTTATCCATTCATCAGTTGATGGACATTTAGGCTCTTTCCATAATTTGGCTATTGTTGAGAGTGCTGCTATCAACATTGGGGTCCAAGTGCCCCTATGCATCAGCCCTCTTGTATCCCTTGGGTAAATTCCTAGCAGTGCTATTGCTGGGTCATAGGGTAGGTCTATTTTTAATTTTTTGAGGAAGCTCCACACTGTTTTCCAGAGCGGCTGCACCAATTTGCATTCCCACCAACAGTGCAAGAGGGTTTCCATTTCTCCACATCCTCTCCAGCATCTATAGTCTCCTGATTTGTTCATTTTGGCCATGGCACATACTTTGATCAATTATTTATATTTTTAGTTATTTGACATAAGGAGTAATCAAGTATGAATCACATATATAGCTATTAAGATTTTCATTGTAACATGGCTTATACCAAAAATAAGTAAGAAAACAAGACAAGGCGAGTTAAGGGGGAAAAAAAACAAACTTCAATGCTTATCACCAAGGAAATGATTACAGAATTAGGATCCATTAGTAAAACTAAATAATTCTCAGAAACCATTCAAATGACCATTACAGCATGTTTTCATTAACATTAATATTAGCCACACATTGTTAAATGAACAATATTCAATGAATATGAACGGTATATTCTCATTAAAAATAATACATATACAAATACTGTACCCAGAAATCATTTATACAGTGATGTGAAAGGCTATGTTAAATTATTTCTGGGATGATAGCTTATTTTGATTTTCCTTTTGATTTTTTAATATCTTTAGTACATGGGTTCTTCTTTTATAATAAGAAAAAAATCAGTCTTGTGGGAATGTATTTTGCTGTGAGAAACAAATACAACCTCCGCGTATTACTTTATAAAGGCCTAGAATGAAAGCCTCTAAAACCCCTTTATTTTTCTTTTAATTAATTTATTTATTTTGAGAGAGAGTGTGTGTGTCTGTGTGCGCAGGGGAGGGGCAGAGAGAGAGGGAGAAAGGAAATCCCAAGCAAGCTCTGCTCCGCGGGTTCAGAGCCCAACGCAGGGCTCCATCTCAAGAACTGTGAGATCATGACCTGAGCCAAAATCGAGAGTCGGACGCTCAACTGAATGAGCCACCCAAGCACCCCTCAAACCCCTTTAAAAAAGATTTCTTCCCTGTGAAGCAATTCTCCAACATGCTTTACTGGATGCATAATAGAAGGCCAAGAGAGCTTCCCCGTTTCACTTTTGTCTTATTTCCTACAATGCCCTGTTGAGAATACCCCATTAGTGTGTTTTTATTCTATGTCCGCCACAAATAGAACACGTTATTTCACCATACTCCGTGGCATCCTTCGTGCACATCAGCTGTCAAGTAACCCACCAAAGGCAATTTATCCACTTCTCCTTACACTTGCTGGGGATCCTGGAATTAGAGTCACTGGCCGTTTTCCCCATAATATTTGGTTACCCCTTCAAGCACTAGAATTTGCCTGTACAACAGGGACAGACATAAGATGCAGTGAACCTAAGCGTCATCTAGTCACTGGTGGCGACAGTCCTGCAAGCAGGTTAATAACGAGGGGACAAGTGCTTGGGTGAGTCAATCAGATTCCCATTCTATGTTTGAAGAATGTATTGCCAAGTCATAGTAGCCAGCTGCCCGTCAGCACAGCATGGTTTTTACAAAAGCCAGCAAAGAGTACAGGGTTCTGGAGCTCATCAGCTTCTTTCATTTGGGCGGGATTCAGAGCGGAAAAATGATCGCTGAAGTGTTTCAAGTCCAGTGTGTATCCTATGGGTTCTTACTATCGCTGCATATCCTACCTCAGAGATAATAGCCCAGAAAAAGAGGAGATACTGTTCCCATGTGCAAGGTGGAAATCAGTTTCCAAGTGCCAGTATATGTCTCTTATTCATAAGTGACACATTAAATTTTGTGGGACTACATCTCCTATTAGCCATTATTGTTTGCAATGAAATTAATTAACATAAAAATTTTCCTTTCAGATATTCCATACCTCAGTACCATACACAAACACTTGTCACCAAACGACAAAATATTTATTGAATGTATTGATCAAACCACAAATAACCAGTTCTCTAGAAGAATGCAGTATGCTAGACAAGTTAAATATCCAAATGACTGGAACATCACCCTTTTGGTACTGAATTTTTCATTGATAACTTTTAAAAGTGTTATATATTTCTAGCTTTCTAAACCATTATATAAAATATAATGTAAGCATTATTACTATATAGCCCCAACTTTTGTGATAACCTATAGATATACAAATTTAGGCCATTGGATAAAATATATGTTCTCCTGGGCACCTGCTTTATTAAAAAAAATTATGATTTCGTTGTTCTTATTTATTATTTGTACCTTTCTTTTATTTTTTTAAAAACAATTTTTTTTTGTTTATTTTTGAAAGAGAGAGAGAGACACCAAGTGTGAATGGGGGAGGGACAGAGAGAAGGAGACACAGAATCGAAAGCAGGCTGCAGGCTCTGAGCTATCAGCACAGAGCCCGATGCAGGGCTTGAACTCACGAACCGCAAGATCATGACCTGAGCTAAAGTCAGATACTTAACCGACTGAGCCACCCAGGCGTCCCTGTACCTTTTTTGTAAATGTGAAAAACTAGTTCTAATCTCTATAGCACAGTTATCTGTGTATACACAAAAAACCTTTAGAAGATTATCTTCTTGGCTGTTGCCATTAATAATATTTGTAGTACTATGGTCTTCATAATATGATTTACAAAATATTTATCACTGAAACAATGTAGCCTCTTCCTTATTAGTTTAATCTTATCTGCTTTCTCATTGTATGGCATTTTAGGGTAGGGTGTATGAAGGGCACTTAATTATCAGTATTTGTGAATTGTTATTTAATGAATGGTTTATGATTTTTTTTCATCTAAAACAGAGCATATTGTCACATAATTTTTCCAATTTAATTTCTTTTATGTTTAGCTTTTAACAGATATCTACATGGTAGCAAAAGCCTTGAATGTAACAAGATAAACATTTCATGTTCTCTTCAAGCAATAGAAGACTAGCTTGTTTCTGGTGAATATTTCCGTTAAGAACAATTAGAAAAACTAAAGAAGACTTAGATATAAATATATATACTTGAAGACATTAGAAGGCTACCAAGCCAGCAAGGATTTGTGAGACTGAGAGGATTTCAAGAGAGATGAGCTTAATATTTAGTGCACCTGCCCCTTAAGAATTTCCCTTTTTTAATTTAAAAGGGAATTTTATTTAATTTAAAATAAATCAATTAATTAATTTTATTTAATTTAAAATAAATTTTTTTAACGTTTTATTCAATTTTTTTGAGAGAGTGTGCGAGTGGGGGAGGGGCAGAGGGAGAGGAAGACACAGAATCTGAAGCAGGCTCCAGGCTTCAAGCAAGCTATCAGCACAGTGCCCGATGCTGGGCTCGAACTCAGGAACCAAATGCCGAGATCATGACCTGAGCCAAAGTCAGAGGCTTAACCAACTGAGACATCCAGGTGCCCTATTTGAAAATAGTAAAGGGAGTAGGAAGTTGAGCAGCTTCATAGAAATAGATTTGTCAATGAAAAGGAACCCTGGTAAACTCCCAAGCCTTTCAATTTGAACATCAAAGACTATAGCCTACGAGTTTGTCTACCAGAAATAGACTAGCACTTATAAGGACTGAAGCCCAGATTCTAACCTGTTCAAACCCTAACTAGATTGATTAGATTATAGTAATAAACTAATAGCTCAAGAGCCTGCCAGTAGGAAAATTAAATCCTCTCTAGAGGAAAACAATAATTCAGAGACTCAAATTATGTTTACATTGTTTATGCACTATATCTGGAATCAATCAAAAATAACTAGGCCTACAAAGAGACAAAATATTTCAAAAAAAAAAACAAGAAAAAATAGAATCATAATCATAAGAGAAATATCTTTGAAAAATGAAGGCAAGAGACTTTCACCGCTGGCCATGAGTATCGCATATGCAAAAAATCCAATGTAATATGTAGATAAACCGTTAGAATTAATAAGGAAACAGTAAGATCACTATAAATAATGTCAGTATACAAAAAGCATTTACATTCTTATCTATCAGCAACAAAAAATGAGAAAAAGGAACTCTTAAAAATATTATTGATAGCATCAAGACTGCAAATAAGTAGGAAGGAAAACTTTTTAAAGTGTGTAAGAACTCTGTACAAAAAACTAGGAAGCATTATTAACAAAATTAAAGGTATCCTAAATAAATAGAGGGACGTACTGTGTTAATGGAAAGACTATTTACAAATGCAGTTGTAACAAATGGCTTATTATTCAATATAAATCCAATCAAAATCACAACAGACAAATTCTGAGAAACGACAAGCTGATTTTAAAATACATATGGAACTGAAAACAGCGAAAAATATCCAAGAAAATCTTGGAAGACCAAAAAGGACAAAGCTGGAGAGATTTGTCCTCCCAGTTACAAAAATTTTTAAATCTTTAGTAATCACACACGAGATATTGGCACGGTGACATATAAATAAACAAGGAAATCAGAATAAAAGATCTAGAAACAGACCCACACATACATGGGTACTTGACTCTGACAAAGACAGAATTAAAGATTCCTGAGGAAAAATACTGTCTTTTCAGCAAATTGCGTTAGATCAATAACATATCTACATGGAAATAAATTATCCTTCCTAACACACTGCATGCAAAAACCAATACCAGGTTGATTATAGCTCTAAGGATAAAAGGTAAAACAATAAAATTTCTGATCGAAACATAGGAGAATTTTTTCTTGACCTTGGGCTAGCAAAGATTTCTTATCAAGTTAGCATGAACCGTTAGGGTTTAATAAAAATGGACTATAGTAAAGGAGGGACACATACTAACCAAAAGACATCATTAATACAGTGAAAATACAAATCACAGAAAGGCAAAAAGACATTTCTAATATCGACAACCAACAAAGGCCTTGTAGCTGGGGTCATTCTTTTTTAACTTTAAAAATCAATGAAAGATTGAGAATACCATAGAAAATACATGAGCGAAAGATTTGAACCGTCTTCTCAAATGACCAATAGACCTGTAAAAAGTTTCTTGGCCTCACAAACAACAAGGAAACGAATATTAAGTACATGCTGTCCTGACCCAAGTTAAAAAGACTAGCAACATGGCGTTGGCTAAAATATGAAGCAACAGCGATCATCATATCCTGCTGATGAAAATGTAAATGTATGTAACCACTTTGGAAAGCTGGTGGTAGTTACTAAAGCTTAGCAAATGCATGCCTTACGACCCAGCAATTACACAGATTGGTATATAACCAACAGAATTCTGTATTTATGCGTGCCAAAAAAGTGAGAGTGTGCATCACAGCACTGCCAAATCTCCTATTCTCATTCGGAAATATTTTGCAGTGCCATTTGCAACAGCCCAAACTCAACACAAACATATGTTGGTCAACTCCAATGTCTGTGAATTTTGGTGTATTTATGGAATGGAATGTCATTGGGCAATGAAAAATATTGCCGCGGGCATCGGCAAGGAGGAATCTCACAAACGTAATGTTGAATAAAAGAAGGCAAGCACGAAACATGACATAGAGTATGATTTCACTTTTACCCAAATATACAACAAGCAGTAGTAAATTGTGGTGTGAGAAGTAAGTACCGTAGGCATCCTGTGGTTGGAGGAAGAATTTCCGGAAGGAGGCGTGAGGGGGCACCTGGGATGCTTTTCTAGATTTACCCTCTTGAGGAAACCTTTCGATTTGTGCACTTTTCTGAACATATGTCTTAAGTCAATGAAAGTGTATTGAAAACATTTTTAACCATGCAAAATTAATCTATGATATTAAAAATCAGAATAGCAATGACCTTTGGATAGGGATCGGGGCGGCGCTCTGGAGCAGGTCTGAAGGGGGCACCTAGAATGTTGGTAATATGAACACTGCTGCAGAACTCGAACCATGTTTACATGAGTGTTCCTACTATGATTTGTGAAATTTCTCCGTATCTATTTCAGTGAAAACATTATTAATCATTGTTTAAGATAAATTTTTGGTATTTTTTCCTTATGTGTGTGTTGTATTTTACATTTTTAAAATATTTAAAAACAATGATATCTTCATCTAATTTTTTTTTCACTGATAGGCATGTCAACTACATAATCAATATTAAAAACTATTTCTGTTAGGGTAACTCTAAATACATATAGCAATACAATGAGGTTCTCTATTATAAAATATATGTGCCTGGGGTGCCTGAGTGGCTCGGTCGGTTAAGCATCCACTTCAGCTCAGGTCATGATCTCACGGTTTGTGGGTTCGAGCCCCGCATCCAGCTCTGTGCTGACAGCTCAGAGCCTGGAGCCTGCTTCAGATTCCATGTCTCCCTCTTTCTCTGCCCCTCCCCCTCTCGCACTCTGTCTCTCTCTCTCTCTCAAAAATGAATAAACATTAAAAAAATTTAAACAAAAATAAAAAAAATAATCTGCCTATTTTCTAGTTATCTAAATAAAGGTTATGACTCATCATTCTCTTACATGATGCATATAATAAAGTAGAACTCTTTAACTGAACCTTTTTGGATCTTTCCTCATTGAGAATCTTGTCAACTTTTTAAAGCCGATCAACACAAAATAATATCAAATGCCACATGCAAAGCATGACATGGCAAAGGAAGGGACTGTGCAATCTCTTCTCAAGTGTATTGCTCAGATTCAACCAGAGCCAAAAACCACATTGGGGGAAATCTAGCAGTGTGGCATTTTGGAACAAGGGTATTATGCCAGAATTTGAAACACACAAAATCTAATTAATGTCTCGGCTGTTTTGCCTTCGTTCTTCGGTAACATGGAAATACTGATGCCTAAATACTAAACTTCTAAGGAAATACTAAAGAAAAAAAAAACCCAAAAACCTCTCAATAAAGAGTACATCTGGGCGAATCTATGTCTATACTATTGGCATCCAATGCTTTTCACCCTGAACCTGGATGGAAAAATAGAAAAATGTAAAAGAATGTAGAAATAAGAGAGAATCTACAACAGCATCCGAGACGGCAGAAGTGTCCCAATGACATGATGTGAAATTAGCGTTATCCATAACTTAAGTAAGCAAGTTGGGGCTAGAATAAAAGATTTGCCTAAGAGCCTACTGGTAACCCTCTTTCCCAAGAAAGCAAGGGAGGGAGAAAATGCCTAGAGGAACTTCTGGCAGAGCTGCAGCAACGTCCTAAAGCACAAAGGAGAAAGGGCTGGAGATGAGGTTGGCAGACCCCTTAGAGGAAGAGAACGCCTCCAGGACGCCCTCCATGCTGCGGGGTCACAACAACTGGAAGAGGATGATTGCCTCAAGAAGGGAGTGGAAGGTTACGGTGGTCCCCGGTGTCCCGCCAGATACCCAAACTTCCTAGGCTTCCAGCTCCCTACTTCCTTCAGGTTCTGGTTTCACAGAACTGGTCAGGAAAACTGATATTAATGTATGTCCACAAAAGACTTACCCCAAATATAGCAGTTTAGTGAAAGCAGTCCCAGACAGGGAATAACCTAAAATGCTGGTGATAAGAAAAGAGTTAAAAGGATGTTCGAATCGTGTTCGCCAGCGCCGCCTCTTAGCTCCCCAAGCTCCAGTGGAAGGAGAAGGGGGGGTAGGTAAGGTGGTCTCTCTACCGAGGCTCATCCAAAACCCACTGGTCCCAAATCTACTGGTAGGAAAGCACCAAGGAAGCAACTGGCAAGAGTGCGCCCTCTACTGGCGGGTGAGGAAACCTCACTGTTCTTGGCCTGGTGGGAAAGCGCTTAAGGAAAGGAGAAGTGATCAGAAAAGCCCCTGAACTTCCCATCGGCAAGCTTCCTTGCCAGCGTTTGGTGGAGAAACTGCTCAGGACCTCAAAACAGATCCGCACTTCCAGACCATTGGTGCTCCGCCGGAAGCAAGACCTAGCTGGTGGGCCTTCTGGAAGACGCTAACCTGTGTGCTCTCCACGTCAAACGCATTAACATTTGTGCCCCAAGACGTCCAGCTGGCATGCCGCGGACGCGAAGAACGTGCTGACGAAGAATCCACTATGATGGAAAATATTTCTTTCTTAAAAAAAAATCTTATTATTGGTAGTTCTGAATGTTACATGTTCCGCCCCACCCCGTGGGGTCAAAAGGTACCCTAAGTATATGATTGCAATTGGAAAAGTAAGGGATAGAAATCGGGTATTGCCAGTGTTTCCATTTTCATTTGTGTGTGAATTTTTAATATAAATGCAGGGACCGAAAGCATTAATTGATGCAAGTCAAAATGTTTCAGTGAATGGTTTAGCAGTTCATCTTTATAACAATTCTAAATAAGCCTCTTAAATTTTTCTGAACAATGCCAGCATTTTGATTTTTCTTAAACAAATACATTTCTTATTGACAGCAAACACACACACACACACACACACACACACGTATACACCCACACACACAAAAGCAAGCAAGCAAACAAACGCCCCCCCCCCAAAAGCACGAGTACCAATAATGCAGCAACATAAACGAATGTAAAAACTTTCTCTTACCAAATAATGCATTAACCAAAGAATGCATCTTTATGAAAATATCCTTTCTTGTAAGGTTCAAGAACAGGCAACACTAACCTATGGTGGTGGAAATCAGAAGAGCGATTGTCTGGAAGAATCGCCTGAATGGAGTCTGAGAGAGTTCGGGGGTGATGGTGATGTTTAATGTCATGTTGTTCGATGGGTATATTCATTTGTGACAAATGATTGAATTTAATCCCTAATATCTGTGCATTTCACAAAATGTAAACTTTGCCCCAATTTAAATACATGTATATGTGTGTGTGTGTGTGTGTGTGTGTGTGTATTACCATGACTCAGTTATATGCTTTTCATTGCTTTCCAAATTCATGGCACCCCCCGTATTATTGTAAAGTGAGTAATATATAGTATGCATTTTCCTGTGTGCTTACTTTAAACTTGGCTTAATTATTTCCACATCTTTGTTTGGTTTTTTTTTTTGGGGGGGGGGGATTGATTACTCCTATTTACTTTATTCTGGGCTGTGTGTGTGTGAATATGTAAAACTAAAGGGATGATTCTGGCTCCACTGTATGATGAGAGACTTTCTTTTTCCTTCTGTTTTTCCAAAAGCAACTCTTTTATCCTTTGATCTCAGCTAAAACACACTACAGGGAAATTACCAAACATGAACAAAACCAGCTTTTCTGTTGACTGCACCCATCTGAGAAGAAACTGCTTCCTCTGGGCTAGACTAAAATCACAAGATAAGAATTGTTAATATAACTGCTCCAGTGACTTTCTTTGAACTGAATGCTTAATAAACTTAGAAGGCAAAGAAATTCTATTTTATCTTGTTATTATCTTTTTCTTGATATTCTAAGAGAACCATTTATATGGTGACTATACGTAAAAAAAAAAAAAGAGTAAGGTAATCATTTCAACCCTATCAACATCAGGATAGATGAGGGGGGAAAAGTTCCTTATTCCTCACTCCTGTTTTATGATATGAAAAGTTTTACCCACCCTGGTATTGCTCTGTTAACAAGTCCTGCAAGATATACATCTTCTGAAAGAAAATAGCCAAAGAAGAAACATAAGTCATGCTTATTGAGTTTTTGTGTTTAAAGAAAAACATGTCAACGAAAAGTGCTTCAACAACCAACATCATAAGATAGTAAAATAAATTCCGTGGGAGCTATTCTGGCCCTCGTTCAGCCTTGCTGGGTCCATTTCTAAAGTATCTCTATGGTGTCCTTCTCTGTCACCCCCAACATTCCATAAGCTGTTGTTTCCTACAACCATACTCTGACACCTAGGATTTATTTATTCCTTCTAATGGCAATTGTCCATTGCCAAGGTGGTCACCTACTTCAGGTACACTTTTTACCTCCCCTGGGTTTCATTTATTTATTTATCTATCTTGTCTATCTATCTATCTATCTATCTATCCATCTATCTATTTATTTTTGAGAGACAGCAGAGAAGAGGGGCAGAGGCAGAGAGAGAGAGAGAGAGAGAGAGAGAATCTGAAGCAGGCTCCATGCTCAGTGTGGAGTCTGTCTCAGGGTGGATCCCACAACCCTGGGATCATGACGTGAGCTGAAATCAAGACTCAATCACTCAGCCTGCTGAGACACCCAGGCGCCTCCTACCTGGATTACTTTTACCTTCTATCTGGTCTCCACACCTCTAATGGCTCCTAGGGGTGTGGCATTAATGGCTGAACACTATGTTTTAGTTAAGTCAGACAGAGATAACAAAGTAACACAGACTGGGTGGCTTTGAAACAACAGAAATCTATTTCTTACGGTTCTGGAAGCCGGAAGTCCAAGATCAAGGCTCCAGAAGATTCATTGTCTGGTGAGGCCCCACTTCCTGGTTCATGGACAGCCATCTTTTTGCTGTGATCTCGTAGAATAAAAGGGATGAAGGATCTCCCCAGAATCTCTTTTATAAGAGCACTAACCCCATTCAGGGTCTGCTCCCTACCAAAGGCCCCATCTCCAAAATACCATCACAGCAGGATTAAACTTCAATAGAAGAATTTTGGAGGGACACAAACATTCAGTGCCTAGCACACCAACACAACAATATTGAGCACACTATTTCCCTGCTCAGAAACCTTCAGCTGTTCTCCTGCTGCTAAACAATCTCCACCTGTTCTCCTAGAACAGTGCATAACTGGCCTACACCCTCCCAACTACCTCTGCTCTGCTTTAATCCTCCTTACATCCGTACTTTTGAAACTTGTAACTAGAAAAGTAATCTATTCTGGCCACAAAACAAATCAATTTGTAGAGTGTATACCAGAAAAGATGACAAAGTCACTCTTTTCCCACCTCTTTCCTCCCATTTCTAAACTGGTTATTGCTGTTAATATTTTGCTCTGTTCTTCCCCCCATAAACTAAATACACTTGCATATTGTATAGGGACAGAAATGTGAAGGTAGAATTATGTTTGTGGACTTAGCTTTTTTCTATGTAATTTTTAGATATGAATATTTCTTCAAAGTCATGAATGATTTATTCTTTTTATAATTGCCTTTATTCTATTAATAAGATATACCATAATTTATTTAATTGGTCTCTATTAGTGCATACTTAGGCTGCTTCTATTTTTAACCCTTCTGTACAATACTAAATGGAATATCTTTGTATCTATATCTTAGATGCACCTGTGCAAAAGTTGTAATTTTTCTCAAAGTGAAATAATTGAATCAAATGCCATGTTCATATTTATTTTGAAAAATATTACCTAATATTTCTCTAAAAAGCCTGCACTAATGTATGCCCATTTCCCTCCTTCCTTGTTGGCAACCGTGGGTAATAAAAATGACTTTAATCTCTCTAACAGCTAAGGAATGGTATGTCCTTTTAAATTTTTCATTTAAAAAATCATTAGTGAATTTGAACATCTTTGCTAATGTCAATAGGTCATATATGTCTCTGTTTTGAACTGTTTATTTATTCCACACCAGAATTTATGGAGTTCCTGGTCTTTTCATATTGATTTCTATGAGCTCCTTTGAACTAATCAATTTCATCGTTTCTCCATCATGTTAGATACAAATAACTTCCCTATTTCATTGCTCGCATTACACTTTTGAATGATTTTTTTGCCCACTTTTGCCACTGATAATGATCTTTTAATGTAATCAAACATATCCCTCTACTCTTCATAGAAGCAGTTCTCAAATTAGCATGTGTAAGAAGCATATGAAATGGCTATAATAAATGTACATTCCAGGAAAAGAAGAAACCAACGTTATGCTGATTAAACAAAAGAATTGAAGCATTTTCCTTCTTTTTCTATGCTCTTGAAGAGTTTAACTAGATTTAGAAGGATCTTTTCCTTAATGCTAACAAACAATAATCTTGTGAAACTATCTGGTCTTATCCTTTCCCTGCTGTGTGTATTAGCTCCTTGACAAGTATCTCATTTTCTTTCATTTCTTCTAGTTATTTTTCTTTCCTTCTGGGCTCAGTATTGGTAACTTACATTTTTCTTTAAAAGCATATATTTCGTATGAGTTCTCAATTTGTTTTCAAAGATTTGTGTAAATTAATTTTTGTATGTTTTTTATATCTTTTCTATGTGTGTCTGTGTGTGTACATTTTATTTTTCTCATGTGTAATCTGAATATAACTGGAACATGATACCGCTATTTCATATCTCCACATTTATGAGATGAAATTTCCAAAGTTAGAGATGAAATTAGACCTATATTACTTAGATGAAAACGGTCTCACAAAAGGAGAGAGTTTTTCAGAATTAAAGCAATTTCAGGTACTTGAATTATTCATAAAAAGGTACAGATAATACTACATTTTATAATTTTAAGCCAGATATACAAGTTAAAAATTTAAGACTTACTCCTAAAATATAAAAATGAATATAAGTTTCACACCATAAAAATAAGAAACGAAAGAGACAAAGACATTTTACTAGTCTAATGGAAGGATAGAAAAAAAAATAACAAAAGCATGGAAAATCAAGGTAAATAGAAAGAACAAAGTAAGGTGGTAGAAATAAATCCAAATATATGAGTCATTACAATAATATAAGTAGGCTAAATAGCTTTTAATAGGTAGATATTTATAAATATAACTTAAAATTCACCTGTCTACTATTTATGAAGTCCACATTTAAAATTTAATGACACATAAAGGTCAAAAAGAGTCATGATTCACCTACAACATCAGACAAGCTAGAATATGTAACAAAAATAAATCAATAGAGTAAAAAAAGTTACTTCACAACAATAAAAATAATATATCCAAGAACAAATAGTAGCTATAAACTTATGTACACATACTAAAGCAGCCTTTAAAATGCAGCAAACAGGGGCACCTGGGTGGCTCAGTCAGTTAGGCGTCCATCTTCGGCTCAGGTCATGATCTCTCGGTCGGTGAGTTTGAGCCCTGCGTCGAGCTCTGTGCTGACAGCTCAGGGCCTGGAGCCTGTTTCAGATTCTGTGTCTCCCTCTCTCTCTGACCCTCCCCTGCTCATGCTCTGTCTCTCTCTGTCTCAAAAATAAATAAACATTAAAAAAAATTTTAAATAAAATAAAAAAATAAAATGCAGCAAACAAATTTTTATAGAATGAGCAAGAATATGACAATTCATATAACGGGAGTTTTATACAATCTCCCAGCAATTGATAAATCAAGCAGATAAAATACTAGTAAAGATACAGAAGAGTTGAACAGCATAACTTGACAAACTTTATCTATTGGTCATGTATAGATGGCTGCATCTTATAATCACAAAATATATGTGAAATTCTGAAACTGACTACATTTTAGAACTCAAAACTTATTTTGAAAAAGGAAAATGTTGGGGTGCTTGGGTCCTTAGTCAGTTTAGGTGTCTGACTTCAGCTCAAGTCATGATCTCATGGTTGGTGAGTTCGAGTCCCCCATCGGACTCTGTGCTGACAGCTCAGAGCCTGGAGCCTGCTTCAGATTCTGTGACCCCTCTCTCCCTGCCCCTCCCCCACTTGCACTCTGTCTCTTTCTCTCTCTCTTTCTCTCCCTCTCAAAAATAAGTAAACATTAAAATTTTAAAAAAATTGAAAAAGGAAAAATATTGGGGTGCCTGGGTGACTCAGTTGGTTAAGCAGTCTTGATTTTGGCTCAAGTCACAATCTCATAGTCGTGAGATCAAGCCCCACGTTGGGCTCTGCACTGGGCATGGAACCTGCTTAAGATTCTCTCTCTCCCTCTGCTCCTCTCCCACTCGCTCACACATTCTCTCTCTCTCTCAAAAAAAAAAAAAGTGTGGGGGGGGAGATACTGCCATCACATAGAACATGAGATTAAAATAAAATTAATAATATCAAAGGCTAGGGGCACCTGGATGGCTCAGTTGGTTAAGCAGCCTACTTTGGCTCAGGTCATGATCTCACAGTTCGTGAGTTCGAGCCCCACATCCGGCTCTGTACTGACAGCATAGAGCCTGGAGCCTACTTCAAATTCTGTGTCTCCCTCTCTCTCCGCTCCTCCCTCGCTCATGCTCTGTCTCTCTCTCTCCTTCAAAAAAATAAATAAATACATAAAATAAAATAAATTAATAATATCAGAGGATAATGTGAGGAAATGCAAACATTTCAGTTACAAAACACATACATATCTAACTTCAGAGGTGAAGAATCATAGTGGCAATTATAAAACACAACACTGAAAATGATGAAAATATTTACATAAAACTTTTTGGAATTTAGGCAACTCACTTCTTAGAAATTTGTAGTAATAAATTTTTATTTCGTGTAAAAAGGAAACACAGAACACTAGTGGTGAACACTCAGCAAATGTACAATTGAAGAGGTTAGAAACAGAACAGAGAATTTCTACATAAGAATGATAGGCTGGGACACCTGGGTGGCTCAATCTGTTGAGTGACCAATGTTTGACTTTGGCTCAGGTCATGATGCCAGGGTCTTGGGATTGAGCCCCCTGTCAGGCTCTGTGTTGAATGTGGAGCATGCTTAAGATTCTTTCTCTCTCTCTCTCTCTCTCTCTCTTTCTCTCTCTAATAATAATAATAATAATCATAGCATAAAATTTTAAATATAGGAGAAAAATATAAACTCAAGATATAGATATAGATATAGATATAGATATAGATATAGATATAGATTTAGATATATATCCAAAAGCTATTTGTCTGAAAAAGCTCCTTACATAGACAAACATCTAGCAAAACTTATTAAGAAAATAAGAGCAAAGTCACAAATAAACAATATAGGAGTGAAAATACACTCTGACAAAATCCTACATTGAGCAATTTCATACGAATGAATTTGGGAATTTAAATGAATTTCAAAATTTCTTGGAAAACTAAAGCTTGTCAAATCTGACTGAGCACTTACAACATTTTACTACTTATATTTTACCATTGTCAGCTTGAGTAGTGAGACAAGATAATGAAATAAGAATCAGATAGGAAGAACTCAATCTCACAAATGATATCAAGTATATAGAAAGGCTAAGACAAACACAAGCATCATTAGAAGTAATAAGAATCGGTGAGTTTATTGAACATAAGGATCTAACATAAAAATTACTCCTCTCCCTGTTAATTATCAATAAAAAATGTGTGATGTTAAGTTTTATTATTATAATAAATAATGTTTTCTGTGAATATGTACCAACATCTGTAGTAAAACTGTATGGGAAATAACATAAAACTTTATTAAAAACTTTGTTTTTACATTTATTTATTTTTGAGAGACAGAGTGAGTAGGGGAGGGGCAGAGAGAGAAGGAGACACAGAATCCTAGGCAGGCTTCATGCTCCTCCGATGCCGGGCTCGAACCCACGAATGGTGAGATCATGACCTGAGTGGAAGTCGGATGCTTAACGGACTGAGCCACCCAGGAGTCCCTATTAAAAACATTTTTAAAGCCTTGTAAATTAAATGGAAACATACAGTCACAGATAAGAAGGTGTAATACCATAAAGACATAGAGTCATTAAATTATGGGTAAACTGAATGTAATTATGACAAAAATTCTAGCAGGATTTTAGATGAATTTAACAAACTCATTTAAAAATATATTCAGAAGAACAAAGGGTCAAATATATCCAAAACAATTTTGAAGAAATACTTTAATTTTGACTGGTGAAGAGCATATTTTTCTACTGAATATCAAGGTTCATTATAAAACTACACTAATAAAGACAATATAGCCTTGACATAGGAATAAACAAATAGACCAATTGCACAAAATAGACATCCCAGGGAAAAAAAGAGACTGGTGTGAATATTATAATTTGATATAAACCAGAGATGGTATTAAAATTACAAATAAGGGGGCCCCACAGTGGCTCAGCCAGTTGAGCATCCAACTTCATGATCTGGCTAAATGTGGGTTCCAGCCCCGCATCAGGCCCTCTTGCTGTCGGCACAGAGCCAATTTCGTATCATGTCTCCCTCTCTCTCTGCCCCTCCTTCACTTGCGCTCTCTCTCCCTCTCTCAAAAATAAATGAACATTAAAAATAATAATAATAATAATAATAATAAATAAAATTACAAATGAGGAAGAAGTAATGGGGCCATTTAATAAATGGCGATAGGATGATTGATTATTCAAATGAAGCAAAATAAATACCTGTAACACACAAATACATGCCCGTGCACATGTGCTCATACACACACATACAGATACACCCCCTCCCAAGTGGGTTAAGACTTTAAAAAAAAAACATTTTTTTTATTGTTTATTTATTTTTGAGAGGGGCAAAGAGAGAGGAAGACCCAGAATCCGAAACAGGCTCCAGGCTCTGAGTTGTCAGCACAGAGCCGGACATGGGGTTCGAACTCACGAATGCGAGATCATGACCTGAGCCAAAGTTGAATGCCTAACCGACTGAGCCACCCAGACGCCTCGGGTTAAGACTTAAAGTGAAAAGCAAAACATGAAAAATTTTAAAGAAAATATGAAAGAATACAGATATTTGAAACCAAGGTGTGGTAAATTTTTCTATTAAGAATAAAAGAAAGACAAACTATAAACCATAAAGGAATAAATTAGACTACATTAGAATATGTCAGAAGAAACCGTTTAGAAAGCAAAACCGCAAGCCCCTGGCATGAAGATGATCTTTGCAGTGCATATGATTCATAAAAACACTGGACGACAGAATGTGTCAAAAAGTTAGATACATCAAGAAGAAAAGTGCAAAGAACCCAACAGAAACATAGCTAATGGATATGATAAAAAATTCCAAAGTGTGTGTATGAAAATATGCCCAATCGTATAAACTTGAGAAAAACAAAACTGAGCAACACTGAGATAACATTTAACCTAGTCGGATCCCCAAAATCAAAAAGAAAAAAAAAATCAAACCATCACAACTAGGCAAGACTCTGGAGTAACTGGAACCCTCCTCATACATCGTTGATGGTTATACAAATAGCACCCGGCAACTTGGAAAGCAATTTGGCAATATCTTGTAATATTGAGCATACATACACCCTGTCTTAGGACCTAGCAATTCTACTTTAAGGTATCTGACCTAGAGGAGTTCTGACATTTATCTGTAAGGATTATGATGAGATTGTTCATCGCATTGTCATTTCTAGCAGAGAAAAAAAATAAAAGAAAACAAACAAACAAACAAACAAAATCCCTGACCATGTCGCCAGTAGGTAAACGAATAAAAGAGTGGTGGTATATTCACACGTACAAGTAATGTGAAACAAGAGTTACAAACATGAACTAGATGTATTCCAATATGGATAATTGCCATAACACAATCACGCTCTCCTAAAGTTCATAACTATCATTGCAAGCTTAGTATTTTGTGAGATAAAGCCTTTCGATTTTCTCTTACCACTTTAGAAGAGCATGACCACATGGGCAGCCACTAACCAAATTTATTGGACTGGTGACTTACCCCTGAGATGGAGGCAGAAAGGACATTTTCACATGCATACATCTTACTTTTCAATTATATTTTGAAGTCTTAAAAATCAAAGTCTGCAAACATAGAGCATTACCCAAATTTGGTATTCAGTTGAATGCTTTCTGATAAAATTTTAACAGGAGATGATCTGAATTACTTCCATGACATTAGCATTCCGTTTGCTTCTGTAATGATTTCTCCATCATTTTCTATGCAGTAGTACAATTGCATAAAATATAAATACAAAATTGATACGAAAAATGCTCTATAGAAAAGGTCTATTATTTCCAATAGACAGGACTGCGATTCTTTTTCAGAATGAAAATACACAGTTTGAAAGTGTAGCATATAAAATAATGATTATCCTTTTCTATTATGCATTATGCTATAGAGACACAATGAAAAATTAAAACATTTATTTTATTTAAGATAGAAAGCGCAGGATAATTGGCACTGTCTCTTCTTCTTTCTAGAGGTTTCCAGGTTCTGAAACTGCCAGAGGCTTTTTGCCTAGGGCTTTAACAAGCATAAAAGGTCATTAATCCAAGGTCATCATAGTAAACTTCCATGGGAGAATAATCAGTCATGTAGAAATTATTTAAATGACCACAGAAGCGCATACCAATTTAGCTTGGTGTTTTGCATGATCCCTGTTGACCACTTTTCTACACATTATAGCAATACTTCAGAAAGCTCATCCTTGGAGGAAGGGAGATAGATACATTTTAATTTTCGAACTCTGTTAAGTAAAGAAATGGAACCAGCACAATTAGCACACGATTAGCTCAAGTGCCACGCACACGCGCACACACACACACACACACTCACCCTCCTGGAAAATGCATGCCTACCTTAGTTTAAAGCTTGAGCAAAAGATGTCTTACCCCACTGGAGGCCGTGTTGGTAAGGATTTATCTCTGTATAGGTTTTAAAGTTGCCCCCTCAGCTCTAAAACGGTACCAATGACACTTCTCCTGCGTTTGTGATGGGGATAAAAATTTAAGTAACATTTTATGTGCAGAATCTAACAGAGTGGCGAGCAGTGATACATGCCCCAAAATGGTAGCCTTTTTTGTTAGGTATTGTGCAAAACCCTAACAGACAATGATAAATATTAACCAAATGTTTTTCCTTCTTTAAACTCAGTTCAGTTTAACAACATTTGCTGAATTCCTACAGTGTATTAGGCAATGTGATAGGTAAATAAGAAATAGTTTGGGGCAAGAAATCCCATGTCTAGCAGGAAAGATACAAGTAAAATATACTTATAATGTAATAAATAAGATATAAAGATATAAGGTATAATGGGGAGCCTGGGTGGCTGAGTCGGTTAAGCGTCTGACTTCGGCTCAGGTCATGATCTTAGAGTTCGTGGGTTCGAGCCCCACATAGGGCTCTGTGCTGACAGCTCAGGGCCTGGAGCCTGCTTTAGATTCTGTGCCTCCTCTGTCTGTCCCTCCCCTGCTTCCCCTCTGTCAATTTCCCTTTCAAAAATAAATAAACGTTTAAATCAATAAATAAGCAAACAAACAAGTAAATAAGATATAAGGATCAATTAATAAATAAAAGATAAAAGACTTCCCAAGAGCAGGGAAGCTTAATCCAACGAAGTTATAAATGGAAGATTTCATAAAGAAAGCAATGTCTTAGTTAAATATTGAAGGATAAATAATAAGGCAGATATTTTTAAACTGAGAAAGACGTTCCAGGCAGAGAGAACAGGCTGAGCCTATATGTTTGAGAAATATAAATTCTTTAGTTGGGTAACAAGTGCAAGGAGTAAAATGTCAGGCCCAAATTAAAGCAGTGAAACTCCTGAGATGGGCGAGGGCCAGGTCATGGGGACTTCATATGATAGGGGCAGAGAAAGAGCATCTTTAGATGGATTTTTTAAAAGGTCACATTTATTTGGGATAATTTTTTTTTTCTGGTGGTGGATGGATTTCAAAAAGGTCAAGCCTGAAAAAATGGGAGACCAATTAAGGAATTATTATAAAAGTTCAGGTGAGAGAGTCAATCAGAGCCTCAGTGAGATGGTGAGTCAGGACAAGATTGTAGAAATATTTAAGAAGGTTAAGCTGGGGGGCGTCTGGGTGGCTCAGTCCGTTAAGCGGCTGACTTCGGCTCCCGTGATGGTCTCACGGTTCGTGAGCTCGAGCCCCGCGTCGGGCTCTGTGTTGACCGCTCAGAGCCTGGAGCCTGCTTCCGATTCTGTGTCTCCCTCTCTCTCTGCTCCTGCCCTGATCGCGCTCTCTCTGTCTCTCTCTCTCTCCCTCAAGAATAAATAAATGTTTAAAAAAAAATTTTTTTACAACAAGGTTGAATTGGGAGGACTTGGATGTGTGGGTGAAGGGAAAGGGTAAGGTTAACATGATTCTTGGATTTCATGCTTGGGTGGCTGATGGGAATAGAGAGCGACATATCCGAAGCATGGATAAAAGGGAGACCGATAGATATGGAGCAAAGACGACAATGAGTTAAGTGTTAGGAGCCTTGGGAGAATCAGGATGGCTGATGCTGACGATTTGAAGCCCGTGCGCAATGAAAACGCACCAAAACCAAAACCAGCAGGAAACCGAAAAAGGGAGGCAGAGAATTCAGGGTTACAGGGAAATGGATTTGAGCAGAACTCTGAGGAAAGACTGTGCTGAGAAGAAACAGAATATGAAAATGGATGAAAAAAATAAAACTGAAAGAGAAGAAAAGTCCTCTTACAGATCCTGAGGAAGAAAAACTTTAAGAAATCAGCAGCAGTGTCATGAACAGAGCTCCACTTGAAAACAATCTACATTTCCCCCCTACTTTTCCATGAAGATTTTCTGGTCATTTTAATGTACCTGAAGATAAACAGTACTTATGCTTTAATGCATATCTCTCAGAGCAGGTATGGTCATATAAAGGAAATTTTCTGTACTCCCCACATAAGTTTTGCTTGTTTGTTTCGTTCTTTTTCCACTTTTCTATGTCTTATTGAAGTAAAACTTCCGGGAGATGTTGTCCTCATATCTCTACAATCCCTGAAACCTTGTTGGAAATGACATCCAGTCTCACCGAGAATGTAAGCCCATTCTCCGAATAAGGGAAGAACCCGAGAGTTTAAAGATCTACATTCACCGACCACCAGAAACAAACATTTTAAAGAAACCATTAAGAAAAGACACGAGAAGAATTCACCAAGTATTTGCCAGGGATTTGATTTGTGTTCTTCAATAAAGACTGAGTGCCTCCCAGTTTCCAGGCACTGTGCAGTATGCTAGGGACAGAATGACAATGACCACACAATCCAGCGTCTTGACAGCTTCTCAGTCTGTAGAAGACAGAAATAAAAGAGCAAACCGTCACCTTAATGGGCCAGCAATTCTAAGAAAGATACAAGATGCTATCAGAACTTGGTGGAGAAAATGATCAAAGTGCTATTTTTTATATTAAACAAATTGCCACCTTTACATTTTTAAAAATATTTTTAAACGTTTATTCATTTTGGAGAGACAGAGCATGAGAGGGGAAGGGGCAGAGAGAGGGAGACACAGAATCTGAAGCAGGCTCCAGGCTCTGAGCCGTCAGCACAGAGCCCTTCGCGGGGCTCGAACTCACAGACTGAGATATCATGACCTGAGCTGAAGTCGGATGCTCAACCGACTGAGCCACCCAGGTGCCCCAGATTATCACCTGCAAAAGGGAGTAGGGACGCCTGGGTGGGGCCAGTCGGTTAAGCATCTGACTTCAGCTCAGGTCATTGAGTTTGGGCCCCGGGTTAGGGCTCTGTGCTCACAGCTCAGCGCCTGGAGCCTGCTTCAAAATCTGTGTCTCTCTCTCCGTCCCCTCCTCCGCTCATGCTCTCTGTCTCTCTCTCAAGATAAATAAATAAAAACATTAAAAATTTTTTAAAGGGGACTACATATTTAAAAATTAATGCTTTAAAAATTAGGGTAGAACACTATATTAAACTCCTAATCGCGGAAAGCCCTTTTGCTCTTTCCCAGTGTGGCCCTCAGTGTCTCTACATTGAAGAAACAGGTTTTCATTTCCGTTTGGTTTGATTTGGAGTTCTCTCATCTTCCTAAATAATGCAACCTGGGTTGCAATAACATTTAGAAAGAGAAATTGGTGTTTGTTTATGGAAGCAATGAACAGGACATCTGTTATTATTATAAAATTTAGAGGGAAAAAATGTTACTGAGAAAACTTAATTCCGTGGATGCTGCATTTCTTGTAAATCAACAGATAAAATTAGCAGGTTTAAATATTATTTATGCAGTATTTCCACATGAAAAGCTGTAAAAAAAAAACCACAAAAATAATTTTCTAACTTTCTGGGCTTTTTCTCTTACCCTGTGTGCTGAACAAGTACGAAAAGCTATTTTTACGTGTATTTTCCATGCAACGTGTAAATGCATCCTTTTTCTTAGAAATGCCAACATCTTCTCTCCATGTTTTCTACCTTGTTATGTAAAAAGACGACTGTCCTTCAGATTTACATGCCTCGCTCTCCTGCCCTAGAGGTGCCTATTAAACAAAGAATAGAAAGGGTGAGAGAATGAGAAACAGTCTTAACTCATGGGCAGTCCAAATCAGAAGAGGGTTGCTCACATCGATTTCATTAGGATTCACAAAGGCAGTCTCCATAGCAACATCATTTTCACAAGGCACAGAAAGGCTGCATTTTATTTTGTTTTTTAATGGAAATGCCAAAGGTCAGATGATCATTTTTCCCCCCCCGTATACTGTTTGTCCTCCACCCTCACACAGTTTTGATAGCATTTAAAAGGAGCTTTAAGGACATCAGAGATGGGTCCATTTTTAAGTGGAATAATACTCTTAACCAAGTTCCTAATAGACGTATATAGTGTTAGCGGATTTGGGATAAATCCGAGGTGAACTACTCCTGAAATTTGAAACATATTACTTGACCCTCACTCTGAGGACTTGGGAGCTACTTATTCAAACATGACTGTGCAAATCCAACAAAGGAACTCCTTTAAGAGTCAAGTAAAATCCAATTTGCGTGACCAAAGAGCTTGGGACACATTTGGCCTCTTCCTGTTTTTCCACTTGCTTTGAGGATTAAGTCGAGAAGGAGGATGATTAGAGGTTTAATAGTTTTTCAGTAATAAAAATATATTTATATTCTCCCTCAAGGTATTGTTGGTTTCTAAAATGTTTTCTTTTGGTCTTCATGAAAGATAGTGGTGGAGGAAGAAATTGAGGGAACAATTGACAATAATTCCTTACTCACTAGATTATTTAATGAATTATCCCTAGAAATTCCTTACTAATTTAAAATTATCTCTTCTCAGTATTCAAACACTGAATATCTAACATCTCTGGTTTTAATGTTAAACTGCATCTTAAGATTCTAATTGTATTACAATTGTATAAGTGCATTTGCCTTTTTTTCCTGAAAAATTCTAAAATAGACTTTCACGCAAGAGACTGGAATAATTCCATCATGAATAAATGCTTGTTTACTCAATAACCTAGAATGAGTTGAACTCTCGTGGTCCATTGATTAAACACATAATTAGGTGAGAAATTTTCTGATGTTTTTAAACCAATCAGTGCATACATCAGGCACACCAGAATGATGCTGATAAAAATATTTTATGTGATTAGTGAAACAAGTAATTCTTTCATGTTGATAAAGCAACTATTTTTCTTAAAAATAATATTTCTTCCAAGTAAATATCATGTTATTTTCTCTCTCATTTTTTTTTTTGCTTCAAGTTTTTGTTTAAATTCTAGTTAGTTAACACATATGTTAGAGTTGGTTTCAGGAGTAGAATTTAGTTATTCATGACTCAACACACAACACCCAGTGCTCATCACAACAGTGCCCCCCTTAGTACCCATCACCCATTTAGCCCATCGCCTACCCATGTGCCTCCATCAACCCTCAGTGTGGATATGAAAGATTTCTAAAGTTAATTTGCATCAATTACAGTTACAAAAATGCAGAAGAAAGTATTAAATTCAAGTACCTAGATAGTATAGACCTTAACAGACTCTCTAACACCATATGTTTTTCTTCTGTTACTTGCTTGGAAATAATGGAGCTGAGGCTATGCTGAGGCTATTAGAAGGAAATTAGGCAACAGCAATAAAAAAATCACTTTTATCCATTTTATTAAAACTCACAATATCAATTATAGAGCTTTTAGGCACAAAATATAACTGTTTAGGTTAGGATTTACATTTTCTGAGAAGAGTAAAATTTACTTGTCCACAAAGAATATTGGAAGAATGGAAAAATAGAAAAAATGGAAAAAGCTTAATTAACGTCAAGAAATCACCAACTCTAATGAAATACAGCAAAATTGACCAACAACTAAAAATTCTAAACAGATACAAAGTCAGTGAAGTAAATTGAGTTTCTAAAGACAAACCAGTTTTAAAGATTGTAAAAATATGTTAAGCAAACATCAGTACCTAACTTTGATGTTATCCTTATTTGAATATGGAATATTTACACACGGCAACATTTCCTATTATATGAAAGGACCAAAAGAAATCAAATACTATTTATCTTAATATACATTAATATACATTGAGTAAATGTAGTCTCTTTATTGCTTATAACATGGTAGCATAATTTTACCCACATATGGTTCTAGAATAATCTGTCAGCATAATTCTAACTTTTTTTTTTACTTTAATATGTTTGCTTTTTAAAACCCTCTAAGCACTTTTGGATCTTTTATATCATTGAACCAAATAGAAACTTCTTTAGTATCAAACAGAAACTTATATTGCATTTACTTATCTCTGGCAATATTACTCATTTCATCCATCTGTTCTGATACCTATCATTTTTCTTACCCCAAAACACCTTCCTTGCCAGCCCTGGCTTGGGGGTCATCTACACACATTTCTCACTTTTCTACCTATCCACCTGAGTCTTCCTCCAAGCCCCAGACCACTTGAAACAGCTTTTTCCATCCTGCCTGCTATCTCGCATCCCACGGCTCCTTTAAACAGTGCTGCAAATCTTGTATCTTTGGAAAAACTTGTCCCAGAAAACCTCACCTTTTCTTAAACCTACCAGCAGAGTATCCATCTATGGAGTTTCTATAATTACTGTTCCCTTATATGTTTTTAGGCTCCATGAATACTTCCTCTTTCCCTTCATGTTGTCAATTGCAAGAACAGGGAGAACATACACTATGTAATACACAATGAATTATATTACATAGTAAATATTTAATATATAAAAATTTGTAAAATAAATAAAAAGATTAAAATATAATATAATATAATATAATATAATATAATATATATAATATACATAAAATATATAATATCTTGACCAGGACATGAGTTCTGACATTGAGTCATTGTGGAACTTCTAATTTGTTTATTTACTTTTTAAGTATGCACACTTTTTAAAAATATTTATTTTTGAAGGGCGCCTGGGTGGCTCGGTCGGTTAAGCGTCCAACTTCGGCTCAGGTCACGATCTCGCGATCTGTGAGTTCGAGCCCCGCGTCGGGCTCTGTGCTGACTGCTCAGAGCCTGGAGCCTGTTTCAGATTCTGTGTCTCCCTCTCTCTCTGACCCTCCCCCGTTCGTGCTCTGTCTCTCTCTGTCTCAAAAATAAATAAACGTTAAAAAAAAAATTTTTTTTAAAATATTTATTTTTGAGAGAGAGAGAGCACATGAGCAGGGAGGGGCAGAGAGGGAAGGAGGGAGACAGTGGGCTCTGCGCCGAGAGCAGCAAACCCAACGTGGGGCTCGAACTCACAAACTGCAAGATCATGACCTGAGCCGAAGTCAGATGTTCAACCAAGTGAGCCACCCAGGCATCCCTGGGACTTCTAATTTATAAAGTGCTTTCAAATTTCCCCCAAATGGCTGAATACTGGGGTTTATATATGATGTAATTGTATAAATGAATTTTACCTTGAAGGTATACCCACCAAACAATGTGATTATGCAGAAACTATCACTGGTAAAAGTTCATGTTTATGTTTAACTGGCACCTGGCCCCTCACCACATCTTCTCCAACGAAGACCTGAGTGGGCTCAAGAGGCCATGGTCATTGAGCGTTCTCCAGCCTGACAGCCACTCATGCTTTTGCTACAAATTTGTCCCCTGAATTTATCAGCCATAATTTCCATAAAATCTGTGTGTCGGAGTGATCATTTTCCCCAGGCAGGATCTCTAGGACATTGCAATCTTTGTCTAGTTTACGCAGTTTTCTTTTGATATTCTTTGATGTATGGCCTAAATTACATTAAATTTTTTTTAATTTTCATGATTGATTTTTGAGAAAGAGAGAGACAGAACACGAGCAAGGGAGGGGCAGAGAGAGAGGGAGACACAGAATCTGAAGCAGGCTCCAGGCTCTGAGCTGTCAGCACAGAGCCTGATGCAGGGCTTGAACTCTTGAACCGCGAGATCATGCCCTGAGCCTAAGTCGGACAGTTAACCAACTGAGTCACCCAGGGACCTCTGGCCTAAATTACATTTTAACCACAAAAGTTGGGAAGGGTATACATAACATAATATACAAATACATATTATACAGCAAATAAATAAATATAGATGCCTATCCCATCCCCCACTGACAGGGTATATCACCCCAGAAAAGACCACATTTTTCTTTTCTTTTCTTTTCTTTTTTCCTTTTCTTTTTCTCCTTCTTTTTTTTTTTTTTTTTTTTCATGTTCATCCAGTGTCCAGTGGCTGAAAAGTCTGACATGGCCAGTCTCAATTTGAACCAACTGTTGTGTCTCATGATGACGGCATTTATTCCTTGGGCTCTAAAATCTCCAAAGCAATACATCCCAGAGTCGGGGGACAGAAACAACATTTTGCATGCATGTGTAAATATAAGAATTGCCACCTTCACTTCTGCACCCTACTCTCAGAATATATTTGGCAATATATATTACCTTCTGATTCATACTGTATCTTGCAAAAATATACTTCCAGCTTGGCTATAACTAGGTCACAATAATCCTTTTCTTTGTTCTGGAAGACTAGAAACTTCTAACTTACAGGGCACATAAGAAGACTAGGGAATCCAATGAGTCTCAGCCTTCACTTTCTTCTTTTTTTTTTTTTTTCATTATAAAATGAGTTATTTGATTAGAAGCAATGTTGTACTTGGTACTATGATGAATTTTTCAGGTATTCGGTAATTTCAAGGATGAAGGTATTTATAGCATGGTAGGAAAGATAGAAAATCCAAATCTAAGATGAGAGTGTAAGTCACAAAGGGCAAATTACTTCCTTCCATGATGGAAGGAACCCTAAGTAATCAACCTGGAGCCTGGAAAATTGCTGATATCCCCCATGTATGGTTCTATATTAAAGGGAGTATTCATTAGAAAGTTTTCAGATGCAAGTGAGAGAGCAAACACCCAAGATGTAGGCTGAATAATGGCTTCCAGTGATATTCAGGTCCTAATCTTTAGAAGCTGTGAATGTTACCTTACATGGAAAAAAAGGGACCTTGCAGATGTGATTAAGTTTAGGATCTTGACAGGGAAGATTATTCTGGATTGTCCAAGTGGACTCTAAGTATAATCATCAAGTGTCCTTATAAGAGGAAGGGAAAGGGAGATGTGGCCTCAGAGACAGAAAGCAATGTGAGGAAACAGAGACAAATTTGGTTTTAAAAATGGAGGGAGGGACACAAGCCAAGGAATGCAACAACAACAATAGCCAAATGTAGCTCTAAAAGCTAGAAAAGGAAAGTAAACTGATTCTCCCCAAGTATGATCTTGCCTACACCTTGATTTCAGCCTAGCAACACTGCTTGTAGAATTCAGACCTCCAGAACTGTAAGAGAATAAATGTTTTGCTCTGTTTTGTTTTAAACCGCCAAGTTTGTAGTCGTTTGTTACGGAAGGCTTATGACACTAACGCACCCAAGAAAAAGTGGTTTAAATAATAAAGATTTATCCTCTCGTGTCACAGCAATCCAGAGGTAATTCAGCAGCTCAAAGACGTTCAGGTGTTTGGGTCAAGTTTTTCTGTGAATCTGTTGGCTCTCTTCACCATGTGGTAAAATGGTTGCCAGAGTTCTGAGCTTCATGCTATGCTGTGATCCTATCCAAAGGCAGAAAGAAAGGGCAGGTATTTATTTCTTCTTTGTATCTCTCCTCTGTCAGGATATAACTCTTGAGTAGGCAATCAATGACATCTGCCATATGGGCTCAGATTTTACTTCTGCTCGTGGCAAATTGGATGTCCAGTCGTCGGATCAGACTCAGTACGGTGCAGTCTGCCTTATTAAACTCATGCATTTCTGTTATCTTGGTCCCTTTAACACCACTGAGCCAGGGATGGGGTTGTTGGAGAATGAGATTGGCTGACATCTACAGAGCGGGTATCATTGTCCACCTGGTTATTAAGAGCTGTCTCTTTAGAAAGGGCCCTTGGATGAATGTCTTGTTCAGTTTAGGCCGCTTTCACAAATTACCACAGAGTGAGGCGCATAAACAAACATATATTTCTCACAGTTCTGGAGGATGGGAAGTCCAAGATCAAGGTGCCAGCAGATTGCATATCTGGTGAGGTAACTCTTCCGGATTTGCAGATGGTGGTCTTCTTGCTGTGTCCTTACATGGCAGAGAGCAGAAAGAGGGCCAGCTCTCTTCTTCTTCTTCTTGTAAGCACACTAATTCCATCATGAAGGCTCCACCCTTATGACGTAATTGCCTTCCAAGGCCCTCACCTCCAAATACCATCACATTAGTGCTTTAAGCATATGAATTGGGGGATGGGGGTGAGGGACATAAACATTCAGTCCATAGCAGTGAGCATTCACATGGAACCCAAGTAACCCCATACTTTAGTCTCATCCACATGTCTCTACCCAACCTTTTTTCTCCCCGATTTTCATAACCTAGACCAACCGACAAAACTAAGGAAATAATGTTAACCTTTACTTCAGACTCTTCTTCCGGGCAAAAATGGACAATCCAGTGGAAAGCTCTGCCTGCTTTCCTTTCTCTGAAAAGAATTCCATTCTGCACTTTCCTTCAGAGTCATACGTCGTAGGATCGTAATGTTACACATCTACTTACAGCCCATTTTAGAATTTTGGGAAGAGCCATCTGTAAACTGGGATTTATACAGGGATTTTCAGCCAACATCTCAAATGGAACTCCCCATGAGACCCTAGCTATAGATTCTGGAACAGGGGGTAGCTGTGAAGCATGACGGATGCTAGGAGTGAGAACAATCTATTCCCATGATTTAGTTGGGCGCTTTGGATCGGGCGGTACCCGATCCCATATATACCATTTCCATTCAATAATACTGTGGCCTGGGCAGCCCCTCCTTTATGGACCAGTGGATCAGAGAACATCCAGTTCAAGAAGAGTACTATGCTCCTCCAGTGTTACCATCAGGGACTCAGTCTCTATCTTCCAGTTCCCAGTACCACGCCCAGAGCTGTTTCTTGAAAGAAAACAAGTTATTCGACCAAGCAGGCATGACTTCGCTCAAATATCCTAAAGAAGTGGGTTTCCAAAATCGTGGCCTTAGGATGCTGTAGGAAATGCATTTTAATGTGTAATCCAATACACTCAGAAGATCTTGAGCAAAATAAACAAGTTTTAATGAATGTTGCCCTTACTACAGGCAATGTATTCTGGTATTTTCCTTTCTATCTTATCATTTTTCATATTTTAAAAAATGCTGCTCTAGACTTGTTAAATGGATTTCACAACTCACTGGTGGGTCACAACACACAGCGTGAGGCATGCCGCCCTGGAGGCCTCACAGTCATTCTACCGGGATTTGCTAGAAGAACCACGGAACAATCCAATCTGCTGCAGAAAGTTCAAGCAAAATTGATTCTGCTGGCTCAAAAGGTCCAAATGGCATAGTCGCTTGCCCTCCAGGACCTGCTGAAGAAGCTTCTCTGGGCCACACTTCAGCTTAGCAGGCAGAGGGTCACCCAGTAAGTGGCTCAGAGCAGCACCTCCCTGCCTAGCGTGATAAACATCGCCATCAGAATTAAAGGGCCCACGAAGCAATTTTTTTCCTCTCCTAATACAAGAGGCAGCGACTTGGTTTTCACTTGTAAGGGATTTAACTATTATTCTTTTGCAATAGGAATGATATGATTCAAATAGTACCCGAAATACCCTTCTTACTGCTAGGGAAGGGGGAAGATGAATCCCACTCTGGGAAGTTGAAGGAAAGAACGGACACAGGAGAAGTCCCTGCTAGACAAAAAGGGAAGGAGAGACTTTCTAGGTTCCATGTAGAGCCTGAGGAAAGAGGAGGGAAAAGAATGTACAGGAGGTTAGACACTCATGCTCAGGCTTATGCAATGGTGAATTTGCTTCCAGGCGAATGGCCTTGAAGGGAGTCTGACTTTTTCTTGCCCTCAGTGGCAATGGAAGGTTCTTAGGAATTCTTGAGCAGTTATGGAAAATAATGACACTATTACACTTTATAACATAATGAGTTTATATGTGTACATAATGGATCCTACTACCCCTCTGATCTGGGTTCAAGTTTATGAAACCAAATGAAGGTGTCATGCTTGAAAGTTATTTGTGCACCAAAATGATCTGTGCATGTTGAGCTATAGTGAATGAGGAAAAATTCATTTTCTTTGGAAAAAAAAAAAACATATTCATTCAAACATATTCATTCATCCAATGAAATGGTGGCTGGACAACGTCGTCATGAAGCATGCGATCCAAAACTACACTTTGCAGATGTAGTAAATGTATAAATGAGACCCAGAGGGATACAACTGCTTGGTCGACATCCCACACAAAGTTAATAGCAGAGGCAGGACCGAAATCCAATCGAGCACACTGTTGACTTCAGAAATTAATGCCCTGAAACTCTCCTTTATGTAAACCTAACCTAGATCTGTAAATGGAGCATAAAAGTAGAATAACATCTGTCTATTAAATTTCTACTCACTACTCATCAGCTGAAAAGGTGATGCAGGAGATAAGTCAAATACTTCAATAACCTACTTCTGCAGTATTCATGCATTATGTATGAGCAAGAAGGATATCTAATTGCCATTATAACCTCCAAACAGAGATTAGAGGGTGAAGAGAATTTTTCATTAAGAACCTGTGGTACACAAGTAAAACACATATCAGGGAGATAGAAAATTATCAAGACAATAAAAATGTTTAGCCGTGGGTCTAAAGGCAGAAAGTTAACGTAAAGTAATAGATTTTATATAAAATGGCATTTGCTTTGAAAACAATAATAAATTGTGTTTATAACATATCGAGCCATATTCAGGTAAACCAAAGTTCTAGACTAAGGCCACAACTCTAAAGACAGAAATGCGTATAAGCTCTCCTTTGAGCGAACTTCTTTTTGGACTCGGAAATAGGCTGAGATTCCAACCCACATCTTCCATTCTTCGAAGGGGCTATAGTGCTACCTGCCTCCCACCCATCCATTTCTCCTGTCTCTATCTCACTTTCCATCCCTGTAACCCCTAAATAGCCCATGTTCACTCCCCTCAACCCTGGCTGGGAGATGTTCTAGTTTGGCTCATGGATCCTCCTTCCTGACTGATGGGCTCCTACTCCAGGACTGAGTGCCCGCCTCCTCTATGTGGTTATTCTCCACAAAAGAAGGCCATCTTGATCCAAGTCACGTCCCCTTCCCAGGGGCTGCCGGCATTCAGTGACTGGGAGACGTGAGGGTACAGAGGCCTGGACCCCTGACCCTATTTGGGATGACTCTCGAGGAGCCTCCTCCTCGGCAGCTTTAGCTGCCTACCAACCTGGCAGAGACCTGATTGTGGTTACGCGAGATCTGGGCTTCTCTCCCCTTCCAGTTTACTGCCTCCATTCTCCCACAAAGTCGATCCCGAGAGCACTCCTCAGGGACAGCTTCCTGAACTCCAAAATCTGCCGCACAGTCAGCTTCCTAGGGAACCTGTGCTTAATAGACTGCCCTTTCGCTGAAATACTAAACTCTCCATGAAGCTACCCATGTTAAGGAGCTATTTTGTTCCCTCACGACCACTAACATTCATATCAACAACTACCTACAGATAATGAACACAAAATCATATTTATGGTTTATATTTAAGAATTTTTTATGGTGATAAAAAGCACGTAACATGGGGCGCCTGGGTGGCTCAGTCAGTTAAGCGTCTGACTTCAGCTCAGGTCACGATCTCTTGGTTTGTGAGTTCCAGCCCCGCGTCAGGCTCTGTGCTGACAGCTCGGAGCCTGGAGCCTGCTTCGGATTCTGTGTCTGCCCCTCCCCTGCTCACTTTCTGTGTCTGTCTCTCAAGAATAAACACACATTAAAAAAACTTTTTTTAAAAAAGCATATAGCGTGAAATCTACCATTTTCACAAAGTTTTGGGTGAAAAGTACAGAACTGCTAACAGCATAAGCGTTGTTGTATGGAAGATTTCTAGAACTTTTCACCTTGCATGACTTCTTCATCTTGCATGACCCATTGCAAGAAGCAATGTTCCATTTCCCCCTTTCCCTAGTCTCTGGTAGCCACCATTTCACTTTCTACTGCTGTGAGTTTAACTGCTTCAGATCCCTCATATAAATGAAATCATACAGATTTGTCTTTCTGTGGCTGGTTTATTTCACTTAGTATAATAGCCTCCAGAGTCCTCCGTATTGTCAGGTATGACGGCCTTTCCTTCATTTTCCATTCTGGATAATATCCCATTGTGTGCATACATCACATTTTCTTTATCCATTCATCCACTGATGGATAGTTAGGTTGTTTCCACCTCTTAGCTATGGTAAACAATGCTGTAATGAACATGAAAATGCAAGTATCTGTTCAAAATGTTATTTTCAGTTCTTTTGGATACATACTCAGATGTGCCCTTTACTATGAATTGTCTTGTTTACTTACTGATCTTATTATACACATACCTTAATATCCTTATTGATCAATAGAAACATATAAAAATACACACATTTGGATTCTGTTTACAATATCCTAATCTTTGCACATTATGCGGCTATAAACCCCAGGAAATCTGAGGAGGGGTATTATTTACAGGGCTGATTTGATCTTGCCGAGACGAGGGGCATGAACTAGATCAGCTTTTCACAATCTACGATTTGTAAATGTCCAACAGTGGGTCAAAGCACTTGGGAGAGTTCATGACAACTATTTCCATTTCTCCAATGTTAATCCATTCATGAAAAAAAATTTTTAAATGTTTTCTTTGTAACACAGCATGGAGTGAGCTGGTAGAGATCAAGTGAGAGATGTAATTAAGCCCTTGAGTATCACGCACGGATGTATGTATGTATGACTCAATTGTACCTGACTGGACACCAAGGTAGTTTTGAGGGGTATGAAAGTTTAATTTTTTTTACTACTTTTAATTTTGATCATATCCTGTGTAATGTGTACCCATATTAGATCATTCATTAAAAGCAGGAAACATGAAGCATGAATGAATGAAATTTAATGAAAGGCATACGAAGGACAAAAATCTAAAATTTTGTTTCATGGTGATCTTTACTACATCTAACTGGTCAAAATTCTTAACTGGAATTTTAAATGTATTCTTTGAGCTTAAAAATCAATGCTAAAAAGATAAAACACCTGGATGGAATACCGCTAACTTGACCTTTACGTCTTTGGAAATAATGATTACCCAAACTCACAAAGCATTTTGCAAAATATGACTGAAATAATTTTAAATGGCCTCTCCTATTTGTTCACCTATAAACAAAACACAGAATTATTAGAAAAAAATTACAAATTGCAAGATTTCCCAATAGCAGATAAAGAAAGTTGCTTCTATAAACATTTAATTTTTTTTAACATTTATTCATTTTTGAGAGTGAGAGAGACAGAGTGTGAGTGGGAAGGGGCAGAGAGAGAGGGAGACACAGAATCTGAAGCAGGCTCCAGGCTCTGAGATGTCAGCACAGAGCCCAACGCGGGGCTCGAACTCACGGATGGAGATATCATGACCTGAGCTGAAGTCGGATGCTTAACTGACTGAGCCACCCAGGCGCCCGGCTTCTATACACATTTAATACCATCATACTTAATATTCCATATACATTTGACTTCAAAATAAAGTGCATCATTTAATTTTTATTATTTATTTCTAAATCACACTTTTCTTGTATAATTAATTTAAAAGAAATTAATGGGTAGATGTCATTTATCATTTGTAAAAAAGCTAAAACTTCTATGTCTTAAGAATAGCCATAAAATGTACTAAAATGTAACAAATTACACCAGGGTGTCTCAGGAGACACTGTATCCTGGGTCTATCTCAGCAGAGAGAATACATTTAGATGAAGCATCACTGCGACATCCAAGAGAAATTGGAAGGCAATTTAAATTTTTTACTGCTGCTTTTGGAAAGCATTAAAGAGAAACTATATTTTTAACTCTGAGCAAAATGTGTTTAAAATCTCTTTATCTGAGACTCTCTTTCAGTGTCTTTGGCAAGGCATTTGCCCTTAATCTCCCTTCTCTCTCCTCCTCACGCCTCCGAATTCTTTCTCCCTAAATCTTTGCATGCTTCTGATTAACTTACATATGTAAAACCATATGAAATAAAAAGGCATCCCAGGGAGCTACTCAAGCAATAAGGGACTCTTTCTCTTAATGCGGATATCTACGCTCTTATTTTCTTCTAATATTCTTTCTTTTAAATTGATTTATGATTTACAGTCTATAAAATGTATAGATCCTAAATGTACAGCTTGGTGAGTTTTGACAAATACATACACTTTGTAACCAATTCCCAGTATTAACTATTATAGAACATTTCTATTAATCCGGAAAGCCCCTTTGCACCCCTGTTAGGCGGTTCCCCGCAATTAACAGAGCCAATCAGCATGATAATTCCTAATAATTATTTTTGGATCTATCCATATTTTTCACGTAGCAGTACTTTGTTCCCTTCTGGTGCTGAGTGGTATTTTGCTGTATGAATATAGCATCACGTGCTTATCCATTGTCGTGTTGAGGTACATTTGGACTTCTCCAGTTTTTGGCTGTCTTGCTACTTTGTGTATAGTAACATATTCATCTATTATGCCTTTGCTTAAAACCACCTTGTTAATTTCTTATCCATCATACCAGCCAACATTTGAGTCTAACAGTAGCATATTTAGGGCAGATTATGTAGCAACCAGAACAATTACATTCTGCTGGATGGGATGTAAATTATTGTAATCACTGTGACAAGCCATTTGGTGATCATTAAGCAAGTTGTAGGGGCACATTCACCACTATCCAGTAATCCCACTCCTGTTTATACCATTTGAAGAAATTCTCAGATTCATGGGTAAGGAGTTCTTTACAAAAATGTTCATGGCAGCCTTTTTTACAAAGACCAAAAAAAATTAAAACAGCACAAATGTGTTGTCAACAGAATGGATAAACTGTGATATATATCGTTAAATTAGATATTATATAGCAATGAAAATAACTAAATATGAGCTACTTGGGTAATTGTCAGAAATGCAATATTGAGCAAAAAAAACACCAAGTTTAACAGATGTTATGATCCTTTTTGTTCAGATACTTAAAAGAATAAAAGAATAGATATATTATGTGAGAATATATCAAGAAATATATAGAAATGGTAACCATCATAGGGAGAATATTAGCTACCTTTGCAGAAATGAAAAGAGAATAAGAGAAAGCTTCAACTAATTTTTTTCACTGGGATGTGGATACCTGAGTGATCATCATAATATCTCTTGTGTTTTCTATTATGTCTGAAATATTTAATAATAGCAAATTTTCTTTCATGGTACTAACTCACTCAGAAGCGACCCTGTGATTCAACAAATTCCTAAGAGGATATCAAAGTAAAAAGAGTTGAAGCCAGAATGTTTGGGAGAGGTCGAAGTAGCTGAAATTCTAGATTCTTGCTTCTGTGAATCAGCATTGCAAATAGTTAAGCATGATGAGTGAGACACTGGGTAACCATTAAAGAATATCTGATCTTTTCTCAAGACTGGGGAGGTTGCTTTGAAAACATTTTCTGTTTGATCCTTTTTACTGTGTTGTGCTCAAACATAACATTTAATTAGATCAGAATATGAATATATAGATAACTTGGGGGCAGTGGTATGCTGGTAAATGTTTAGCAACCTGTGTAGGGGCAAGAGGGCAATAAAAGCTTGATTTGTAGCAATGGCCCATTCCAGTGGTGTAAACACTCCACCAATGTTGAGTTATGCTACCATAAATCAATGATCTGAAGAATGCAAAGTTGGGAAGAGATGTGCACAGTTGGCCAGTATGAGCAGACTCTGGCATATTTAGGTCAGAAAGAGTTGTCACAGAAGACTTGTAGTGGTTGGAGAGGTCTGACACAGTAGAAGTCACCCACTGCCCAAGATGATACCAGATTTCCCCCAATGATTAAATGAATACAGAGTGACTCAACAAATACACTGGGGGAGGGGAAAAAAAGGGTAGAAGAATAGGATCTTTTTAAAAAATTTTTTCTAATGTTTATTTTATTTTTGACAGAGAGAGAGTGTGAGCAGGGGAGGGGCAGAGAGAGAGGGAGACACAGAATCGGAAGTAGGCTCCAGGCTCCCAGCTGTCAGCACAGAGCCCGACGTGGGGCTCGAACTCACAGACCGTGAGATCATGACCTGAGCCGAAGTTGGACGCTCAACCGACAGAGCCACCCAGGCGCCCGGAGAATAGGATCTTACTAGAGAAAGTTAAGGGTATTTCCCATGTTGATCTAAAAGTACAAGTTTACAACCTTTCCTGCATTTCAGAAGGTAAGTTTTATCCTTCTCGAAAACAGATGTTTCCAGTGAAATGCTTCCATGTCTCAAATACTCTAAATCAGAGGTAGTACATTGTTACCACAATGAAATGATGACATCCTCGATAGAACGAAGTCAAGTAGTTAAAAGAGAGAAACCTATAGCAAAATATCTGGAAATGTGTGGACTTGGTTACATAAGGGGGAGATTACACATAGGCACAGTTTCTCAATTCCCAGGACTATCATGGAAAGAGCTAGAGATGGACAGCTGTGCATGATTTCATCTGTGAGGAGAAAGCATACAACCACGTGAGAGAAGTTTTTCGCACATCCGCATAGAGGTCTCGGGCCCTCTTGAACCTCCTTCCCATTGCTTCACTGTTGGAAAGTCTTAGAATATGACTCTGGCTGTTCAGCAGGTGCATGAATCCAGTATAAAGCAACCCCCAAAACTAAATGCTGCTAAACGTTTCCTGAAAGTCAGGAGTCAATTTTCCAGGCTCTTTTCTAAGCCCATGCAGACTTCAGACCTGTTTGAAGTTTACTCTTCCTGAAGGCAAATTAAGAAAAACTTAGTGACAAGATTAAAACCTCAAATAATGTAGGAAATATTGTAATTTAAGAAGAATTTTTGTTTTGTGAATCATTACCTTCAGCTCAGCACCCCTGACATCCACAGTCATTAAATGATGGCATTCAATATGCGAACTTTTTCTTTAACCTTAGATCAAAACTAGAAAGATGATCTAACCGCAGAAGTTTCTTGTTTAAAGTTAAAAAGGATGACAGCCTGACCGGTGGGATCTTCCTAGGAGGACTTAACATTTCTATCTCAGCTTCTTTGTTAAAAGATTTAACATCCAATAAAATGTCTAAAATTTTCATTTGGCAATGTTCTGCGCATGTAGCTGGCTTATAGTAAATATTGCTATATATATAACTTAAAAAAACACTTCTATTATTTCCAGAGAGCCATAAAAATAAATTTTGCTGTTCTCACTGTTTAATAATAGATTTTTAATTACTGCTTATTTTTTCCTTGGGATTTGGGAGGTTTGTTTCATTTTCTGTCTACTTTATGAAGAAATAACATACCCAATTTATTTTTCAAGAATTTATGAACACTTTCAAGAACTTGTTTCTTATGTTGGTTCCGTGGTCTTTCCAGCTACCAAGGCTTCAAGGCACGGGAAATACAAACAGTAATTTAAAAGAGAGCTGCTTTTCAGAGATCCCACACAATTGACTATCAGATGACGTTCTTAACTTCTTTATGCCCTCAACTGAAATGCTTTTAAAAACGCATTTTTCATAAATTGAACTGACACTTAGAAATTTGTAGGGGGGGAGGAGTTTTTTCCCCTAATCTTTTGGAGTATAAACAAATGGCTTAGAAATTCCACCTAACTTAATTAAAAAGTAGCCCCATTGTAAAATATAATGACTTTGTTGGAAAAAATATACTCCTTTTTATGATCTTTTTTGATTCACTCAGTTATTTATCTACAATAGGTAACTTTTGGTTAATATCATACCAAATGCTAAAACCAATTGCTAGTATCTCAGGGAAGAGCAGGTTTTCTGAACTGACCCAGATTAATCAGATTAGATTGGAGATGATCGTCTATCCCCAAGCACTTGTCTCAGCCTGAAATTTCAATCAAGAGTTATTTCTTGGTAGTCTAAAAGTCTTTTTGGTCTTTTAGATTTCCACTTAAAAGAAATTCCACTATTTCTTTGTATCTGTCTGTATTTTTTTTCTTGCTGCAAAGAGAATGCATTCCTTTTAGAGTATGAAAAAATATATGCAGTGTTTCTAGATAGGCTAATTCTTTAAGCTGCTATCAACTAATGTCTTGATGGAGATGAACTGACAGCTGGTTGAGAACTTTATAGGTACCTTTCAGGGCATAAGTGAGATGGAAATAGGAAGAAGACATAGAAAGAAAGGCGAAGAGGAAAGACGTACTTCCCCCTCGTTCCAAATACTGTCTCAGGGACATCTGTTTGAAAATGGCAGATTGGACAGGTGCATTTTCTCATGCTGCCTTCAGGAATCTAACCAAAATGACAATAAAGAGACAAAAAAAGGTAAAAGCCATCATCCCACAGGGTTAAAGAGAGTAGTAGAGAAGTCAAGAGCAGACAGGTCAAAAAGAAATCTAGAAATAGAAAAAGACACAGATAAATGATAAAGCATTCAGGTGGCTGGAGAAAACTGAAAGCTACCTGCTTTTCCAGAAAGCAGATCCGTTGTCCCCAGAGAACTACGAAAAGGCTGAGGACCGACATGTGGTGGGCAGATGCATCTCAAAAAAGGAAGGATGGTTGAGATTCCCTATAAGAGGCCATTCGGACACTGATCCTCCCTCACCCAATGGCCCAGAATTGAGCACACTCTTGAGAAAAGGACTTGGGTTGTGAACAGTGGGGATCACAGCCTCACCATACTCTATCCCCAGACCTGGACAAGAAGGAAGGACCAGGAGGGGGAATATGAGTTTCTTGGGCACCAACACATGGTGTAATAATGAAGTTCTGAGGTCACTACTTAGATTTAAACAGACATCTCTCTTGGGAATCTGTGGCACATAACTCAAATGAGCATGTAATTAAAAAATCATTTCTATTTAGTTGTGAATTGCATTATAAAAATTACAGCTTTTTAATTTTTTACACATTTTCTTAATGATGTTTTGCTTTGTGTAATATTAAAATTAGTTTTAATTCCCCATGCACTTGCTGGCTAAGAGTGAGGAGAGGTAGCCTGAAAATGGAGTGGGTGTTTACAAATGCAGAAACCACAACGATGGATACCTGGTAAACACCTTCTCGCATAAAATGGCAATGAAGTTAAATTTATCCCAGATCTCCGAGACTAATACAATTCCAGCCATTTTAAGAATCTGTAACAGTCAGTAATGATTCCAGGAATCAAGATGATCATTCAGGGCATATTTATTCCAAGTGAATAAAAGGCAGATGACTTGAATCAACAGCAAAATAGTCACAAAATTAAATGCAAGGAATGACATCATCTCAACAGATTTCATCTCCCAGAATAGTGGCAAAACTCAAGAATAGTCAGCCACATACACAAACTGATCTCCAGTCTTGTTACTTGACAGGTCAAAGATGCCCATCCCTACACGTTAATGTTGTGCAGTGGGTTGGATGAGAATCTTCCTCATTAAAAAAACAAAACAGCAAAACAAGGAAGCCACAAACCTTTTACAGAATCAGCAGCAATGGTTATGTGCCCCGAGTGGGTTTTCATCTGCTCATATGCACTGGTGGGCATAGGTAATCATCTGCATGTTTCCAGGAGGTATATGCTCACAAAGAGTTTTTAAATATATGATATCGCAAAATATTTTTTGTCCCAAGCCAGCTTGTGTCCAAAGAGAATTCATGTCTTCCTCTTTCATATTCTCTCTCACTTTCTTTTCTTCTTTTTCCTTTTTCTTTTTTCATTTTTTTTGTCAGTTAGTGAGATGTTCATACTACCATGGAAATAGATAAACCTTCTATAACACAGAGTTGCACTGCACATCCTCGCTCAGAGATCTTCTTTTCAAAGGCGATTCTTTAAGTTATATGTAATTAAAGGAGGAATGAAGCATTTTATGAAGAAAAATGGAATGCAATTTTTCAAGTAAAACAAAGTTAATACATTTTTCTTGACATCATCTTAGCATTCAACATGTCAATGATTTAGAGCGCAATCATTATTTCTTCAATGCATATTCTCAGGGTTAGAGGAAAGACATTTTTCTTATGAGACAGGAAGGTAAATGAAGAGCTATTAAAGATAGTGATGTATTCACCAGGCTTGAAGGTCACATGTCTATGAATGCCCCAAAGTGCCACAACTCTGAGCCCATATCTACCCTCCTGGAAACTTAATAATATTCTAATTACATCTGTGAGTTTTCCATGATTCTTTCTAAATATGCTGTCCTTCCCATGGGGTTGGCCATTGATGCTTTGGCATAAGATTGCCACTCTGCCAGGCTCAGCCACCTGGGGCTAATAATGGGGAAATTACAACACAGAATAACTATTGGTGTCTGCTGTAAGTACATGGCCTCAGAGACCCTGGGTTCATGGTCATTCGCAGAGTCACAGAGTGTTCCTAACTGCTGGCCGCACTCAACATGGAGGTGTCAACTCACATCTCTAACAAAGCTTCTTATCATCATACCTCTCAGTATAGCCTCTCCTGTCCCGAGACCCCAACTGAAAGAATATCTCCCTTTCACCTTACTGTGAGCTTTGTCTTCTTGTCACAACTCTCCATTTTTCCTAGTTGATTAACCGGAAACTAGTTTTTCTAGTTGATTAACTCAAGAAGAGACACTTCCCCCTACCCACACCCATCACGGAGATGTAGCCTTTTCCTCTGGCCCTAACAGGACAATTGTACCTGAACACAGTAGCCCTGCATGGAGTCATTTCTTAGCATCCAGGTCGTTCAGCTCTTAGACAAGCTCATTGCTAAGAAACCAAAGGCCCACAAAAGCGTTCACACACAAAAACAAATGTCCTTCCTTTCCTGGTTTCTTTCCAGTGGAAGTTTAAAATTATGCCTGTATCTCTTTCTTGAAGTCGTCTTCATCTGAGATTCTCATTCCAAAAAACAGCTGCTCAAGCAAGAATACATGCAATCTCAAAGAATAAATTATAGTATACAAGCAGCCGACATTATAAATATATTCATAAAGCAGAAACACATCTCTCAAAGAAGCAACAAAATCTGTAGAGACATAGCTTTGCCAAAAACTTATGCACAACAGTTAAAATTACCAAAGAGACTACATAGTTTCTCAGTTTATAACATCTGCAGTCATGTTTACATACTGAGGAAAAGAGCCAGAGAGGAAGGAGATGCTAAAATGCAGAATAAGAGATCCATGCAGATAAAAAGATCTCTTAAGAGGACTCTAATTAGGGAACAGAATGAAATGGAAGTTGGAACACGAATGGGTACAGTGAACTTGGGAAGAAGGTAAAGTTGGTTAAGGTTCGGAAATAGAGGTCTTGGAAAAGACTTCAACCTAATAACAGAAACCTCTAATATGATTGGGGAATAGATAGGATCCAACAGCAGATTTATTTCAATTCCACTGGTAACTTCTGCGTGGTTAGTAAATAAGCCTCTTCACTGGCCTGAGTTTGAATTAACTTCATAAAACAGAAGTATCACTGTATCCCTGCTTATGTGTCCCATTAAAACATAGAAATAGCAAATGTGTGGCCATGGAGAAGTAGAAGACAGCCCTCAGGCATATAATATCTTATCTACGAGCCAGAGGCCATATATACAAGAAGCCTTGTATACTTGCGGGATAATGAGAGCACAGGCACTAATTGAAGCAGACAGAAGGCAAGAGTCTCTCCTCAATAGTTTGAATGTCTCATACTGAAGGCAGTTAATCATTAGGTCTACGACATGGGACATGAGCTGCATCAGATGTTGTGAAGGAGATTCCCAAATAGCACCATATTCACCATTTGGAAAGGTTGCCTGCTCTCGGAATTCTGGTGGAAAGAGAATGAGTTTTGAAGTTCTGTTATCTTAATATTCCATCTCCGTTGTTTATTATCTGTGAGCCAGACATGTCTATAAATCCCTTTAACAAGATGGCGATAAAAATTGTACCTCACGAGTTGGCCAGCCTTTCTCTCTCATCTTAGTGAGAGAGCACTGGTTTGAGTCAGTGTAAAAGACAGAAATGCAAGGGCAACCGCAGGGAACAGGATGATAAAAATGTCCAGACAGTCTACGTAGGATAACATAAGTTGTCTATGTGGGAAGAAAATGCTTAGATACCACTGGGGTCAGAAACCAGTCAGAAACTGAGGCAACACCATAGAATCTCACAGATGGAGTGCCTCAGGGCTCAGTTATTGTATATATTCTCTGCATATATTCTGTATATATTCTGTCACTGAATGTTTTCATCCAGATCCTCGCCTTTAAATACCAACTTACTAGTTTCCTGGCATTGCCATAGCCTTGATGGTTACCACAAACCAGGGGGCTTAAAACCACAGAAATGTGTGGTCTCACGGTTCTGAAGGCTAAAGATCCAAAATCAAGGTTTCAACAGGTCCAAGTTTCCCTTTCCCCTGTAGGGGAGAATCCATTCTTACCTCTTCCTAGTTTTTGGTGGTTTGTTGGCAATCCTTGGTTTTCTTTGGTTTACAGCTCCATCCCTCCCATCTCTGCCTCCATCAACACATGGCATCCACCCCCTCCCATGAGTCTGTATTTCTGTGTCTATTCTCCATTTCCTTCCCATAAGGACACCCACCAGTCACATTAGATTTAGGGCCCATCCTAAATTAGTCCTCTTGCCTTGACTAGTTACATCTGCAACGACCACATTTCCAAAAAAGTCTATATTCGAAGGCACTAGGGGTTAGGACTTCAACATATCTTTTTGGAGGGCACAGTTCAACCCATAATAACATCCATACACTCATGATTCCCAAATGTGTATCTTTATAATGATCCTGAGCAATTTCCCAATTGCTTCCTTGGCATCCCCACTTGGATATCTAAATGGGCATTTCAACACATGCAAAACGTATCAACTGTCCTACCTCCCCAAGTCGCCTTTGTCTTATTGTATGGGGCTGACATCTGCCTCACTATTCAGTCTCAAAATCCACAAGTCATCTGTTGTTCCTCCCTTACCTTCGTCTCCTACATATATCCCATTAACAGTTTTTTCTTATTCTTTGACCTCCATGAGGGGGGAGGAATAATTCATTTCTCTCATCAGTTCTGGCACCATACAGGTCCAAATCACCATGAAACACAAAAAAAAATAGTCTCCAAAATTATCTCCTTGCTTATCTCATCATCATTCTAGAATCCATTCTCCATATGGCAATCTGTCATTTTTTTTAAAGACAAATCGAATCACAACATCCCTCTTTTTGGAATTCTTAAGTCTTCCTGCCATATTTAGAATGAATTTTGAACTTCTCACCACGGTCTGCCAAAACTAATGAGGCTTGAGTCCAACACCACCCTCCCGTCCCACTCCTCCGCCACTTGTCTTAGCCCAGCCATGCTTGGAGTCACTGCAGAAACTCTCTCACTCAAATTGTCCAGGGTCCAAATCTGAAAAGCTCGTGAAAGTAGGGAGGAGAGGAGTGGAAGAGCAGGGAGAGAAGGAAAGAACAGCAATGGGCATTTCATGGTTGCAGGGAGACATAGAGAGCACCCACTTTTATATATTCGCGTTCACCCAATCCCTTTTGTTTCACTGCTGCTTTCCGGTTTACCTGATACCTCCAAGTTCCGAGCATTGCAACCTGGTTACCTTTTGCAGATACTTCAGCGGAGGTGTCTTTTCTCTCTGCTAGGTCAGGTGCTTCTCCTCTAACGGACTCCCTAGCTTCTAAAACTCACAGCAGTCTCTTCTACAGATGCCTTCTCTCCTATTCTGTTTGGCCTTATGGATTGATACACTTTTAATTCTTACTTTGTCCTCAGTGAAGGTTGGGAGTGAGAGTAGATCCATGAGTGTAATCAATCTACCTGATTTCTAGGAAGTATCCTTTCCATTTATTTGGTTTCTCTATTCCAACTCTTCTATTACCAGTGGCAGAAAACCCCTGGATTTTTAGCAAAGTAAATATGATGTCATGTGGGTAAGAACAATGAATGGGGGGATAGGTTAGAGTAGCATTTGTCCGCCTCAGCACTATTGACATTTGGGGCCGGAGAACTCTTTGCTGTGGGAAGCTGTCCTGTGCATTGTAGGATATTTAGCAGCATCTCTGGTCACCACACAAGCTCCCAGTTGTAACAAACAAATGCATTCAGATATCATTAGATTTCTCCTGGAGGGTTTCATGGGGGAGATCTCCCCTGATTGAGAACCACCGATTTAGAGAAAAATGGGAGTACTGTTACCAGGGCAAGGAGGAGAGGGTGACAAACACAAGAACGATCCTCTATTTTCATCCACGAAAATATGACTTAGAAAACCTCTCAGCAAGATATATCTTCATACTTTCCACCCTATCAAAAGGAGATAAACTTCCAGATATAAAATAAGTAAGTCACAGTGGTGCATTATTGGACAGCATGGCGACTATAGTTAATAACACTGTGTTGTATGTTTGAAAGTTGGTAAGAGAGCAGATCTTAACACTTCTTATCACAAGAAGAAGATTTTTGGTAACTATGTGTGTGACATTGGATGTCACCAGACTTTCGGTGGTGATCATTTGGCAATGTCCGCAAATATCAAATTATTGTGTCATCGACCCGAAACTGATATAAAGTCATATGTCAGTTATACCTCAGTAAGGAAATTCTTTTGACTCTACATTATCATATGACCTCAGGAAAAGGAAATCAGACCCGAGGAGAAGCAGGAAGTGGAAAGCGCCAAGGTGGCTCTGAGGAACCCAGCAGTAGGATCCTTCCATCTTCATACATATGTTCCACGATTTACAACATTCAGCATCTCTGCAGCGCCAAGTGTTTGTTTTCTGTCACCAACCTTCCAATATATGGCATATAAGATTTTAATTTATCACATATTCTTTTAAGGAATATTTACTTCCTCCTTCCATATGTCAGAGACCACTGAGGGTACTGCACATACAGCAATTGTATGTGATATTCAGAGATGCTGCCTCCGTGGTGCTTATATTCATGCAGGGCAACTGATAGTAAATAGCAAACTGATCAATAAGCAAATTAATTCGGGTGGTGATAAATGCTACACAGAAAATAAAAGAGCGTAATGTGTTGGAAATTAACGGCGGTGGGGGAGGAAGCAGAGAGGCAAGATTAGACTGGGAAATTGGGGAAGACTCGCTAAAGAGGTGACATCTCACTCAAAACCCAAAAGACAATTGCAGGAGATAATTAAAGGTTTCCCGTACGAAGACCTAGAAAGAGAAATCTAGAAGTAAAGAGCCAGTGCCAAATATATGTGGGTGTGTATGTGTATACACATGTGTGCATGTGCCCCATGATCTGAATGTTCGTGTCCCCCCAATATTCGTATGTTGAAATCCCAGCTCTCACAGGTGATAGTACTAGGGGGAAGGGGCCTTTGGGTGGTGACTGAGCCATGAGGGTGGAACCTTCAGGAATGGGATTAGTGCTCTTACGAGAGAGACCCCACAGAGCTCCCCAGCTCCTTCTACCATGTGAGGACACAGTGAAGAGACAGTCAACTAGGTGCAGGTTCTCACTACACACCGAATCTGCCAGCACCTCTATCTTGGACTTCCTGACCTCCAGAACCACGAAAAATAAATCTCTATTGTTCATATCCACCCAATCTATGGTATATATATATATATATATATATATATATATATATATATATATCTTTCTCAAAATAGTTTTTTTATGTTTTTTAATGTTTACTTATTTATTTTGAGAGACAGAGAGAGAACGAGTGATGGAAGGACATGGCTTTGCAAAGTCATCCAGGCCAGAGAGAAATAATTTATAGAGATTCTTATATTAGTTTTTGGTGCCCAAAGTGTAGAGTCCCAGTTGGGCAGGCTTACGGTATAATTTGGCATTTTCTCTCTCTCTCTCTCTCTCTCTCTCTCTATATATATATATATATATATACCTTATATATTTTTTAAAGCAACCCAGACAACACTATGCACACACACACACACACACACACACACACACACACACACACATTTATGTTAACTTGTCTACTTCCTCATTCTATTCATTCATAGTAGCCTCTCCCTCATTGACACAGGCCAGCAAATGGTCATCGGAGTTGCCTGCTGTCTCCTAGTCCGACCTCCTCCACCTTGAGCTCCCACTATTACCTGCCTAATTATTGTGGTATTTCCCAACTTGAAATCATCTGATGGGCTGAATTTATCTTTTGGTTCCAAGTAATGCCATAAACTGCTTGCCAGTCCAGGGATTGACTTGTACATCAGATACCCTTTCCTAATGTCATCAAGTCTGTGACAGAAAAAGATCAGTTAGCACCAGAATACCTGCCTGGAGTTTCCCAAGAGCCCGAATGCAGTCACGTCAGTTTCTTTTAAAGAGCCTGTGGGTAAGCAAGCTTCCTGACTGACATATCTCTTGAAATCACCAGCTGAATCACCCTTTGCTGTGTACTCAAAGTCATTCTGCCCTTCAGCTCTGCTATCATTCATGTTCCATTTTTAATTTATCATCCAGAGAAATCCCTGGAAGGTATCAGAAAAATCGTCCTGGCAGGAGCAGAGGTCAAAAGCAAATAGATAAGTATATGTCTCCCTCACAACAGTGTTGAAACTGACTTTCTGTGGACACTGAAATGAACATATATTTTGTATTTCTTAGTTCACATTCTCTGGTGTGAATCATAAACTCGAGTACTAAACCAAAAATCGTTGCACAGCCATTTGAGCCAAATTACGTTTAAAGCTCTGGGTAGACTATCCACAAACAGAAAAGATGCGATTCCTACCTTTAAGGGTTTACGCTGTGGTGGAGAAATGTAGTGGCTATTTACCACACGTCTGTGACTGCCCAGAACTCTTTGAGTACCCTTCCGGTGTTTTTCAAATTTTCCACATGAGCTGGTCTGACTCCAGGAAGATGCTAAAAACTCAACATCTCAGCCTCTCTGGCAACCAAGGCACAGGCATATGACTGTGCCCTTCTGGTCACACGCATTGTTAAGATATAAAATATAGAAGAAGGTACTGTGAAGACGAAGGCATAAATAGAATCTTTTTTTTTTTTTTGGTGAGGGTGGCATGGCTTTGCAAAGTCATCCAGGCCAGAGAGAAATAATTTATAGAGATTCTTATATTAGTTTTTGGTGCCCAAAGTGTAGAGTCCCCAGTTGGGCGGGCTTACAGTATAATTTGGCATTTTCTAGATTTGTGCCACCCAATATGGTAGCTAATAGCTCTATGCATCTGTCCACCTTTCAGAATGTGGCTCATATAACTGATGAACTAAATTTAAAATTAATTTAAAGTAGTATTTTAGGGGCACCTGGGTGGCTTAGTCAGTTAAGTATCCGATTCTGGATTTTGGTTCAGGTCATGATCTCACAGTTCGTGGGTTCAAGCCTCACATCAGGTTCTGCGCTGACAGTACAGGGTCTGTTTGGGATTCTTTCTCTCTCTCTCCCTCTGTCTCTCTCTGCCCCTCCCCCAGTCACATGTGCACCCTCTCTTTCTCAAAATAGTTTTTTTATGTTTTTTAATGTTTACTTATTTATTTTGTGAGACAGAGAGAGAACAAGTGATGGAAGGACAGAGAGAGGAGAAAGAGAATCCCAAGCAGGCTCCTCACTGTCAGTACAGAGGGCTTGAACTCATGAACCATAAGATCGTGACCTTAGCTGCAATCATGAGTCAGATGCTCAACCAACTGAGCCACCCAGGCACCACCTCCCTAAAAATAAATTAGTATTTTAAAGCAGCCACTTCATTTAGTTATTGGAAGACATTTAAGTATAGTATTTGGAACAACTTTTGGTATGTGTATCTACTTTTTCAACTATAAATTTTATGAAGCCAAAATCCAGATCAGATTGTCTGATGGAAGTTTAGTATTCAAATCGAGATAAGCTGTTAAGGATAAAATACACAAAGGATTTTATTTTATTTACTTTTTATTTATTTTTTCAAGTTTACTTATTTATTTTGAGAGAGAGAGAGAGAGAGAGAGAGAGAGTCGGGGAGGGACTGAGAGAAGGAGAGAGAGAGAAGCCCAGGCAAGATGTTCACCATCAGTGCAGAGGCCAATGCGGGGCTCAAACCCACAGAACCATGAGATCACGACCTGAGCCAAAGTCAGATGCTTAACCAGTTGAGTCCCCCAGGTGCCCCAAATATACAAAGGATTTTAAAGACTTCTTATAAAAAAGAATGTAAAATATCTCACTAATACTATAATTAGTAATTACTCATACCTTAATACTATACATTGATGGTGTGTTCTAATAATATTTTGGATTGATCAAGGTAAAGAAAATATATCTTTAAGTTAATTTCACCTCTTTCATTTTACTTTTTTAACATGGTTGTGGAAGACTTTCAATTACGTATGTGGCTCGTGTTATGATTTTGTTGGACAGCAATTTCCTAGACCAGTGGTTCTCACATTTTAATATGCATCAGAATTACCTGGAAGGCATGGTGAACGAATACAGTGTTTTCATTGAGAATGGCAGAAGGAGATGAATGAAGCAGGGAATCTGAAGAAGTGACCTTTCAGGTGAGGTCTGAAGGTGAAGGTTTGGGAAGAGGAAAGCCACAAAGAGAAGGAATAGTAGGAAGTAGGGTCAGAGGCAAGAGAATGAGCGGTACTTCCGAGAAGCTCCAAGAGGCTCTTGTAGCCAGATCGCAGAGCAGAAAGATGAAAATGTGGTTAAGAAATCGGAAAGGCAGATAGGAACCAAATTGTGCGTGGCTCTGTCGATCTTGGTAAGGAATCTGAATTTTATTCAAGGTACAAAGGAAACACATGAGAGAATTTCAATCAGTAGAATATGGGATCTGATAACATTTCTTTTTTTTAAATTTTTTTTAATGTTTATTTATTTTTGAGAGACAGAGACAGAGCATGAGCGGGGAAAGGGCAGAGAGAGGGAGACACAGAATCCGAAGCAGGCTCAGGCTCCTAGCTGTCAGCACGGAGCCCGATGCAGGGTTTGAACTCATGAACTGCGAGATCATGACCTGAGCTGAAGTCGGACACTCAACCGACTGAGCCTCCCAGGCACCTCTATAACATTTCTAAAAGACTACCCAAGCTAACACTTGGAAAACAGATTGAATATGAGCAAAGCAGGTATGGGCTGAGCACTAAAAAGTCTATTGCAATAATAAAGGGGGGGGGTTAAGTAAAATATACTAAAACAACCAAATGGAATTCTAAGCAGCTACTGACAGTAATGATTATGAAAATTGTACAAATGCTGAAAATGTTTAGAATTCAATATTACCTGACACAAACATGGAATATAAAATTGAGCAGACATTATGCTTCAACTATGTGAAGTTATATATGCATACAAAGACTACATGGGAATTTATGCCACCTACATCAAAGAAGAAAATACTAGTAAGAACATGGATGATACTTTTCCTTTCCCAAAGGAATAATTTTACTTAATATTACTTTAGAACAATATAAATTGGGACACTTCTTTCAGTTCATTGAAAGAGTTCTCTTGCCTACCCTCTTAGTAAGGTGAGATATTTTTATCAGCCCAGAAGGTAAAATTGTTGATAATATAATTGTTGATAATATGAGCCACATCTGCATTTGTGTTTAACCCTCCAGAGTGAGTTCCAGTTTGTGTTTTATGATGGAGACACTACTTTTTCTAGACAAGTCTTTGCACGATACCACAAAGAAGATATTATCCACTTGAAGAATTCCTAATTCTTTTAAAAGTAAATGCATCAGATCTCCAATTGGAAAGCAATGGTGACCATCTGATTTCAAATCTTCTCATATAACCTCACACCAACAAAAACACGCGAAGTATCTTCTAACTAGTTCTGATTTGTGTACTTAAATGCTTAATGATTGTTGCATGCTAACTTTATATCGTGCTACCCTACTGAACCACCTAACCACAAAGAGAGCAAAATGTATAAAATGAAAGCACACGAGGACTGTTTTTGGAGGTGCATTCCTCTATAACCTGGGAGTAAGAAGAGGCTCTCTAACCATGACTTCAAAAGTCAGATACCAAAAAAAATAAAAGTAAAAAAATTTGACCTCTTAAGAATTAAAATAACTTGCATGGCATAAGCACCAAAAGACAAAGGAAAAACTGGTAAAAAAAAATTGCAAAACATGTAAATTTAAAAGATCAAACATGTAATAATTTTTTAATTGAGGGGAAAAAGCCCCACCAAACTCCTATAGAAAAATAAGCAAAGATGTGAATAGCTAATTCACAAAATGATTGAAAGTAACCTATAGAAAGATGTTTGTGGTCACTCATAATAGCAGAAATGCAAAGGATACCACCTTTCCCATCAAACTGACCAAACAGAACAAAAATCAAAAGCTTAACAATGCATTATGTTGGCAGAGCTGGGGAGAAACAGGCACTCATACGCACTTCTGGTAGAAATGGAAAAATGGTACATTCTCTCAATGAGAGAATTTAGCAATATTTAACAAAAGCACATATGCATTTACCCTTCAACCCAGCAATTCTAAATTTACCCTAAAAATACAGCAATAATACATATTTTCAAGGCTATTTATTGCAGCATTATTTGTAATTGTACATTGGAAGCTATAATGCCACAACATACTAGAAAAGTATGGTACACATCTTCGACAGAATACTATAGAGCCTTAACAAATTATGGAGGGTATTCACGCTGGTTGCTGTAGGAATCCATGTATCTACGGTGAGGGGTAGGAAGGACCTGTGCCCACCAGCTCTTTTGTCCTTGGAGAAGTTTCCTTAAGATCCCCACCCCTCACTTGTTCTGAGATTAGTAAACAAATATCCTTCCCAATGCCCCAGGCACCTTTTAAACTGCTGCTTCTATGCTGTTCCTAGCAGGTTGTTTGCTATGCTGGCTCTTTAAGGGCAGGGGACTGTTTCCCATCCCACCCCCCCAGATTTTCTCCTGCCCACTGAATTTCTAAAGTTCCTGATGGTAAGCCTCCTGGTTATAAAAACTTGCAAAGTTAAGCGCCACTGATTTTCAAAGCCAAATGTTATGAAGACTCATCTTCCCATGTGGGTCCCCCATGCCTGGGGTGCCTGGTGTGGGTCTACTCCTCTCCCCTCCTTAGGTTTGTGGGGTTGGTTAATCTCCCTAGGCGTTTAGTTCCTGATCATGTCTCCACCCCTTTCATCCTTTTGATGTGGCCTCCTCTCTGTGATCTTCTGGGTTGGGTGCACTGATGTGGCTGTCATCTAGGGGCATCCATGGGACGAGGTGAGCGTAGGATCCTCCTACTCCGCCATCTTCCCAGAAATCCTGGAGCAATAAAAAATGAATGAAGACAAACCCTATGAACTGATACGGAGTGATTTCCAAGATGTATTATTCAGTGAACTTACTTCCCTATAGACAGACTTTTTAAACTAAATTAATATTTCAAAGCATAAGGTTATTACGTGAACTCTCTCCCAAATTTCCTTTGAAAAGCTGATATAGCCATATTGAGTGAGGACCCCCACAAAGTCAAAACCCACTTTTAATTATGAGATGCCCGTCAAATATCCTTAGGAGACATACAAATGAAGACTTCTAAAGGGTGGTTTGCCTAAACCTAGTGTGAATCAGGGATAGGTTTAAAGATCTGTGTTTTAACAGACCTGCAGGTACTTCTGAAGCCCACTAAAGCTTTCAGAACTATACTTCTAAACTATAGTGATTATAGTAATACAATTTATTTTAGGATTGTTGGGTTGATTAAATGAGACCTAGTTATTGAAGCTAACTGTAATAATTGCTGTTGAGAGAGCTCATCTGGAAGTACTTTGTCTCTTGTTTTTGATATGGTCCAAAGGGGAATCTTAAACTTCCCCCAAACCAAACAAGCTATTCGTTTTGAAAGACAGTGTAGCCCCTGTGGTAAAGGGTAGGAGCTCTGCTCCGAAGTTACATTTTCAGGGCACCACTCCTTGCTGTGCGACCTTGGGCAAAGTTATTTATTCGTGCAGGGTCTCAATAACTCTGCTCCTACAACAAGGGTGATAATAATTGCATCCACTTCATCAAGAGGCTGAGAGTAATTACAGTGTTAAAGAACTTAGAAACGGTTCTGACACAAAGTAAGCATTCAATACTCTTCCCGTACTCTGAGTGCCATATTTTAGGTTATCTCCTTCTCTCTTTTTCTTCCCCCCTGCTTGCTTTCTTCTAGATTTTTTTGCCTTTGTATGAGTCTTGCTTTTCTTGGCATCCACACATCTTCTAATGAAGATAAAGACCAAATACAAGTAGAACCCTAAATGTACCCACTTTTTTTTTACTTATTAATGAGTAACTAATTGCAAGGAGTTACACTGATCTGACTCTATGGTGAAATATATTATCTGAAGAAAGAAAGTATGTGTCAGAAGAACTCAAAGGGAACCATCATGAAACTCAGACATATTCTATCATATCATTACCAAAATCCGATATACGACCTCTCCCCATGGGGACTGCTGGGCCTCAGAAACAGACCTGGACAATCTGTGAAATCCTGTTCTCTTCTAACTCTCTGGTTCTAAATAATACTATAGGTTAACATTACTCACCTCTCATATGTCACCTATAGCTTTTTAATCATCTTCAGACGTTTGAAATGTTGGCTTATGCATCATCCAAAGGCAGAACTATAATATAAATCCAACAACATCAAATTACACATGATACATAATAAATGCTCATTGCTAAATATACATCTTAAAGTTTCTTAAAGTTCTCAAAGTTTCAGAAAGCCCACTAAAGAACAAATTTAAAGTTCTTAAAGTTTCAGAACTATGGCAGGAATTAAAATATCTTCAGAGATAAAACTGTTCAATTTTCAAAATGCGATAGTATGTAAAAGCTTTCATATTGTTAGGAAATATCCACTCTAAATGACATGACCAGACTAAAAGATTTTATTTAAAAACCCATTTTTTTCACTATAAAATAATACACGCCTATTGTAAGATATATGGAAACCGTAAGCAAGAATAAAGAAGTATGTATCTATCTATGTGTTCCCTAAATTAGTATCTCAAAGGAAATACAATTTTGTTTCTTCCTTAGAAAGACTATGAGCATTTTTCTGTATTATTATTCTCCATAGACATGAGTTTAATAATGTAATATTGCAAAAATGGATGCCATCTTTTTTTTAAAGTTTGTTTGTTTATTTATTTATTTATTTATTTATTTATTTATTTATTTTGAGAGAGAGAGAGAGAGCACATTCGCATGCAAGCAGGGGAGGGGCAGAGAGAACGGGAAAGAGAGAATCCAAAGCAGGCCCTGCACTGTCAGCATGGAGCCCGATACGAAGCTTGAATTCATGAACCATGAGATCGTGACCTGAGCCATAACCAAGAGTCGGACACTTAACCGACTGAGTCCCCCAGGTGCCCCTGGATACCATCTTTTTAAAGCCAGTATTTATTATATGCTATGAGCTATGTATAGCTATAGTGAAGATTCAGGGGGAATTATTAAATAACAATTAATTAGAATTCTAGCCGTCAAAAAATAGCTATTTTTACAAATTTGTATGTACTCTTATCTCCCATGTATGTATTAGCAATAGCTTTTAAAAAATCAACTTCCTTGAGGCATAATTTACATACTCCAGAACATGCATATTTTAAGTGTACTGTTAATGTGCATTTCCATGACTTCAGCACATGTATGCATCTGGGTGATGGCCACCATTATTAAGATATAGAACTTTGCCATCACCCCCAAACGTTCCCTCATGAGACTCTGCAATAAAACTTCTATTCCTACCCCCATTCCAGGGCAGTCATTAATCTGCTTTCTGTCATTATAGATCAATTTTGCCTTTTCTACAATATCATGCAAACAATGTTATACAGTAATTTGTTTGTGTCTGGCTTCTTTGCTCAGCATATTCATCCAGAGATTCATCCAATGTGTTGCATATTCTTCAAACTTGTTTTTACTGCCAAGTTGTGTTTCACTGTATGAATATACAGCACAACATGTTGATCCATGGATTACTTCCCTTGGATACTTTCCTTTCCCATTTTTCGTCTTAACTATATATCTCAAGGACTTTCCCCCATTATCTTAAAGCATTGGATATTAATCCATAATATGGATGTATCCTAATTCACTTAACTGGACATATAAGCTCTTTATCATGTTTTAAAGTTATTATAAATACTGTTATAAACATGTTAACAAACTCAAAATGTTAATGGAATCTGATTTGGAAATAGGATTCTTGGGCTATTGTCTTTATCTTTCAAATGTACAGAAATGTTTTTGCTCTCTTAAATTCTAAGGTTGCAAATGAGAAGTCTGATGTCGGATGCTTTTTCTAAGCAAACTTATTTTATTATGTAGAAAAATTTATATTATTTTAAGTTAATGCTAGTTCAAATAGGTCTCTAGGACATGTATATATGCATTTCTCTTTTAAAAAAGGTTTCCTGGAACTCACTCACCATTTTCAATTTGAAAATTCAAATTTTATTATAGCTTGGAATTGTAAACAATAATCTAATATTTGTTTCTTCATTTTTTTTTCTTTTAAAACTGCATCTAGCTTGCATATTATTTTCATATTCGGTCTCTTCTTTATGCCGTAGCATTTTTTGTATTTTTATTCATGGTTTGTATTTCTTTGCATATTTTTCTGTTAGGAAATATGCCCTCTCCTTGAGCCTATCCCCTCTAACAGCCTAAGTTGTTTTTTTTTTTTTTAATCTGTGACAATTTTGTAATTTTTCTGTGATATTTTAAAAATTCCAAGTCAAGTTTTATTTTAATTTCCAGAAACTCTTTTCTTCCCTCTAATGCTGTGTTTTAAGGGTTTTCATTTCATATAGATACATATATACATACATATTTTGCACCTAAAGCACCTGAGTACTTTAAGGTGGACCATCTTTTGCAATGGCAAACCAGCAGGCAAGCCTGCTTGGCCTTTTCCATTGACATGTATGAGGACAAGGTTCTCTGTTCTCAAAAGCAAGCTGGGATCAACATATTCCACTTGCCACTGGCCTCATTGGCAACAAGCTGCCAGTCCCAGAGCTGTGTGCAACTGGGTGGGAGCAGTCTTGCCCTTCATCTCCAGATGCCTGTCCCCACCACCCCAGTCCTAGGGTTCTGCATCCAGTGTTATCTGCCGAGGAAAGCATCTTTCCATTCCAAAAACCTTCAATATCCTTCTCCAGCTTTGCAAATACTCGCTCACATGCGTATCTTCTTCTTTTAGGACGTAAAATCCTATATACCTGAGACTTCCTCCAGTTATTTACAAATTCTCCCAGCTACTTAGCAATTGTGTTTCCCAGCAGAATGTTGAGATCAGGTTAAGAACAACAGAACCCACTGATAAAGTTTCTCAAAAACCATGGATTAAATGTCTGGATTTTAACCCAAGAGCAAAACGAGTGCACTGGGTTTTAAACCAGTGAGTGAATGTGATGAAATCTCTAACTTAAGAAGAAATATTCTAGTTTCAGTCTGGAGGATATCCTTGGAGGCAGGGAGACTGGTTGTAATGGAGACTCTAAGCGCCTAGCTTAGAGCAGAGATAGAAGGCAAAATGCAAATATATTTGAGTGTTGTTTGGGCGCACCATCAGGAAAACTGTGTGATAGATCAGCTGTTGGAACTGAGAGAGAGGAGCAATTGACCGGGCTTCTTATTGGACATGTGGATGGCTAGGCCTTCGCTGAAGCATACAGCCTGCTAGGGCTCTCCGTTTATATTTATTTTGAAGGTGGTTTTTTGTCCCATCTTCTTACACCAAAGCAGCAGCATATTGATAGGACTAACCTCCTAGAGGAGGACAAACTGCATTAAACTGAATGTGTATTTGAATTTTGATACATATTGCCACATTGTTCTTAAAAGTTGGGTTGGGGCGCCTGGGTGGCGTAGTCCGTTAAGCGTCCGACTTCAGCCAGGTCACAATCTCGCGGTCCGTGAGTTTGAGCCCCGCGTCAGGCTCTGGGCTGATGGCTCGGAGCCTGGAGCCTGTTTCCGATTCTGTGTCTCCCTCTCTCTCTGCTCCTCCCCCGTTCATGCTCTGTCTCTCTCTGTCCCAAAAATAAATAAAAAACGTTGAAAAAAAAAAAAAAAAAAAAAAAAAGTTGGGTTGTTGGTTTTTATTTTTTATTTTATTTATTTATTTATTTATTTATTTATTTGGTTGATCTGATATATGAAAGAATGATGTCTCACTGTCATTTTGGTTTTCACTTTCATTTCTTTTTGGGGAGTTAGGATGTTTAGAAGACTAGAAGACCTAGATAGACAGATAGGTAGATCAATCTATTAATATTCCTGCTCAGTTTTCTATTGGTTTTCTTTTCCTTATTGATTTTTTAAAATTTTTTAATGTTTATTCATTATTGAGAGACAGAGAGACAGAGCATGAGCACGGGAGGGGCAGAGAGAGGGAGAGACACAGAATCCGAAGCAGGCTCTGGGCTCTGAGCTGTCAGCACAGAGCCCCACGTGGGGCTTGAACTCACAAACTGCAAGATCATGACCTGAGCCGAAGTCGGACATTTAACCGACTGAGCCACCCAGGTGCCCCTTCCTTATTGATTTTGAAGTTCCATACATATTAAGGAGATCAGGACTTTACCTATCCTATGCATTGTAAATATTTTTCCCAGTTAAATGTGTGGCTTGTCATATACAGACAGTTTTATTTCTTATGGAGTCAAATTGGTCAATTTGTTTCTTTTATGACTTCTGCGATCATATAATGCTTAGAAAAGCTTTCCATAATTATTTACATGTCATCTTTCCATTTTTTATCCAATATTTTTATAATTGTATCTTCAAGTTTAAATACTTGATTCGTATGCTACTGTTTGATGAAAGGAGATAAGAATCCACAGACGCTTACTTAAGGCCCCAGCACTATTCACTGAGTAACCCATCATTTCCTCTTCTGCTTTAAAAGTATCTTTTTTAAAACTATAAATTTAATTTCTATGCATATGTATCTCTATTTTTGGATTCTCCAGTCTGTTCCATTAAGCCTATCTATTCTAGTGTTAATGAAAACTGTTTCAATCATTGTGATGTTATAATATGGTTATTTTCTATTGAGGCTTATCCCATTCATCACTCTTTTGAATTTCTTTAATAAATAAAGAGAATTATCTTTATTCATTTACTCATGCTTTTTTTTTTCTTTCATGCCTAAAACAGAACTTTCTAATCGATTCTAATTTGCATGAAAGAAAATGATTGAGTCTCTGTAACTCTCTTTAAGAGCTGTATAGTTGATTCTGTCTGATTTTCCACATACACAAGCATATCATTTGCCAGTGGTAATTTTTGCTTCCAATTTTTATAACTTTTTTCTTTCTCTTGCCTAATTGCATAGGCCAGTAACTCGAGAACAGCATCAACTAATAGCGATGACAGTGTACATTCTTGTTGTGTTTTCCACTTTACTAACAATGCTTTAGGTGTTTAACAAATAAACATTTTATCAGCTCTCAGCAGAGAAGCTACACACTGCCTCTGACTTTCCAATTCTTCTGGGCTTTCCTTAGTGGCTTCCTTTGTCCAGAACCTTCAACCCTGAGACAGCCCTACCTTTGTTGAAAGGTGAAAAGTTAGATTCTTCTTCACCTATTGCCTCCAAAGGAAAAATTGGAGCGCAGGGCTGGAATTCAAAAGAGCAGCTGCCAGAGGACCGGGTTGGAAGAAGTTCCCTCTTGCTCCAGGACTCAAGCCACAGAAGGAAGAACCCGAGGGTGGGGAGGAGTCGGGGCCACCCCCGCCCCCAGCCCCACGTCGGTGCCACCCGCGGAGATGAAATGTGAGCCCGGGTGGCCCAGGACGCCGGAGTGGCTGCCTCGCCTGCCGCCTGAGCGCCGCGGCCAGAGACAAAGAGACCTTGGCCCCAGCGCAGCCCCGCGCGCCCCGGCCGGGCTCCCCTCGAAGACGCTCAGGGCAATGGCCCGGTCCCCGCGCGACCCCCCTCTCGGGAGCGCTGCCCTCTCCCTCTGACCGCGCTCCGGCTCCTCCGCGGCCCGGGCTCTCCCTTCTCCCCCCCATCAGCCCTCTCTCCAGTCTGTGCGTCTGTCCGTCTGTCCTGGCGCGCAACCTCCGGCCACCGGCTTGGATGGACGCGCTGAGGCTGCCCGGGGGTCCAGGAATCTTGCTTCCGAAGCTGGTCCTGCTCTTTGTCTACGCAGGTCAGTGGCCTGGGGCGGCGGGAGAGGGGAACGAGACTTGGGACTGAGCTCGGGTCGCCCTCTGGCCACGCGGGTTGGGCGGGAGGCACGGGGACCCTGGTGGGAGAGCCGAGACGGGGTGGTCCCCGCCGGGCAGCCAGGGAAGCCGGCGTGCTGCGACCCTCGGCTCGACCTCCCCCGAGGTTTTGTTTTGTTTTGCTCCTTTTCTTTAACTTTCCCTTTCCCCTTTCCTCCTCCCTTCTCTCTCTGCAAGCAATTTAAAACTCCCAGTCCAATTTAAAAATCCCAAACGCGCATTTAGAGGATTTCACTCTCTGGATAGCGTTCCATTGATCCTGTCCACGACTCAGGAATCTGGGGGTTGAGGGCAGAAACTGAGGGGTGGGAGAAAAGCATTTTTTTTTAAAAAGTACCCAAGATTTAGAGGTATTTGCTGAAGTTTTAACATGAACTAATGTGGTGACTTTTCCATTTCAAGGTAGTTATCTCCTCTCCTTGTTCAAGGTAGTCTATCTCCTCTCCTTGCTACCCCCACATTCTGAGTATTTCGAAATATAAAGCCTTAGACCATCGGGTTTCTTGTTTTGTTTTTTTTCACTTTAGAAGTTGATTCTCAAGTGTGGTAGTCTGGATAATTGGATGCTTTGAGTTCAAATAGGAGGTTTTCGGGAGGCGTAAATTCACCCAGAGTCTAATCCTGTTTTCATCGATTTCATGAAGCACTGTTTATAGGTGAAAGGAATTTCATTTCCCTCCTCCTAATTATTCTTCCTGAGAATTGCTAATAATTGATGGAGCAAAGCGGTTTTCTTGTTTCATGATTGATATGGAACTCAAAATGGCTTTTCACTGGTTATTCATGTATAAAGTTAATTACACATGTGGTTTTGCATTTGCTTCCTATTCACAAAAGAAGCTGAAAGCAAAGTTCTTTGTAAAATGTTTTCATGTCTCTCGCTTCCTAGGACAAAAAAAAAAAAATCACAGGCTTACCTGTGACCTTGCAATAGTAAATTTATGTAGCACTGTGATTTATTTTTTGATACTTAACGAAGATTGCGACTGACATGAAGAGGTTCTTCAACATTATTGAACGTGAACGTCAAGAGAATTGAACTTCTCATTCAACCTTGCCAGAAATGACTCCCCAAACTTCTATAGAAATTTTCAATTGATACACTAAAATGTGAATTAGTAGCTGTCTATAAGTTATTTAAAAGATATTTTATTGCAAGGAAAATGCTGACTTTCAAATGCAAAAATTCATCAAAGTAGGAAAAGACCTTCCTACTTAATGAGGAGAAACTGCATTGTAATCCGTTTGCTTATTTCTGTACCTTAAAGTGTATTCCAGAATTTGCGAAGCTAAAAGAAACAATTGCGTTATTGGTTTTATATTAAAATCTTCCCATTAGTTCATTTGAAACAATGATTCTTTTCACCTCCTCTGTTTATCCAAAAACAAAAATAAAAATAAGAAAATAGAACAAAACCTCACTCATCTTTACTCAAGCACACCGTTGAACAACAACTGACTCCTTGTCTATTTTATTCCCTGTGGTAAACTGAAAGCTTCTAATGCACACGCTTTTCCTTCCTTTCGTCCTGTTCCCCCACCCCACCCCCACCCCCACCTCCACCCCTACCCCACCCTGTGCTTGGTGAACAATCCCCAGGGTTCAGGAAATCTGCAAAGCCTTCTGGCAACAAGTTTGGTTAGTTTAGAAAGTTTTGCTGCGTTCATTTCTTCTCTTCTTAGGCATACCCCCCTCAAAAGCTACAGAATAACTACAAGCCAATAATACTAAATTAACTTACTATCTTTGATAAGGAATATTTAGCCAATGTGTTCTTTGGTGTTAACTCCCGAACTCTTTGCTTCAGAAATCCCTTTATGCTTGCCTTATTTATTTACCCAATATTCACTGAGTGAGGCATTTTGAGTGTTATATAGGACAGAGGCCTTGCTCTGAGTTTCATCTGGGAGATAAAGGAGGCCTATTATAATGTATAAAAGGCTGTGTCATAGGCGAATTACAGTCATGTGCCAGAACTGTTCACAGGAGGGAACCTCATAGCTGGCTTAGGAGAGTAAGCTCCAGGAAGATGATGTCTGTTTTGTTCAGCATGATATTCAGAGACTGGCAAAATACCTGGCCCATAAGAAGAACCCAATAAGTAATCTCTCAGAGAAATTGAACTTAAGGAGGAATTTAGGGACTAGATAGGGAAGCCTTGGACATAAGGAAATGGAGGAGGATATAATGTGAACAAAGGCAAAAACCATGAGATATATATTTGTAATGATAGAGAATTCATTTTGGTTGGAACTAAGACATGTGGCTGGATGTGAGGACTGGGGGATGATGAGGAAACAATGCCAATCTAACAGTTGAGACACCCTGTTAAATAAATTTCCAGCTTTAATGGGACAAAAACCTATGCAGATGCACCGCCTATAACCTGAATTATTTTCCCCCAAAGCAGATGCACTAAATTCATGCTCCCTTTGATAAGGAGGTACGGGCGAAGTTTCTGTGCCTAAAGCATCACGTTTTGCTGTGGAACCACCTTCGGAAAGAGACCCGATGACATTTATGCCGTTATCCAACTCCCACCGCAGGCAACAAAGACAGGATTTGGCCAAGGTTTTACCTTCCCAGCCTCAGCCAGTGACTGCTGTCCCCTCCCTTTCCTTCCTCCCTTATCCTCAGCTGTAGCTTACAAGAGCCATTTCTGAGCATGTGCTTTGCAACCAGATGTCGCTTTTCCTGTGCCACGAATTCCTTGAGGTGGGGGTGAGGGTTGGAGAACCTTCTTCCACATCATGCCTTTGATTCAAGTCACTGAAGAAAGTTTGAACTGGCTACTTTTCAAGAATATTCACTCGAACATTAGAGGTAATATCAATTATCTTCTGAAACAATTGGAATGTTCCATTCCTTACAAGTGAGAAAATGCTCTGGTGCCTTCCAAATCCAATTTTCACAGAATTGAAAATCGGATTTCAATTTTCTCTCCACTAAACTGGAGAGAGCAACTAACATAGAAGATTTGACGTGTGGTCAAAACCTCGGTTTGAGAATGTTGCGATTGTGAATCTGTTTGCCATACTGTTACATCTGCCCTTGTCAGTTGTTTAATTCTGGGAAGTAGACAGGAGTGCTAGAAAATGCCATCAAAATAAGGAACAACTTGTGACACGATCCTGATGTTTGCTGCAGGTGTAATCCAGCTCCTTGGCTACAAGATGTTGGGCTTGGTTTCCTGTAACATTGGTTCAAAATATTTTGATAACACCACGTCCTTATAATAGTAGTAACTGGAATACAATAATAGTAATTGAACCTTTGATATTCATGGAGAGTTTAATAAGATGTCACTATCAAGGGCATCATTCCGAAGGCACCCCATGAAGCTACCTACATATGGGTTGTCCTGCTCACACAGAAAAAATGGGGACATCGGCTCTTCCACTCTCCGAATGGCTTTAAAGAACATGCAGCAAAACATCCCTGTTAAGCCTCTTGAGACAACTAACTAATCTAAATGTTTGAATTAACTAAACAGCACTAAAAATGAGAGCTATAGAAGTTCATAGGGAAACATGAGAAGATAAATAGCCTTAAAAAGTGTGATGCACTCTGCAAAGAGCATACCCTGTCAGTAGGTCATTAGATTGTGCTTCTGTCTTCAAAATTGAGCAGTGGTTTTCAGTAGAGTTACTGAATCTTACAAAGTAATTATTTCTTCCTCTCCTTTCTCCTTACCTCATCTCAGAAGAAAACATTAAGGTTTATTAATTTATGGGGTAGAAGTAAAATGGAGGGGGAAAAAAGGTGAATGTTTTCACGTGTTCTGCAAAGGCCATGCATTATTGAAAAAGATCAATGAACTTTGCTACTTTCTGACATTCATTTGTCGAGAATCATCCTGTCAAGAAGGTGGTTTAAAAACAAAATCTAGGGGCACCTGGGTGGCTCAGTCGGTTCAGCGTCCAGCTTCGGCTCAGGTCATGATCTCACATCTTGTGGGTTCGAGCCCCGTGTCGGGCTCTGTGCTGACAGCTCAGAGCCTGGAGCCTGCTTCAGATTCTGTGTCTCCCTCTCTCTTTGCCCCTCCCACCTTGTCCTCTCTCTCTCTCTCTCAAAAATAAATATACATTAATTTTTTTTTTAAATCTAAATTTTTCTTTCTGGATAAATCAATCACCTGGACACACAGACATAATGTAACATCTTGTACTTTTCGGTTATGGTTTGACAGGCAAGCAAAAGTGTTACATAATTTAGATAATAGTGGATATTACCTCTAGGGATTGAGTTGGAAAGGACTTCCTTTGTGATTCTTGAACATGTAACTTAAATTACCAGACTATATTTAGTGCGTTTCTAATCATGTACCTCAAACTCACATATCCATGATAATTTATACCAGTGATTGTAATTAAATAATCATCTGAACTTGTTAAACATAAATCATTTAGGTGGCACGAAGAATTTTTAAAAGCTAGGGCAATTTTTATTCAAATTTGGGGTCTAATTTTCCTTGCCAAAAACATATGGAAGAAAAAAGACATATTGAATAAAAAAGACGGTTTTATCAGCTCCTACATGTCCTTTCTACTCAGAAAGCACCTTTTTCCCTTCCCATAGTGCTGTTTCATAACTTGTTGATTCTGAAATCTAACATTAAATAAATTCCTAATTATTCACGAGATAGTTATCTACGGAAACGCCTTCCTACAACTAACCCATTATCTTCCAGTCCAGATGAATTGACAGGATATGCAGACTCATTTGTGTTACCATATGTACGCAAACTGTCGTTATGAGGGTAAAACAAAATGTACAGAAAGAGTAACATAGAATGCATTGTCATAAAAACATACATTATCTAAAAAGTATCTCCAGTTGACAATATACACGTCAATAACACATTCCATCAAAGGACCTTAATGTGACCCTCAAGTCAAAAGACTTTATCATTTCGAAATTGTTATAAGAATTCTGTTGCAAAATTGAACGGCTGATCTGTTGGATCATTCGTTTCTCCTTCCGTTGTCCCATTCAGCACTTTCAACGACCAGTTATGGTGTTGGATGAAGGAAATTCAAAACAGAATGGTCTTTGCCTCTTCTGGATTTACGTCCAATAGGGAAGGAAGACTAGTTTAGATGCTTATTCATGTTTGAGAATTCTGAGTATGCAAAATGAATATCTAAATGCACCGAAGTGTGGTCGCTGACCGATGGAGCTATAAAATAGAATACTTTTCATGAGGCTGTGATTTCAGAACTGTAAAGGACGTGTGTGGTGTTTCTTTTGCAGAGGATTGCCTTGCTCAGTGTGGCAAAGACTGCAGATCTTACTGCTGCGATGGGGCCACGCCCTACTGTTGTTCCTACTACGCCTATATTGGGAATATCCTCTCGTGAGTACTGGTCAAGTTCGGCAATACTGACGCTCTTTCCATTCCTCAGTTACGTGTTCACAAAGTACCAAGGTACATAGGTAGGGGCAAGAAATTTTAAAAGGGGTTATTTTTTAAGTTTATTTATTTATTTTGAGATAGGGAGAGGAGCGGGGGTGGGGGGGCGTCCCAAGCAGGCTCCACGCTGTTACATGAAATGCTACGTGTGACCTGAGCTGAGACCACATGAAACGCTTGATCACACGAAACACTAGATGTGACCTGATCTGAAATCAAGGGTGGGACGCTCAACTGACTGAGCCACACGGGTGCCCAAAGAGTGGTTATTGACGTAAAGCCTTCACTGGAGATATTAAACACTCATCACTATCTACAGTGTTATATTATCTAACAAAATATGCAAAGTGATATGCAACATAAGCTGCTTTTGTTAGAAGAGGGTTAAGAAGTATTCTTTTACGCTTAATTTGTGTTCCATAATAACAATGTTTTTAGTCCACCACATGCATATTATTGATCATTTTTTAACATTGTCAATGATATGGTTTTGTCTGCTTTGTTGAAGGATTTGTAAGTTAGAATTTGTCATTTAATTATGGCTGGTGTATTTTGCCATGTATTTGTCTATCTCATTCAGTAGATGAGAGACATTATGAATAAAAACAGTTAAGATATGAAATGTCAATTTTCTATATAATGTATGTCAAACAACTTCGGGAAGTAAGCTTAGAGCCCAAGAAAGTCTAAGCATCAACCCTATACAGTGGTAACCAAGTACGAACACGAGTGAAACAAACACACATAGACTGTGTTTAACATTCCTCCATAACAAATTGAGAATTAATTTTGGAGATGCCCCTGGGCAACGGGACATGGAGAAGCTGGAAGGGCCTTCAGGGTTATATGTCTGAAAGGTTTGCAATTCTTTGTTCTTCTACACGGATCTTAAAGTCAAGAAATTAGAAAATTAGGAACGTAAGACTTTTCAGAGTCAAAAATCACACGTGGCTTTCAAATAACAGCCAGGATCTAGTCTTTTAGACTAGCTCCTTAGTTTTTATTTTTCAAGTGAATATCACGATAACTCATTCTCCATTCCCTGAGGACAGAAGAGCTGGCACCACATACACTTTCTAAAATCAAAGTTGGGGCTGATAGTGGAGATCATAACTGTCTGAATAAGGCCAAAAATAATCATACTTCAGGATACTCTTGAAGTCTGACATGGCTCTAAGAATTGTCAGGCTATAATAAAGATTGATGAACGGAATTTAAGCATTCTTGAAATGCAAAATAAACTGTAAATAAAATGTTTGACATTTTCTCCCAGAAGTCTTGCTGAAAAAGGGTTTAAGTCTCCTTCTTATATTAGAGATCAGTCAGAATGATATTTACAGGATTAATCAGCTCAGAATACGCTCAATATAAATATATAAGGATGTTTCACATTTGTATGTCACTTCTCACTCTTGAAGTACTTCAAAATAGGCGCGCCTGGGTGGCTCAGTCGGTTGTGCGTCCAACTCAGGTCATGAGTTCAGTTTGTGAGTTCGAGCCCCGTGTCAGGCTTTATGCTGACAGGTCAGAGCCTGGAGCCTGTTTCGGATTTTGTGTCTCCCTCTGTCTCTCTGCCCTCCCCCGTTCACGCTCCGTCTTTCTCTCTCTCTCTGGAAAATAAATAAACGTTAAAAAAAAATTTTGCAATTTAAAATAATTTAAAATACATAATTGCTAAATTCCAATTTCATTTTCTAGTGGATTCCACATGCCAGCTGTTGGTGTTTCAGGTAGATGTGCAGGTGGGCTCAGAAGGTGGTATAGATTTGAGGAAACAAGCTTCAGAGTGATTCCGTGATTCTCTGGTCCCCTGGCTCCTGGTCCCATCCACTAATATCCATTACTGTGTGCGTTGTGTCCTTATTTGTCACCTCACAGCTAACTGCACCCTGGGAAATACAGAGAGAAGAAAAAATTACTAAAATCAGAACTTTAAAATTTTAAATTTACAGATGCGCTTTGTATGTTTTATATTGGCATTCAGATTTACATTTTTATGGTATGCATTGTAACTCTTTAATTTTACCCTTGGTTAAAGCAAAGAGTTAGTGGAATTGATCTATTTGTCCGGGTTATTAGGGCCATGGACTGGTTATATTTGAAGAGAAGAATTGTGTTTTGAGTTGGGGGGAATATAAACACAGATGGCATTATATTTCAGGCGGTTATAACTGAATTCTGTGTTCAGAATAGAAGCCATTAAGTAAATCCTTTGGTAAACAATTCTCAGGAGGAAAAAAAAAAAAGAGAAGCTTTAAAGTGTTTTCCCCCACTGAATAAAGGAGAATACATTTTCAGGATTTCCAGTAATTGTTTAAGATTTGAAAAGAGTTCTTAACTCCACCCAAAGCTTTTTTTTTTAAGTTGTGGGGGGAAAGGAGATAGAAACAAAATCATTCCAAGAATGCTTACAAAAGTTCTTTCATGCACATGTTTTCAAATATTGCTATTTTGGAACACATAAACTACCTTCTTCTCTTCCAAGTATCCAGGCACATTCTTGCTAAAATCATTTTAATTATCTTAACAGAAAGTTAAATCTTTGTCCTTATTAGAAAAGTAATAAGGAAGAAAGCTGTAAACACAATGGGATGTAATGTATCCTAAATGGCTAATTTTATAAATTGGTTACAATTTGCTTTCTATTTTTGTATGTTTTCAAAATAGAAGATATCTTGGCTCAGCTTAAAATGAACTAAAAAGAGTGCAAAGTACAATCTGGGTCATTCTAAACTGTTCACAAATCAGTAAGGTAATGTGCAGTCAATCCTCATCGCTGAGGCCCCTCTAAAATAATCAGAGAGAAGTGTTCAGCCCTAACTCTGTTTCCTTCAACTCCCTTTTCTGTTTTACAAATGAACCACTAAGCTTCATTTGTAAAGAGATCCCAAGAGCTAAATTTACCTTTTAGTTGAAAAGCCTTACTTACATTACTCAGGTCCCTTGTTTTTAGACATTTTACATTCTAAATATGAGTTCATTTTGACAAATAAATTTAGATTCTACATCCCCACATTTTTTTTCTTTTTTCAGTTAGGAATTTTTTAAAGTTTATTTATTTATTTTCAGAGAGAGGGAGAGAGGGAGAACATGGGTGGGGTAGAAGCAAAGAAAATTCCAAACAAGGTCCACACTGTCAGCACAGAGCCTGACACGGGGCTTGAACTCACAAACTATGAGATCGTGACCCGAGCTGAAATCAAGAGTTGGACGCTTAAACGACTGAGCCACCCAGGCGCTCCTTCAGTCAGGAATTTTTAATTTTACATGTGTCTCCTGAAAAATTTTAAAAATTCAACTTTTAAAATGGCATATCTACTTTTTAATTGGAGTATAGTTGGCATATAACATTATGTTAGTTTCAGGTGTGCAACATATTGATTCAATATTTGTACATATTGCAAAATGATCACCACAGTAAGTCTATTTTAAATAGCATATTTATTTTTGATCATTATGGTCACACATACTAAGTTCAATATAGAAAAATAGTCCCATTTTCCAGAATTTAAGAATGTTTTCACAGAAGTCAGCATATACTATGTAATCAGTTATTTACAAATACATATTGAGTGCTCATTAATTACTCTAGCAGTACTGAGCTAGGTTCTGGGATCCAAGGATGAATAAATGATATACCTTGACCTCTAGGAACTCACAATCTCATAAGAGAAGAAAGTGAAGAACATTTAATTCTGATTCAGTGAATTAATCTATCAAGTGTTATTGGAGGGCCAGGAAGAGAGAAAACAGCCAAGTCTTTGTGTGTAGTGTTTGGAAAGAAATGTTTAGGGAAAGTCTCATAAACATGAAATTGGATCAGAGTATTGAAAGATATTTATATAAATGGACAGCCAAGAAAGGGAGGTACATTCCAGAGAGAGACTGTCACTTGCGAAGGCAAAGATATAAGAATGGAACCGGTCAGTTTGAGAAAACCCATGTTATTCAATGTTGCTGTAGAAGGAAGGTTAAACTTTAAATATAACATACGAATAAGTAGGGAAGACAAAAGATAGGTCCTTACGTTCACATACTTTTAGTGGTCATGCTTAACAAAACTGAAACAAAATAATGTATTATTTTTCTTGATTAAGATAGCTGGTTTTATATAGAAATGACATACTCTTAGGTACTACTATGACAAAGGACATGGGTGAGAAGGGTACCAAATGGACATTATTTTATTTATGCCATAAAGAAAGGATTTGGAATAAACACTTTGAGATGTTGCGCTATTTAGAACAACTTATGACAGGATACGTGACCTTGGAATTATTTCTCCCTTTTTGAGACTTTTTGTCATCATGAGGGTAATTACCTGAAGATTAAAAGCCTCACTGTGCTTGAAAATGAGAATTGGGTCAACTCAAGAAGTAAACAATTTCTCATCAAAATGATTCTCAAACATTTCGTTTAGCCACTCTTCCCCGTGAAAAATAAATATCCGTGATGAATATGAAAAGGGATATTTCAATTTTTTGCTGCTGATGAAGTTTAATTGACATGCCTGAGGGAGAGGATCCAGCATAAAGACGTGGTTTGTAGAGTACTCTTTAGCATTGGAAGAATTCAAGGGGATAGAGGGTGCACTTGAGTGGCTAATTACTGTCAGTAATGGAATAAAGTAAAAACTTTACTGGACGTGAAGGGAAACTGCTATGTGAGTAAAAAAAAGTATTGTCTGGTGTCGAATAGGAGCCCAATAATGCCTAGGATGGACTTAGTGAGCCCGATAACAAGATGTAAGATTTAATCCTTTTATTCAGAAATAGATATTTGCTTTTCCAGTGTGCCTCTGTAAAATACAGCTCTGTCGAGGGATTCCTCAGAGCACCATCTGGCCAACACAAAATCCCCGTGGGGAAAAAAATCAAGAGGGAGAACTAATAATGGAGATCCTGGTGGGATTAAGTTTCTTTTCTCCTCAATGGAATGTGAAAGATGTATTGCCCACAGTTTTGCAAAGACAGCTAATAAATATCACCACTGTGATTTTAGAACCATGTTACGCATGAAAGCAAAACCGAGCTAAAAGATAAAGGTTTCATATTTTCAAATGGCATTTGAAGCGTATGCTCATTAAGTAGCTGAACGTTCTGAATAAAACACGTGGGACTCTTCAAATACTGACTGGGACATAATGTATTTTGAAAGGCCCTTTGGTATTGGGAACATCATTTAAAGTAATTAAAATAAAATATTCTTAGTACTTAGATATGAGAAAAACAACTCTGAAAGGTGCTTACTGAGCAAACCAAAGTTGGTGGGGTGAGGGGGGAGGGTCTTACCTTTAGTATGACACAAAGATAAATAATTAATATAATGTTAAAACAAATATGAATTTGGCTTCAAATGTAGTAACAAATTTTGTTTGATTAAGAATAACGTCAGTGTGCCTCAGAAGACATTTCTATTTTATGGGTTATTTTATAAAGATGTTTATACAATAAACATCTAGAAATCTAAAACTCTTCTCTGTCAAATCTTACATTCTATTTCATCGTAATTGCCTCTGTAAATTAAGCTTCAATGTCAGGAACATAATTTGTGTTTAGAAAGAAATAGATGAAGTTTCTAGAACAGGTTCTCAGGAATTTGTATCTATAAATATGTGGAGAGAGATTCTGTGTTCTACACCAGGTTCTGGGGGATAGAGCCTTGAACCAAACATGGTTCTTGCCCTTGAATTATTTATAAGCTACTGGGGAGCATAGACCTATAAAGAGATAGTTTAATCTACTGGGGAAAGTGCAAAATGCAGTGGAATTAGGGAAGAGAAGCTTTTAGTCCAGTTTGAGGGTTCTAGGAAAGCTTCTTGAAGGAGCGTAATTCTAAGATTAACCTCGAAAAGAAAAGCAATTGATAAAATGCATCGCTTACTTGGAGTTAAAAGAAAAGATTTAGCAAACTAAGAATACAGAGGAAAGTCTCTTCACCTTATAAATCTCTCAAAAAAGAAAAATCTCCAAAAAACAAAAAAACCCTATGTCAAACACCAGACTTAGTGGTACGATATTATATATAACCTTTCCCTTTAAAGCCATCTGTAAGGCAAGCTGGCATCTTGGGCTTCTATTCAGCATCCTGGTCAGTGTAACTAACAAGACAAGTTAAAAAGAGGTGATAAGAATTGGATAGGGGGGAGCTAAGTTGTTATTTATTAATGGTATGATTGCCTGTACTCTTCAGACTATAAAAATGAATGAGAATTCACCAAGATTGCCGTATATAAGCTCAGCGTACAAAAATTAGTGCATCCCTCTATAGCAGCAACATTCAGACAATGTAATATGTATGTGTGTACCCAAATCTCATTTATAACATCAAAAATGATAAGATACCTAGTCAGAGATCCAGTAATAGTATATGCATGGCATTTATGGAGTAATATAAATATATAAACATTTTGAGAGAAGAAAGAGAGAGCTACAGAAATGAAAAGATCTATCAAATTTTAGATGTGAATATTGTAAGCATATCAATACTGGTATATGTCAGTTCTTCCTGAACTGTATGTAAATTCAGTGGAGTTCTAATCACAACCCACAAGACCATTCTTTTTGTTGTTGCTGAGTTTGATAGACTGAGTGTAACGTTTTCATGGGATAGCAAAGGGTGTGAGAAAAAAAGATATGAAGAAGAACAAAGTGAGAAGACATGCCTTGGAGACATCAAGATTTATTAGAAAGTTATAGTAAATAAATTGTGTGATATTGGTTTACAGGTAAACCAATAGAATATAGAACTTAGAAATTGACTCATATATATATTGGGCTTTGACAGATAACAGATGGCCTTACAGACCAGTGGAGGTGGGTGGGTTATTCAATAAATGGTGCATTAGCTATCCATATGGGTAAACATTAAATTCGCTCACTCCATCACACCGCACCCAGAAGTCTATTCGTTCCTATTGGATTAATTACATAAATGCAAGAAGCCAACGTTTATCGCTTTTAAAAAAGGGAGAGAATGACATTATGGTATCAGGATAGGAAAGAGTTCTCAAATAAAAGGTAAAAACACAAGTACAACTACTAAAACTAAAAACCAATGAACTGTATACATTTTAAAAAAGATTTTCATCCCCATGACTTCTTTATTTTGTGACAGGCGGTTTGTATCTCTTAATCTTAACCCTTAATCCGCATGGCCAATGTGTGTGCACAAAAAAAATAGCAGAGCAGAGAAGTGGAAGGGCAATAAATGTACAGAAGATGCTCCACCCAGCGAGCCAAAGCTGGGAAATGAAATACCATCTCACACCCCTCAGGCTGGCAGTGCTGCTCAGTGTGACATGAGCCACTGTTCAGTGAGCCGCATGAGCCAGGGTGAACGTAGCTCACATTGCTGCGGAAAGAACGTCACCTGTTATCAGCACTTGGGGAGCAATTTGACCAAGTACAGTTAAGATGAACGTGGGCATACTTTGGAGGTTAGCAATTCCTCTTCCACGTATATTCCCTACAAATTTCCTAAATATGCAACAAGATTTATAATACTGGCAGACGTGTTAAACTAGCAAAACATTGGAAGCAACCTCAATTTCCATCAGAAGAAAATGGATCCAGTATATTCATACAATGGAACGGGATACAGAAATTACAGTGAATCCGTGCATGTTGGGGCACCTGGGTGGCTCATTCGGTTAAGCGTCTGACTCTTGGTTTCGGCTCAGGTTACGATCTCATGGTTTCGTGAGTTCAAGCCCTGGGTGGGGCCCTGTGCTGGCAGCACGGAGCCTTCTTGGCATTCCCTGTCTCCCTCTCTCTCTCTCTCTCTGCCTCTCCCCCGCTCATGCTGTCTCAGTCTCTCTAAAAAATAAATAAATAAGCTTAAAAAAAATCCGTGCATGTTAATGCATCACTATAGTAAATCTCAAAACTGGTAATGCTATGTGAAAAAGAGCTAACAGAAACAGACTGTGCAAAACATGATACTATTTGTGTGAAGTTAAACACATAAAATAATTCTGTGCATTACTTAGGAAACACGGGCATGTGGTAAATGTGTAAATATCTGAGGGAGCGAAGGGTATACATGAATTTGAGGATTTCCCAGGACTGAGGGATTTCCTGGAATGCAGAATTTTCAGTGCCACAATGGAGACAGCCCTTGGCAAACTGGGACAAGTTGGTCGCCTAGACACCGTTGAGCAATGAACTCAATTCTGCTACCGTGTGGAGAGAGCCTCAGATCCCAGAGGCGAAGGCCTCCATCGTACAAGACATCCTTCCACTTCAACCACCAGGGGCAAGTCCAGGTGGCCAGCTGTGCTTCTGACCAACCAGCTACAGATTGATGAATTTGTTGGAGTGGCCCGCAGAACCCAGAGAAACATTTTACTTGGTTATAAAAGGATCCAACTCAGGAACAGCAAGATGGAAGAGTGCAAAGGGCAAGGCCTGGGGAGAAGACTCCGAGCTTCTGTGTCCCCCTGGCAATCTGTTGTCCTCAACTCTCTGTGTGTTCACCAACCAGGAAACTCTCCAAACTCTGTCCTTTGGGGGTTTGATGGGAGCTTCATTCCAGAGGCATGATTGGACTCAGTCTCCAGCCCCACTCCCCTCCCCAGAGGTGGGTGGGTGGGACTGAAAATTTTCCATCCCTTATTACCCGGTTGGTTGCCCTGGCCACCAGCCCCCATCCTCAGGTGCTTTCCAAAAGTCACCTCTTTAACCTAACAAAAGACACCTTTAGGAAATTTCAAGCACCTGGGGAGCTCTGTGCCAGAAATAGAAGGAGGGCCAAATATAGATTTCTTATTATAAGCCTCAACAGCCCCTCGTTATCATGCAGATTCTGGTTTGGTAGCTGTGGGGTAAGACCCGAAATTCTGCGATTTTCACCACCTCCGATGGGCTGTCGACGCAGCCCAGCCTCCAAGCACACTTGGGTAGAGGAGGTTGGCGTGACTTGAGAACGTCCTAACCTATGAAATGAAATGGTAGAAGAGATTAGGACTGGAGGACTGCAGGCATGCGGGGCTAGTGACTGGGGCTAAAAGAAAGAACAAGCCCACATTTAATTCTGGAGCTCCTGCTTTGGATGATTGGGTGGATGGTGTGCTGGAACTAATAGGAAATATTCAAGAAGGTTCCGAGAGGGGAATTAATTCCATTTTTAATATGTTGAGTGGCGGGCCAGTAGGGGAGCAACGGTAATAGACTTTATAGCCTATGGGCTCAATTCAGTGGGTCTTCAAATGGTGAAATGGACTAATCGGAACTCCGTGGGAAGCCTGGAGCAGGCACAGATAGATTTGAGAGGACAAAGCCTAGAGGTGCTGGTTGAAAAAGGTGTAGAGAGAGGTGTATGAAAGAGAACAGCAAGCCAACCAGAGAGCCCCGGGGAGATTCGGGAATACACTGTGAGTTCTTCCCTTTCTATATTTAATCAGTCTTTTGAAAAGTGTTCTACATCTATTTCAGCCTCCCTTAGAGTGTTTTCTATCCCTTTGATATTCCTTCGCCTCTGTGTAAATCGATCTGTTCTTCACTAATCAGCCTGACTATACCTCCCGTGGTGGGGACCCTAAATGTCCTTATTTTCTCCTATGTGCTTTTTGTGTTTTATTATCTAAAATATATTAGTTTAAATTAAATTAATTAAATTAAAAATATATTAGTTTATTAATCTTCAGAATGGCCCTCATGACCGAGGTATTGTTATTTCTGTCTGTACAGATGAGGAAATTAAACTCAGAGCTGGGTAATCTCTCTAATTTTATACAGCTACCGTGTAATGAGCTGGCACTTAAAACTGTGTGTGCTTGACGTCTTACTGCCACTCCCCACTGGCTCCGGAAGATCTGAAGATTTCAAAAGGGATGAGTAGACACTACTCATTGCTGTAAGACCTTATGGAGACCTAAACACCGTACTTTGGGGAGAGCGCTTTTTTACCCCTAACATCTGGATTAAATTCCCTCCCTTATGCTGCCATAACATTATCCTTTCTCTACTCTGTTATTATTTATCGCTTAGCTCAGGTTCCAAAATTATCTTTCTGCCCTTCCATACTCTAGACCCTGAGAGGGTAAGAAGCCAGTGTGGCAATTTACCATCAAAGGTAGAGAGTGGAACCAACTGAATGATCCCTAATGGGCTGTTGTTTTTTTTTTAAGTTTTTATTTATTTTTGAGAGAGAGGTACAGATTGGAGAGGCAGAGAGAGAGAGAGAGAGAGAGAGAGAGAGGGAGAGAGAGAGAATCCCAAGCAAGCCCCATGCTGACAGCAAGGAGCCCAACGTGGGGCTTGAACCCACGAAACGCAAGATCATGACCTGAGCCGAAATCAAGAGTTGGATGCTTACCTGACCGAGCCACCCAGGCGCCCCCATAATGGATTGTTTAAATGCAGGTCAGTCCTTCATGTGCTCCCGAAGAACCGGATATATGGTGGGTTCTACACAAATATGTATCACCTGGATAAATACAAAACAAATTCGGAAATGTTATTGATTTCAGAGAATTTCTTTTCCTGGAGTATAAATCAGGTGTCATTAATGGAATGGTCTCTATGTAACCACACATCAGTTTCTACTCACACCGTTTAGGATAAATTATAATCAGATGGCAGGGATCAGACTTTGAAGACCGATTTGATTATGACGATTTGACCTCTTGTCACATCTGTGGTGTGAATGTGCTCCTTCCAGGCTGCCAGCCCATGATTACTAAGGGAACAGCCTCCTTGCGACTCGAGTCACCTGCATAATTTGGGGAGATAAAATGTTTTGCTGACAAAATTGAGGAGGGAAGAATTAGGCACACACGGTGCTTTTTACGGGATTATCCTGGGCGAGTTCTGGTGGGCAGCTACGGGCCAGAACCCATGTCTCCTGCCTACAAAATGTTAGGATGAACACATCCACAGCTGATGAAAATTTCAGAGGGCAGTGATAACCTCATAAAGTGTCATAGGATTCCAACTGAAAGGGCCACGGGTGAAAGCCTCGACCGTTTAACCCATAGTAACTCAGAGACAAATGGAATTTGTAGTTTCAGTATTCATTTGTAAGGAAAGAGGAAGAAGAAAGATCTGACACGTAACAAGAATGCTTTTTTTTTAATGCCCCTGCACCAATCTGCCAAAAATAGAGCAAAACATGACAAATGACTCCAAACATACTCTGTATGAATTCAGGCTGTTAAAAAAGGTGGGCAGAACTATATCTCCCTGAGCTGCATTTTGCAAAAAGTAAGTGCCGCCTGTGGTTGCAAATAATCACCTGCGCAGCGTTGATACAACATTCTTTCTCTGCGGACACCAGGAATATTATTATATTATACGTGAAGTATTATACGTGAAGAAATACTTAAATGTATCAAGTTAGTGGTGAAAACGCCACTTGACAATTGCAATCCTGAGCGATACGTATCCTTACGTTAAGCAAATAGACCTCTTTGCCCTTTGCCAGGTGGAATTCAACAGAAAATTCTTTGTGATTTCTCTTAACTGTTAGTAGTCTTAGTGATAGGAACTTGTAGAAGAAAGACCAAGAATGTTTGGATTCACAAAAAAATGCATTTGAGTTTCTCTTGCTCTTATGCTCTGCAAACTTTATTCTCCTAATGTCACCGAGCCTGGGTTTATTAATTTGTAAAGAGGGAACGGTAGTAACAACTTGCCTACCTCTCAGAATTTAGCTAAAGGATATATTTGTTATTAAAAGCATTTAGAAAGGGGCGCCTGGGTGGCTTAGTGGGTTGAGCATCCGACTTTGGCTCAGGTCGTGATCTCATGGTTTGTGAGTTGGATCCTCGCATCAGTCTCTCTGCTGTCAGCATAGATCCTGCTTCGGATCCTCTGTCCCCTCTGTCTCTCTGCCACTCCCCGCTTGCTCTCTCTCTCTCTCTCTCTCAAAATAAATAAATAAACTTAAAACATTTAGAAGAACTGTGCACATTTCCCTGTCATTAATGAAAACATCGGGCTTTGCAAATCTCTGGAGTTGAGAAGAGAGAAGCAAAGTGACTTCTCCAAGGTCATTCAGAAATCCATGACTGATCTGCAAAGTGAGTGCCACTTTGGGTGTAAGACCTCCTTGGTCCTCCAGGCCAAAACATAGGCTTCTGCCCTCAGGAAAGCACCCTCAGCCTTGAATGAAATAAACGACCTTTTTAATCAAACGTGATTACCATCTCTTAACCGCAAAATCTACTAATTAAGCACAGTGTTCTGCCGCCCAGCAATTGCTAAAAGCGTAATACAGCCCAGAAAGTCATGTGCGTACGATAGACAAACGCTCCGTGTTGCCCTAGGCTGACCTATGAATCAGAGAAGCCAACTCAACACTGGGGTAAGGAAGTCCAAATATAAATATATAAACCTGATTTATTAAAAAAGCACGCAGGTAATAGCAAATATTGGGGAGGCAATGATTTGTTTTACTAAACTATTCCTTATAGGGTTCCAATTAATTCCCCTTTCAAAATTTATTTTATTCACAACTTTTCAGAAATGTATATTGTACATAAGCCTGGTTCATCTCTGTGGATGACATGTCAGTAATTAATACACAAAAAACGTGTTCTACCTGCTGACCACTTAGGGGCACGTGGGTGGCTCAGTTGGTTGAGTGTCCGACTTCGGTTCAGGTCATGATCTCTCAGTTTGTGGGTTTGAGCCCGGCGTCGGGCTCTGTGCTGACATCTTCGAGTCTGGAGCCTGCTTGAGATTCTGTGTGTGTGTCTGTGTGTGTCTCTCTCTCTACCCCTCCCCAGCTTGTTCACTCTCCCTCTCTCTGTCTCTCTCTGTCTCTCAAAAATAGATAGACATTAACAGCTGACCATTTCAACAGTGATCACAGTACTCTATAGATCTGAGTGTGCCTTTGCATGTAAAAGCTTAGAAATGCCCTGATTAGGCTTTTTAAAAAATGTCTTAATCAGCAGTAAGTTAGTGCGTAAAAGACAAAAATTAAAAAGGCAATGACTTGCCTCTGATGATATTGTACATAACCTACATTTGCCACATCGCCAGATTGAAAATATTTTAGGTGGTAACGAGTAAATGCCAGATGGTATGCTGAGTAAAAAGTCATTGATCATGGCAAGGATCAGCTGAGGTCTATCAGTCCTAAAATGAATTCCTGTGTACTCAGTTTGTTGGCTTGAAACAGCCAGCTTATTGCACATGCTACATATTTCGTTTCGCGTTTGTGGTACAATCGTTTCGTCTCACTACCTTTCATGGCAAGGATTGGCTCCAGTTCTGGGGGAGACACAGAAAGTGTGCTCCACTCTCTGCCTCCCGCTGAATGCAGCTATAGAATTGGGGTGGGATGCAGGAAAAGCCCTTTCAGGTGTATGGAAAGTAAACAGTAGCAAACAGATTGGGGAACAAGACCAGAATTCAAAGTACTGCCTAACTAGCCATGAGTTTACCAGTTGTTTTTTCCCCCTCTGTTTACTCCACTCTGGACTAAACGTAGCCCAAAACACAGAAGTAGCTTACACGGACAGTCAAGTAGATACAGCAGAATCTCTCCAGCTAAGTAACCGAGGACTCCACGTGCCGGAAGACCGCGGGGGAAAATACCCCGATATTTTTTCTTTGCTCTGCTCTCTTGCGTAGCTCCCAAGTGATCCTTTGGTTGCTGCAGCAGGGCCAGGGGTAATGGCAGCAGCAGGAGCCTAACATTCCAAGAAAGGGGAATCTTCCTTTCTGATCAGAGTGATGTTATACCAGGACGATGGGGCAAATCCCCACTGCTTTTCTTCTGTCTTTGTCCTCCTGGGGTCCACCCTGGCTATGAGCCCATTTGTAGAAACGCGCAGAGAGCAAAGTAAATAAAGCCCATTTTTTTGACCAGAGAACTGCAAGTGTTGTCCCAGGGAACCAGAAAGTACCGGTGAGATCTTTGTGCTCGCTTTGGCTGCACACGTACTAAAACGGAGATTAGCAAGGCCCTGAGTGAGGATGGCATGCAAATTTGTGCAGCGTTTCATTTTTTTTTTTTTTTTAATGCATGGATCCAACCCTAAATGGTATCCACAGAACTTGAGAGCTGAACACAGACAGGCTAGGCAACTAGCAACTAGATCCAAACCTGACTGCAAAGGCTCTGGAAATGGAACTCACATTAAAACCACAACCAGCAGTCTGACTGAAGCTTGTGGTCTGAATTGAAACTGGTTGGTCACCTGCTGAAACAAAAATCTCAGAATTCTCCATACATGTCACACCAAAATCCTCATAGCATAAGACTCAAAGTCCAGGATATAATTCAGAAGCACCCAGCATACAAACAAACAATCAAACAAACAAGGAATCTTAACTCAAAAGGCAAACAGTCCTCAAGCAACAGACAGGTTGGAATTCTCTGACAGAGCCTCTAAAGCAGCTATGAGGAATAGGACCCAAAAAGTAAGGACAAACCCTATTTGAAATTCATGAGAAGACTGAAACAGAAAAAAGAAGGAAATGGGAAACCTGAGGAACCAAATGGTAATTTCAGAACAAAAAAAATTCAGGAGCTAAGGTTTAAAAGATTCACCGGATGGGCTCAGTAGCAGAGTAAAGCATACGTGAAGTTGGGGACAGAGTAGTAGAAATTACTCAATCTGAGCAACAGAGAGAAAAAATATTGAAGAAGAAGAAAAGAACAGGGTCTCAGGGAAAAGTCTAGCGTTGATGTCACAGAGTCCAAGAAAAGAGGACCACGATGCTTAACACTTCCCAAGTGAGAGAAACCACATATTCAAGAAAATTCAATAAACTCCCAAGAGGCTAAACTTAAAGAAATCCATACCAGACACATCCTAATCAAACTACTAAGAACTAGAGAAAATAAGATCTTGAAAGCAGCTAAAAAATAAGCAACAAATTACCTCCTGAAGAGCTACGATTTGAAGGAGTCCACATTTGTCATCAGAAACCATGGAGGACAAAGTGTCAACATTTTGTGATGTGATTTATGTGATGAAAGAACAGAAAGATGAGTCCACACTTCTATAACTAGCAAAAATATCCTTCCGGAATAAAAGTGAAATAAAGATATTTTCAGATTTTTTAAAGTCTATTTACTTATTTTAAGAACGATTGGGGCGTGGGGGGGGGGGTGCAGAGACAGAGGGAGACACAGAATCCGAGGCAGGCTCCAGGCTTTGAGCTGTCAGCACAGAGCCGGATGAGGGGCTCAAATCCACGAACAGTGAGATCATGACCCGAGCTGAAGTTCAACACTTAACCAACTGAGCCACCCAGGTGCCCCGAGACATTTGCAGGGTTTAGAAAAACTAAGAAAATATTTAGCAGTCAGACCTGATCCAAAAGGATTGCTAAAGGAACTTCTTCAAAAGAAGGCAAATGATGCCGGAAGGAAATTTGCAATATCAGAAAGGAAAGAAGAGTACAAAATTGGCATGTATTTGGGTAAATATAATAGCGTAATTTCCCCCTTTTGAGTCCTTTAAAAGATGTTAGACTGTTGGATGCAGAAACATATACATTGTAGGTTTGTGTTTTCAGTGGAGGGAAATGCTATGCATAACACAACCATAGCGTAACGCGGAGAGATTAAGGGATCTGTAAGACAGTGAGGTTCCGCCTTCCAGCTAAAGTATAAAAGTGATTCTCAGCGATGATGAAAAGTATGTGTTCTGCAATCCTGAGAGCATCCACGAAAAAAAGTAAATAAAAATAATTTAAAAATAAACAAAAAACAACAACAAAAAAAAGAACCAAAGCAAAAACCTATAGTGTAATACAGTTAAAAGAAGGCAGGAGAAAAGGGGAATTGGAATGAAAAACAAAGAAAACAAACAGAACGTAAATAATACATGATAGACCCAACGTATCAGTAATTACATGGGTGGTCAAAACACATCAAATAAAGGACAGAGAATGGATTTTTTTTTTAACTGACAGAAATTTGTCCTGTCTACCTGATACTTCAACTACAATGATATAGGTAGCTTAAAAGAATGGGAGGAGGGAAAATGGGGAGATGTTGGTCCAGGGGTACAAAGTTTCAGGTATACAAGATGAATTAAGTCCTGGAGGTCTGCTGTGTAACCATGTGACTATAGTTAGCAATACTCTATTGTGTGATTGCTAAAGGCATAGATCTTACATTTTTCTCAACACACACACAAAAGAAAAAGGTAACTGTGAGATGAGGGATATGTTGGTTACCTTGATTGTCGTGATTAGTTTACAATATATGAAAATATTGAATAACCAGGTTGTATACCTTAAATCTATGCAATTTTTAAATTAATTACCTCTTAATACAGCAGGGGAGGGTTGGGAAATGAGCTATCAAGCCATGAAAAGAAAAAAAAAAAGTAAAAGGATACAGAAAATACAGACTGTGCAAACTTGAACCAAAAGAAAGCTAGTGTGGCTACATGAGTGTGAGACAAAGTAAAGTCCAGAGCAGAAAGTATTACCAGAGACAAAAAGTGATATTGCACAGTGAGAAAAGGGTCCATCGATCAAGAAGACATAACCATCAAAAAGAGAAACATGTTTGGTTTCTGTAAACAGCAAATAGACTCATTATTTGTTGCTGAAGCGCATCTTAGGAGAGAGCAGTGTGTGTCTCTTGACGTACATACAGGGTTAGATGAAATTATTTGCATTTTCCCTTTGTTCATCTTTTTTCTTTTTAATTATGAGTCATGTCAGCGAATTGTAGATAATACCAGGAAAGCTTAGATTTACTGTATTCTAATTCTAAACCAACCTAAAACTTGGCAATTCCTGGCATTTTTATGTGTAATCACCTCAACTAGGAAATGAGATATTTAAGGAGGTGGCCCACACGTGTGGTGCACCAAAAACCCGTCGCAGTGATGGCAGAGATATTAATTTAATGGTACCAGATGCAGGGGCGCCTGGGTGGCTCAGTCAGTTAAGCATCCGACTTCAGGTCATGATCTCACGGTTCGTGAGTTCAAGCCCCACATCAGGCTCTGTGCTGACAGTTCAGAGCCTGGAGCCTTTTTCACATTCTATGTCTCCCTCTCTCTCGGCTCTTCCCCTGCTCACGTTCTGTGTGTATGTGTGTCTCTCTCTCTCTCAAAAATAAATAAACATTAAAGGGGGAAAAAAAAGTACCAGATAGAGTGCCCTGCAGATGACGTGAAAGGAAGATAAAGACACAAGCAACAGAAAATGAAGAGAATCGATAAATGAATTTTGTGGTAAAAGTGACTACAATAATGAATTTCAACTTAGGCTTATTAAGAGAAATACATTACTTCATGAAATGTAAAAGAGAATTTCGGAAAGAGAAAGAATAGAATATTAAAACCAAGAATCTAATCAGTGGCAGGCTTTCCCAACTATGTTCGTACATTTAAAAAAAAAATCATTAAACTATTTAAAAGAATGATCTTGGCTTTTCTCTTCTAATCTAAATATTTATGAGAAAGGAGAACTCACCAGGAACTGCAAGACCCAAAAATTCATTCCTTTCCTGGTGCAGGAAGAAAGTAGTTCATGAGGGAAAAGAGCTTATCCTGAAATGATTTATCCAAAGCCAGTAAAATCTGTTCTACTTTTCAGATTATGCTATTAGGAAGACTAACCCCCAGGTGTTTCCATTAATCGATAGTATGATTTAAAGACCTGCACAACTCTGTAGGTTTTTTTTTTCCCCGTGCTGCGTCATTTATTTCAAATAACGCTTTTAAGGCTATATTAGCATACAAGAAACAAAAACGTATTTATCCATTTCTTAAATCACACCCAAGCTTTTAAATGTCTTGCAGTTGTAAACACCAGACATTAATTATGTCTGTTCATAGGAAAGTAGAGATTTCACAGCATTTACATTAGTTTATTTATTTTTAATTTTTTAACATTTATTTGTTTTTGAGAGACAGAGGGAGACAGAGCATGAGCAGGGGAGGAGTAGAGAGAGGCACACACGGAATCCAAAGCAGGCTCCAGGCTCTGAGCTGTCCGCACAGAGCCCGACGCAGGGCTCCAGCCCACAAACCTGAGCTGAAGTCATGACCTGAGCCGAAGTCAGTCCCCTAACTGAGCCGCTCGGGCGCCCCTACATTAGTTTAAATTAGAGGTTCCTAAACTTCAGTATGCATCAGAATCACCTGAGAGTGCTTGTTAAAACTACATTTTTCCTAGGACCTAATGTAGAAATTCAGGTTCAGTAGGTCCAAAATGGGAGCCAGAAATCTATATTTTTATTAACCAACAAATAGCCCTTGGGCTACACTAGTCTAAGTTAACTATACCAAAGTACATTTCATTTTGGACTCTACTATCCTGTTTAGTTTTCAAATTAAGAAATAGAATCGAATTGTCATATAATGAACCGTAACTTCTTTGCCTTTATGCAGATTTAATAAAGACAGTTCAAATAACTATGGTAAGTGTTTTCAGGAGTATTTATATTGAAAATAAAAGGCTATAAAGGTTTACTTAGGTTTGATCAAAGTAATTGAATAGAAGGAATGACCAATGACTTCTTGGTAAGCCCACAGCAGTCATACTTACAGAGCTTTTACCGTTACCAACAGTAACGGATTGTAAAATGGGGATAATATTAGAATCTGTCCCATGGGTGGCTACGAAGAATAGATTAGTTTGAACTTATGGGCCACTTAGAACAAGAGCTAGTGCTCAATAATTTTTGGCTACTATCTCTTCTTCTCCATCATTATCAGTTATATGCTCCATGTTGGGCAAAGCAGGTAATGGCATGAGCGTGACACAGAAACTGTGCTGGTTCAAACATTTTTTCCTTGGCAAAGAGAATCAAAAATGCAGGAATATAAATACAGTCTTCACCAGGAAAGGCCAAGACCCTTAGCTTAAATGCTGCACGTGGGAGACCTTCTCTTGCTCCATTGTAAGAAAAATAAAAATGAGTCTTTGCACCTGGGGTTCCCCATCTAGAAAAATATACCCTCAGCCTTGCTCAGCTCTTGACTTTTGGTAGATTACGCTTCCATCTGCATTGCCTCAGTGCTGGGGAGCTGGCATTTCCACCTGATGGTTTTGGTGCCTATTTATTTATTTATTTATTTATTTTAAGGTTTATTTATTTCTGAGACAGAGATAGAGCCTGAGTGGGGGAGGGGCAGACACAGAATCCGAAACAGGCCCCAGGCTCCGAGCTGCCAGCACAGAGCCCCACGCGGGGCTTGAACCCACGAACCACAAGATCATAACCTGAGTCGAAGTCGGATGCTCAACCGACTGAGCCACCCAGGCGCCCCTGTGCCTTTTTAATATCCTCTGAGGCAGCCTCCGGCCACAGTGAGCTTCCTGCCTGAGCTGGGCAAGTTATTTCCTGAGCATCCATTATTGTTGCTGGAATACTCAGTCTGAGCTCAGTAGAATCTATGGTGGCCCTAATGAAGCTTTCTTTTTTTTTTGCATGGGCCCCTTCATTGCATCGAAGGGGGTGCATTTTTGTAGCACTTGTAAAGTAGGATATTTTGACTGTTTCTTTTAAGACCACAAGCTTTCCACTTCAATTACTTCTCCCCCAGGGGCTTTGGAATGGCTGTACCGTTTTAGGGACCAGCTGGGAGGTAACGGGAATTGTAGGATATATTTTTTCTAAGTTTAGTATATATTTATGTGGTTTATAGTCACTTCCATATATAGCTGTAACTGTTAGCCATTTCTGTATAGGAACGCTTCCCCCAAATGATCAAACAGCCCCATCCATCATGTTAGAGGAAAGACTGCATTATCTTTCTCTTCTCTGTCTAGGAAAAGATATTACGAGTTGCTGTTACATGAAAAGGAGCTCAAAGAATTTGCAGCCACAAAATGTAGTAAAACATAAAGGAATTTGTTCTGCTGAGTTGTGTCAGTCAGTTAATCAACTGTATCTTCTGCAAAATAAAGGGTCCTCAAAAGTCTGCAAGCTTCAGACTCCAGGAAACGCTGATCTACCTACCGCTGGTTTTTGATTAACTGACCTGTCTATACTCTGTAGTCCTATTACTTTTAATTTTTAATTCATGATATTGTAGAACTTTTCATAACCCAGGACTACATACATCATGTTCTAGCAGAAACATCAGTTGCTGTTATATTATTACCATTATTAATTATTATTATTGTTATCAATGCAATTATTAGACCTTGGGATAAGGGGAGGGGGATATATTGAACCAAACCTGTTCAATTATAGGAAGTGATTTCCTCAAGTCGTTTTGTATTTTGTGTTTTATTTATAAATTTTTATACTGTATTTTTAAAACTACATTTTAAGAAAAATCAAGAGACTTAAAGCACATAGAAATATTATCCTAACTTTTTCTTAAATTAAAAACTAAGCAAGGGTGCCTGGGTGGCTTAGTTGGTTAAGCGTCTGACTTTGGCTCTGGTCATGATCTTGCAGTTCATGAGTTCAAACCCAGCGTCAGGATTTGTGCTGCTCACAGCTCAGAGCCTGGAGCCTGCTTCCAATTCTGTCTCCCTGTCTCTCTGCCCCTCCCCCACTCTCTCTCTCTCTCTCTCTCTCTCTCTAAAAATAAATAAACATTAAAAAAAAGACTAAGCAGATCATAGTTTTATTCATATATTTACTGAAATTGCGTTTTGTTTTAATAGTTACAATTTCTTCCTGCTTTATTTTGTTTCGGAAATCTCTAATATCTAAAGGTAGCAAGGTCCATCCCATGTCCATCTAAGAAAACACCTAATGTCAACACTTATTCAAATTATTTTAAAGTATCTGTTTAAGCTTTCATTATTGAAAAGTGAATGAGGTGAACCATCTTTCACTTTGTTAGGAGTACCGAGTTAACCAGGAGGTAGAAACTTCACCATAGAACTGTCTGCGTGTGGGATCACTCACTCACTTTGCTATTTGGGAATTAACCTTCTAGTTGCTTCTTTGTAAAAAAAAAATTTAACCTTTGTTTATTATTGAGAGACACAGAGAGAGGTAGAGCATGAGCGGGGGAGGGGCAGAGACAGAGAAGGAGACACAGAATCCCAAGCAGCTCCAGGTTCCGAGCTGACAGCACAGAGCCCGACGCGGGGCTCAAACTCACGAACCGCGAGATGATGACCTGAGCCGAAGTCGGACGCTTAACCGACTGAGCCACCCAGACGCCCCTACCTTCTAGTTGCTTCTTAGTATCTTTCAATAAATAAATGTATATATAATTTCTAAATTATATAAATATTTATTTCAATAAATAAATAAATAAGCTTAACTTGAGAGCGATGTGGGTGGGCCCTAGAGATGTGATATTTGAGCAGAGAAATAAAACCAAATGAGGAAGTCAGCTAGATTAAAGAATACCATTTCACCAGGTGGGAGGCAGATCTGGAGACCCTGAAAGAATGTGATAAATGAGAAAACAGAACTTTAAAAGTAACGTATGTTGAAATAGTGCAAATATCTTGTATTTGTAATAAAATTTATAATTTCAACATCGAATTGTTTTCCAAATTAGGAATTAAATACAGACCAGAATTCATAGTACAGAAATGTCGTATTAATGTTTTCTGGAACATTTAACCTGTTCTGAAATGGTTTTGCCATTTAGCTAAATTGTTCTTTTGGTGCCATTTTATACTCAAATTATAATTTATTTTATTCTCTAAATATTTGAACCCATCTGTCTATAATAGTAAAAATATATAAATAGATGCTATGTTTTAATTACAAAGTTAACCTTTAAAACTCATTTAAATGTTAAGCAAATTTAATAAAATTATCTTTCCTTCTGATCCTGTCATTAATCAATGTAACCTAAGTATCAGCAGTATACATCACAATCTATACCCCTCAAAAGTGTCATCAGAGATGGACCCTGACTACAAAGAGCTTATAAATTTAGTTGTGTAAGTCAGACAAGATTTATAAACATTGCATTCTTATGATAAACATTCAGCTAATAAATCCTAAATAAGTTTTGATTTATAAATCCTTTCATTGCCCTTGAGATTCTAGGGACTGATTTATGAGTCAGTATGCTAAAATCTATAATTTGATCAGGCATAAATCTTATTCTGTGACTTCTGTTTTAGCCCGTAATTCATAAATCCTGGTCAGTGTAGGTGTTCAGTTTTCTAAGTGTTCTGCATTTACAGTGGGTCTCAGAAGTACATATTTTAGGGTGTTAATGATTAAAAGGGATAATTTGCATATAATTCGATTAAACAAATACAGCAGCTGAATAGAACTTGCTCTGTATTCTAGGGAGTGAGTTTATAGAAATGAACTCTAAACTCAATGATGATTTCAAAGTATTGTAGCTGGAAGAACAATAAAATATTAAAATTAAAGTCATTGTTGACTGTACCTGCCAGGGTAGGATTGGTGTGCCAGAAACCATTAATTGTCTTCAAGTATCCACTCTCTTTTTCCGTAGTAATGTAATTTTCACAGAGCACAATATGTGCCCAGGATAAACACTACATTTCCCAGTCTTCCTTGCAGCTGGGTGTGACCATGTGACTAACCTACAGCCAATGGTACATGGGCAGAGGTGATAAGTACAATTTCAGTACATATACTCTAGCTGGAACGCAAAAGTGGTTCAGGTCCAAGTGGGGAAGGAAGGAGTGTAGCCCCCCTGTACGATGCTATCTTTTGTTGTCTGGTACACTTATTCCATGACAGATAGATGAGGGAGAAAACAATTTCTAACATCCTAAGACATTAATTAAATCTCTGTTATAGCGCACATTTAATAAATATTACATTTTATATATTTATGCGTTAAATGTGTTATTTTTATATTGTACATTTTATTTAAAAAATTCCGTTTGCCAGGAACTCTGCTAATCACTGTGGAAATACAGGTAAACATGATTCAGTCCTTGCCTTTGTTAAATTTACCCCTAAGTAGTAACTTGTTTCTTAACACTTGAATACACGGAATTGTTTGTAAATTTGTTTTCTGTTGGCTGGCAGAATATAAAAATATAATTAGGGTTTGTATATAAACCCTGTCAACCACCCTACTAAATTCACCAATACCTCACTTTGTACGGTAGTTTGGATTTTCCATGTAAAAAATTATCTGCAAACCGAGTTATACTTCTTCCTTTATGTGTATGCTTTTTTTTTCTTACTTCATTGCCCTAGAAATATTGAATAGAAGTTATAAATCTTTGCCTTGCTCCAGAACTTAGGAAGAAGCAACATCCATTAAGTATGACAACTGAATTTTTTTTTCATTGATCTTCTTTGTCAGATTGAGGAAATTCTCTTCTGTTCCTCATGATTGTGGGTTCAATTTCATCAAATACTTTTTTGCCTCTCCTGAAATGATTGTATGCTTAGCTTTCTTGTAATGGGAATTATATCGATTTTCAAATTTTAAACCACCCTAACATTCCCGGGAGTATCCCTACTTAGTCATGATTTTTTTAAAAATCTTTTTATATGTTTCTGGCTTTAATTTGGTAAAGACTTTGTCACGAATTTTTGCATCTATGCTCATGAGGGAAATTGGTCTGTAATTTTATCGCCTTGTAAAGTCTTGTTGTGTGCTCAGGGTTATACCAACCTCATATAACAGCTGATGATGTGTTCTTTCCATCTCTATTTGCTGAAAGAATTTTGAGAGATTGATTTATTTCTTCCTTAAAGGCTGGATGGAATTTATCAGTGAAGCCATCTGAGTCTACAGTTCTATTTGGGGGAATATTTTTAATAATGACTTTAATTTTATTTTTTAATATTCATGAGGCTATTTAAATTTTACATTTCCATTTATATATTTTAAAAAATTCTTTTCACCTGAATCTTCAAATTTAATTTTATTAAGTTCATAATATTCCCTTACTATCCTTTACTATCTGTAGGATTTTTAGTGATAAACCTTCTTTTATTCTTTTTTAATTTTTTTTTTAATGTTTTTATTTATTTTTGAGACAGAGAGAGACAGAGCATGAATGGGGGAGGGGCAGAGAGAGAGGGAGACACAGAATCGGAAGCAGGCTCCAGGCTCCGAGCCATCAGCCCAGAGCCCGACGCGGGGCTCGAACTCACGGACCGCGAGATCGTGACCTGAGCCGAAGTCGGACGCTTAACCCACTGAGCCACCCGGGCGCCCCAAACCTTCTTTTATTCTAAGTATTGCTAATTTGTATTCTTGTTCTCTTTCTTTTTTAAATTAGCCTGTCTTATCTAGGAGTTTTTCAATCTTATTGATATTTGCAAAGAAAAAAGTTTTTTTGAGGATGGGTTTGCAAGGGTGATCTTTCAACAACTATTTTTTGAGCAGTCACATCTGCCAGGTCCTGGGATCCACACAGTCCCTGCCCTCGTGGGCTTAGTTCCTCGAAGGAGCCCTGTGGAAAGTCTTGGAGAAACCTGAGGCAGTGGGCAGCTTCCTTTTCTTGGGCAGAGTGGCCAGGGATGTAAAGAACAGTGGCCTGGCTCTCAGACATGCCCTCTCGGCCAAAGAGGACTTAAGTCCCCTTGCCCAGATTCCATGTAGCCCTTCCTTGGTTTTTACCTTTGGGCTTTGTTAATGTTCTCTGTTGTTTTCTCACTCACTGATTTCTGGTCTTAGTTATTTCCTCCTATTTATTTTATGTTTGCACTGATCTTCTTTTTCTAGCTTCTTAAGTTGGAAGATTAGATCACTGATGTTATAACTTCTTTTCTAATATAGCCATTTAAAGGTATTAGTGTCTCTCTAAGCATCATAGAGTTACATCCCACAAATGTTATGATGAACTTTCATGATCATTGACATGAAAGTATACTCTAGGGGCGCCTGGGTGGCTCAGTCGGTTAAGCGGCCGACTTCGGCTCAGGTCACGATCTCACACTCCGTGAGTTCGAGCCCCGCGTCGGGCTCTGTGCTGACCGCTCAGAGCCTGGAGCCTGTTTCAGATTCTGTGTCTCCCTCTCTCTCTGACCCTCCCCCGTTCATGCTCTGTCTCTATCTGTCTCAAAAATAAATAAACGTTAAAAAAAAAAAAATTTAAAAAAAGAAAGTGTACTCTTTTCCTTGATGACTTCTTTTTTTGACTCGTCAGTTACTTGGAAGTGTGTTTCTTGAATTCCGGATATTTATAAGTTTTCTTAATATCATTTTATTATTGATTTCTAATTTAGTTCTCTTTTGGTTGGAGAACATACTCTGGAATATTTCAAATTTTAAACTCTGTTAAGATTTGTGGGGGCGCCTGGGTGGCTCAGTCGGTTGAGCATCCGACTTCGGCTCAGGTCATGATCTCGCGGTTTGTGAGTTCAAGTCCCGCGTCCGGCTCTGTGCTGACAGCTCAGAGCCCGGAGCCTGCTTCGGATTCTGTGTCTCCCTCTCTCTCTGCCTCTCCCCTCCTCATGTTCATGCACTCTCTCTATCTCTCAACAATAAAGGTTAAAATTTTTTTTTTAGAAAAGATTTGTGTCTGGTCCAACATGTGGCTTTAGTGAATGGTCCCTGTGCACTTGAAAAGAAGGCTGTATACTACACTTGTTAGGTGCAGTGTTCTATAAATGTCAATTATTCAAGGTTGTTGATAGTCCTGTTCAGGCGATCTGTATTCTTCCTGACTTCTTACATAGTTGTTCTATTAACTGCTGAGAGAAGTTGTTAAAAGTCCAACCAAAATTGCGAATTTGTCTATTCCTCCCTTTAATTCTACTAATTTTTGCCCTGTGAATTTTGAAACTTTTTGTTTCTAAGTGCAAAGGCATTTCTGAATATTAAGTCTTCTGTTCAATTTTTATTTTAGCATTATGAAAGTATTTATGTATTTATATGTTTTCGTCCCTGTCTTTAAGAAAGTTTATTTCAAGTTTATTTATTTTTGAGAGAAAGAGAGAGGGAATCCCAACCAGGCTCCCCCACTGTCAGTGGGGAGCCCATTGCAAGGCTTGAACTCAGGAACCATGAGATCATGACCTGAGCCAAAATCAAGAGTTGGGACACCTAACGTATTGAGCCACCCAGGGGCCCCTTTAAGTAAGTCTTTGAATTCAGAGTACATCTAACTGAATTTTTTTATTTAAAGTAACTTCCAGGCAGACAGCATATAGTGCCTTTTAACCAACCAATTCTGACAATTCTTGCCTTTTCATTGGAGTATTTAATTTGTAATTAATGTAACTTTTGATGTGGCTGGATTAGGTCAACGTGGTTACTATTTGTTTTCTGTTTTTCCCATTTGTTTTGTGTTCCTCTGTCCCTCTTCTATCATTTTGAGTTCATTGAAATTGCTTTTAAAATTTCATTTTAATTATCAAGTGGCTGTTTTGCTTACCTCTTTGTATTATTATTTTAGTGGTGATCTACAAAGTACAACAAACGTCCTTGATTTTTCAGTCTGTTGGAAGTTAATAACATAAAATGTAACTTTGCAATCTTTTTGTTTTTTTTTTAGTGCAATCTTATAGGTTTTTTTACACCCTGTAATTTATGTTATTGTTCTCATGTTTATTACACAAGCTATACATGCTAGTATTTTTACCTTAAATGGTCATAAATATTTTTTAATTAAAATCTGAATTTTTATCTGGAATCATTTCCCTTGCGCTTGAAGAACTTACTTTAGCTTTTCGTGAACGCAAAGTCTGCTGGAGAATTACCTTTGTTTTTGGTAATCTGAAACTGCCTTTATTTCACCTTTATTCCTAAAAGTTACTTCTGTTCCATGGAGAATGCTGGGTTGACAATTTGTTGTTTTTATTTGACACTTTAAAGATGTCATTCAACTATATTTTGGCCTCCAGTGTTTCTGCTGAGAGAAGTCATTGGTAACTTGTATTTTTGCCCTGTATATGTTATGTGTCCCTTTTTCTTCTGGAAACTTTTAAGATTTTCTTTATTTTTTGTTTTCATTTGTTTAATAACTGTCACCTTTCCAACTCTTGTGTTCGTTTGTTTGCTTTTTTTCTATTTATACCACATAGGGTTCTCTGAGGTTTTTGAATCTATAAAATTTGGGAAACTTTTGTCCATTCAATCTTCAAATGTTGGGTTACCCAATTCTATCTCTCATCTTTTTCTAAAACTCCATATGTAGTTGCTCTGTTGATACAGTGCACTAATCACTGAGACTCAGGTTTTTTCCTATCATTTTTTCCTCTTTGTTCTCCACACTGGATAATTTCAGTGGAGTGATCTTCAATCACTGACTCTTTTATTTCCAACATGGTTGTCCAGCCTATCCAATGACGTTTTTGTCTCAGATACTGTATTTTTCACTTCCAGAATTTCCGTTTGATTCTTTTCTTATGGTTACTATCTCGCTGTTGAGATATCCTGTTTATCCATTCATCACAAATATATTTTCTTTTATATCCTTGAGCATACTCATAACAGCTAAATTAAATTTTTTGTGCTCTAATTCTGGCGTCTGGGTCATCTCAGTTGCCTTTCCTCTCGATTATGTGTCTAGTAATTTGAGATGTATCTTGGACGTTGTGAAAAATACATGATAGAGATTAAATTCCGGTATTTCCCTGAGTATTTGATTGTTTGTTTGTTTCATCAGGCAGTTAACATGACAGGACTCAAGTCCTAATGTTTGTCACTTCCGCAGTGGGTATCTGCTAAAATCTGTTCAATTCTTTTAGCCTCAGGGCTGCTCACAGTTTATGCATGCATAGTTCAGATGCCATCCTGATTTTTTCTTCCAGAATTTACGTGCACGGTTTGATATTCCCCTTCCCCCTTTCCCCAGAGTTTCTCCTTTCCCTGATTTCCTCCCTCATTTTCCATCTGCTTTGACAGTCCTAAATTCTGACCTCTAATTCTTAAAAATGGTACACTGCAAAGATGTCTATCCAAGATTTAGTGAATCTGTTTAATCTGACCAGCGCATGCCCTTTAGCAAAAATCCTGATCAACAGGAAACTCACCAGTTCCTATTCGCTTCTTCCAAGTTTTGACTCTCTTCCAATTTATGCCTGCTTTTCGTTTCCCTCCAGTGACTTCAGGGAGATGTGTTTTATATTGACGAATAACTCACTTGCTACCTGTGGTAGGGTTGTACCCATAAGAGCTACTCCACGTTTACCATTGTACCAGAAGAAAAAACTGCCCACATCCCTGAATGTTGACTTTGAGAAACTCAGTGTAGTGTCCTAAGCAGAGACACTAAAAGCAGTTAGGGAGAGTCTGAGAAAAGTTCTTTAAGAAATGATTTCCTTAAAACACAGAATAGATGTCTTCCTTAAAGTGGCATTGCATATCAACCTTGTTGTCTCACTTTTATATTAAATCAGAGAGAAGGAGATATGCTACTATGAGCAGAAAAAAAGATGTGAATCCCAGACACAATAAAATGCTACTTATGAATTTATGAATGCATCAAAGCGCTGTTTAAACAGCATAGGCTGAATGCAAATGTCTATCTGAACTTCCTCCTAAAGCTTCACAAAGCAATGACAGTAAAGGAATTAAGAGAAAAAAAATTCACAAGGACAAAAAGAAGACAGCAGACAACAAAAGTAACATTTTGAAATCTGGGAAATAGTTTAACCACCGGTAGCTGCTTTAGACTGGAGAACGCAGCAATCTGAGTCTGTTGAGGCAGGAAGCCAGAAAGCCAGTCATTTTCGCATAAAACTATGAAAATACTCAGACTGGAGACAACCAGTGCTTGGAACGCAGGTGTGCAAAAAATGGGGCTGAAATCTGGAGTGTGAACTGAACATTTTTTTAAAGATTTATTTATTTTTGAGAGAGAGAGAGAACACAAGTGGGGGAGGGACGGGGGTGGGGGGTACAGAAGATCTGAAGCGGGCTCTGCCCTGATAGCAGCAAGCCCAATGCGGGGCTCGAACTCACAAACTGGGAGATCATGATCTGAGCCGAAATTGGATGCTCAACCGACGGAGACACCCAGGTGCCTCTGAACCGAACATCTTTAAAAGAGAAGCCAGACTTCCCATCTTCCCTCTCCACCCTGGCTCCATCAAAAGAAAACCTGGGATCTATTTTTAGAGAGGTTTGATCAGATAGCCTCTGGATTTGGAGACAGCAAGAAGAGTTGAGGTTGGAGGGTGAGTTACTATGCTGAAATCAGAGGGATTATGGGAAAATCTTCCCACTGAAGAGAGATTTGTTCCCTGCATGGCTCTGGAAAGGCCTGCAGCCAGGCATACATACTTGAGGTTGGAGATTGGTGAACTGCCTCCTGGAAGAAAATTGATCCACTCAAAAGTATAGACTTACAGTAGGATTTTTAACCATAGGGTCCATGAGCACAAAAATTCATTTTTGTTTCCACTAACCTGAAAATTAGCATCTCTGTCATTTTTGAATGTAGGTAACAAACCATTGTAATAATCGCAGTACCCGTCACTTTGTCACCGGTAGGAATCACGGTAATTTTTTTTATCACATTATCCATCGCGTATATCTTGAAATAATATTTTCATTCATCATTACTTCAGCAGTTATTAGATCAAACTCTAAAGCTTATTATATGATGCATTAATAAAAAGCACGCATTATTGTTTCACGGGTTTATTTTTAAAACTTTGCTATAATTGGTTCCATGCATTTAAGTACATTCTGAAATAAGGTCTACAGGCTTCACCAGACTGCCATGGCACAAAATAAGTTAAGAACCCCTAAAATGCAGATACAGGCATTTGGAGATTTCCCCCAGCCAAACAAATGATCTCATAGTGAGATGCACAGATCACGAAACTACACTTATGCTTCCCAGTCTAGTTCATTTGGGCCTCACTTTTAAATATGATTTGACAGCTAAGGAAGACCAGACATTAAGGACAGCTTCTACTCTGAAAGGTAGAACCAGAACAAAACACAATAGGGAGAAACAAAGAAGGGAGAGGAACAAAGTGGTAAAATAAACTCATGAAAAAAGAACATCATGATTAATATCCAAAGAGAACTAAGAGACTCTATTTCATCTGTAAAACAAGACCAGAACAATACACATACAAAGGAGCAAAGAATCCAAAGGACTTCTTGAAAACTCAATTAAGATAGATTCAATAAGGGTGCCTGAATGGCTCAGTCTGTTGAACACCCGACTCTTGAGTTTGGCTCATGGTTCATGAGATGGAGCCCCACGTTTGGGATTCTCTCTCCTCTCTCTTTCTGTCCCTCCCCACTTCCTGCTCACTTGTGCACTTTTCTCTCTCTCTCAAAATAAATAAACATTAAAAAAAAAGATTCTCTCTTCTTGTGTCCCTCTAAAATAAAAGAAAAAGATAGCTTCAATAAAATGTTCAACAGATGTGTGGAAAATAACATTAAGGACAACATTACTCTTTTCCTTCTTCCAGGAAGTGGGAAAAAAAGTCAAAGAAATGAAAATGGTATTTTATTTGCTCTGCCTAGTCTCCATTTCCAAATCATTGTCGTGGTTAGTGAACACCTGCTGATCTCCACTTCTGCACCCCATCACTCCCCTACAATGCCCCCACCCACACCTATTCACCTATATAGGGGCAGCTGGTTGACAATGAGAGGGCAGAAAATGGGTTGGTTTTAGGCAGGGTACCAGTAACTTGCTCTTTCCATGGACCACAGTATCTGATAAACGAAAGTTCATCTCTATGCTGACCGCTACTGTTCTTACCAGATATTTCTAGTTGTCTGCCTACCAGCCTCATGGCGGTAGGCTCCTCCTTCTCCGTAGTTTGAGGTCAAGCATTGCCCTGTGGCTTACTTCGGTCTTACATCTGCTCTTTATGTGTTCTGGGTGGTGAACCATAGGGGGATGCGACGCCACACCAAAGAACGACATAGAAGAAGCCAGCTTGGACCCTTTGGTATCTGAGCCCTGATCTTATGCATAAGTTACCTGGAGCCCAGTGGTTTTAAGTCAAACACTACATACATCAGTACCTGATTCTAGCACCACATGGTCTCTGAGTCCCTGCCTATACCATTCTTTCTATCTGATAAGCTCTCCCTAGGCCTTCTCCTGTACCCTTCACTTAATTAATTAGCACACTTATCCATCACAGTCCTTTCCAATAATTCCCCTAGGAAAGCTTCTCTGAATCCACACATCATGTAAGGTTCCCTGGCTATATGCTCCTACCCTTGTACTTTTCCTTCACAGCGTTTACAAATTCTTGGCTCTTTCGCATGATTCTTTGAGTGCAGGATCTTTGGCTGGGCCTGGTACACAGTAGGTTCTCCATAAATATCTATTGAATGACGGAACAAGTGCACCTAACGTCAAGAAAGCTGAGAATAAGTCTGGAGGATATAGAAATGATGTGTTGGGGGAATGCAGAAATAAAGATCAAGGCACAGATGCAAAGAGCCAGTCGAAGGGCTGGTGTGGTGGTGCTCAGATAACATCCAGAAGCAGGTCCATTTCCATTCCAGGGTCTCAGGGCTGCCAGTGTTATAAAAATAGTGACTGGAAATCAAAGGGGAAACGTTACCACTTTCTTTCTACCTACGTATTGAATTTTAAAAGCAAACCTTCAGGCCCTTTATAATCACATTAGAGTGACTCCTGCCATGCTTTTCTAAAACGAAAGCCTCTGAAGTATGGAGGCCATGCTGTTTAAAATGTACTAAGTAAGGAGACTTACACCATCTGAAAAAAATCCCAAGTTCCTGCCATACCCGATTTTGAAATTCTATAATTTGATATTGCCTTCCTCTGGTAATGTACACTATTTCTTAATTCATAATAGATCATACATATGCCCATTTGTTAAAAGCATAATAAAACAGCTCATAGAAAAGCAGAGCTTAAGACCTGTGTGGCTTTCAACGATATATTACATCTTTCTCTTTCATGCTTCTCTGGAAACTCTGAGTCTTAAGTAGCCTTACGTAAGGAGACATACAAACGCACTGGTGGTCTACTGGAGAGGCAAGTTACAAATATCTCCACGTGAAAGTACCTCAGAGTTCACTCAACTCTTGAGCCTGATAGAGAAACTGAAGCAGCCCTTGGAGGGTGGGATCTGAGAGTGACCATTGACCTACTGTGGCCCTCAGACAACCCTCAGAATGCTGACAGGGCGTATATAATGAATGAAATTAGAGAGTCTTTTACATTTTAAAGGGTGCTGTAACAAAACCCGATTTAAAGCTCATTGACTTTCCTCCATAGCCATAGTAAAGGTCTCATAAGCCTGTCTCTCTCCACCCAAACGAATAGAATGAGCAAAACTCCAACAGTACTGTTCTTTCTTCGTTTAATGTTTTATTTATTTTTGAGAGAGAGAGAGAGAGAGCGGGAGAGAGGGAGACACAGAATCCGAAGCAGGTCCAGGCTCCGAGCTGTCAGCCCAGAGCCTACCACGGGGCTCGAACTTAGGAACTATGAGATCATGATCTGAGCCAAAGTCGGATGCCTAACTGACTGAGCCACCCAGGTGCCCCAGTATTGTTTTTTTATAATAGCTAAAGTATTCTGCATTCCTCCTTTTATAAATTTCCCCCTCCTGCTCTTTTCCCTCACTCAGCAAAACTAGTTTACTCCCTTAAACTAGTTTACTCTTTTATCCAAAAGAGATACTCACTTTGAGCCAGGCTGTGTTGTGCCACTCTGTTTTAACAGGAATTACACCTAGCAGCTGCAGTGTCCACAGACAAATGCCCAGTGGCTTCTGGGAAACAAAATGAACAAAGAATGAATGAGTGAATGGAAATAATGCAAGTTCTAGGTAGAGTGTATTTCTGTCACAGCCATTCTTTGAAATGGGAGTAGTCCTATTTTCCTTGCAAGCGTAAAGAGTAACATTAATTGTTTAAGAGTTATGCAAGCAGCCATATGGTAACTGTCAAGTTCCTAGCAGGAAGCAGCACACTCAAAGGGGAGATTGGAGAGAGTTTAATAGAAGGATCTTTCATAAAGGTGCAGATGGGGAGTGGAGAAACCAAGAAAAGATGGTGCAATGTTCTAGGCTATCAACAGCTGAGAGCCTTTCCCAATCTCTAAGACTGAGAGGGACAAGGAAAGAGAGTAGTTACCCAAGTCCAGACAGAGTACCTGTATGAAAAGGACCTCCCACCAGAGCTATGGCTATCCCTGGAAGGCAGCCAACTGACTGGAGGGATAGCCATAGCGTCCTAGGACTCATTCTCCTGTTCCTTTCAACCTCCAATCCCCCGTATCCAGTTTGGCCAAACCCAAGCATACGTCGGAAGGCAAGTTGGTGTATTGGCACAGTTGTTATGGGTCAGCCTTCCTGACTATTGAGCAAGATGGAGAGGGCTGGAAGGTGGGTCAGGAGGGGTAAGAAAATATCCAGTATATTAACACAGAGTAGAGACGGAATGCATGGCCACCGACTCTGAAGCTGAGTGTGATAAAGTAAGAAAGCGGTGACTCCTATTCATTGATTCACTCATTTAACATTAGCCCTTTATTCAGCCCCCATCCTGTAAAAGGATTCTCCTAGGTCCTGAGCATACAAAGAAATAAAGCATGATTTCTGCCTACAAGGAGTTGTAATGGGGCAATCAGACAAGTAAATAAGCAACTGACAACACATCATAGTGATATTAGTGAAATATTGACAACGTATTTTACAAGGTCATTCTTTTGAGATTCTGGTTGACAAATTCCTTACACTGATTTGAGACACATGCCGACAGAGTGCCAGAAATACTGGTGAATAGCATGACAGGTGTGCTTACAGCTCCATGTACTTAGAATTTGCTACTAAATTTTATATTATTTGAATCAGTCTTAGAGCAAATACATCTGAGTTTTAAATTCTTCAAACCTTCTAGGCCTTTTGCCGTGAGAGAGTAAGTGGCTTTGGCTGGTTATGTTCCATGACCAGTGTTTGCTAACATTCACTTTTGCAATTGGTCCCCTCTCAGAACCAATCCCAAGCATCGCACACAAAATACACACACACACACAAACACACACACACACACACACACACACACCCTGCTACCACCACCACCACCACCAATGACAACAGCGACAGCCTAGTTGATGTTTTGTCACGACCAGTTCTGGCACGCGCTGCATGCCGTGTGGCCGAAGTGACAGCGTACTCAACTTCTATACCAGTAAAATTCCTCCATTAACAACACATAACTTGATGGCGGCAGAAAACGATCGTGCGGGCTGATTATGAAGAGCTTGAATTCCATAAGCATTTCTCAGCTCCGACAACTTTTACAACACACAAATACAAGCAGATTGACCGACCTAAGCTTCACAGTGTACGTCAAATGATATGGTGTGGGTTTGTTAGTCTCCAATGGAAGATCTGTTCACGTACTCACCATCGTTGTAGAGCTGTTGACCAATACATGGTCGTATTCCTGAAGATATCTATACCAGTGTTGTGCCATAACTCATCATTATCACTAGAAAAAATGGGATGGGTGCAGTAACATAAAACTGTCAAGAAAGGAGTCCTCATGGGTATTTACCCAAAGAAAATGAAAACACTAACTCGAAAAGATACATTCACCCCTATGTTTATTGCAGCATTGTTTACAATAGCCAAGATATGGACGCAACCTAAGTGTCCAGAGATAGAAGAATGGATAAAGATGTAGTGTGTATATATAATATGTGCAACGGAATATTACTCAGCAACAAAAAAGAATGTTGCCATTTGCAACAGCATGGCCGGACCTATGGTATTTTGCTTACTGGAATAAGTCAGACAGAGAAAGGCAATTACCATGTGATTTCAATCATATGTGGACTCTAAAAAAAAAAAAAAACCAAATGAACAAATAGAAAGCAGAAATAGGCCCATAAATACAGAGAACAAACTGGTGGTTGCCAGAGGGGCAGTGGTGGGGGGTGGGCAAAATGGATGAAGGGGAGTAGAAGGTTACAGAATGAATGAATCAAAAGGATGAAAGTTACGGCGCAGGGAACATAGTCAGTGGTTTTGTAACGTCATGGCATGGTGACAGATGGTAGTGACATTGGCAGTGAGTACAACATACAGGATAGAGAAGGTGAATCACTGTGTTGTATACCTGAAACTAATGTAACATTGTGTGTCGATACTATACTTCAAGAAAACATTAATTTTAATTTTTCTTAACATTTATTCACTTTTGAGAGTGAGAGAGACAGAGTATGAGCGGGGGAGGGGCAGAGAGACAGAGGGAGACACAGAATCCGAAGCCGGCTCCAGGCTCCGAGCTGTCAGCACAGGGCCCGACGCGGGGCTCGAACCCACGAACCGTGAGCTCATGACCTGAGCCGAAGTCGGACGCTCAACCGACTGAGCCACCCAGGCGCCCCAAAAAATTAATTTAAAAAAAAGCAAGGAACTTCCAAAGATCTTTTGCTTCCTTGTTTTGAAGACCCATTATTACCAAAGGGCTAAGAGCTAACTCCCTCTAAAGGCCTCCAAATATACCTCTGCTCCTCAATCATTCTAGCAAACAGCTTAAGTGCTTAATCACGTAAAATCCAGTAGCACTGAACCACAGTGACCTCTGTCAAAAACAACATCACCTGCAGCTGATAATTTTAAATTAAGTAAAATAGAGACTGGTGGTATTGTCCCTGACGGTCGCAAGCTGTGTCTCCCTGTGCCTTCAGGATCTTGTGTCTTTTTGTGCCACACTGTCGGTCCAGCCAGCCTCCGGGTCTGCAGTAGTGTGCCCTGATTCCCAGCCCGTGCCAACGGCTGCTGCTGGCTCCAGCAAAACCGTGTTCTGTATACATTTCACCCATTTGAAGCAAAGCCGAGAGTGATCATTTGTATTCTAAGATTCAGTTCGAAGTTGTGGTTATCTGTTTTCTTCACGCATTTTATGCTTTACAAATGTAATGCATAACACTCATTAATTCAATATATGAATTACATGTGTGTGTTCCATATTAATACATGACTCAACCTATAAAAGGTCATTTGTATCCAGTTTATCAGAAGCTCATTTATTTCATGAAACTCTTGTACCTTTCTAAAACGATGCAAAAGGAGCATATGTAACAAAATCTGATGTGACAGACACAGAATGGGCTTTGAACTCAGTAAGTAGACTTCTATTCAAATCGCACATTTGCCGCTTACTCACCAGGTGACTTTAGACAACTTAGTAAACCCCTCTGAGCCTTACTGTCTTTGTATGGCCAGTGGCAATGACAATACACAGCTATTGGATTGTTGTGAGAAATAAGCAAAATGAGTAAAGTATCTTTGTAAAACATAGAGAGGAAGGACTCAGTATTTTAATTTCTTTATGTCCCTTTGTTTGCTATTAATAACGGACGAGGTGTGTGTGAAATAGATACCAAACCAACAAAACTTTATGGTTTAGCCTGCCTGTCCCAGAAAACCTGTGTTGAAAAGGCTCATGAGAGATTTATTTGAATGTGCTTCCTTCTCTTACACACTTTCTTGTCTGACGGCCACAGATACTCAGTAACCGAGCTCCTCAATAACAAGGCAAATTGATTTCCAATTCGGACATTTCTTCCGATTATATAAATAAAGATACCATCTCAGTAGATTGAACTGAATCTTAGATTTTATTTTCACATTTTCCTCCATTTTAGGGTCTTTCCAACAAATTTCTAGCAAATGCTATTTACAGGAATTTCTAAAAAGAGACCAAAGGCTTTTAATTGTAAACCTTTTGAGCTAAAAGCAGAAATTCAGTAACTAACAAAATGGTAACATTTTGGCTCAAAATTAATATTTCTATTTCTCTTCTGCCAAAATGGTTTGCTTCTTTTTGATTGATAGTTAACCATATTTCTACCGGAGCATTTCCAGATTTTTAAGTTTTTCCTTTACCCTTTCTTTATAGAATTGCTAAAGTTTATTTCTTGACATTTCTGTATGATGTTTTCATAAAACAGTCCACTCCTTTGTCTAACTATATTTTGTCTGAGCTTTTTTTTTTTAAAAAAGGTAACAATAATGCCTTAATATTCATTACCTCAGACTTCGTAAAATATCGTATTTCTAAAGACACAACAGGTGAACAGAACCTCTGATCGCTGAGGTGTTACATTATTTGAACAAAATATTCTCTGGGGACCTATGCGAGATTCTGATACCCAAAACCTGAATTTAGCTTTGAATTTGGCAGTGGAGCTCTTAGTAAAATAGCAGTGCTCCGGAGGAGCTGAGCTTTCTTTATGTATGATTCATCTGGCCATATTCATGCAAACTAAAAGAAATGTACAGAGACAGCAACGAAATGGAATACGTTCATCCCAACATAAGCCAGTTATACTTGATGAAAGTGGGAACCATTCAACAATCAAGTAACTGGGGCGCCTGGGTGGCTCAGTTGGTTAAGCATCTGACTTCGGCTCCAGTCATGATCTCATGGTTCGTGGGTTCAAGCCCCGCGTCCGACTCTGCTGACAGCTCAGAGCCTGGAGCCTGCTTCAGATTCTGTGTCTCCCTCTGTCCCTACCCCACTCATGCTCTGTTTCTCTCTCTCTCTCTCTCAAAAATAAAGAAACATTAAAAAAAATTTAAAAGTGAAAGATTTCTAAATTCGTGGATAATATAAAGAACTACTATTAGATATTCTTTTTTGGTTGACTTTCTAACCTTCGAGGTTTATACAGCATTCCTTGAGAAAAGTAACAGTGGTTTGACTTTAATTTGTTATGTAACTTGGGTTATGCTACATAATTAAAATATAATGAGCTTACGGAACTTCATGCCTGAAAAAAAATTAAAAACCGTAATATTTTAGAAGTTGTGCTTGCAGCTTATTGACAGGAAACACTTGTTTTGGTAATATTTTGGCCTGTGGACAAAGAAAAGTAGGAAGCTGGCAGTGCTCCTGGCCTTTGCTCTGGCTTTATTTTGCTTCAAGTGTCCAAATGCCCTTCTCTATGTTTCCTGGACAGAAGAAAGTTATGTGAGGGCAGCCTTTCCTTGACTTCTGATCATTCATGTCATAAACACAATATTTGCAAGAAAAATAAAAAACAATAGAAGTGTCCAGAGCTTCTTCACTGAAGGAGTCAACTTTCTTTACTGTCTAATTCATTGCAAGCGATTGACTTGAACTCTTGGCTTATGTTGTGCACGGAAAGGAATGCCTTCGCTCAGATTTTTGAGAATTAACAGGGCCGCAGTGCTTGGAGGACATGGGATTTCTTCTCTAGATGGGGTTCCTGAATCTTAAAATGCCTCACCTTCCTGTCTCCTTTGATATCTAGAACCCTGAAGTAAGGACAAGAGTTCCGACACCACTTTAAAGATGCAAACAAACAAACAAAACCAAGAGTCACAGAGGTGACGTGTTTCCCATAAGGCTCCTACAGTCACTTAGTTAAAACAGAGTTGTAGTAGTGGGCTCAAAAAGAAGATGGGAGAAAAAGAAATAGAAATATACAGACGTTAGTCAGGATGTTCATCAGGGCTGAGGCCTCTGGAGAATGATTTGATTTGTATTTTATTGTAAATGGCCACTCACTTTCATGTGGAGTCCGGATTGTAAGGGGCGAGAGAGAAAGCAGGGACCCCAGTTCAGAGCCACTTTGGGGAACAAGAGAGAGGAAGATGATTGTGATCCTTCTATAGGCTACGATAAAAAAGAAATTTCTATAAATAAAAAAAAATAGGGACAAGAATATCTATTCTATTACTAATTCAAGATTTTTTTTTCCAGGAGCTTCCTGGTATTTTCGGTCTGGCCTCATCTTATCCACCAGAGTCAGATTTCTAAACTAATTCGATTCTCTCCTCTATCCGACACCTTCAATACTTTTTCCTCACCTTACATATGCAACTCCAAACTCTTAGGATGGTCCCAAGGCTCTTTGGAGCCTGGCCTCATCTTTCCAGACTTCCTTTCAGCCAAGCTCTCCACCCCTGTCCCCCAAGCCTGTGTTCTCACAAAACTGAACGGTCACGCTTTCATACCTGTTGTTCTTTGTGCCCAGAACACTCTAACTTTCTTCCTGGCCTAGAAAAACATAGTCATCTTCCTAGTGCCAATAACCCAGATCTTTTCTGGGAAATCAGTTATCCCAGGGATAAAACCACCATTGAATTCATTTCCCTAATAATGTTTTTCACAATTTATGCTCAATAGCTGTGTCTCCATCTCTCCCGATAGACTGTGAGATTCTCAAGGTCAAGAACCTGGTCTTTTTATCTTTTCTCATCATTGTATCCCTCAGTGTATGGTAGGGGCTCATCAGTGCTGATTGAAATAAATTAAGGTCTGTCTCATTATAAAAAAATAATGACAGGTAAAATAAAATATTTTCTCTAGAAAATCAAGATGTGAAAGCAAAAGGTCCATTTTGATCAAAACAAAACTAAATTTTGTGAGCAATCAAACTGTACATAAATTGAGAGTATTCTTCTGATATATAAATAACCCTTAAAAAGTACCATCTGTGCATTTTTCCACGTCAGTGTTTTTTTAAGTTTTTTTTTTTTTCCAAAGAGGGGTGATGTCACAGGTTCCTTTAAGAGTGTGATAAAAACTGTTGGATCATTTCACAAATTCATATGAACACACAACTTTGCAAATAATTTTGGAGGCTTTCAAGCCCACTAAAATCCCCTCATGGGATAGATCAAGACTAGGTGAAAGTATCTTCTGTAAGCTTTTAAAAATATATGGTAAATCTTCTCTATAGTTGGAATATTGCTCACATTGCCAACTGTTACTGCTCTCATAATGTGTCAATGTGCTAATAACTAAAGGTGAAATATTATGTTGTAGGCAGCATATCGTTTTGACAAAATATCACATAGAACATTACAACATCAGTATAAAACTATGTGGATTTTCATTCCAGATAGAATTCATTTGCAAATGATCACAGTGTAACCTTTTCAATCCGTACCACCACAGATCCTTTCCTGAAGGGCAAAACAGCTAACAAGGAGCTCCAAAAAGAGAGAGACAGAGAGAGAGAAACATTTGAAATCCCACCTTAATCAGCTAAAGAAATTAGTTGAATTCTTCCCAAATGTGAGCAAATATTTTATTCTCTCTCTTCCTGTTTTTTTTTCTTTGCTTTTAATTCAGAAGCTATGTCACAGATGAGCTATGAGTAGGTATAACAGAATGTATAGCGTGTATCCAGGACTGATTTTGTTGATCATTCTCTTTGGAACGAGATACACTCAAGAGTTCAACAGAGGTAGCAGTCCCATCAAGGATTGTTTAAAAAAAAAAAAATGATGGCAATATTATCACTTGGTCAAAATTAAAACAAATTAACGGAGGCCATTATTAGCTATTATTGATTGATGTGAATTTGAATGTTCCTTTCGGGTAAGTTAGTCCTGATGGTTCTTATGGGAGTTTGTTTGAAGTTGGTGTCCATTCATTGTACCACCTGCTCACAAAATGTAAGAATTAAAAAACATACCCGGGCATTTCTCGAGGTGAAATGTATTGGCAGAGCTGTATCTATCTAAATAGATTTCTTTAGCATATGTATGAAGTCGTTTCAGTCTGGGCTAGCTAGCATCGGTAAGTTAACTCATGGAGAACCAAGGTCGCTGATTTCATCTCTGAAAAATACCTCTCACCTGGATTACTGCCATTGCCTCCTAGTTCTCTTTCTCAGGTTAACCTCATTCCTGACCATCTCTTGTCAGCCCAGCAACCGGAGGGATTCCTTCCAAAACCCAATTTTGGATCATGTCACTCCTCTGCTCAGAACCCTTTAGTAGCACCCTATGTCCATGTAGAGTAAGAGCCAAAGTTCTTAAATGGTCTCCCAGTCCCTCTGGACCTGACCTGCTAACCTCTGACCTCATCTCCTACCATTTTCCCCCTGCGGCACTCTCCCTCAGCTACGCTGACCTCCTTGCTTGACTGAGACCCAAATTATTCTCCTTCTCTGGCGGCTGTGCCATCTGCTTGGAGTGCCCTTTTCCAGGTGTTCGCCTGGCCAACTCTTTCACCGCCTTCAAGTCGTTGTATCTCAACTCTCTTGTATCCCTTCCTCTGATCCTCCTTATCCTGCTGACTTATCCTTTTATTCCTTGTAGAATTTAGTATCTTCTGACAATATTTGTACTTTGTTATGTTTATTGCCTGTTCCTCCACTCCTTCCAAAATGTAATCTCTTCAAGGACAAGTGTCTTAATAATGTATTCCAAATATCTCAAATAGTACTTGGCACATGGTAGGCTCTCAATAAATATTTGTTGAATCAAATGAATGAATTGATTACTATACAGCCTAAGATTTACATATTAATTCATTCTGAAGATACAACAATGAATAAGAAGACAGGATCCTGTACAAAAACTAACCGATGTTGTCTCTACCATTAGGATCTATGTTAAACTGTTTGCCACTGACCACAGACAGCCCTGAGTAAAGGAACAGGGATGGTTCTACCACATCTATTCAATTTTGGGAGAAAAGACATCTGTTGCAAGGATTTCAATGATACTTCAAGAATGTAAATTACTGCCTAATTTTTGAACTCAGAGTGAGACATGATCCTGAGCCCTTTCCCATTCTTAAGGTAATCAGTTGGTGTAAAGCTAAATCCTACCATTTGTTGGTATGTCAGCAGGCTGAACTTTAGGAGGATAATAGTCTGAGAGCCTCGTAAAACACGGATGTACAAGGAGTAAAGTAGCATAATTTCTTCTTTTCATAATGAGATTAAAACAATAGCTTCAAAAACTAGTGTCCTAGACAACCATGCTGGGTGTCTAAGTCTGGATCTCAGACGATTGCAGATGTAGGACCAGACACGTCTCAGCATTGCCTTCCCAAATGCTCAGAGAGTGGCACCAACATCTTCAGCCAGCTGTGTGCAGTCAGCATAGGTGCTGTGACACCAAGATTCATGATCTTGTCGGCCAAGACTTCAAGGGCCACGTGAGAGGAACACTGACAATCCTTATCCTCTATCCAGTTTGCTGTAACAGAATAGCATACTGGGTAGCTTCAACAATTGACATTTATTTCTTCTAGCTCTAGGAAGTCTAGACTTCTAGGGAAGTCTAAAATCAGTTAGCATGGTTGAGTGCTTGGTCCAGCCCCTGTTTCTGATTTAGAGACAGCTGCTTTCTTTCTCCACTGGAGGCGGGGGTGGGGTGGGGGGATAGAGACCAAGCTCATAAGTGGACTAATCCCATCATGGGGGCTCTACCTTCTTGACCCCGTCTAAATGTAATTGTTTCTCAAAGGCCCCACCTTCAAATATATTGCACTGAGATTAGGCCTTCAACATACGAATTTTGAGGGGACACAAATAGTCAATTCGTAATAGTCCCCAAGAAATATCTGTGGAAATCTTCCGGGGCTCCTAGAGATTTAATGAAGAATTGTCTGGTCTGTGTCAAGTCCTGGGATTTGCTACGCCTTCTCTACCCACCTTCATCTTACTTTTGCCAATATGTCTGATACCTCATCCACTTGAGTCTTCTTTTAGAGAAAAAAATAAAGAAGGAAATATTTTAATATGAACTGAATATATCTAAATGGGCGACTAAGTTTTCTGCTACATTTTTCTTTCAGTAGCAAGCCATTTCTAGGAAATAATTAGGTTTATCTGACAGCAGTACTTGAAAGATTAGAAGTAATGCCATATTAAAACTGCATATAACATGAAAAGTAAAAAAAAAATGGATTCTAGAAAGAATCAGCTCAGATAATCCTATACAGGGTGTTCTATTTCTTTCTTATAATTCACTTTATTTGATAGGTACATTATTTTTAGCCTTAATCGTAGTCAATATTATAATTGGTTAGATTATCCTAGTGAATTCTTCAATCCTGGCTAAACATTTCTTTTATTATTCCATAGAATCCCTTCATTACTTGCTGGCTTGTAGAATAATCTTCATATTAAGTTAAGCAAAGAATTTTAAAGCAATATCCTTAAAGTATTTAACACATTCTAGAGGCCAATATAAGTGGCTTTAAGTTTTATGTATATTAAGCCGTAATATTGTCTATTTACACAGACAATTTAAAATGATTGCATTTTGGGAGGCCTCTATCAAAACGAGGGAGCTTATCCAGCAGAAACCATCAGATATTCTATCATTAATATTTTTCAGGTGCAGTTTCCAGAAGAATATATTTTATATTTTCAGCCTTAGTAATAGTTAACTTTCTTATAACAACTGCACACTCAAGATTATTTTGTTCATAATTTAGGACAACCCTAAATGGTTGTCCATCAATAAATGCATTAATATTTATCAAATGAGAAAAAAATACCTTTTAATACGCTTTTAAAATGTTCTAAATATAAGTCTTTCAAGGGGTCCCTGTGAACTATCAGACTGTCACAATGATGTAAATTATACAATAAAAGAAATTATACAGTTATTTAAATAGCACTTCTTAGAAGAATACACGATCAGAGGAAGAATACTCGAATCAGTATTTTTGTTAAAGACTTTGAAAAACAGATTGTGTGCCAATAGGCCTGTATATCCTACTGGTAGTGAAAAGTACTTTTAGACTCAGATCCTTACACTGGCTTTGGAACTGGTATAAAATGAAAAGCCTTAGTTACCTTCAATATACCGTCGTCTTCCATTTCATACAACTGCTTCTTTGAAAGAATTCCAGTGACCGGAAAGAACTGTATTAATTGAAAAGAACCAAGTCAAACATAAGGTGAGTGTGGGAACAAACCTCCGAGGGAAAAAATGCCCACATTGAGGAGCCTAAGAAAGTGAAATTTCGTGTGTACATTGTTCTTTAATACATTTTTGAACACTTTTTGTATGAATGCCATTCTAAGGCACTGTTGCTGGGGTGGGGGGTGGGGGGCGGACAAAAAGATGTAAACAAACTCTAAAGCTCCTGGAGCTTATATGCAACTATTATTTCAGATTAAGGATAGAGCCATATAAATGGCATAGAAAGAAATGTCTATCAGAGTGGAGGAAAGAAAGAGATACCATTTCTGCATAAAGAGATCAAGGAGGGTTTTATTGAGGGAACATTTAACATGCAGGGAACGAGGTGTACCAGGGTTAATTGGAAGACGGTGAGTACCCAGGGGGACTGAGCAAACTAAAATGAATCTGGAAATGGAATTTGGACATGTTTCTGAAAATGACTTGGAAGGCCAGAAATCCAGAGCACCTGACCACAGCAACCAATATGTTTTTAGATTTTTTCGTGTGCAGGTTGGCACATGGGACACAGAGTACCCATGAGTGAGTTGTGAGTTTGAGTTCAATGGGCCAGTAATAAAAGAGACAAATATCTGTGCTCTCACATTTACCATGTTGAACTGTAAAAAGACCGTTTTGTCATTTCTCTATCTGCATTATTCATTTAATAGATATTTATTGAAAAAGTGTGATGGGCAATGTTAGGTAGCAGGGGGAATTGGTGTGGCTTCATTTATGGCTGCCTTCTTACCTCAGCTCCACTAAGAATCTCTAAGCCACAGTTTCTTCTTCTGTAAAATGGGGATATGCTGCTTCCTTGCAGCTCTTATGCATGTCAAATGAGGTATTGTAAGTAAAAGCCTTATCAAGGCCTGACGTGTGGTTAGGGCTCATTTAATTCTCTCTACCCTGGCCTTTCCCAGGCTTTGCTCTCCCCCTCCCTCTGCGTCTCTTGTCTTCCCCCACTGCTAGAGCCACTTAAGCCTTCTTTATAGATTTCTCTGCTCCATAAATCTCAGAATTAAATCCAAACCTAAGCAAGAATAATTTAAGGAGTCCTTACACAATATTTGGGACTCAGCTCCAGTCATTGTCTTGGTAGTAGCCTAGCTCTGACCTTGAGTGTGTTTCTGTCTTTGGACTTTTGCCCAGTCACCTCTTTACAACTCCGGTCTTTCTAAGACCCGGCTGCTATTTTCTCCTGGCCAAACGCCACAGCCTCACTTTATCCCCTTTTTTATTGGCCCTGTTGCCCTGGACCCCGGTCTGGTGAATGGAATCTCACTACTTATTGAATGCTGCCGATGTTTAGGGCCTGTCTGTTCTTCGGTGTATTTGCCTGCTTCTGGGTTGGGTCCTGGGCTTGTGCCCTTCCAAGATTTTGTTTGTTTTTATGGAACTGAGCCACCCCTCCCCATAGCAGCTTTATTAGAGCACTGACTTGGGTCTTTTGCCATGCCACTGGAATTTCCTTGGACACTGCAACTAAGGAAATACGTGATTGCCCGTGTGCAGAGGCCTGGATGGATGCTGGCATTTGTCCCTCAGTCGACCGGGATCGTCACCAGGCCTGTCCATACCCACACCATTCGTAAAGGTACAAAGGGAACCTAAGGCAAGTCCTTACACTCAAGGATTGCAGGACAAAGTAGGAGAAATGACACAAGAGTATGACTAAGTAGAGTGCAGGGCAAGATACGGTAAGTGTGTCAGAGAAGATCAAGACACTGCGAATTCACAGAAGCGAGGAATCCTATCAGGTAGACGCATTTCTGAGCTGCCAGGTTCAAAGTGACATCTGAGCTGGGATTTCAGGTTGGATATCAACAGACAGATGAAGCTACACAGATGTCAACACACAGCTACAACATGGAAGCAACATAAAAAGCTACAGGGTACCGAGGAAAGAGTAAGTAGTGGGTGGGAAGGCTGGAGAGAATCTGGTCTGGGCCTAGCTTATGGAAAATCTTAAATGCCTAAGCTCGAGAAAAAGCACTTAAAGGGATGAGTATTAGAGATCAGGTGTAGTAGACAGCCACACAGGCTAGGTACCACTCAACCCCAGGAGGTCCCATTTGCATAGTGGGGGCTGGCAAACTTCTGTTTTATTTGGCCAGACAGTCAATATTTGAGGCTTTGCAGACCATGTGGTCTGTGTTGCAACTGCTCAAATCTGCCTTTGCAGCCAAAAGAAGGCACAGACAGCATACAAACAAATGAGTTTAGATGTGCTCCAATAAAACCTTGTTTATGGACACTGAAATTTGAGTTTCACAGCATATTATTATTTTGATTGGTTTCAACCATTTAAAAAAGTAAAAAAAAGGGGGGGAGCCTGGGTGGCTCCCTCAGTTGAGCATCCGACTTCAGCTTGGGTCATGATTTCATGGTTTGTGACTTCAAGCTCCGCATCAGGCTCTCTGCTGTCAGTACAGAGCCCACTTTGGATCCTCTGCCCCCCTCTCACTCTACCCCTTCCCTGCTCATGCCCTCTCTTTCAAAATTAATAAACAGTTTTTTAATATAAAAGATGTTTTAAGGGACGCCTGGGTGGCTCAGTCCGTTAAACGTCCGACTTCAACTCAAGTCACGATCTCGCAGTCTGTGAGTTCAAGCACCGCGTCAGGCTCTGGGCTGACGGCTCAGAGCCCGGAGCCTGCTTCCAATTCTGTGTCTCCCTCTCTCTCTGCCCCTCCCCCGTTCATGCTCTGTCTCTCTCTGTCTCAAAAATAAATAAACGTTAAGAAAACAGATGTTTTTAGCTAATAAGCATACAAAATAGGCAGCAGACCAGATTTGGCCCATAGGTTATTGTTTGCCGACCTCAATCTAGACTCCATGTGAATGATACTCCTGGAATTAAGATACAGGCCATGACTGAAAACCATTGATGGCATTTATTAAAGACAAGCACGATACTGTCAAATCTGAATAAGAAAGAGATTAGTAAGAAGAGACAGAGATAAGAGATCATAGTTCAAGCTGTGTGTATCTGTGTTTGTGTGTGCACGTGCGCTATTTTGGACACAGTTTTTAAGTGCCATGTAGAAAGTTCCTTCTGATTCGGACTGTTTATTTTTCTATACTCTCTATTCCAAAGTGTCCACACAATGTATGGTCATCAACTTGGAACTGTGACCAGCTCTGTGAATGTCTTTTATCCACGAGAGCAGCAGAAGTGTTTCAAGAGAAGAAAAACAATCATTCTCGAGGTTGTAATCTTCGTGGGAGGTGGGAAGCAACCCAAACCCTTGAGTCAAGGCAATAGTACATAGAAGTTGTTAGCAAAAGGAAACAAAGGAGCATTCGCTTGGCAATAGCCCGGACCTATTTTATCATAGCGTCACATAAAACATCCTATAAAATTCACTCCCTGTGCTTTCTGTTACGCTCCATTTTAAAAGCCAGCACTTGGCCATGTGTCAGAAATCTTGGTTCGGTGACCTTCTGCTTCAGAAGGCTTTATCTCATTGTTGATATGCTATCTGCATTCCAGCACGTGGCCATGGGTATCTATTTGCAGCTGGCTTTATTGGATCCATTTCTTTTGTTCGTCACCGTAGAGTTAGGTGGGCCAATGAGTAGGCAGAAAAATTCCATGACAAAGTTCAATTAGCAGATTTTTACGTGGATTTTTGTGGGTTGGTTACCACAGTACTGACTGGTTCCTGGACTCTAATATTTTAGGCTGTAACCGATCTGTGACCTTTCAATGACCATATAGGTGTTCCTAATGTTTCGTGTGTGTATAATACTATTACTAGCAGCAAGAAACGTTTTCTGAACTAGAATCATAGGGGGAGCTTCTGTGGAGGCCCATCTGTTTAATGTAGGAAATACTCGTCTATCAGACATAGATACATGCAGGCAGAATGAGCTTTCTCAGAAAATAAATGGCAGGCTGAGTTAAAAAGAAGCTCTCTATAGGGACAGTTTGTCACTTTAAAACAGGTGACTTGGACTCTTTCTGTCATGATGCTGTAGATTTCACTGAGTTTTCCAGAGAACCCAAAGCATATTTTAATAGAATTCACACGTTTGAGTATTTTGCATGACATCTATTTATAAGATTACGCCTGCTATTGATGACATTTTTTGCATACGGAAAAATGATCAATAATCATGATTATCATTATTACCATTAAAATTTCACCATCACGAGCAATCTTGAGGTGACTTACAAAATAACTACATGTACGTTCAGTAGCGTTTGATGTCTGACAACAAATATACTCATTAATTAGCCAAATCTGTAAAAATTGGTGTCTTTAAAAGACTGATATCGCCTCAAATACATGGTAATGAAATTTTTCAAATAGCTGACAGTTAGCCAGTATTATACCCTGTCCTAACTACACATCCATCCTTGGAACATAGGGTCGGCTTTGTGGCCTAGACGCTCTCTAGCAACAGAGCATCAGATACCACAAGAGCCGCCAAACTTGTGTTTTGGGTAATCTTTAACGTTTAACATATATCATAATTTCCTTTGCATTTTCTTCATACTCCGTACATAGAAAATACACCAGTGCCGATACGTAAACAGCTCCTTACTTTGCTGCTTAGGCATCTCAGCCGTTAAGCAAGCAAGACTGGACATGGTACCGTTGTTTACGGCTCTAACAATGTTGATGTAGAACAGCATAATTCGTTATATCTCATCCAGACAGGCTTTCCAGGTTTCATACTGCATTATTTATGTACTCGCATTTGAACAGTCGCCTAAATACGGTAATTCTGCTTGCAGACTTTTGTAGCGGAAACTAAAAAGTCTCGCTAATACAAGCAGGGTAGGTATTATTTTCCCCATTTGGTGGATTTGAAAACTGAGACCCAGAGGTAATGATTGATTTACTCAAGGCAACATGGGTAGTGACTGGTTCAACAAGATCTATGCTCAGCTCTGCTGGATCCTACTCCTGTGCTCTCTCCATCTTAAGGAAGCCATTCCAAAGCTGGCTGTTGTGCAAAACTTGAGAAGTGCTCACCAATGCCCAGGGTTCCTTTCCTTGAAGGGCCCTTAGAAGACTACACTTCCCAACCAGTCCTCTTATAGTTAAGTGGGACCATGGAACTAGCTGACCATTGGACCATGAGCAGAAGTGATGTATGTCACTTCTGGCCTGAGTTATGTAAAAGACTCTGTGGGACCTTTCAACACAATCTTCTTCCTTTTGGGGGCAAGCATGGAGGCCATATGTTGACCGATTGGGGCCATGAGCTACAATGAGCCTGGACTCCTGAGTCACTGCATGGAGGAGAGCCATCATGGTTAGTCACCTGACTTAAACAGACTTTGAGGAAGAAAGAAGCTATCTCAGTTAAGCCACTGAGTTTTGGGCTCGTGAGTCAAGGCAGCACAAGTTCAGCCTATTCTACTAAAACCCATCTAGATCCTCTCTACAGATGCTATCAACAGATGCTATCACCATTATCTCCCGCTATGATGTTGGGAGGGAGTACAAAAATTATACTTTGGCACTACTGAGAAAATAAAGCAGAAGGTAATATCAGGGTGCCTGGGTGGCTCAGTCGGTTAAGTGTCAGGTCATGATCTCACAGTTCGCGAGTTTGAGCCCTGGGTCGGGCTCTGTGCTGGCAGCATGGAACCTGGATTCTGTGTCTCCCTTTCTCTCTGCCCCTACCTCACTCACACTCTCTCTCTCTCTAAAAAATAAATAAACATTTTTTTTAAAAAAAGAAGGTAATAGGGATTGGTACAAAAATTAGCTGCCACAATTTAAAATCAGTGGTCAAGGAAGGACTCACTTAAAAGATAACATTTGACCAATAAGTCAAAACCATGCAGATAAATCTGCAGGAAACACATTCTCAGCAAAAGGGAATGGTCACGTTTCTGACATTTGAGGAATAGCAAAGAGGCCAGTGTAGCTGGAATACAGTGACTGGGGGAAGACAGTAATGAGAAATGGAGTCAGAGAGTTAAGGAGAAAGAGGCACATCATGGACAGCTTTGTGGGCTGTCATAAGGACTTTGGCTCTTACTCTGAGGGAAAGCAGAAACCACCGGGAAGTGTAGTGACATAGTTTAATTTATATTTTTAAAAGATTGTTTGCTAAAAGCCTATTTATGACGTTAAACAGTTATTTACATTGGATGATGTTGTTGCAATACAACCCTGATTTCAGGATGTGGGGTTTGGATACATGACTAATTCACACCAAACCGACGCTGGTGGTGTTAACTCACACTGCAAATTATATGGATGACAATCAGACCTCTATCAAGGTTCCCAGTGACACCCTAGACTACAGTGCCCTTATTTGAAACACTTGCCATAAAGCTATCAAAGAAATCCTTGCAAGAGTCCTTATTCTCCTGAACCTCCACTGTAAATCATCAAAAATACTTGCATATAATTTCAAACCAGCACTTTGAAGCACTGAAACCAGCGCTTGAAGTGTCCTAGGCAATGACAGAATGAAGACATTAATCTTCCAAACTCTTTGCTTTGTCATTTCCATCTGGATATTCAAAAGACACTTTTCGGCTCAGTGTCTCCCAAAATAGAACCATTCTCCACTCGCACCAGTCTACTACTCCAGAACGTAGGCCCACTGGATTCCTGGTCTTTGTTCAGAAAACCCTTATTACTCTGGTAGCTCAAGTCAGAAACCCCAGAGATTGCTAACCATTTCTAGAAAGTTCTTTGTCCTACACAATTCAACCCTTTCCCCTCACTTTCTCCAGTGCGACCTCGAAGCCAGTCCGTGTTCCCTCTCATGCAAATTGCTGGAACAGTCCATAATGGATCTCCTAGGTCCCATTCTTTGCACACAGCTACACGAAGTATCTTTCTAAAACACGAATCTGATTGTGTCACTCCCCTCTTTGCAAGGATGAGCTAAACTCCTTGGACTTAAAGATCCCGTACCATCAAGTTCCTGCGTGCATTTTTAGCCACATCTCTTGTCACTTCTAGATTGCAATTTTTACAGCAGCTACACAAGACTGCTTGTTGTTTTCCAGAATCCTAAGCCACTTCACACATCTGTGACTTGGCACGTGCCCTCTGCTGGAATATCGTTTCACCTTGTCTGGCAAATTCCTACCGCTTTCAGCCTCTGCTTATAGGTCACACCATCTGTGAAGCCTTCCCCGACCCCGCCTCCAGGGCCCCTCAGATGTAACTGTATTTCGGTGGTGCCTTAGAACTCATATCTGTTGCCCACACCACACAATACTTTATATGCCAAGCCCCTGAGACAGAGGGAAAGGATATATATAGGAGGTGATTAGTCCACGTTGAATGAATTAATAACTCTAAATACCATTCTGACTGTATTGCCTGGTGTTAATATAATTAAGGGGATGTCACATCTGTATGTTGACCCGCATCCTGTGCTGCTCGGTGGGTAGAAAAATGGCATTGTGTTATCACATCCTTCTTGAGGGAAAATGTAGTAATTTCTTTAAGTAGTTTGTTGGGTAAGTTGATTAAAAAAAACACTAATTTTGAATTTGTTTTTGCTCGGGTTTCTGGGTTGTTTGTTTGTTTGTTTGTTTGTTTTGGCTTTTTATTGCTTCAGATTGACTTACTTCTGTAATTCTTTGGCTTGTTATTAAATGATTACCGATGTTATTAAATGATTACCATTCTTCTTAGGGCTGACCTCATTTTCTTGTCCAGCGGACGCTTTGACTATGAAGGGGAAACCTGTTGAGAAAAATCAGCCTCTAGCTTCTTGGTTCCTACGGGGATCTGAATTCTAAAACTGTGTAAAAATAGACTTGAGTTAAGAGAGCAGCTACTCTAAAAGTAATAATCAAACAGTGGGAAAAAAGTAAAGATGCTTGAGTTTTTAAGGACTACATTTTAATGATACCACATTGTTTAGTATTTATATATATATATATATTTTTTTCTTATTACAGGATAGCGCATGTTCTGTTGGGACATTGCTGTTTTTGCCTCATTAACTTGAAAGCCCTCTCTAGTCAGCATAAGGCATGTTTGGATGATGACTGCAATAATCTGCTGTTAGAACTGGCAGCTGAGTCATCTGTTTTTACAGGATGGTAGTGTAAAGAACTGAGTCATACATCTCGTGTCAAAATTGAGTGTGAATTTTAAAGTCAAACGTAAAATGAACCCTTGAGCGCACTCAAGTGAAAATCACGGCAACCCGAGGGCTGAGGGTTTTTGTAGCTACTATTTGATTTTTGACCCAGTTGTATTATTATAGTCCTTGTATTTTCATGCAGCAAGTGGAAAAATCCAAGCTCAGAACTCATTAGCACTGTTATGAAGAGGATGATATTAGAAATGATTTGAGTTTTTCTGCGATTGTCTGTAAACTGTGATCCTTTGCTCATTATGGGCTTATTTTCTTGTACAGTCATCAGTGGTCTAGTGCTTAAATGAGGGGTTAGTGTCATTTTGGCAAGTGGGCACCCACCTAGATCGGGTAGGGAGCCTACATAGGTCAGTGCACCTTTTGGGCCTGTTTCTTTTCCCTAAAATGGAAGGATTCCCAGGCTGGGCACCTGGGTCAGGTATCCAAGGTAAGATTCGGAGCATAGAACACACTGATGATAGAAACGTGTGGAGAGCTGCTTCAGACCAAGAACACCAAGCTCATTCTGCTGTTGCACCATGATTTAACTCTAACTAGGACCAGAAAATCTTCTTTGGGGAATTTGAGTTTGAAAATGTAGCTGCCTGGGGGCATCTGAGTGGTTCAGTCAGTTAAGCAACCGACGGTTGGTTTCCGCTCAGGTCATGATCTCATGGTTTGTGGGTTCAAGCCCCATGTCGGGCTCTGTGCTGACAGCACAAAACCTGCTTGGGATTCTCCCTCTCCCTCTCTCTCTGCCCCTCCCCCACATGCTTTCTCTCTCTCTCTCTCTCTCTCTCTCTCTGTCTCTCTCTCTCTCTCTCCCCCTCCCTTCTCTCTCTCTCTCTCTCTCTGGCTGTCTCTCAATAAATAAATAAACTTTAAAAAGAAAAATGTAGCTACCTGTACAGTTCACCTTCAGGTCTTTTTAAAGCTTATTTTCTCTGTCACCTTCTTAGCATTGGCCCAGGATGCTTTGGAAAATACAGTGCAATGATGGTTGTAGAATTTGTGAATCAAAAAATGCAATGAAACATCATTAATGTATAGTGGAGGGAAAGTCCCCTAAATATCAGATGAATGTCACACAGTTCATCAGCTGTTCCTGTCTAGAGAATACTTAACATAGTACAGATTAATTAGATTAAGGGCATGTTGATGACAAGGTGACCGTTGGCTAGAGGCAAGGGGACACTGAAGGTGGGTGAAGTAAAGGCAGTGGATTAGGAGTCAAGTCTAGTTGGGGTACAGAATGAAGGCTTTGAATTTCTCACAAGCCCCTTTTCTTTTTTTTTTTTTTTTTTTTTAAATTTTTTTTTTTTCAACGTTTTTTATTTATTTTTGGGACAGAGAGAGGCAGAGCATGAACGGGGGAGGGGCAGAGAGAGAGGGAGACACAGAATCGGAAACAGGCTCCAGGCTCCGAGCCGTCAGCCCAGAGCCCGACGCGGGGCTCGAACTCACGGACCGCGAGATCGTGACCTGGCTGAAGTCGGACGCTCAACCGACTGCGCCACCCAGGCGCCCCCACAAGCCCCTTTTCTAGATTGGGAAGGGGATCCGAAGCCTCATATCAACAGAGTGATTGCCTTTGGGGCCTGGATGGTGTTTTGACTGTTAGTGAGCACAAGGGGGCTTATTGAGATGGTGGATAAGATCTGGTGGATAAGATCTACATGTTGATGAGTAGGGGTTTACATGACATATGCATAAAATCATTCATCAAGCAGTATGTTTAATATTTATGTACTTATGTACTTTATGTACTTATACCTACACACACACACACACACACACACACACACACAAAACAAACAAAACAGATGGGATAGAACTGTGCAGGACCTTGATTTTATACTTCTCCCAAGAATAAATAGTTCCTAATGCAGCATTACCGCCATTTCTTCTCTCACATCTCCAAAAAGCATTAAAAACACTTTTTTTTTTCTAATCTTAACCTAGTTTCTTCAGAATGTACTCTTTGGTACTATGTAGACAATAGCTTCCTTTTATTTTCTTAAACAGCAGCTCACAATTAGCTATGTGACTCTGTCATTGCCCTCAAACTCAGTCTCAGAACTTTATGATCCTATTGGCTTAATATAACTTAATAGGAATGATAATGATAATAGCTCCTGTTTATTAAGTGCTTATAAAGTTCCAGGGACCTGCTTACATACCTACTTATTTGATTTTCATAACAACCTTAGGAGTTCCATACAATAAATACGTGCATTTTTCTTGCAGAAGAAAAATGAAGTTTAGGGAGGTTGAACAGCCAATACATGGTCACATTGTGAAATATGGCAGAAATTTAGTTTTGTCTGTTATTAAAGCACAATCTTAAGCTTTCTGGAATGTACCACCTCCCAGCAGCCTCCAAATGCTCATGGAGAGGCACATCTTAATTGCAATTCAGGCTTGTATGGCCTTTTACTTGCTTGGAGATAAAGAATTTTGGAGGAAATGTTAATTCTAAATAACGTACCATACCTTGGCAACCATGAGGCACTGTATGAAAAACGAAGTGTAATTAAGAGCATCAAAGCCATAAATGTTTAGCAAAGAAGGGCCATTGTTTTCTTTCTAATTTCATCTCTGAGCTGTGTTTTAATTCACATTAAATTTCTACTTTACAAAAGTTTTTTTTTTCCTTTGAGCATGAACATTTAAAAAATAGTTTATCTGCCAGAAATGCAAAATATTACTCAAATACATCCTAGCTTCTTAAACAGGGCATACCTTCCACCAAATATTAATCTCTTCTTGATCCTTGGACACCACTAAGATGTGCTGCACTCTTCGATCCTAATCAGAATGCCCCAAGGTGATATGAGGCTCTTCTGGGTTTTCTTTATGGGATTTATCCGTATTATTTTATTATATTCCAAAATTATAATTATGTCGTCATTCTTTTTTTTTTATGTCATCATTCTTAACACCTGTCACCTCATGTAGTTACCAAAAGGTTTTTTTCCCTTGTAATGAGAACTTGTAAGATCTACTGTGTTAGCAGCTTTCAAATACACCATACAGCATTAATTATAGTTATTTCATTTCCTTTGTGTATGTACTCAGAAGTGGAATTGTTGGATATGAAAGTTCCACTGCTAATTGTTTGACGATCCTCCATACTGTTTTCCATAGTGGCTGCACCAATTTACATTTCCACCAGCAGTGCACCCAGAGAAGTTTCCCTTTCTCCACATCCTCGCCAGCATTGATCTCTGGTCATGTTGATGATGACCATTCTAACAGGCATAAGGTGATATCTCAGAGTGGTTTTGATTTGCATTTGCCTGATCAGTCACGTTGAGCACCTTTTCATGTACCTGTTGGCCATCTGAATAACCTCTTTGGGAAAGTGCCTATTCAGGTCCTTTGCCCATTTTTAATCGGATTATTTTCTTTTTCGTTATTAAGTTGTATGAAGTCTTCATATATTTTGGATATTAACCTGTTATCAGATGTATGATTTGCAGATATTTCCTCCCATTCTGTAGGCTGCCTTTTCATTTTGTTGATTTTGCAATATGGAGTTCTTATAGCTGTGTTTTATCTCCTTCACTCACTTTTTTTCACAGTTGGCCTTATGCAATTTTATTGAATTTTCTGCTTCACAACTCCTTTCGGCTAACGAGAATGTTAATAGAAAAATAACAGAGCTAAAAATACAGAGAGTAGAGCCTTTAAGAATAGTTTGAAAAAAAATAGTTTGAAAAACTGGGGGGAGTGGAAACGTTCTTCTATTTAAAAAAAAAGTTGGGGCACCTGGGTGGCTCAGTCGGTTGAGCGACCGACTTCGGTTCAGGTCATGATCTCACAGTTTGTGAGTTTGAGCCCCGCGTCGGGCTCTGTGCTGCCAGCTCAGAGCCTGGAGCCTGCTTCAGATTCTGTGTCTCCCTCTCTCTCTGACCCTCCCCACTCGTGCTCTGTGTCTCTCTGCCTCAGAAATAAATAAACATTAAAAAAAAATTTTAAAAAGTGCACATTTAGGTTTTTTGTCCCACCTCCTTTTTGTATGGATTCGTAGAATTTAGATTTTTCTAAAGGTACTTTTTCTTCTTTGTATCCTATGCTTTAGTTGTTACGGTTACCTGAAATACGTAATATCCAGACAAGTGCTTTATGGTGATTTTAAAAAAATGCTACTTTCTCAGGAGCAAGCTGATGGTTTCTGTCAGCTCCTTATTAGATGCCTTAAATCTCCAAGAGGCCACAGCAATGGATGTTCAAGAGTGGTCTCCAGGCAACGGGATCCCTGGCAGTTACTGCAGAGAGAGGACACAAAAGTGAACAGAAATGAGATGAGACGGTTAGTTTGAAGAAAGGAAGAATTCAGCAGAAATGTAGATGTAGTTGAGATATATATAGATATATATCAGAACTTTCTAGTATCTTGGAGATAGGTGTTGAGAGAAAAATTTTAATCTAGGATTTATTTCTTAAGTTAGATGACATTTTTAATCATTTATTCAGGACTTGTTTAATAGCATTTACATTTTTATCAGTAAAATGTAATGCAGAATACTCTGAAAATATCATTTTGATTCAATTTGATCCAATGCTCAAGTGACTTTTATCCTTTTTAAAGACTAAAATAAGCAGTTTAGGAAGGCGGGACTTACATGTTTCAAAGTGTGTCCCACGGCGAAAGAACAGACTCTAAATTATGTCACTAGTATCCAAAATAAATGAAGTCCCGGAATATTCTCTCCATTATAATAGTATCTCCAAGTGCTTTTAATGGTGATAAAATTACCCTACTGAAATTAGGATCCACCTACTTTTATTTTCATTATTCACTTACCTCCAGAATTGAGTATAAAACAGACACCTCTAACTACAGCACATACACTGAGACCATATTTGGGGAAAAAAACAAACATTTGGGGGAAAAAACTAACATATGTGAATAAAGAAGAAAAAGAAAAAAATTTAGCACAAAAAATATTTATCTATAAGAGCACAGCACCATCTGTTCCACATGGTATTAAAGATCAGAGAATTTATTTCACCTTATTTTATTTTTTCAGGAGTAGAATTTAGTGATTCATCACTTATGTGTAACACCCAGAGCTCATCCCAACAAATGCCCTCCTTAATACCCATCACCCATTTGGCCCGTCCCACTACCTAACACCCCTCCAGCACCCCTCAGTTTGTTTTCTGTATTTAAGAGTCTCTTACGGTTTGCCCCTTCTCTGTTTTTATCTTATTTTTGCTTCCCTTTCCCATGTTAATCTGTTTTGTTTCTTAAATTCCACATATAAGTGAAATCATATAATATCTTTCTCTGACTAACTTATTTCCCTTAGCATAAACACTCTAGTTCCATCCACAGTGTTGCAAATGGCAATGGCAAGATTTCATTCTTTTTGATCACCAAGTAATATTCCAGTGTGTGTGTGTGTGTGTTTGTGTGTGTGTGTGTGTGTGTGTGTGTGTGTGTATGCCACATATTTTTATCCATTTGTCAGTCGATGTAAATTTGGGCTCTTTCCATAATTTGGATATTGTTGATAGTGCTGCTACAAATATTGGGGTACATATGCCCCTTTGAATAAGCATTTAAAAAAAATTTTTAGGGGCGCCTGGGTGGCTCAGTCGGTTAAGCGGTTGACTTCGGCTCAGGTCATGATCTCGCGGTCTGTGAGTTTGAGCCCCGCGTCAGGCTCCGTGCTGACAGCTCGGAGCACTCTGTCTCTCTCAAAAGTAAATACACATAATGTTTATTTACTTTTGACAGAGAGAGAGAGAGAGAGAGCGCGCGCGCACGCGCGCGCATGAGTGGGGGAGGGGCAGAGAGAGAGGGAGACACAGAATCTGAAGCAGGCTCCAGGCTCCGAGCTGTCAACACGGAGCCCAACGCCAGGCTCGAACTCACAAACCTTGAGATCATGACCTGAGCTGAAGTTGATGCCCAACCAACTGAGCCACCCAGACGCCCCTTGAATCAGCATTTTTGTGCCCTGTGGATAAATACCTAGTAATGCAATTGCTCGGTTATAGGGTAGCTCTATTTTTAATTTTTTGAGGATTTAAACTAAACGTCTTAACATTAAAATTAGCTACAGCCCACTGGTGCATTACAACATAAAGACAAACAATATGGGAGAGAAAATAAATTTGTCATTAAATCTATTATGAATGGACCTAGACAGCACTTTAAAGTATACAAGGAATTGGAGCCCTCTCAAAGAAAAGACAGACACTGCCATATCTAATGCTTCTGTGTGCAAAGACCAAGAGAAATTGTAAAGGCCAAAATAATTTAATATTTCCAGTTTGCTTGAGGGCTTTACTGGAATAATTAGTGTGCAGGAAAGAAACAGTGACTTTAACTTTCTTTTAAAATGCTCAGATTCATAAATAACATATTCGTCTCTTATTGCTCTATAAATGTAACTTACTACTGTCAAACATGCTGTGCCTTTTCATCTGCTCCCCGACTATCCTCCAAAGCAAGCAATATTCATATCTCCATTTCATCTCTTTTTGCAAGACCAACAACAATAAAAGCAGTTATCAAATTTATACACAGCAGATGAATTCTGCCCATGCCGCATTTTGAACTGGGGAGGAAAGTATCTTTGATCTCTTTGCCTTGGTTTTATTTCTGAACATCTCTGTCTTTAGTCCCTTGCCTTCCTGTACAGACTATTCTAAAATTTCAAGGCATACATTACATCGTGGGTGTTTAAACCAGTGCTTTATTTTAAAAAGTTAGCTAGATTTTTTAAGATGCAACGAATATCTCTCTATTCATATGTTTACGGTCATGGGTGGTCAGGTTTTGTTTTTGCTTTATTTTGTTTTGCTTTATTTTTCTACTTGGATAATATGTATATTCCTTTCTACCCTAACTCATTGAGGTATTACGGCAAGCAAGCCACGATCCTTTTGCTGCATGAATTTCCCATGTTTATTAAAATATCCTTATCCATTGATACTTTTTTTTAAATTTTTTTAACGTTTATTTATTTTTGAGACAGGGAGAGACAGAGCATGAACGGGGGAGGGTCAGAGAGAGAGGGAGACACAGAATCCGAAACAGGCTCCAGACTCTGAGCTGTCAGCACAGAGCCCGACGCGGGGCTCGAACTCACGGACCGCGAGATCATGACCTGAGACGACTGATACTTTTAAATGATACTTAACAACTCCCTTAGGATGTGCTCTTCATCTTCAGTGCATTTTGCAGACCATTATTAATTCTCACGACACTTCAGGGAGGTAGATAAGTGGGCATTACTGGCCAGAACTGTATTTGGTCTAACTGTGGGAATCCATGCATCAGGAAAACAAAATGAAATTGAGACCCATTACCACCACTGTACAGATGAAGGAAAGGAGACCAAAAGATTAAGTGGTGAACCAAGGAGGAAAAGGGAGCCTGTGTGAATGGAATGGAAAAGCTTTTTCAGTTCTGCTGCTCAACCCTACGTCTTTTGTATCTACCTGGTTGCACACCTTTCCCTTGGCTAGGGAAAACAAATGGAACCTGTGTGTGATGCATCCTGTACCAAAATTTCTCTTAAGAATGATAAGATGTAGCAAAGTTAAAGAAAAACATTGCTTAATAATCACACCATGATGTAAGTATCCTAAATTTAGCACTAGAACTGGGGAAGCATCTGTTCAGAGTGGACCTTTACCACCTTAGTGATTGTATTCTGAGGAAATACATTGATTACTGGGATGTCTTAGAGGAAATGTCTGTCTTTTTCTTTAAATGTCTAAACAGTATATTGAACAAGCAGGACGTTTGATAAGCAAAATTCAACTCTAACCCACTACCTTTTCACAGGAAGCTTTTCCCCTGCTGTGGCTGAGAATTTGGTGGATCTGTGACTTTCCTGCTCACTCTTAGTCCTTAAATCTTCTAAGTTCAAAACACTCCTGTTTGGAAATTAAAAAATTTTTTTTCTAATCTTTATTTTTGAGAGAGAGACAGAGTGTGAGCAGGAGAAGAGCAGAGAGAGAGGGAGACACAGAATCCGAAGCAGGCTCCAGGCTCCGAGCTGTCGGTACAGAGCCCGACGCAGGGCGGCTCGAACTCACAAACCGTGAGATCATGACCTGAGCCGAAGTCAGACACTCAACCCACTGAGCCACCCAGCGCCCCTCCTGTTTGGAAATTTTAAATGCCTAATTTAAGATGCAAACATTTCAAACTTCGGCCCAGGCTTCTCCCCATCTTCTCACTGTGGACAATATTTGGTGGGTCACCTGTGTTTGGAAGGAGAAATGTGGCCAAGTGCTCTTTTCCCACCCGTTTCCCACCCAGCAGCTCCCCCCCCCACCCCCCACCCCCCAGTGCATACCCAACCAACTGGTGTGAAAGCTGCAGGACAGAAGAGTGAAAAGAAGGGCACAGGAAAGTTCCAGCTCAGTTCCTAATACTTAGCCGGCTTCTTACCCTGTGCTGGGCCCCTCAGACAGCAGTCTTCAGGAGTTGGAGCTTCTCGGGGCACCTGGGTGGCTTAGTCGGCTAATCATCCGATTTGGGCTCAGATCATGATCTCACGGTTCATGAGTTCAAGCCTCATCAGGTTCTGTGCAGACAGCTCGGAGCCTGGAGCCTGCTTCGGATTCTGTGTCTCCCTCTCTCTCTGCCCCTCCCCCACTCGTTCTCTCATTCTCTCTCTCTCTCTCTCTATCTCTCTCTCTCAAAAATAGATAAACGTTATTTTTTTAAGGAGCTAGAGCTTCTCCTCGGCCGTCCTAACCTCAATGTAATGATATTAGGTGGCGGGGCCTTTGGGAGGTGATTGGGTTTAGATGAGCTCATGAGGGTGAAGCCCCCATGGTGAGATTAGTGCCCTTCTAAGACGAGGAAGGGACACTAGAGCTTTCTCTTCCTGCCGTGGGAAGATTCATTGGGAAGGAAGACAGGAACAAGATAGGAGGGGGGCCCTCGCCCAAAACCAAACCTGCCAACACCTGGATATTCAACGTCCTAGAGTCCAGAAAGGTCTGTCGAGAAAATAAATGCCTGTGGTTTAAGTCGCATAGTCTGTGGTATGTTTATCGAAGCCTGAGTTGACTAAGACACTGCTCTGTACTTGCTGGGGTGCAAATTCCCCACACCCAGCCCTTTCCCCCTCCCTCTCTGCACTGCCACAGACCCCCTTTCTGCCAAAAAGTATTGCATTTTGTTCCTTTTTCCTCTCTTTCCAGTTTCTCTTCCCATTCCTCAAGACCATGATTCTTCTTCAGCCAGTCTGATCCACTCACTGATATTTTGGCATCCCATGTGCATTCAGACCCAGGATCTTTTCACTAATATAGCCTCTTGCTTGGCTGTCCAACCTCATTTCTGGCCTCTTACTCACAAATGCCCTTGGATTCTGCTCTATGGGCTTTTTTCAGTGTCCCAAATGCACTGTATTTCCGCCTCATGTGTCTTTTTCTTGCCTTGTTGTATTAGTTACTTGTGGATGCTATAACAAATTACCAAAAACTGTTGCTTAACAGAGAACAACAGAAATTTGTTGTCATATTTCTGGGGGCAGAAATCCAAAATCAAGGTGTATGAAGGACCGTGCTTCCTCTGATGGCTATAAAGGAGAATTCTTCCTTGCCTCTTCCAGTTTCTCATGGCTGTCCACATTCCTTGGGCTCATGTTCAAACTCCTGCCTCCATGGTCACATTGCCTTCTCTTCTTCGGTCTGCCGAATCTCCCCTATGTGTCTCTTATAAGGATACTTGTCATTGGATTCGGAATCCATTTAGGTAATCCAGGGTCATCTCGTGATCTCAAAATCCTTAATTTAATTACATCTGCAAAAACTCTTTCCAAATAAGGTAACGTTCACAGGCTCTGGGAATTGGGACATGGACATAATCTTTTGGGGACCACCATTCCAACCACTATACTTGCCCATTACTTCCCTCGTCTCTTTTGCAACCTTCCGAGTAGCATCTCTGTCTCCATTTTTGCCTCTGCTCCATATTCTCTGACATCTTCCTGAAACACAACCCTATTCCTGCTACCAACCCTTCTGCTTTATAGTTTCCCCTTTACCATGGCTTTCAAAGCCCTTCATGATCTCATCCCAGTTTAGCTCACCAAACTCACGTGCAACCACTAGTCAGATATCTTCCTGCCATCAAAACTGTATACAGTGCTTGCTGTACTGAGCTTTTCTGTTTTGAAATATGCCCTGTTCTCTCTCTTGCTTTTCCACAGGTTGTTTCTTCTTCCTGAGTACTTTCTTTTCATCCTGGGCTAACTCACCTTTCAAACCTCATTTTAATTACTACTTCCTTGATATTTCTTACTGTCTTTTTGTTTAGTTGTCTTTCTTTCCTGGTAGAGAGGCCACTCAGACACCTTCTATGTCACTGTTGTGTCCACAGCTTCTAGACGTATACCTGGATAGGTACTTCATCCATAGATGATGAATACATGAAGAGATATATCCATCACACTTTTTCAAGAACTTATCAAATGTAAAAGATGGAAATCTCGTAAAGCTGATGACAAATTTAGCTGCTCAAATTTCAAACCAAATGAAAATATGACACAGGTGAAATAAAGGAAGTAAACGTGAGATTCAATTCAGACTTTCTAATTCAATGGAGAGCATAAAATTAATATTTACACCTGGGTCTCCCTAAAAAAACCATGTTTTGCTTGGCATTCAGTGTAGAAAAGAATATGTATTTCTTATGTTTTAAAACACAACATTCAGGCACCTTGATCTTCAATTGATTGATCCCCCAAAAAGCAATTATTAGTTTCACACTGTCATAATGTTGTTGTCAGGGACAGTATGTATGACTCCTTCTCAGGTGGGTCATGTGACATGAGCCACACTTCACTGAGTCCATGGCATTTTAATAACTTGAACTTAAAATAGTAAAAGACCAAATTATATTTGTTAGCCTCATGTGGTGCAAGAACTTCCCTTAGGGAATGATATGAGAAGCAAACTATCCTCTAGTAGCAAAAGGGAATAAAAGAGGTCAAGATTTATGGAATGGAGCTGAAAGGCTTAATGGCTACTTTTCTTTGTAGGCATGCTTCTCACAGCACTCCTGCTAGCTGATTTGCTTTTAAAAAATGACCTTGTCTGTCTTATAGATTAAAATCCAAATTCTTGTTAATGGTTTATTTTATGTTCTGTGACTTGAGTGATAGAAGATTGATAAAACAGTCTTTGAAATCACAAAATGGTGAATTGATGGGCATGATCCCAAACTGTTTGCATGAAATCAGTTATTGGTGTTGTTCCCTAAAACTTTTTATGATTTGTATTTCCTAATGAGGGTACATTGGTGAGAAAGGATCATTTTTAAATTAAATCTGAGCAGATGTGTGAATATTTTAAGGACCATTCAAAATTATTAAGACTGCTGACTTTGACTTTAAGTTAAGAAGAAAAAATAGAAAGCTTTGGTGCCGATGCAACTTAGTTACATAAGCTGGGTATTCTTTAGGAACCTCTGTACATCATCAAAAGCAAATAATTAATATGTCACTGTCCAATCAATACCTGTCGTTACCAGCAGATAGTTTTGAGTTTGTCATCTCACTGAACCTTAGCAGTCCAAAAACAGGAGAAATCTGAGTAACGGTTATAAATGACTATAGGAAATTAAGGGTCACCTTCCCATTAAGATTCATTCACATCTGGTAGGAAACTGATCTTCCTTGCTAAATGTGGGTTGATCATAAATAGAATAGGACATTGAAACAATGGGATTGAATCAGTATGGCAATTTCTAGATTGCCGGGCTAAATTTTCTCCTCATTTAGGAAACAGCAATCTGCCTATTTTCATAGTCCAACATCTCTTTTAATGGCTATACATGTAAAGGTCGCAAGCATTGTTTAATTTCTGTACCACTTTATTAATATTTTACTAATTTTGTATATAAACAATCAAATACTTTTCTCTATTGAATATTAATTTTGTAACTTCTTTCCACACTTTAAGTGCATTTAGTAGGTTTGAGAATCTGAAATAGGACTGAAAAGAAAATAATAATAGCATTCATAACAGCACCCCATCCATTTAATTTCTGTAAATGAAAATGTGTTGACTTAAACTACTGTCTCTGTTTTGTTGAGAAATTGCTGCTAAAATCACCTTTTTTTCCTCAGTTCCACATCACTGAATCCACCTGACTTTTCCCCTGGGCTCCATCCTTCACCTCCTGAACCAATTTCAACTGAGGCAGAAAGTCCTTAAGCAGCTCTAAACCCTCTTTGTTACACTTAGTCATTGATTACCCACTTTGACTCATATTAGCACCACCAGGGTAACATTAAAAATATAACCCCTAGGGGCGCCTGGGTGGCTCAGTCGGTTAAGCGCCGACTTCAGCTCAGGTCACGATCTCACGGTCCGTGAGTTCGAGCCCCGCGTCTGTCTTTGCCTCTCTCTGTCTCAAAAATAAATAAACGTTAAAAAAATATAACCCCTAGCTGGATCTCATCCCCAGGGATTCTGATTTAATTGATTTGGATTAGGGCTTGGGCATCAGTATTTTTGTGATGTAATTTAAATCTAATGCGGATCCAGAGTTGACTGCAGCCTTCATTCCAAGACAAAATGAGACTGGCTTTCATATTCTGTATCAAGTCAGGTGCCCTGTGGGGCCTATTCAGCTCTACAATTCTGGGAGCCTGATAACCTGGGTCCTTGGAAGTTTCAGCTCTCTTGGAAGATAGTCTTTCCAGGACCCACCCATGGGCTTCATTTTGTTTCCTGAGTTGGAACTCCTTACAATGTCTCTTTCTATCATCAAGATTCTTGCCCCCAAAACAGAATTTCAGAGAGGTCAAGTCACAGAGCTCATTGATAATGGAGACGGGATTCAAAAACTGGTATGCTGATTTCATATCCTGTGCTCTGACTCACACCAGTGCATTAATCAGGATAATTATGCAGAAACTGATAAACCCTGAAATCTCAATGGCTTGGCCCAACACCATTTTATTTCTTGATCACATCAGCAGCTCACCTGCGTGGCTGTCTCAAGCCATGCCTCGGTGACTCAGCCTCCTCCCATATTGTGAGCTTACCATCCCAGAATCCTTTGCTTCGAGTCACAGAGACAGGCTAGGGTGGAAGAGGTGAAGAAGAAACACCAAATCTTAACTAACCTTGACAGGAAGTGATGCATCGTTCCCTTTAAGATTCTGTCGGGAAGAATTATTCACACAGTCCCTCCTCTCCAAACTGCAGGAGAACATGAGAAATGGAGAGGAGCACGTGGCTGTTACTATTCCTGCAGCAACTGCCTGCCTTAGGTGCCTCTGCGGAACGAAAGATTATTATTTCCTTAATCTCCTGTGGCTGTGTTGCTCTTTATTGGATCTGCTTCTTTCTGTCCAATCAGCATTAATTTGTCAGAAGAATTGTTAAAGAAGAATCTTTAATCTACAGTAATGACTTACACTATACTTTGCTATTCTGCCTGTCCACACAGGCAATAGAAGTTACTTGAGTAAGTATAGGTATTCTGCCAGGCTGCACCGTTTACATTGGCTAGTTTTCTTCTTGCTGGTAGAATTGTTATTTCTCAGGCCACGCCTCCTGCCTTTAGTTTTTCCTAATAGATGGGATAGGATGAAGTTTGCCTGACTTCTGAGACATGCAAAAAGATGGTTCACTCAGATGGTTCAAACCAGGCATAATTCCTTCCCTGTAGGTTGCATGGCTCTAGGAACGAGTAGCCCCTTGGCCTACTGGAATGTCAAAGAATACAGTGAAATGTTCAATTACATTGTAATAGTTACTCTTAAAAATGTGCAGAATCCACTTGATTTTTGAGTCTTTTATTCTCTTTATTAAAAAATAGCATGTAAGATATCTTCTATTCTGTTGTGTCATGGTATAACCATTTTTTGTCAAGATCCTTAAGATAAAACTACATCCAAAGTAGGAGTATTCAATTAAGAGCTGATTAGATAATATGAATGAGTACATGCAGTTATAATTACTTATGTAAGATATGTAATACTACCTTGATAATTAATTACATCTCCACAGACTTGAGAGTGTTGTTTGTATTAACTATAAATGAGATAAGAAATACTGAAAAGAGATAGTCTCTTTCCACCTCAGAATTGGAGGCGATGTTGGGAAAGAGATTTGTGTGAATGAATATAGCTTGAATTACAATTAGCCAACATTCCTAAAATTCTGTTCTTGTTGGAGTGTGATTAATTATCACACTGAAATTTAACCCTCTTCTAATCTTTTCTCAATGTTCATTAGGCTGAGATTTCCACCTCTGGTTTGCTTTCCTTTTTTTGACCTGCAGCCGCTGTGTGATTAAAGTGGAATTTCTGCTAACTGGTTGTGGTGGTAGGGAGCTGGAGGGGACCTCTGGCATCATCTGATCCAGTTAGATTCTAACTGTACAAAGACCTGGATAAGAAGATCAGATTTCATGAAGCAATCTAAGAAAGACTCAAAGATTATTATTTTTAATATACATTTTGCAGAGGTTTAAAGACAGTTGTTTCAAAGAAGGATGGTTAAGAGCTCGTTGATTATACAAATAAAGCGAACCTTCTATCCATGCATGCTCGTTATGTTAAAAATTTACGTAATACAATATTACGGAGCAGATATGCCTTTTATAAACATATTCATCTTTGGAAAACACACTTGATTAAAGACAGACCAGGAAAATTTATCTCCTGCGCTTGGTATGGCACCTTCTGGGCTGGACCCTTCCCTTCTTCCCTGTGACAGGTCTCTTCTTTGGGAGAGAGAAGATTTCTGGTGAACTAAATCCCACTGAAGTGTCACACATTTACAGGGTAGCGTTGCACAGTGAAATCAGGTGCCTCCAGATTCAATGACTTCTAAGTCCTGGGAATGTCCAACAGCTTTGGATGACTGGTGGATAACACAGAATTATGATAATCCTTTCAGAGTTTGAACTTGATGACTTTAAGGCACTGCTAATTCTACTTTCTATGCTGTTCTTGAACTCCCTCCTGTCTGCCTTCCTCCATATCCCACTACTGTGGTCAGGTTCAGTCTCTTGACATCTTTTTCCCAGATAATTACAAAGATCTTGTAATAGGACTGCCCGGACACAGGCTGGTACCCATCAACTCCACTCCACTCCACATTACTCTTTGACTGGCCTGTGCTTACAGCTTTTCACTTGTTTTCCATAAATTACAATAAAAAACCAAGATCTCGGCAGTGTCAATGAAGATCTTCCCAATCTGTTCCCTAAATCATGGCTTACTCTTCAAGAGATTTGCCTTTTTCCTGGTCCAGCAGCCCTTGACTTTTCATAATCCCTTTAACACATCATGATACACTACATTCCTATGGCATTTATATGTTGTTCTTTTGATCTTGAGTGGGCTTCTGCTCTAATCTCCTCAATTCCCTTTGATTAAGTCCTAATCTTCTTTTAGTAATCAGAAGGGGTTTACCTCCTTCAGGAATCTATCCTCAAACCCCCCCCCCCAAACACTTATACACTGCACCCTCTTTCACTCACACTCTCACACGTACCCAATCTCTACCCACACATGCTAGCACGAATACTAACACATTTGGAATCGGCACTGACTGCTCTCATGGAACCTGGACTAGGCTTCCCCATTTGCACCTAATGCCATGCATGACTACATGCATGTGTGTCTGTGTCTTCGCAGTCTTTGTGTTTCTTGAACCTTCGACATCGTATCTAAGCTAGAAGAGATACTAAGAGGTGTTTGATATTGCATAATTCATGATTCTCTCCAACCTTGAGATTAAATTATTTTTTTTTTAAATAAAGTCAGCCAGAATAGATGGCCACTAGAAATCCTCATAGTTCTACACGTGCAAACCTGCCTGAAGCTACCTTTTTGACTTTGTAGCACCTTTAATATATTTGGATGAAGGATAGACAAAACCAGGATTTGAGGGCATTTGTCTTTTTCATTCTTTATCATTGTAGCTCATACTCATAAATTCAAACTTGGACCTGGAATCCTAATCATGTCAACTACACAGAGTTATAGTGTGTGTGACAGTCTGTGTCATTGTATGCCAAAACTTTTCCTTTCTTCCTGAATTGACCATCTCTATTTCCCCCATGTCTTTCCTCATTGGTTATATATTGCAGGTCTGGGGCCAAGCATCCGACCCAAGCTGGGCCAATTGTGATATTCCTGGCTGTGGGCAAGTGGATTGATCTAGAGGTGGGTCCCCAACTCCAGCTAGGTCAATCTCATTCCTTCACTGGAAGTGTAACTACTGGAATGACACATTGTTGAAATCATTTTTTCTCTCATGGCTAATTGTAAGCCATAAAGCTCAGAAATTGTTTGAAGCTGCGTAGAGGCAGCCACCTACGGTGAAAAAGAATGATGTTGATGCTATGGTAAGGATGTATTGATTGTGCATGACTTTAAGAGTCATTAAAATGAGCCTGAGGCTAGATCCTACAAAGAAGCCAAAGTGTAACACTTCCGATCAACCACATCAGGCTGGCACAGCTGAGGTTGTGAGCAAGACGTTCAGAGAGGTGTGATCCAACAGCAGCTCTTGGGTCTGGGCAGTCCCAGGCTCGTGAGAGTTGTTGGCCGATACTAACTGTCAGAACTGAGCAAATCATTGACAAGCCTAAAACACAAGATGGCCCCAGCAGACAGTGATCAATTGCAGGCTTGTCTCAGCTGAGGATGGGGACTTGCCAAGGTCCAGGAAGAAGATCACAGTTGTTTGGGTGGGAAGGCCAACGTATAATGTATAGTCTAGCCATTGGTAAAACCACATGAGGAAACACCAGGCTAGGCAGCACATGGGCTCGCTACCAACGACCCATTACAATATCAAGGTCTGTTACCAGCTTCAGCAGTTAATTTGGAAAGGTTTACAACCTCCAACATCCACCCAAGTCCTATGGGAACCTTATTAAATTTTTAGAAGTCTATGCCTAGAGGGCAGCTGTTATTCTGCCAGGTCCATAACTGGCCTCTCTCCATGCTGGAGTCAATGAAAGGGAAAACAGATTACTCTGAGGGCTCTGAATTTTCATATTCAGATTCACTCTCTTACATCTTAGATGCTCTCAGGACTTAAATCTCAACAAATACATTTTCAGTAGAAATCCCCATTGTCACTGTTAAGAAACTGGTTTGTGATTTTTTTCCCCACTCAAAATATGACTTAAAAAAAGTACCGAAAGAAAAAGATAATCCTGCCTAAAGTAATTATCATAAGCAAGTTAAGGTAATTAGCTCAGTATGATGTTTCAGCAAAGGTTACTTCAAAACGGTGAACTGTGCCAACGCACTATAAATGAGAGTATTATATCTACAAGCAATTGGAAATTTTTTAGGTTTGAAAGACAAACTTATGTGGACATAGGGAAACCTATGTGCAGTAGCTGTATCCATTTAAATCTAGCTTATGATTGCATATCTCATATAGTCTTCATTTCAACACATTTTTATGAACTGCATTTCATGCAGCAAGGGGCCATGACCCCGAAGACATTCTGCACTCTTGCCTCTTGCTTACTGTCCAATTCAATCAGTCATCAGGTCTTAGAGCTTCAATTTCCCACACATTCCAGGAATCCTTTCTCCTCTCCTTCTCTGCTTTCCTCCGAGACTGTTCATCTTTATATGCCTAGTGCTTATTAGTAGAGTGAAGGGACTCCGTAAACTTTTGCTGAATGGATGAGACAATGAGAGCAGGCAGTCCACTGGAATATAACCAGCTCTGTAGGGGGAATTAGGACCACTGAGCTCTATTCTTTACCATGAAACTGGCTAGAAGATCTTTATCTTCACCTCTCACAGATTTGGTTTTCTCACTTGCAAAACAAGTGGGTCCGTTTCTATTTCACAACGGTACCCTGTGGATCAAAAACTTTTATATGCTACTAAGAAGTATTAAGAAATCATTGCTGCTGTCTTTAGTCTATGACATTTATACTGTTTTAAAAAAAAACAACAACAGTTCTCTTTTGCTGAGTCTGATCATATCCTTGAATTATTTTCTTGTCTTCATCTTATATGCCTACAGATAGGGTCTAAAATTCTTGAAGGCAGGCACCATATATCACTCAAATTTTTTTTGTATCATTCAGATTTTATCTCAGCACCCAGAAGAGTGGCTACCACACATTAGATGCTCAGAACAAATTTCATGAATGAAATAATGAATGTTGCTATCTAGCAGCGGCCATTTAGAATTGCAGGCATAATGCTAGAACTAAATCAAACACCTCAAGGGCATGACTGGAAAATAAGCTGATTTAATTGTGGATCAATACCACTTTTTGAGATATTGCTGTTTTATAAACAATGAAATGAAACGTTTTCTGCATTTGCAAGAAAAAGGTTCTAGGACCTTCTGTAACTATGAATTGTTGCATTTAGACATTGACTGACAGTACATTATGTTGTGCTATCCCAAGTCTGTATTGGCAGCTAATCGGATAAATGATATTTGGAATCCACACACTGTATAGAACATATCATGGGATATAGTTTAGGGAATCTTCAATCAGATTGCTGTTTTCCTAAATGAAAGTCAAATATATTTATATTTATAAATAACCGTTATTATTGATATTACTATTATTTTATTACACACATTTGATCTTCATTGAACTTACTTCATAAATCTAATATAGGTATGGGGAACTTGTTCAGAAAATTTGGTCAGTGGAGATAACTGAAAAGCAACCAATCCTCAAAGGGTATCTTCTGGTTTGAATTATTCTTGCTTTCTTCATCGGTCAAATCATTTACCATTGAACTCCAGTGATAAAATGTTATTGTGTAGATCACCCTACCAGTCACAACACATTCAAGATCATTTGTCATTCTCATTTTGTATTCTCTTTGACATCGAGGCATTGTAGAGATTTCTTGAAGGTCTCTCACTGAATCATTAAAATTTAGCTGTATATAAGATGCAAGATGAATGATCCCAATTTAATAGAAGTTGGATGTAGTCTCTCATGCTTTCTTGGTTTTGACATGATTTTTTGGAACTTTTTCACGGGGATGTCAGAGCATCTGTATGCTACTTAAAACTGCTCCTCCGTATTGAAGTTTTCTTTTTGTTTATACTGTATGCTAATCTTGGTGAAGGATCTGTATTATGTAAGCTTGGGTCAAGGATTGTGTCACACACACACAAAACACACACACACACACACACACAAAGTGAAATAACAAAGGTTTTAACACACACACACACACACACACAAAGTGAAATAACAAAGGTTTTAATAATTTTTTAAGGCATTTCTTTCTCTCTCATGAAATCCAGAGATAAGCAATTCAAGGCTGATACAGCATCTCCTTCAAACCTCCATCCCGAGGAGGGCTGTCTTCATTTCAGAAAGCAGGACAGATGGAGGGACAAAAAACCCATTCAAGCAATTTTTTAAGGAGGTTTCTTGAGAGATGTCACAAAATATTTTACTTACAACTTACTTTTCCAGAACTTTATCACATAAAAAAAGACCAGCTTTAAGAATCAGGGAGGTAAGCAAATAGTATTTATTTCAGGTAGGCATGAGTTAACCGGCAAGAGTTCTTTTATTAAGGGAAACATACAGAACAAATACTGAAGTAGACAACTCTCTACTACAGGATTGAGTCAGGAGATTAGGTAGATTTATTCATGTAGAGAAACATTGTGCTCACTTTGGCAGCACATATACAGACAAACATTAGTTTCTAATTTTTTTTTAATTTTTTAGGGCTTATTTTATTTTTGCCAGGGCGGGGGGGGGGGGGAGGGGGGAGAGACAGACCGCAAGTGGGAGAGGGGCAGAGAGAGAGGGAGACACAGAATCCGAAGCAGGTTCCAGGCTCTGAGCTGTCAGCACAGAGCCCAGTGTGGGGCTCGAACTCACAAACTGTGAGATCGTGACCTGAGCCGAAGTTGGACACTTAACTGCCCGAGCCGCCCAGATGCCCCTAGGTTCTAATTTGACTATAAGGATAACAAAGAAGTTACTGGTAAACCACCTCTCCCAAAAGGATAATTTGAATGAAGTTAGTAAAGAAGATTAGCATGATAAAAGGCAAAATAAATTATCTTGAGCATATCTGAATTTTACAGGATTTTTTTTGCAAGTAACATAGACTTATTGGGAGAATCTTATGGATTGATGTTTCTACCCTCCTAAAATAAGCATTTTACATATGGGGTTATAACAATATTTGGTCATGCTTTAACCATTTGAAATTATAGTAGTCTTACTTGATTTATATATTCTGTATATATTTATATATTTATATCAGATATAAATATATCTGTATATATTTATTTATATATTTATCTCAGATATGTATATCTGATTTATATATTCTGATTGATTTATATATAAGAGAATATATAAATTCTTTATTATATTATAGGTGTATGTGTAGCTGGCTAGAGAGAGACAGATATAAACATAGATATATGTAGTTCTGGGGTCCTCTTGTAACTAATGGAAGTTACAGAACTAAATATTTTTAATATTGAAAGCCATACTCCATTGGGTTTGTTTTTCTTTCTTAACATTCTGTAATATCAAAGCAAGAAAATGCATCATTTTTAAATTAAGTAGTTCATAATTTTACTAAATCCTATACCTTATCGATTGGCAATACATTTAGAATAAAATATTGGTTTTAAAGACTTCCGGACATGAAAATATTATACCACAATATTTTAATGCATTGGATAAAAGAACAGTTATTGAGCAAATGGAATAATAGATTGAGGACAAAATTTTGTCAAGCTTTATTCTGTCCACATGTGCATTTTACTTTCAGCACTACAGTTGGGATATTTTTTTCTTTGCTTTAACTCATTGCATATGGATCATCATAAATAAATAGGATTATTTAGTAGTCCCTTCTTTAATAAAGAGGGCCTCTGTTTCACTTAAAATTTTCATTGTAATAGGAGATGAAGCCATTTTAAGTTTATTCTTTTGAAATCGTGGTCATTTTTTTTCCAGAAAACTCCCTCTTCTAAAAATTGTCTCTTCCTTATTTTTCATGTACTTCTTAAAAACTCTTTCGTCCATATGCAAAGTTTCTCCTAATGGAAATATTCTGTAGCTCTGCCTGTATCTTATATGGGCATCAAATATTTCTGTGGCCCTTTTTATTATCTTATTTTATCAAGACTGGTGTTATTAGATTATTGCATAGAATATTCACTTGTCCTTTGTATTATGCTGTTTTATAAAATGCATTTGTAAGTTGGTTATGTCAAAGAAAAGAAATATCACAGTGGTATTTTTTCATATCTATTACTTACCTCAAACATTATTTTTTTTTAACGTTTATTTATTTTTGAGACAGAGACAGAGCATGAACGGGGGAGGGGCAGAGAGAGAGGGAGACACAGAATCGGAAGCAGGCTCCAGGCTCTGAGCCATCAGCCCAGAGCCTGATGCGGGGCTCGAACTCACGGACCGCGAGATCGTGACCTGAGCTGAAGTCGGACGCTTAACCGACTGAGCCACCCAGGCGCCCCTACCTCAAACATTATTTAATTGTAAAACCATGTCAAGATATCTGTATTAAGTTGCTAGATAACAGTGCTGACCCTAAAAGTGTGTCATAAGTATTACTGTGCCAATGGCAACATTATGAGAATCTTTTTGACTTACGAAAAGCTATTTATGGAATGAAATATATTATCTCTGAGCCTTGTTATAGACCACAGATTTATAGTATCATTAGAGCCACTACAAATACATTTAATATCTTACTTATAAAGTCTCATTTTGGTACAGATTTTCAATCTATAATTTCATTCAAAAGTTTTTCATTATCAGCAGGTGGTCAGTATCTACCCATGGAGTTAAACAATACACACTAATAGGCATTTACAAATATTTTGGAGAACAGAGAAGGAAGCATGTGGGGTGTCTTTCCTCCTGACAGGAATCACTTCTCCTATCAACGGAGTGTCCTACAGTTCAACTCAATTCTGACACTAAGTCCCTGAGTTGGCGTCAGACTCCACAGGTTTAAGGACTCAGTCCCACAAGACTGTCCTCATTTCAGATGCCAGTCACCAGTATCACGTTCCCGGGTTACCCACACTTCCATCTAACGTGGCTGTAAAGTCAGGGATTCCCACAGCCTCCTCCTTCGGGGTTGAATCAATGCTAGAATTCACAGGACTCAGGAAAACACTTTACTTGGAATTACCAGCTTACCATAAAGGATACAATACAGGAACAGCAAATGAAAGAGCTGCGTAGTGCAAGGTCTGGGGGGAGGTGGGGCATGGAGCTTCCAGAACTTCCAAGCACTTTTTAGATACTCCCCCTTCTACAGCATTATCTTGTGCTCACCAACCCAGAAGCTCTCTGAACCCATCGCATAGGGGTTTTTTGGAGGTCTCCCTGTGCATGCATGATTAAATCACTGGTCATTGGTGATTACCTAATTTGCAGCCCCAGGCCACTTTCTCCGAGGTCAGAAGTAGAGCTGAAAGTTCCAACCCATTAATAGTGCTTAGGACTTTTTGTAGAGATCAGCCCTCTTCTTAAAGCTGTCTAGGGGCCTCCAGCTACCAGAGATCTCATTAGCATACAAAAGACACTTTTATCACTCTGTAGATTCTAAGGGTTTGAAGAGCTGTATGCCAGGACCCTGGGACCAGACCAAACGTTTATTTTTTTTTTATTATACCACAAAGCAGGAGTAATTTTTGTATTGAAGTAGCAACAGAAATGAACTACGGTAAATATCAGTAGGGGTAATCAAAAAGTATATTCAAACTTGGCAACTCTCATGAGTTTCTAATTAATAGAATTAAAAGATCTTCCAAATACCATAGACTGTTAGATCTTCAGTACAAATTGCCCGGCCTATGCAACCACTTGCTTTGTTACAATATCATTAGTGGCATAACGTTTTAGAAAAAGTCATCTAGGAAAAACCAACATTAATTTATTCGCAAGTGAATTAAATCAGACATCAGTATACTTTTTCTGCAACAGGTGAGAGTAAATATTTTAGACTTTATAGACCATGTGGTCTCACAACTATTCAACTTTGACATTGGAGCACCAAACCAGTCAGACAACATGTAAACAGATGGGTTGGGCTTTGTTCCAATAAAACTTTTATTTGCTAAAACAACTGGGCATGGCCTTAGTTTGCCTACTGCAGGACTAGGCTGAGTAAAACAGCATTCACTATAATAAATGATTAAAATGAACAATTAAAAAAAATAATTTGCTTTAACAAACTTGGATTTTTGCCTATTGATTGTTGTATATAACCAAAAAAACTGAATGTTTTTGTTTATTACTAAGCTTACAGAATTATTAAATACTGTGAGAAGATAATTATTTCTGAAGTTTTTTAGAATTCATGAAAGGTTTTGCAGTAGTCTCCTGAGAACAGAAAATTGTCTTTGCATACATATTTATCCAAATTGTGCTTTAAAAAAATTTTTTTTTAATGTTTATTTAGTTTTGAGAGAAAGAGAGAGAGAGAGCATGAGCAGTGTAGGGGCAGAGAGAGAATGAGACACAGCATCTGAAGCAGGCTCCAGGCTCTGAGCTGTCAGCACAGAGCCCGATACGGGGCTCGAACCCACGAACATGAGATCATGACCCGAGCTGAAGTCGGACGCCCAACCCACTGAGCCACCCAGCGGTCCCTCAAATTGTGCTTTATAATCCAGAAATCAGAAGTTAAAATTTAACAAATTAATAGCATCAAAAATTTTAAAAATATTAAAAATTAACAGCATTTTCTTTTCTCAAGAAAACTGCCCTTTCAGGTTTAATTTAATAATAAAGAAGTGCCAGTAAGAAGTACTTCCATTACATTACTGTGACCAACAGACACATGAAGAGATGCTCAGCGTCACTAATCATTCACTAATCAGCCATGTGAGTTATCCACCTAACACCTGTCAGGACTGCCCTTGCCAAAAAGAGAAGAAATAGAAGTGTTGGCGAGAATGTAGAGGCAAAGGAACCCTTGTGCCCTGTTAGTGTGGCCACTGTATGAAAATAGTATGAAATTCTTTAAAATATATATAATTTTTATATTGATACATATTGTATATAATAAATGTTACCTATTTGATATATTAATGTATATATGTACATACATATACATACAATGAAATATTACTCAGCCACAAGAAAAGGTAAAACCTTGTCATCTGCAGCAACACGGATGGACCTCGAGAACATTCTGCTAAGCGAAATAAGTCAGACAGAGAAAGACAAATACCGTATGATCTTACTCCTATGTAGACTCTAAAAAAAAACAAAACAAATGAACCTCAGGCCAAAAAAAGCAGAATCAGACCTATAACTACAGAGAACAATCTGATGGTTGCCAGAGGGGAGGGGGATGAGGAGTGGACAAAGTAAACGAAGGAGAGGGGAGACACAGGCTTCCAGTTATGGAATGGATAGGGGGATGAAAGGTGCAACATAGGGAATATAGTCAGTAGCCCTGCAATAACGTGGTATGGCGACAGGTTGTAGCTACTCTTGAGTGTAGCAAAACCATAGAGTTAGCTAATCATTACGTTGACCGCTTGAAACTAATGGCACATTGTAGGTCAATTGCGTTTCAATTAAACAAAGAAATACTTTCATTACAGGGAAAGAATTTTATAGGTGATATTTCCATCACAGTTAAAGAAATGTGAGATAGCTTCATTCATTGATTTATTAAAGATTTTTTGAGCACCTCTAATATGCACAGGAAAAGGTTTGGAATCATATATGTATGTCAATAACATACGATTTTTGCCCTGCCAGCCTAAATTAACAGCTATATCTTTAAAGATATTTATCACATTTTCATCTCTTCTAAAAAGGTGTTTCTATATTTCGCTTTAAAAAATCACTTTATAATTTTAAACAATTACCTTTTTTGCCAGTATTTTATTTCTCAAAGCCCCATTGCCTGACTGGACCTACTTTTTCCTATTCTTCCCTCTAAGTACAACTTGAAAACCCTAGATGTTATATATAAAACAAACAAGAAAAGTTTGAAAGGTGAAGAGAAGGTGCTAGAGCAGCTAGGATTCCCATGCCTAAAGAACACAAGAGTGAATTCCTTGTGCTTTCTCTTGACTCATTTATCCCAGACTTGGAGGGAACCGGCAACCCAGAAACACCAGTGGACACATACAATAAAAGCCCCAACAAAAGCCTAATCTTTCCAGCCGCAGCACCAGTAAAGAGGCAGCCTCGCAAGACAGAAATCTTTTAGACAATAACAATTTGACTACAAAACAACAAAGGAAACAAATACAGCCCCATCCTAACATCTACCAGTAAAGGTCAAACGGGGAGCCCAAACCCAACAGAAGAGCTACAAAATACATGGAGCAAAACTGACGAAAATGAAGGGAGAAACAGACAAATATTTAGTATAGTTGGAGCCTTCAACATCCTCACTCATCAATTAGTAGAATAACTAGACAGAAAATCAACTAGGATACAGAAGAACTGAACATCATCAACCAGCTGAATCTAATCATTTACCAAACACCCTATTCAACAACAGAAATATAAACCCCAGAAATAGTCCCAAATAAGCATGGCCAACTATTTTTGTTAATGTTTATTATTTATTTTTGAGAGAGACAGAGCATGAGTCAGGGGAGGGGCAGAGAGAGAGAGGGAGACACAGAATCCGAAGCAGGCTCCAGGCTCTGAGCTGTCAGCACAGAGCCTGACATGGGGCTCGAACCCACAAACTGTGAGATCATGACCTGAGCCAAAATTGGACGCTTAACTGGCTGAGCCACCCAGGCGCCCCAGGGCCAACTAATTTTTTAACAAAGGTACAAAAACAATGCAATGGGGGAAGGATAGTGTTTTCAATCAATGGTACTGGGGCAGTTGGATGGATATCCATGGGCAAAAAAATTACCTTCAACCTCAACCTGACACTTTATCCAAAAATTAAACCAAAATGGACTATAGGTTTAAATGTCAAACATAAATCTAATAAATCTTTTAGAAAGAAAGTGAAGTCTTCAGAACCTTGGGCTTGGTGAAGAATTCATAGGCACGACACCAAAAGCTTAATCCATTAAAGAAAAAATTGAAAAACTGGACTTTATTAAAAGCAATTTTTTTTCTCCGCAAAAGACTGTTAAGAGGATGGAAAGACAAAATACAGACTGAGAAAATATTTGCAAAGTATATATCTGATAAAAGACTTCTATCTAGAATTTATGAAGAATTCTTAAAAGTTCAATAGTAAAAACACAAACAATCCAATTGGAACATGAATAAAAGACATGAAGAGATATTTCACTGAAAAATAAATCCACAGATAGGGGGCCCCCCGCGGGGCTCACTCAGTTGAGTGTCTGACTTCAGCTCAAGTCATGATCTCACGATTTGTGAGTTCAAGCCCCATATCAGGCTCGCTGCTGTTAGGCTGTCAGCCCAGAGCTCGCTTCAGATCCTTTGTCCCCCTCTCTCTGCCCCTCCCCCGCTTGCACTCTTCCAAAAATAAATACATATTTTTTTTAAAAAGATAATACACAGATGGTAACTAAGCCCATGAAAAGATGTTTATACCCCTGCCCTCAGCCATTAGGGAATGTAAGTTAAGATCACAATGAGATATCACTACACGCCTATTAAAAAAAAAACTAAAATACAAAATAATGACAATACCAAATGCTGGCAGGGATGTAGAGAAACTGGATGTCTCATACTCTGGTGGTAGGAATGTAAAATAGTACAGCCCTTCAGGAAAATACTTTGGCTGTATCTTTTCAGATACAGAACGTATACTTTTCAAATAACCCAGCAATCCCACTTTGGGGCATTTATCCCAGAGACATGAATACTTATGCCCACACAAAAACCTGTACATGATTGTCCATGGCAGTTTTATTTGCAAAAGCCAAAACTGGAAATAACCAACATGCCCTACAATAGGTCCTGGATAACCAAACTGTGTTATATCCATACCAGGAAATACTACTTAATGATAAAAAGGAATGCATTGGGGCGCCTGGGTGGCGCAGTCGGTTAAGCGTCCGACTTCAGCCAGGTCACGATCTCGCGGTCCGTGAGTTCGAGCCCTGCGTCAGGCTCTGGGCTGATGGCTCAGAGCCTGGAGCCTGCTTCCGATTCTGTGTCTCCCTCTCTCTCTGCCCCTCCCCTGTTCATGCTCTGTCTCTCTCTGTCCCAAAAAAAAAAAAAAAAAAAAAAAAGTTGAAAAAAAAAAAGGAATGCATTGGTATGCACAAAAGCTAGGATGGGCTCCAAGGGTATTATGCTCAGTAAAAAAAGTCCATCTCAAAAGGTGATATACTACGTGACTCCATTTGCATAACACTCTTGAAATGACAAAATTATAAAAATGGAGAACAGACTAGTGATTTGAGCAGCTATTAACGGTGGGGAGGAGGGAGATGGGTCTAACTATAAAGAAACAGCACGGGGAAAATATTTGTGGGCAAAATATTTGCTTGCCATAGTGACTGCATGATCTCTGCCTGTGTTAAAATGACACAGAACTATGCACACGCTTCATCCTAATGTCACCTTCCTGATTTTGATGTCGTACTGTAGCCACCGGGTGGAAGAGACACAAGGATCTCTCCGTACTATTTTTACAACTTTCTAGGAATCTATAACTATTTCAAAATAAAAGCTTAAAAAGGAAAATATGTACACCTGGCAGTCCATTCTTTCAAAAAAAAGTACATTCCCTACACTTTTTTTCAAGATCTTTATGATGCCCAATTTCTCACACGAATAGCTTCTCTCTTTCCGACAGTTGACGAAACCAAATTATTTATGTGCCAGAAGGTTACTGCTTGTTTATTGTTTCTCTTAATTAATAATGGAGTAAATAATGCTATAAATGTTTTACTTGCCATGTCTTTAATAACTAACTTACAGTTGCTAATGGGTGTCGAAAGATCAAGGACACCAAAATCATGATTTAATCAGAAACCTCATTTAACACATTAGTTGCACCCTCAGTAGTGACCTCGCAGGCACTTTTGCTGGAGCTGCTAACAGGAAAACAAAATGTGACTCGTTTTCTACTTTCCTCTGTTTAAAAAATGAATTAATGAATATAAATATGTACCGACTTGATACCTTAACAGCTTCCATCACACTTATTTCGGAAACTCTATGCCTGCATAATTGGGCCATTGATTACTTCTGAAGCATAAATTAAGCCCACCAAATCAATCTTATTTGGACTTCAAAATTACAATAAAAAGGTTTCCAGATGACTTTTGATTTACTTATTTCAAATTATTTCCTTTGATAAATCTTTCTTTTCTGAAAAGACTTATGTATTAAATTGTTAGACTCGGTCATTCTTTAAGTACTAATAACGGCACATCCAAATACATCTCACATTCTGCTTTCATAATTTACTAACAAAGTTAAGATGCATGTAGGAGTATTTTATTTTTTTAATGCTTATTTATTTATTTTGAGAGAGGGAGAGAGTGTGTGTATATGAGCAGGGGAGGAGCAAAGAGAGAGGAGAGAGAATCCCAAGCAGGCTCCACGTTGCAAATGTGGAGCCCCATGCGGGGCTCAATCCCACAAACCACGAGATCATGACCTGAGCTGAAATCAAGTGTCAGAAGCTTAACCGACTGAGCAACACAGGTGCCTCAACATGTAGGAATATTTTAAAGAAGTCTATTGGAGTCTGTTGGAATTATTAGTGGCATTCTGTTTTTTAAGAGCGGGAAAAGTCATAAAAAGGAAATCTCTTCTGAAAAGAACAAATACGTGTTCACAATTCCTGATCTGCAGTTCTGAAATCCTCCAAACAAAACAATGACAAATGTATGTATCTCCTCACCTTTACTGGGGCGCCTGGGTGACTCAGTTGGTTAAGTGTCCGACTCCTGATTTCGGCTCAGAGCATGAGCTCACGGTGCGTCAGGCTCTGCGCTAACATCTCAGAGCCTGCGTGGGTTTCTCTTTCCCTCTCTCTCAGCCTCTCTCTCTCTCTATCTCTCTCTGTGTCTCTCATAATAAACTAATAAACTTAAAAAAATATTCTCACCTTTACTGCAGAAATGTAAATGTGGGGGTGCCTGGGTGGCTCAGTCAGCTAAGCATCTGACTTCACTCAGGTCATGATCTCACAGTTTGTGGGTTCGAGGCCCACATCAGGTTCTGTGCTGACAGCTCACAGTCTGGAGCCTGCTTCCAATTCTGTGTCTCCCTCTCTCTCTGCCCCTCCCCTGCTGGTGCTCTCTCTCTCTTCTGAAATAAATAAAATAAAAACATAAAAAAAAATTTTTAAGGAAACGTAAATGTGTATGTGCTCGGGATACTGGCCCTGGAAGAAGTATCCTACAATATAGGGTGTATGTATTATATTCCCTTTACAAAATCTTAAAATTTCTGATTTAAGAGAAATATCTGGCCTCAAGGGTTTGGGACGAGAATCACAGAGCTGTCTTAGAAAAGTCTAGGACAGATTATAGGATAGAAACAAAGTATAGGATAAAAAAGGATAGAGGGATGCCTGCGTGACTCAGGGAGTTAAGCATTGCCCACTCTTGATTTTGGCTCAGGTCATGATCTCACAGTTGTGCGATTGAGCCCTCCACACCCAGTGTGGAGCCTTCTTAAGATTCTCTCTCTTACTCTTCCTCTGCCCCTCCCCTGATTATCATGCCCACACTCTCTCTCTCAAAAACTAATGAAATAACTAACTAAATAAATAAAAGTATAGGATAGATATTTATATGGCATGAAAATATGCCAGATATATATCTGGCAAATGAGTCCAGGAGTACAGATATTTCGTGATATGAAATCTGAGAAAAGAGTCAGATAATCACCAGGCTGACCTCCGTTTAATTAGTAAGAAAACTAGATGGGTGGGGGGCATTCAGCAACTTGCCCAAGGTTACTCAGCTACAGCTGGAACCCGGGCAGTCTGGCTTTAGAAATCATTCTTTTGAACCACAAAAATTATGTTACGAAGACTAATTTTGAATGGTTCCGCTGTCGCAACAGAGTGGGATGAAGTCTCTAAGTTAACAGCACAAGGATTTGTGGAAGTTCATGCCCTTATAGGCAAAACTCTAGGCTCCAAGAAAGTGTCAGGCTGGCTCATACATAACATTGGAGGATCCTGTTCATTGGGCACCATGAACAGCCCCAAAGAAAAAACTATGGGTGCTCTTACACCGTGGATTTCATCTGTCCAATGGTAGCCTTCCACACTGAACTTTCAAGCAGCTAATCAGTGCTTCTTTTTTAAAGAGCAGAAAATTCAGGATCACCAGACATTTAAGGAAAATGCCAAACATGAAACGGATCAAAATCATCCATAAAAAGGAACCCAAACAGGACGGAAGAAATACAAAGTGTAGAAGAGAACATTTCAAAAAATTATACATCATTGTACACCATTCTTATAAGAGGAGCCAATAGATAATACATGAAAATAAAGGGGCGCCTGGGTATTCAAGTTGGTTGAGCATCTATTTGTACCTTCAGAGATTAGAAGAAACTATATCCATGAAACCAAACAAGACATTATACAATAAGGGGGTGGGTGCAATGGACGATAAGATAGAGCATCCAGAAATTAAAAATATGACAACTGAAAATTCAATAAAACTTTGAAAGGTAAAGTCAATGAAGTTCCCCAGAAAGTAGTTCAAGAAAACAGAGATCAGAAAACTTAGAGAAGTTATCCTGGAAGTTATTTCAGAAAAAGCTTCCAGAAAGAGAAACACATAAAATGGTGGAACGGAAATCATCCATGTATGGAACAATTTTAAGAACTGAAGAATGAGGGGCGTCTGGGTGGCTCAGTCGGTTAAGCGTCCGACTTCGGCTCAGGTCACGATCTCGTGGTCCGTGAGTTCGAGCCCCGCGTCGGGCTCTGGGCTGATGGCTCAGAGTCTGGAGCCTGCTTCCGATTCTGTGTCTCCCTCTCTCTCTGCCCCTCCCCCGTTCATGCTCTGTCTCTCTCTGTCTCAAAAATAAATAAATAAAATGTTAAAAAAAATTAAAAAAAAAAAAAAAAAAAAAAAGAACTGAAGAATGAGTCTCCAGACATGAAAAATCCTAAGGGACTGGAAAAATAATTTATAAAAAAAATCCAAGCACATTATGCAACTTCAGAATACTAGTGAAAAGAAAATGCTAACAACTTCTGGTAACTGTTTGAAAATTTTCTTAAGAATTTGGGGGTGGGGGCTAATAGCAACATGCATATGGAAAGATGGGAACTCATGGAAATTCCATAAACAAAGTAAGTGTAAGAGAGATGAAAGTTACCAATGTACCTTGCTTGACTCAGCAGTAAGCGATGTCATGGTAAATGTCAATACTGATGACTGATTTAACCATGGATCAAGTTTGTCTGTGGGATCGAAATTCCCAAATACTTGTAAGAGGAGCCAATAGATAATCCATGAAAATAAAGGGCGCCTAGGTGGCTCAAGTCCGTTGAGCGTCTGACTATTGATTTCGGCTCAGGTCATGAAATCACAGTTCATGGGTTCAAGCCCCTCATCTGCCTCTGTACTGACATGTTGGAGCCTGCTTGGGATTCTCTCTCAATCTCTCTCTCTCTCTCTCTCTCTCTCTCTCTCTCTCTCTCTGCCCCTCCCCCACTTGTGCATGCTCTCTCTCTCCTTTCTCTCAAATGAATAAACATTTAAAAAAAATAAAGGAATGTAACTGTATTAATGAGAAATAAGAAGAAAGGTACTAAAACAATGTTTGAAAGAGTTGAAATGGTTACTTCTGGGGAGTTACCCAAATTAGAAAGTGAAATTTTTCTTTATTGTCCCATGTCTATACACTGTTTTTTGTTTAAAGTCTATTTATTTATTTTGAGAGAGACAGAGACAGTGCAGAGAGAGAGAGAGAATCCCAATTAGGTTCCATGCTGTCGGTGCAGAGCCCTACGTAAGCCTCGAACTCAGGAAATTGTGAGATTATGACCTGAGCCAAAATGACAATCCGGACGCTTAACTGAGCCACCCAGGCACCGATCCCATATGTTTAAAATAAATCTTTAGATATACATTCAAAATTTTGAAATATAAAAATATAATTTTCTCCTTGCAATCATCTGTGAATACTGGTATTCTGCGAACATTTGCCTTTTCACTTGTAGTATTAAGTTAACCATGTACCATGAACATTTCACCCCAATCCATGTGGACCTCTTCACCTTTTTAAGTCACTATATAGGATTCATTCTCTGGTGCATTACATTTTTTTTCTTTTTGTAATTTTCTTGATATGGATATTAAGGTGCTTCTGATATTTTGTTATTAGCAACAACACATTGAGAAATACCCTTGTTACATTATTTGTGCCCACACGTGCTGTATTTCCTCAGAAAGCATTGCTAGAAATGATGCTGCCTGTTGAAAATTTACCTTTTCACAAAGATTTCCCCCATTACTTTCCAAAATGTGGACAAATGTAGACTCTTACAAATCATACTGTGTGCACATAATGATAATGGCGATTCTTTCATGCGGTATGTTTCCCTTCTATGATTTTGTTGTGAGAGATAAAAGCCTTCCAGAGAAAAACATAACGTTAAAGAACAAAGGTGTTGCTTGCATTGTTTCCAAATTTAATGAGAATATTGTTTGTCGTAACTGTTTTCTGAATAATTTTTTAAAACTGTTTGGTTTGGGGGCACCTGGGTGGCTCAGTCAGTTGAGCGTCCAACTTCAGTTCAGGTCATGATCTCACAGTTTGTGGGTTCGAGCCCCGTATTGGGCTCTGGGCTGACAGCTCAGAGCCTGGAGCCTGCTTTAGATTCTGTGTCTCCCTCTCTCTCCCCGCCCATCCCCAGCTCATGCTCTCTTTCGCTCTGTCTCAAAAATAAATAAATAAACTTAAAAAAAAAAAGTTTGGTTTGGTTTTCTCTGTTTTGTCAAGAAAAAAAAAAAATCCCAGTTCTACTTTGTGAAGAGTTTTAATAAAGATAAACGTTAAATCTTCTTTAATATTTTGGTATTTATCAAATTGTTTTCAGTAAATGTGTACTCAGACAATAGGCAAATTCTTTGCTGCTTAAGTACACAGCAGAATGTTTTTTTAATCATTGTTTTCGAGAGCATATCTGGATAATTGTGTTTTGTATAAATATATGGATTTCTAAAACCAGAATCTGAATGATAGTTTTACTGTACTGAAAGAGGATTCCCTGACGGCTTATAACGTTTTCCTATCTATTGAAATACACAAGACTACTCACTTGACTGATTCAGGGAATTACCTTTTTTTTTTTTTAACATTATCCTTAAAAAGATTTGTAAAGGAGCATTAGTCACATAGTCACGGAGCTGTATTTGAAAGACTTTTGAGCCTTTTCAACAAATGTACTTTTGTTTTTCTTTTTTAGGGGCACCGCAATTGCTGGCATCGTGTTTGGAATTGTATTCATCATGGGGGTCATTGCTGGGATTGCCATATGTATCTGCATGTGCATGAAAAACAACCGTGGGACCCGGGTGGGCGTCATCAGGACCACCCACATCAATGCCATCTCCTCCTATCCTGGTAAGCACAATCACTTACTCCTTCTGAAGGAAGAGTCAGATTTGTTAGTTATGCTCTATGCCTTGGAGAGAGGAAACATTGAAGAGGCCACCACAATCATCTCCAAGAAGGTAGGGCATTTCTAAATTAACGTAGATTGAAGCTCTAGCTTTCAATGGAGATTAATTAGATCCAGGTAACAAAATCTACCTCACATCTGAAGGTATTTGTATTTTTAATGCCTGTCTCATTGACCGCAATTCCCAATCAGCCGGAGTTAAGAGAAATAGACGATTCACGCCCACTGTGTCTACCAGCCAGAGTTCTGACAAATAATTCTAGAGAAAGTGTAAGTGACATGTCTTAACAAACTGGCATCTGACCTAGTAGGTATGTATGTCTTAAGGAAAAGTATTAACTAAAGTTTTTACGTGTCCTCTTTATGCAAGGAAAACCCTCTTAACATAATAGCAAACTTCTCAACAAAGAAAAATCTCAACAAAGGTAATACATTAATAATTTGACAGGTATTTGACGAGAATCTGCTAGAAGTTCTACATATAAACATATTGAATACATATGACTCTATAACCAAATACTCCATTTTACATTAGGTGATTACACAGTAGAGTTTTCTAGGTCAGTCTGTATATGTACATTTTGACATATAAAAAGGAGTCAAGTTTTAAATGTAATACATTCTTAAAAACATAATTTCCCATCCACTGTATGTTCTTTCTCAGCTCCTTTATTTTTATTTTTATTTTTTTAATGTTTTTTTTTATTATTTTTGAGACAGAGAGAGACAAAGCATGAGCAGGGGAGGGGCAGAGAGAGAGGGAGACACAGAATCTGAAGCAGGCTCCAGGCTCTGAGCTTTCAGAACAAAGCCCGATGCAGGGCTCGAACCCACGGAGTGTGAGATCATGACCTGAGCTGAAGTCGGACGCTTAACCAACTGAGCCACCCAGGCGCCCTCTCAGCTCCTTTAGAAAAGAGGGTACCTCGGGGTATCGTCTCCAGAGGAACAGTCAAAACCAGGGGTTCCTCATTTTAGCCAAAGTAAATGGCAAATTCCTGACTGGGGGCTAGAAGGCAATGCATGAACTGGCTCCTCTTTTTATTTGTCTGACGTCATTTCGTTCTCTACTCCCTCTTGCCACTCTGGCTCTAGTCACACTCTTCCTTGAACACAGAAACAGGCTCTGTGTGCTCTGTGAACACAACAGGGCACACTCCCATCTTAGGGCTTTGCCTAGAACACGGACTCCCGCACTCAATTCAACTCTTTGCTCAAAAATCACCTCCTGACTGAGGGCTGCTCTGCCCACTCTATTTAAGAGTGTATTGTGTCCCTCCCCATGGTGTCCTTATTCTACCCAGTTTTTTTCCCCCAGAGTACTTTTAATCTTCTAAGATACCATATAGTTTATCTCATTGCTATATTTACTGTTTATTGTCCATCCCCTCCTTCTAGAATATTAGCTCCACAAAGAAGAAATCATTGTCTATTCTGTTCACCACTCAATCCCAAGTATAATACCGGGACTGGCACATAATGGCCATTTAAACAGATGTAGTTGAACAAGAGAGGAACACCACTCATGACAAGATCTGATGTAGTTATATACAAAAACCTAGAGAATTTACTTTAAATTCCACCCTGGAATATGTAGCTTTTACTCACACAAAAGCAATTCACAATGTGGATTCTTTCCAACTTAGTAAAAATATTGTTGGGATTAGTGTAATGATGTTAGAACTCGAGGAAAGGGGAGAAAAGGGGGGGTTGTTTTTTATTCTTCACATCTCCCTGTTTTTACCTGGTCAGCCCATAACTCAAGAGAACAGAGGAGAGTCAGAGAGAGACATTAACTAGAAAGAAGACAAGGAGAAGCCCTCTGTAGATAATATTCCAGATACACTTAAAAAAAATTCTTAATGTTTATTTATCTTTGAGAGAGAGAGAGAGAGAAAGCAAGTGGGGTAGGGTCAGAGAGAGAGGGAGACATAGGATCCGAAGCAGGCTCCAGGCTCCGAGCTCTCAGCACGGAGCCCGACGTGGGGCTCGAACTCACGAACTGGGAGATCATGACCTGAGCCAAAGTTGGACGCTCAACCAAACTGAGCAGCGCAGGAGCCCCCAGATACACTTTTGCTTGACCAAAAAAAAGCTTAAATTAAACATTAAACATTTTAAAACATTAAAAAATATTTTGGGGGGCACCTGGGTGGCTCAGTCGGTTAAGCATCCGACTTCGGCTCAGGTCATGATCTCACGGTCTGTGAGTTCGAGCCCCGCGTCGGGCTCCGTGCTGACAGCTCGGAGCCTGGAGCCTGCTTCGGATTCTGTATCTCCTTCTCTCCCTGCCCCTTCCCCACGTGTGCTCTCTCTCTATCAAAAATAAGTAAATGTAAAAAAAATTTTTTTAATATTTTTTATAAAAGTAGAATGTAAAATACAAAATATTTGAATGTGAGGGCTTATGTTTTCTCGGGTTTGAAGTTTCTATTTCATGCTTGGATACATGTTTTTGAGTGGCGTCATATATTCTGGCAGATCACGACAGCATGTTGCATTTTCAGTAAATGCATTGTTCTGGGAACCGAATACCGTGAGAAACATAATAAGCCTTATGGTGGAAGCATTTTTACTGCAAAAAGGCTAGGTCTTCACAAACATAATGTGCTTGATCACTTCTCATTTCCTTCGCAAAGTAACTAATTAAGCTTTTACTTAAGAGATAGGAAAACACACAGAGTAGTACTGAATGCTTTTCAAAATCTTTCATCTGTAGACATATTACATATTTTTCCTCACAGTAATGAAATAACCTTGTGATAAATGAGGCAACCACCCAATTTATTGTATAGTCTTACAGCCTGAGGGCCACATGCATGAGTAGAAAATAATTTGGCCAAGGCCATCTTATTCCTTGCTGAAAGGGCTCAGTGAGGACACCTGCAGTGAATGCTATTTCTGTGCACTAGAGAGATTACTGACAAAAGGTAGTCTGCCACCCCCAATACTTTGTTGGACAATGACCTTCCAAAATAGTTTTTGTTCCTGCCATGTTGGGTAGAGTGAACAGTGTCCAGTTTAATTACAATTATTTGTCAAGCCTTATAACTTCCACTACTTTCCAGAACTTCATTGTGAGCAAAGGAAAGTGATTGTGCTAACCCTTTTTTAAAAAATAGGTTTGGATGATACACACTTGAAAGAAAAGAATACAGAAAGACCACAACAGAAGGCTTTGCAAAGATATAAAAATCAACAAAAGGAAAGCAGGGAATTTCAATGCTATCAAGAAATCTGAGATCTGAAGTACATTGTTGAGTCCCCTGCTGATTGCCTAATAGATGATTGATAGATAGATAGATAGATAGAGATAGATAGATAGATAGATAGATAGATAGATAGATAGATAGACAGACTGATTTGGGTAAACAGTGGAAAAGGAGGGGGAAGTTCTTGCAAAGAGAAAAATGACAAAGGATACATATAGAAAGGGGTTGTGGAATTGGAAAAAATCATCATTTTTAAAACCATCATAAGAAAAGGTTGGGGGGGGGGGTGCTTGTGTGGCTCAGTAGATTAGGCAGCCAACTCTTGGTTTCGGCTCAGGTCACGGTCTCATGGTTCGTGGGTTTGAGCCCCACATTGGTTCTGCAATGACAGTGTGGAGCTGCTTGGGATTCTCTCTCTTCCCCTCTCTCTCTGCCCCTCCATGCTTCTCTCTCCCTCTCTCAAAATAAACAAATAAACCTAAAAAAAAAAGTTTGGGACAAGAGTCATTAATGATGCTGAATCTGGGGGAAGAGGCTGCAGGGGGGCAGGACATTTGCAAGTATCTACTCCCAAGTTTGCTGCTAGTTATAAGGGGAAAGATAGAAACCAGAAAGTAGAGAAATCAAACAACATCTTGACCAGCCAGTAAAGTCACCAAAAAAGGACAGATGGACATCTTGCACCTTTGGGTATTAGTTACTCTGAAGATGACACAATTGTATATGTGTAGGATTCTGGTTGAAAGTTTACAGCTTGAATCTAAGCATGAAAAAAAAAATCTGACAAAGCCAAGTTGAGAAGCATTCTATAAAATAACTGACTTATGGTCTTTAAAATCTCCTGGAAATATTTCATTAAGAAATCAAAACTCTAGGGTGCCTGGCAGGTTTAGTCGATTAAACGTCTGAGTCTTGATTTCGGCTCAGGTCATGATCTCACGGTTTGTGAGTTCAAGCCCCGCATCAAGCTCTGCACTGACAGTGCGGAGCCTGCTTGGGATCCTTTCTCTCCCTCTCTCTGCCCTTCCCCTGCTCATGCTCTCTCTTTCTTAAAATAAATAAATAAAGCTTTTAAAGAATTTAAAAAAACTCAAAACTCTAGGGGCACCTGAGTGACTTAGCTGTTTAAGCGGCCAACTCTTGATTTCAGCTCAGGTCATGATCTCACAGTTCATGAGATAAAGGCTTGTGTCCGGTCCTGTGCTGAGTGGAACCTGCTCTCTCCCCTCTCCCTTTGTCCCTCCCATGCCCATGCACTGTCTCTCTCTTTTAAAGTAATTAAACATTCAAAAAAAGAAATCAAAAATCTATTTGCATCATTGAATTCACAAATGAGGGTAACCTCATTAGTATTTGCACTGAACACACAAAGACTTTCATATACTTATCAAAGGATTTGGTGATAGGAGGATAGTATCTTCTGATTGTGCCTATATTCTTACAGAAATTAGAAACAAGTCTTGTTCTGAAAGTGGGTTGAGGAGATGTTTATAGTTAAGGAATCTCAGAGGGGCAGGGAAATACCTAAAGAAATACATAATTTCCAAGCAATGCCAAGGGTTTCCACACTTAAGAATATAGTCATTCCTTGAAAGTGAAATCAGTTGTTTTAATTGTTCATTTTTCTCTAGCCACTTTAAGCTCCTAGGTACCAGTCTGGGAGAGCCAAAATGTTGAATTTAATCAAGATTGGAGATTTATCAGGCAATGGGGAGAAAAAGAGATAAGAAAGTTGATAAATGCACAGAAATAATTTTACTGATGGATGATAAATCTAAGCTTAATAAAGAAAGATAGGAAGACAGGAAAGAGGTGACATCAGTTTAAATTAACTTTTTTAAATGCCATCAGTGAAACTGGAAATCTAGGTGAAGTTCAAGATATGTTGGCGTGCGTATTCTAGAAAGGTAAAGAGTCGCGGTCAGATTTACATACGTACCATTCCGTTATTGGTTACAGCAAGGGTGAGAAAAAGATTTTTGCAGGCAAAAAAGTTCAAGTGTTAAAAATACTGTTTAACACTTCATGAAGTGGACAGTCTTCATGCAGAGAGCTGCAAAATAGGTGGAAGGAAGGGAGCTTTTAGAGGATAAAAAAATAAAGAACAAAGAAGAGAAAAATAAGAAATATCTGATTGGCTGCCGCATAAACCTTGTTTGGAGTGAGAAGGAACAGGAAGTAAGTATAGAGCCCAGAGTTGGCTTGGGGTTTGGGGATTAGCTGACTGGATCTACTAAGTTCCAGGTCAAGTGGAGCTTCGTAGGGACATGATGGTTATCTAAGCTTTGGTTTGCTGCCATAGCACCCTGGGCAGAAGTAAGCTCCATCTTGGGGCTAGAAATTAACTTCAACACATGAATGTTGAAATCATCAACAATGCTAATAGAAGTCATGATGTGGAGAAAGATAATGGGCCAGATGCTAAATCTTCAATGGATGAGAGTCTAGAGCAGAGCAGACCACAGGTATTGATAACGAGGAGGAGTAGAAAGTAGTATAATCTCATAGTGTGTGCTACAAAAGAGCCCAGGTTTTTAAAGAGGGAACATAAGCCACGGTTTGAAAAATGGCTATGAGAATCCCAGAAGACACCCAGTGCACCTGCTGGCCCTATAGGACGTAGGATACGGGAGAAAAAGAAGACCTCTGATTTAATACTGCTGTAGAGGAAGCTGCCCTCTCAGGACAGATCTGACTTGAATGAAAACAGAAAGTGAATGTTCACTTCCTGAGATAATTATCTCCTGTATTCTTCCTTCTTCTCAAAAGCTCAAAAACCCCTTTATTTTTCTCGCTCTCAGCAGATCTCATTTCTCTGGAAAACAGGCACAGTTAGAAGAAGACTGCCTCATATTCTGAGCTAGAGTAATGTGTAAAGGGATGAAAAGGTGAGGATACAAAGGGCTTTTCTGACGACAGACTTTGTGGTCTACTGAGTACAGTGAAAGGGGGTGGGGAAAGTTTAGAAAATTAATTAAATTCATGCCTAAAGCCTTCCGGAGTTAGAGGTCTACAATGAAGGATGTTCTCATAGCTTGTCTAGTAACTTGTTTCTCTGGTAACAGAGAGATGTAAAACATGACTGGACTAGGTCTCGATGTCATCTGAGGGGAAGGGGAATGACAGCTTCTAACAATATCATCTTTTTGGGAAGTGCATCTTAGGCCACTATTGAGAAAAAGTGGGCAGGACTGGGTCCGTGTGGTGGGGATGGAAGCAGTGGAGAGGTCCTGCTGGGAGCTCTGTGGGCTTCTGCTCTGAGTACGGTTCAGGCAAATTGTGAGTAGTGGGATTTGGGAGACGATGGAGGAGAAGATTTTCTCCTAGCAATAATATTAGGAGTTATCTTTAAAATTAAGTTGTGAGCTGGAGCCCTGGGTGGCTCAGTCAGTTAGGCAGCCAACTTCAGCTCAGGTCACGGTCTTGTGATTCGTGAGTTTGAGCCCTGCATCGGCCTCTGTGATAACAGCTCAGAGCCTGGAGCCTGATTCAGATTCTGTCTCTCTCTCTCTCTCTCTCTCTCCTTCACTCTCTCTCTCTCTCTCTCTCTCTCTCAAAAATAAATAAGCATTTTTAAAAAATTAAAAATAAGTTGTAAGCGAACACTAAAGTATATTAAAAGATAAATTGAGGCATATTAAAACTTTAAGAGTTTATCTGAGCAAAAATTGATTTGAATCAGACAGCACCAACCAGAAGTTGTTAGGAGTACCCTGCCTTATATAGAGAAAGTGTGGAAGTGAAGAAATGCTCAGCTACAGCTTAAATCCTAGTTGGCTCTTTGTGATTGGTTGCCTTTTTGTAACTTTGAAGCATTTATAGGCTTACATCTTGGTTTGCTTACCGTGACAGTGGAGTCACCTCAGTGTAATGGGCTCCTTGTTTAATTAATTTCACAGGTGGTAATCATATTGCAATATATAAACATGTCAAATCAACATTTTGTACATCTCAAACTTACATGATGCTATATGTCAATTTATCTAGTAAGAAAAAATTTTTTTGAAACATGTTTTAAAAAAGTCATGAGATTCACCTGGCTTACCAGCTATTAAAACCATTTAAAATCAATAATAACTAAATGGGATATTAGTACAAAAATACATGCCTTGTTCATTGGAATAGAACAAATAGATTAAAATTTCACAAACAAAAGGAGAGACAACAAAGCAATGTGAAAAATGAGGATTAAGAAGGCACGTAGATAATTTGGCTTAGCCAAAAATTTTAAATTTAGAAAAAATAAACTTTGATGCAAATATACACCAAATCAAATAATACATAAATTTAAATGGAAAACCTCAGAAATAGTTTGGTTACGTATCAGATATCTGAAAGAGGAGATAAATGTCTAAGTTTAGAAACAACACAGAAGAGATAAAAAAAGATGAAGCATATATTTTAAGTACAAGTTTTCAACTGTGGTATGTCAAGGTAAAAAAATATAATTAATCATTTTGACAGTTATTTTTAGAAAAATACCTAGAAAAGATACACACTTCTGTATATTTGTTCATCTCATATTATGTTAATTATATCTTGATTCGAATTAAGATCCCACTTTTTAAATTACCAACCTAAAACAAACTAAAAATCACCCAATATAAACTACAAACAGCAAACAAGTTATAGAACAATGTGAAATCCAGCTACTACCAAAGAAATGTAAAATAAAGAGCTATTGTTTTTACCATTAAATTACCAAAGTGTTAAGTGATAGCCAGTTAGTTGATTCTTGGAATTTTATTTTAACAAACTAAATCAAAATAATAATACAAAAAAAACCTATGTGTAGAAAGAAAGTCATCACTCCATTATTTATAATAATAAAAAATTGTTAATTTCAAAATAACTGAAGAGTCAGAATAATATGCAGACATTAACAATAAAGTTTATGAAGAATATGTAGTAGAATGAAAAAGACTATGTTATAATACAAAGTAAAAAAAAAAGCATATACCCATTTTACATGACTACAAGGATATAAAAACCATAAATGACTAGAAGAGATTATATAAAGATAGTTGTTAAATCATGGCGACAAAATTATGGATGATTTTCCTGCTTCCAAATTTTTTAAAATAATGTTGTATATGTTTTGGTAACACTGTGCATCTTCCCCTTTACGTTTGCTTTAGAGATGTTGGCCTGAGTGGATGAAAAGCATTATGTTTCTTCTATGAATTACATAACGTCTGTAAATTTTATAATATTGTAGAAAACTATAATGACATTAAGGATAAACAGCATAGGTGCACCTGGGTGGCTCAGTTGGTTAAGCATCTGACTTTAACTGAGGTCATGATCTCGCGATCAGTGAGTCCAGCACTGCATCGGGCTCCATGTTGGCAATGTGGAGCCTGCTTGGATCTCTCACTCTCTTCTCTCTCTCTGCCCCTCCCCTGCTTCTCCCCGTGGTTTCTCTTTCTCTCAAAATAAAATAGATAAATTTAAATTTTAAAAAAGGATAAATGGCATATTTTCCCTACTTAAATCATAGAATTGGAGTATTGATTATGAAAGAATTTCAAAGGCACCATCCCTCCAGCTGCATCCATACATCTTTGAAAGATGATTGACCTTTAAGAACAAAACCTCTTAGAGTTAGTCAGGAATTTTCTAGAATTGATACCTTAAAAAGTTTTCTTCCTAGTGAAACCTTATTATCGCAAGAAGGAAAGATTATCACAGTCCACAGTTATACAAGTCTTATTTCAAAGTATCTTCCAGTAGCTGGTATTATAAAAGATGTGCCATGTTTATTTCATGATGGACAGTCCTCAAAATATTGCTCTTCTGCATTATGTTATCACTTTATCAAAATTCAAAGGCTGTATGAGTAGAAAGCTATATGGCTCTAATCATGTCTTAAATTTTCATGTTCAGCATGCAGCTGTATAAACCATAGGGAATCTCACTGAAATGTCCTCTAGCAGTTTTAATGCAGATGGCAAAACATAAACACTTTGTTACATAAATAGACACTGTCACCGCTTCATGACAGAGAATGATGCAGAGTCGATCTGTAGAATCATTCTACGTGTGCTCCTCGAGTGGGAGGCAGGGAAACCTTCCGTATAAAAACAGCTTAGAACCACACGTTTATAAGAAACAGTTCAATGGGTATCCAGCTGTAACTTCCTGTTTTACATGGAGCCTGCATTTCTTGGCTTGGATGAAGTATATTATAAATCTCTTTGTCTCAGTCTTCCTAGATATAATGAAGCAAAGGAGTGGGTGTAATACAGCGGGAGTGTGTGCTTTGAGTCCACAGGGGTTGTTCCATTTTGTTATAGAAAACAAAGCTTGTGATAGCCCAGACTCCAAATGTTTAATTAAAGCAGGCTTAGAGAAGCTGTATACAGCTGTGTCCTCTGCCATGAGGCCTTGGCCTGTAGAGCCCACCAGACACTGGCAAAGCCTTTGCTCAGGAGAGCAGTCCTCAGAGGACATCCTGCCCAGTTCTGTGTCTCCATTTTCCTCTTTTCTCAGGTGACTCAGTCCTGTGTCCTCACATCCCTGAGTACAGGCAGATCAGTAAGTGGTTCAAGTCATCAAGCTCTTGGTAAAGCAAGCCAAGTTAAAGGGATCCAGAAGAAACATTGTTCGTGTTGCATACAGGGTGAAGCCCTATGTTTGTGCACGCATATCAATCAGAACACTATCGTAATCTTATTGGTAAGAGCACAATTTAGAAGACTTTTTTTAAAGATTTTATTTCTAAGTAATCTCTGCACCCAACATGGTGCTCGAATCCACCACCTGAAGATCAAAAGTCACACGCTCCACCAACTGAGCCAGCCAGGTGTCCCTGGAAGATATTTTAGAAATAAGTTTATTGAAATGCTGCTTGTTCTTTTCTTCCATTGTAACGTTTTTTTTGCATTATTATGCAAATGCCATTTTTTGCATTATTATGACAGTAGTCCTGTGATTTAGGCTACATTCATAGTAAGCCATTAAGGCATGTCAATTTCCAATTAGAATCATGATCATGGTGATCATTCAACTACTGCCAAATCATCAGAGGCGTTGCTCAGATGTTGCAGAATGATTGGTTCTTGAAGACATGGAGTACATAAGGGGTGCTTCTCTTCCAACCCTCGACACGGGATTGGCACACTACAAAATAGACATCCATACAGAGTCGTGATAAAGTGTATTAAATGTGATTTAAAACACACTGACATATATTAACAATAATAAATTAAGAAAATTTTTCAAACAATACTTAGAAAACGAAATTCTTCATTCCTATTCACAAACGTGCTTGCCTAAAGCGAGAAAAACCCTCACTTTTTTTCTTATTCCTATAATGGTTCCATGACCTTCTGAGTTGCAGGAGCCCAATAAAGGGTGCCCAATACCTGAACACCTTCTTTCACTCTCCATCTCTTTCTTCACCTACCCAGTGATCAAGTAAGCACTCAGCTGCTCAAGATCTCTTCTGATTTTTTCACTCAATGCCATGACTCCCTTACACTCTTTCACATATGCTATTACATCATTTCTCCTTTCCTTCTGCCCACTTCAATCCATATGGCTGAGACAATCACCTTCCCAAAGCATATTTACCAGCATATTAATATATATATATACACGTGTATATATATATACACGTGTATATATATACGTGTATATATATATATATACGTATATATATACACGTGTATATATATATACACGTATATATATATCTGTTGTGCCTGGGTGGCTCCATCAATTGAGCGTCCAACTTCAGCTCAGGTCATGATCTCACGGTTTGTGAGTTCGAGCCCCACGTCAGGTTCTATGCTGACAGCTCAGAGCCTGGAGCCTGCTTCGGATTCTGTGTCTCCCTCCCTCTCTCTGCCCCTCCCCCACTTGTGCTCTGTCTCTCAAAAATAAATAAATGTAAAAAAAATTTTAAATATATATATTTATATATATTATAAATAAATATAAATATATATTTAAATATATATATATAATATATATACATATATATTATATATATATATATCTGGTAAATGCACATCACACACTCCTTATGTGATATTCAGAGCCCTCCATGATGATGCTACAATCGGATTCCTCAACACTTTTTCCCATTTCCACCCTCCACGTACTTTTTGCTTTCAACAAAAGTGTTCTTCTGCTTCTGTGCTTTTGCTCAGTCTTGAATTAGCCCCTAGTCTTTAATTTATCTGCCCTTTCACATAATTCCAAGAAACTTCCCTAAGCAGCCAATTCTAAACATTTTGGCCAATGGCGCCATTTTTTATAGCACCTACCCTTTCATATACGTGCATCTTCAACCAAATAAAACTAAGATTTTTTTCAGACAAAAATTATGTCACCTCCCAAAGTGCTCAGTCCAGTGGCTGAAACATAGTAGACACTTAAGTATTTGCTAAATGTCTGACGCCCTTTACCTTTCCTTTTTCAGTGGCACCACCGCCCTATAGTTATGACCATGAGATGGAATACTGTGCCGACTTGCCGCCTCCCTACTCTCCCACCCCACAGGCTTCCGCGCAGCGTTCTCCACCCCCTCCTTACCCTGGAAATTCAAGAAAACAGTCCTTCTCCCAGAACAGAATATGTGCCAATCAGAGATCTTGCTTGGAATAAAAGGCTTGCTCTAAGGAATACATTTTTGGGTGAAACAATATGTCAAGTGGAATGTCCAGGCTAAGAAACACTGAGTTTTTAGCCTTCTCTGAGCTGACCCCATCTGACGTACTGTTCGATTTGATGGTATCATGTTTGAAGAGATGTACCAGTCAATGTAAGCACATTCAGAGAAGAGTAACAAGATAGACCAAACATCTGAAAATCATGTTGCTTAAGGAAATTGCAATACTGATCCTGGAAAAGAGAAGAATTAGGAAAGACAGGAGGACAGCCTGGACTACCTAAGGAGACAACTATATTCTGCACTGCTTTAAAAGTTGGAACAAGAATTATTCATTCTTTCGTTCATCAATAAATACTGTTCAAGTGCCTAAGAGCTCACTCTGTGTCTTCCACTGTTTGTGAAGCACTGGATGGAAGCTACAGGAACTTTGGTTTCTGGATGAGAACAAGGAACTTTGGTTTCAGTATAAGAAAGAGGAGTTGGAGCTTCCTTATTCACTAGATTGTTTTGTGAAGTTCTCTATTACCAAGACTTCAAACAGAATCTGTCTATCTGATAGAGACATGCTCTAGAAAGGACAGCTAAATCAAATGGTAGATGGATCCACTGGGCCCCAAACATTCTGTTCATGTTTTAGGCAAGAGTGAAGTAAGTCTCTATGCCTCCAAGAATTAAAACAACTGGAAGAGTTGAATCTTCTCTATTTAGTTTGACAGCTAAAACAGGATCAAAGGGACTCAACAGCTGCTTAAAGCCAAGTGCTAGCTACTGCTATCTAAAAATCATGTGACATTAAGTAGTGTTTTATTATGAAAAAGGTTATTCCAACTGTGGGGGGGAAAACCCGTATTGAGTTCCACAAGCAACAAATACTTCTCTTCAGATTAAGAGATTAGAAGCCAAATATTCCCATGGGATTTTACATCAAGGAGTAGACTCGTAGAACTTGACAAAAAAGATATACAACAATTTACAAAAAGAAGAGAGGAAAATAAAATTTGGATTCTGTTCTGTGGAACTCCATTCATATATAGCTTAGTCAAATTTGTTTCCCTTTTCTTTTGTAATACTTTAAAAACCTACTCCCTTGAAAAAGTTATACAGTTAATAGAAAGGTTATGATAGTGACACCAAACGGTTGCCTTTTGCCAAAATCCAAATGTTACGAAGTGCCTACCTTCAACTATAAAAGTTTTTACTAAATAATTCTAATGTGCCATATTTTGCTGCAAGTAACCTTAGCATTTATATTTTTATGTGGGTCCTTTCATGTTTTTAAAATTTACATTGACAAAACATTGGGGGAGAGGGATGTCACCAAGATGGTGACATACATCATTCCTGAATTTGCTCCCCCTCACAAGAAGAACAAGTAACAACTATCCAAAACCAGACACCACTGAGAGAATCCTAAACACAGGAGTGAGGCTGAAGCACCCCCTGAACTTCAGAGACCAAGACAGACTGTAGTAGAGGGGTAAGAGAAGCGACTGCATGTTGACTGCATTGCCCCTCCCTCAGGACAGTGCAGCACCACGGGAAGAGATGTCTCCTGAGCCTCCAGTTCCTCCAGTGGAAAAGAGAACCCAAAGGAGGACTAACTGCCCCCCCCCCCACCCCAGGATGGTGGATCACTCTGTGGCAACCCCTACTCTGATCTCATACCACTGGATTGCAGGGCTCAGCCACTGTAAATATAACTGTGACAGAGAATGAGGAGGAGCTTGCAACAACCAGCCCATGGATGTTGGCAGACCAAGTTCATACTGGCAGTGCCCAAATAGTAATCTCAACCAGGGGCTTTGCTCATCTGTAGAGCCAAGTTGGGAGCACACTCTGACCAGGGAACCCAGAGGGGTGCAGATCTGCCTTATTCACATCCTCAAACAAGAAGTTTGTCAGCCCTACAGCCCAGTTTTCTCACACCCAGGAAGGGTACTGAGTCACAGCCCCGCCAACTGTGGAGATTGCCTTCAGCCCCATCTGACCAGAAGGGCTAGAGGCGACTCCTGGAAGCTGCGTGACTGAGTGACACTTGAGCTGAAAGAAGAGCAGACAGAGGTGATAGTTTGCAGAGCCAATGGCCTCATTTGGCCAGGGAACTTGTGGTGTGGGTCTGCTTGAGTTAAGGCAACAAAGAGCTGTACTGGTTTTAGAGCTGCTCCTCTTCTTGCATCCAGGCAGGGAACCTAATTCATAGCCTTGCTTATTGCTGAAGACAGCCTGCAGCCTATCTGAGCAGGGAGCTTAACCAGAGCACACAGGAAGCTGCACAGCCCATCTAACAGCCCTACATACCGTGGGACTCGAAGAGAGTGCAGCCCTTGGCTTCCTCCATCTGCAGAGCATCACCTGACAAGGGAATTCAGTGGACACTCAGGCCTGATTTGTGCCCCAAACAATGATTTGTATGGGTCCTGAGCCCTGGCTGCTGCCCTGCCAGAGCAGAGAAGCAGGTAAGATAGCTCCATCTACTACTGAATATAGACCCAGTCCCAAACATCTAGTAAGTCTGAGCAGAGAATAAGACAACAGAGGACCCCATCCTATAGCTTCATATGGATAGGGAACCAAGCCAGCAATCATATCCAAGTATTTTCAGCCAGTGGTAAACACACTCCATCCCTCTCTTCAGTGTTTGAATAGATGCCTTGCCCAAAGAAGTCCATAATAGCAGGTCCCACCTGCCCAAAGGCATTCCAACAGACACACCCACCTAAAATGAGCTGACTACTGAAGAGCTATCTCTGCCAAAACAAACCTGTAAAGTCTGGAAAAGGAGGTTAATTACTCAAATGCTCAGGGCTACCTGGGTGGCTCAGTCAGCTAAGTGTCTGACTTCAGCTCAAGTCATGGTCTCACAGTTTGTGGGCTCAAGCCTCACGTCAGGCTCTGTGCTGATAGAAAGCGCCTAGAACCTGCTTCAGATTCTGTGTCTCCCTCTCTCTCTGCCCCTCTCCAACTCTCTCTCTCTCTCTCTCTCTCAAAAAATAAGTAAACATTAAAAAATTTTTTTAATTACTCAAATGCTCAGATACCTATGCAAGAAATCAAGTCTCATGAAAAGTCAGGTAAATACGTCACCACCAAAGGAAACAAATTAAGCCCCAGTGACTGACCCTAACGAAATGGAAATCTATAAACTATCAGACAAAAAATTCAGAATAATACTCTGAAGTTTAGTGAATGATGTGAAAGCAGAGACAGACAACTAAACAAAATTAGGAAAACAATGCAGGAACAAAAAGAGTTTGACAAAGAAATAGCAACCAGCAAAAAATCAAAACAAAAACAGAAATCCTGCAGTTAAAAGATACAATAACTGAACTGAAGAATTCAATAGAGAGTTTCAAAAGTAGACCTAAACATGCAGAGGATCAAATCAGCAACCTGAAGGATAGGGCATTGGAAATTACCCAGTCAAAGAAGAAAAATGAAATTAAAACGGCAAAGAAAACCCTATGGAAATTAAAGGATAATGAAAACCAACAATATTTGCATCATAAGAATTCCAAAGGAATAAAAGGAGAAAGGGACAGAGAGTCTATTTAGAGCAAAAATGGTTGAAAACTTACTGAACTTGGGGAGATAAATGGATATCTAGATCCATGAGGCCCAAAGGATCCCAAATAGGTTGAACCTAAGGGTATAGGGCTACTCTAAGAGACATTATAATTATATTGCCAAAAATAAAAGTCAAACAACAACAACATTTAATAGCACCAGGAGAAAAGAGAACTTACATACAAGGAACCCCCCATATGACTATTGGTGAATTTCTCAACAGAAACTCTTCAGGCCAGGAGAAAATGGGGTGACATACAAAATACTAAAAGAAAATAACTGTCAACAAAAATTCTATACCCAGAAAAGCTGTCCTTCAAAAATGAAGGAGGGATAAAGATTGTCCTGAAAAAACAAAAGCTGAGGGGGGTTCATTACAACCAGACCTGTCTTGCAAGAAATGCTAAAGGGAGTTCTTTAACTCCCCTTATAATTAACACAAAAATAAAAACACAAAAAGGTAGCATGAATCTCACTGACAATGGCAAATATATAGTCACAATTGGATTATGCAATTTGGTAATAGTGATACACCATTCACAACTCTAGTTTAAAAATATTTTTTAAGAATGTAGCAAAAATAACCATAAATACAATAACCTGTTGTTCTTTGCACCATATAAAAAAACCATAAATTGTAACAACAATAATCTAAAATGTGAGAGGCAGAGGGGAGCCTAGGAGGCTCAGTTGGTTAAGCATCTGACTTTGGCTCAGGTTATGATCTCACGGCTGGTGAGTTCGAGCCCTGCATTGGGCTCTGTGCTGGCCGCTTGAAGCCTGGAGCCTGCTTCAGATTCTGTGTCTCCCTCTCTCTGCCCCTCCCTTGCTCGTGCTCTCTCTCTCAAAAATAAATAAACATTAAAATGTGAGGGGCCGAAATAAAAATGTAAAGTATAAAAATTCTATTTAAGTTATTAATAGGTTTAATATAGGTTTAAAATAGAGTGTTATAAGTTTAAGATATATTATGCATGCCTCATGGTAACCACAAGGGAAAATCTTGTAATAATAACACAAGAGAACACAATAAATAAGTCAAACTATATTGATACAAAAAAAAAATCAAAAACACACACAAAAAAGACAGCAAGATAGGAAACAAGGAACAATGGATCTACAAAAGAATGAGAAAAAAATTAGCAAAATGGCAATAGTAAGCCCTTACCTATAAATAATTACAATAAATGTAAATGGATTATATTCTTCAATCAAAAGAATGGCAGAGCGGATAAAAAAATTCAACAATATCAGCCTTAAAAAAGACTCACTTTAACCTTAAATAAAAGACAAAAAAGGCAAGTATAGCTACACTTATATCAGACAAAATAAACTTTAAAAATAATAAAAAAAGAGTCAAAGAAGGTTATTATGTGATGATAAAGGAATCAATACATCAAGAAGATACACAATTGTAAATATTTAGGTGCCCAAGAGAAGAGCACTTTAATACATAAAGCAAAAACTAACAGAGTTAAAAGGAAAAATAAACAGTAATCCAATAATAGTTGGAAACTTTAATACCCCACTCTCAACAATGGATAGATCATCCAGACAGAGAATCAATAAGGAAACAGTGGATTTGAACAACACTATAGAACAAATAGACCTAGCAGATGTACACAGAACATTCTGTCCAACAGCAGAATACACAATCTTCTCAAGAGCACCTAGAACATTTTCTAGGACAGACCATATGTTAGGCCACAAAACAGGCCAGCAAATTCAAGAAGACTGAACTCATACCAGTAGTGTGAAACTAGGAATCAGTAATAAGAGGAAAACTGGAAAATTCACAAACACATAGAAATTAACATTTTCCTGAGCAACCAGTGGGTCAAAGAAGAAATTAGAGGAGAAATAAAAGTTTATTGAGACAAATGAAAATGGAAACACAACACACCAGAACTTATGGGATGCAGCAAAAGCAGTTCTAAGAGAGAAGTTCATTACAATAAATGCCTACATGAGAAGTAAGAAAGTTCTCAAACAACCTAACTGTATGCCGTAAGGAATTAGAAAAAGAAGAACAAATTGACCCCAAGGTTTGCAGAAGAAAGGAAATAAGACCAGCACGGAAATAGAGAATAGAAAAACAATAGAAAAGATAAACCAACTAAGAGTTCTTCTTTGAAAAGATAGAATTGACAAAATCCTAGCCAGACCAACCAAGGAAATAAGAGAAAAAAATTAAACAAATCAACAAAATTACAAATAGAAAAAGAAACATTACAGCTATTACCATAGAAATTCAAAGGAACACAAGAGACTGTTAGAACATAAATTAGTGCAGCCACTATGGAAAATAATATGGAGGAATCATTACAAAATTAAAAATAGAACTACCACATATGATCCTGCAATTCTGCTCCTAAGAACATAACCAAAGATACTGAAAACACTACCTCAAAAAAGATATCTTGTACCCTCATATGAGTTCATAACAGCATTACTGACTATAGCTGAGACATGTAAACAGTCTAAGTATCCATCAATAGATGAATGGATAAGGAAGGTATGGGGTGTAGGGTGGTGTGTGTGTGTGTGTGTGTGTGTGTGTACACAATGGAATGTCATTCAGCCATTAAAAAATGAAGAAATCCTACTATTTGGGACAACAACAATGGACCTTAAAAGTAATATGCTAAGTGAAATAAGACAAAAATAATCCTGTATGATCTCACTTATATGTGGAATCTTAAAACAGTAACAACTCATAGATAAAGAGCTCAGCCTTGTGGTTTCCAAAGGTGGGAGGCGGGAGGAGGGGGGATAAGAGGAAGGTGGTCAAAAGCTATAAATTTCCAGTTTAAGATAAATAAGCACTAGGGATGTAATGTACAACATAATGACTAGAGCTAACACTGCTGTATGGTATATAGGAAAGGTGTTAAGAGAGTAAATTCCAAGAGTTGTCATCATAAGAAAACAATTTTTTCTTTTATTCTTCTTTACTTTCCTTTTATCGTATCTATATGAGAAGACGGATGTTAGTTAAACCTATTGTGGTAATCATTTTACAATATATGTAAATGAAACCTTCATTCTGTGTGCCTTAAACTTACACAGTGATGCATGTGAATTATTTCTCAATAAAACTGAACAACAAAACTGTGTATCACTTCTATTCATTGAAAGAACACTGTGATAATCATAACTTCCTAGTAGCTGGTTAGAAAGATCTTTATTACAAGTCTGCCTAAACACTGCACTGCATGCCTAAAAAACACTGGGAGCAGATGATCAAATGTTTGTGTCATTTGGCAGTTAAATCTAAAAAGTTTAATCCAACGTCATTATCATAATTTGGTGAAATCCCAAAATGACACTAAGAATTTTGCTGAATAAAATAATCAAAAGAAATGCCTTAAGGTTTAAAATTACGGTTCCGGTCCTCGTAGTTAGGAAACTTAGTAGTTAATATACATAGCATATTTTTCTTTCAAATACATTGATCTGACTGAAATGCACTCTGTCAGTAAGATCTAAAAGCTGGATTTGTTTTGAATGTACTTGCTTGAGTCTTAGGCACTGACGATTTTCTAGCTTATAAGACACAAAGCATTCAAGAGCTCCAGCCTATTCTAGTGACTGAGATTTTAGCATAGTTTTAACAGTACATGTGCTTTATCTCTCTCCTGTAAGTGTGATCACATCCAATTACACCGCAGCTATGTGACTCAGTGCTGGGGTCTCTGTGACGTTCACAGTGTTGGTTGCAAATGAACCGTAAATTCCTTAGGAAAAATGGAGAGGAAAGGAGCGGCGGAAATTGAATTCTCATCATCTTTGCCATCAATAAACATTTACTGCGTACCTCCTATGTTCTGCAAACATTACCCCCATAGGAGCCATTTCAGTCCACACCATATCTCTTCTTTGAGTTGTTTTACGGCTACCCTTAAGGCTCAGCACAGGCCCAAAGACCTACAACCGATGTCTATTTTTACTATTTGTAGTTAGTGTCACAAGAGCATAAAGGTGAACATTACCAGTATAGACTTTTGGAGCTCACTGATATTTTCATAGATGATACATCTGAAAGGAAAACAGCATATAATGTGAAAGCTTTGAATTACGGTTGTTCAAAAACCAATGTGTGTGCTGTGGCCAGTGTCTGCAATATGCAATAAAGTGAAATGACTCATTATACCGAGGGTTATATTTTAATTGTCTTGTGTCCATTTTGTTTCACCCTCCATTTCTGCTGATTTAGCCTCATTCTTTTGTACAGAAACACAGAGCTGAAGCCGGATAGACTTTACGTTGAATCCTGTCTCCTGCCTGTATTATTTGAGAGGGGCCACTTCATCTCTATGAAATTTAACTTTCTGCTCTGGAAAATGTAAATAATATAACGAGGTTCATCAGGTTTTGTGAAAATTGGATGATACACGCAATATTCTAAGTATAGTGCCTGGCACATAGAAAATGTTCTCTAAATATTAACCAAAAATAAGTTAACAAAAGAATAACGTAAGGACAGCAGCCTCTGGAATCGTGCTGTCCAACACATTAGCCACCAGCTACATATGGTTAAATTTAAATAAATCAAATTTAAATTAGATGAAAAATTCTTTTTTTTTTTTTTTGGAAAATTCACGTCTTCAGTCTCACTAACGCATTTCAAATGCTGTATAGCCTCAAGTGACCAGTGGCTACCACACTGGACAGTGCTGCTCTAGAAGAATCTAGGCAAAGTGCAGTGAGGTAGCAGGAAGGAGGTTATGAAGAAGGATACAGTCGTCTCGTCCAGGAGAAACTGAGCTTTGCCAGCGAATGGTGACATCCTCCACAAATATGTGCAAAGAGGCCTTTGCTGTGGAAGTGAGGCTGGGGTCTGCAAGAAGCCCACTCGGTCTCTCCTCAGGGCCAGAAGCAGGGGAGGTATTGCAAGAGCTGAAGGGCTGAATCTAGAGGAGGGACCCTGGCCCAGGAGCTGGGGAGACAGAACCACAGGCCCTTCTCAAAGTCTACTCAGTTCTGCTGAACTGCCCTGCTCCACTGTGGAAGCCATTACAGGAGCATCCAGGGCCAAACGTATCTTCCTAAGGTGAGGCACTGAGGTGTGCTTTTCCATTATCTCATAATCTTGTTCCCACCACCAAATGAAAGCCGTGCTTACCATTCTTCCATTCTATTCCCAATCCGTCCCTGCTTAGCCAAACCCATTTTGCCAACTTTCGGCCGTAAGTGAGGTCAAGTCCAGGATGCATCAGACTATGTTGAGTCTGTCAAAATAGTGGAGAGCTGGGTGCTATTGCTTTATGTTTAACTTAATTAAAACACCCTAACACCACAATGCCAAAGTCATATGGTCACATAATCGCTTTCCAGATCCTCAATCTGAATGTGGTTGAAATGCGGTTTTAATTATAGGGCCGAGTTGCAAGGGAGAGAGCTGAACTTGTAAGGCCAGTGCTTTTCTGGTACGACCCCACTGTGTGGTATGACTCATTTCAAACCGCGTCAGGACCTCCAGAAACGAAAGCAACATAACTGGATTCAAAAAGACCTCCAGATGATTCTGATGTCCACCCTAATCCCCACCACACCCCTTGCCACTTACAATGGTTAAGGCAGAAGAAGGAATGAAGGCTTCAGAGTGAGAGACCGTGTTTTCTCTCACCTCCGTCGCCTTCTAGCTACGTGTTCCGAGCCGAGTAACTTGGTCTCCACAACCTCGGTTTTATCTATAATATGGGAACACCACCACCTTTGCCAGGTTGTGGCCATGATTATAAACAGTATACAGAAAACAACTGTCATAAAGATTCTCTCTGGGTTGCTGAGTCCGACAGATACAAATATATATGCCAATTCTCTTTCCAATGCTTGTTCTCCCACTTCTGAGCCTTACCACTTCTGTGAGCAGATATAATAGTTATCCATTGCTGCGTAACAAACTACCCGAGAATTTACAACCTTGAAACAATGTTAACGATCTCAGTTTCTATAGGCCTGGAACCTGGGTATGGCTTAGCGGGGTCCTCTGACTCAGGGACTCCCACGGGTCACCTCCACGTGCACCTGACGAGGGCCTGCCTCCAAGCTCTTTCCTGTGCCTGGAGGACTCTGTTGACAGGCTTCTATTCCTGGCGGGCTTTTGGACTAAGGCCCGATTTACTCACTGGCTGTTGGCCAGGGACCACCTGCAACTTGAAATATGTCTGCTTGCTTCCCCAGCGCGAGCAAGCAACAAGAGCCCTAAGGCGAAAGAACACGCTAGCAAAACATAGTGCCAACGAGAGGGGAGTCACAGAGTTAAACGCTAATCTTGGAACTGACATCCCATCACTTTTGCCACGTTCAGTTCCTTCGAATAAGGTCACCAGGTCAAGTCTGCACAAAAGAGAAGGAGATTACACAAGGGCACAAATACCAGGAGGTGAGAGCACTGGCTATCTTAGTAGTCAGCCTACCACAGGAGGGATATTTTTTCTCATCCTCTGTGGGTCCATTATGTGGAGTTTAGGCAATCTTTCCTAACAGGACTGTACCAGCTCCACAGCTGAAAGAATCACAGGGCCAAGCTTGGCTGTGATCAAATTGCTTTTAGTGAGCTGACGGGGGCAGAAAGGAGCCGCGATGATCCCAGAGACATGCTGACTGGGTGAGTGTTGCATTCCTAAGGAACACTGAACCGAGATCCACAACGTTTGTGTCTCTCGTGAACTTCATCTATGAGCTGCGATACAGCACATCGAATTTTGGCAGGGGAACAAAGTAAACCACGTACCACATACCTTATGGACAAGTCTTAACGTGGCCCCGGTTCTAACCTTTGTTTTAACTTCGTGCCAAGATATTTAATCTCCATTAAGAAGAGAATTCCCAGACGAGTTTCCAGATGAGTGTTCAGTGGACCAAGCTGCTACCTAACCTAATCTGGAATACCTTCACTAAACATGGGAAACAAATCTAAGGAAATGTTTGCAACCGCAGGAACGTGTGCTGGGGACTTTGCCTTCTCTGGATGCATTAAGAAATAAATGGTTTTAAAATGTTCAGCTAGACCCTTCGATTTTAACCTGTTTCAGCTCTGCTTTCCCTTTTCCCACCCAGCTTTGAGCAGCTTTCGAGTGTGTGCAGCCCGCCTCCTATTAGTGCAAAGGGGAGGCAGGGGGATCCCTTTCTGAATCACATTTGGTCATAGGCAATACGTGAATAAGAGATCTCATATTGTCTCCATGATCTGAAGGATGGATAGAACCAAGTGACCTGATTTTCCCATTTCTGTATCTCATTGTGAGTTAATGTCTCCATTATCACCCAACTTGCACCTTATTTTCGTGGTGGACTGGGAAGAACGCGAAGGCAGTTCAGAAGAATTAAGTCGCTAAAGTCCAGTCCTTTCTGCTTTGTCTATGAAAATGCATTTGGAGACCACTCCCTGGGTCTCTCACCACTCCCTGAACACACAAGACAAACTTGCTTCTTCCTCTTCTTCTTTTTTTTTTTTAATGTTTATTTATTTTTGAGAGACAGAGAGTTTGAGCACAAACAGGGGAGGGGCAGAGAGAGAGAGAGAGAGAGAGAGAGAGAGAGAGAATCTGAAGCAGGCTTCAGGCTCTGAGCTGTCAGCACAGAGCCTGACGTGGGGCTCGAACTCACAAGCCGTGAGATCATGACCTGAGCCCAAGTCAGACTCCTAACAGACTGAGCCAACCAGGCACCCCCAAACTTGCTTCTTCAAAAGGCTTCTCAGTTCTGTGGACCCCCTGCTCATCTTCCCACATGTAGCAAAAGGGCTTATACTCTGGGAAGTGTGATGATTTCTCCCGTCAAAATTCACAGATTCCCACTTCTGCCCCTGCTTCTACCTAGTTTGTACCCTCCTTGTATCCCTTGTTACAGATTTGTTAAATGTCTGTTTTTAAGAATTAGAAGAGGGGCGCCTGGGTGGCTCAGTAGGTTAAGCTTCTGACTTCGGCTCAGGTCATGACCTCACAGTCCGTGGGTTTGAGCCCCGCGTCAGGCTCTGTGCTGACAGCTCAGAGCCCGGAGCCTGCTTCGGATCCTGTGTCTCCCTCTCCCTCCCTGCCTCTCCCCACTCATGCTCTGTCTCTCTCAAAAAGAAATAAACATTAAATTTTTTTTAAAAAAGAACTAGAAGAAGAGAGTTTACAGTGAGTAGCATATTCTCAGTGGGGTCCGTAATCCAAGATAGGGGTCAGAGAACTGGCACAAAGGCTATAGTCTCAGTTTTTAATTGATGGTATACATCGATCCAGATGTAGCTGGATTGTGTCATTAAGTACGATATTAACACATGTCACTCAAGCAAATGAACATGCTCCTCTTGACTGACTCACTTAGTGGGAACGAGACCACACACCAGTTTGGGAGCTGTGCTCTTATAATTCTTCAGATTAAATCCGGGCTCATTTTTTACATAAAAAGAATACCAACCAAATATCAGAAAATAATTGTCTCATAAATCACATTTCCCATAGAACAGATTACAATGTAATTTAGACTTCACAAGCAGTGTCCAAAGGATTTGCTAAAGGCATTTTTACTAAAATAAGATTTCATCGTTTTCCCATTACCATTTCCTCAGGGTATGTTAAAAAAAAAAAAAAAAAAGAAAGAAAAGAAAAGAAAAAGGAAAAGAAAAGAAAAGAAAAGAAAAGAAAAGAAAAGAAAAGAAAGAAAAGAAAACACTGAATATTCAGAAATGAAGCAAAAAAAAAAAGAAGAAAGAAAAAGAAAACTGGTGGAAATAGGTTATAAAATGGCTGCTATCCTTTGTGCCGTTATCATTTGATATGTATAGAGAGCATTAGTGCGTTTATCCAAGTTCTGAAAAAGCAGTTATACGATTGTAAAAAGATTCTCAATGAAAGGATCCTTAGAAATGTATTACCTTACATCATAATAATTTTTCTGATGCCAGGCACTGTTCTAAACATTTTACATTTAATTACATTGAATCTGCCGATCTCATCGTATAGGTATTATTATCATCCTCATTTTGCAGATCTAGGAACTGTAAATGTATCATTTCATAGTCCTAAAAAAAAAACAAAACATCTTTCGGTGAGAATAGATTTCTAATGATGCAAAGAAATATATCCATATTTACTCTTTGCTTGTAGAGCTACCTGTGGTGATCCTGTCACTGATCACAGAAGCTGCCTTTCCATGGCTTGGGTTCTAAACAGATAATTTTACGTGTTTGAACAATCTTAATGACTCATATCCTTCCTTTCATCCTTCTGTTGCAATTCATCACTTTCTCTTCTTCAGTTCCCACTTTTATGTACACTGTCGATGTGATGGAGAGTAAAAGGTCCCTCTGTTCCCTGATAAAGCACATGGTCCCAGCAGACACCTGCACCCAATTATCTCTCAGGGCATGACTTTCACCAATACAGAAACCACTCGGAATTTTCTGTGAACGTCCTATATTTCTTTGGACCAGTACAAATGAATGAGTCAATAGTTATTTTTTAAAAAAAGAGAGAGATGGGGCGCCTGGGTGGCTCAGTCGGTTAAGCGTCCAACTTCGGCTCAGGTCATGATCTCGCGGTCCGTGAGTTCGAGCCCCGCATCAGGCTCTGTGCTGACAGCTCAGAGCCTGGAGCCCATTTCAGATTCTGTGTCTCTCTCTCTCTGCCCCTCCCCTGTTCATGCTCTGTCTCTCTCTGTCTCAAAAATAAATAAACGTTAAAAAAATTTTTTTTAAAAAAGAGAGAGATAAAGGAAGAGGATATCTGCAGAGTGATGTAAATTTTTAAGTGATTTTGAAGGGACAGTCATGAATGTTGATAGAGTATATGAAAACTGTGAACATTGGCATCTACTTTGTCAGTATCTCAATATTCCTATGGAACTGGTTGTTGGCTTTCTGTTATACATTCAAAAAGTAAAAGAAAAAAACTCAAGATCCCTGCAGAATTTTAAAGGGAAAATTACCTACAAGCAATAAAATAATAAATTAGACAATAGCAATATGTTAGAAGAGTTAGGGGAAATGTTTAAATAAGAAAAAGGCAGTAATAGTCTTCTAGATAATTCTGCATAAACAGCAGCATTCTCCAGGAATCCAGGAATAAAGTAGTTTTGCCCAGCACAAAGCTATATATGAATGAATGTCAAAATTAAAATATTTATGAGGTCTGCGTTTCTCCAGGCTAGAGCAATCTAATAAAGGGTATTGCCCCTTTCTGGGCCTCATTCGTTACTGTAGGACTTCCAGACTCCTGAAAAGTATAACCTGTGATTAGATTTGGGAGTCACCAGAGTATTTCTGGGACCTCTCAGTTATCAGGTAGCATCTTCTGCACCTCCTCTCTTACGGAGGTTATTGACCGGACATGCCAACCACTAAATTGCACAAAGGTCACGTGGCACTGCCATGCTGCTAGGGACACTGGTAAGATGGTTTGGTGTGCCCAGCAACCAGCACCATCATTGCTGCGGGAGATCCTGTGTTGTGTCGTCACTGTCCACTATTGCAGCGGCAGAACTATCCTGGAGAATGACTGGGGTGCTGTGTCTGCCTCTGGCTGTTGTTGAAACCTACTGGCTGAGGACTCCAATAAAGTTGGGACACAGACACCTTGAGGCCTGGGCCACTGGAAGGGTAGAGACCCCAATATGCTAGCGCTTCCTATATTCTTTCCATCTTTTAACAAACGAATAAAATGTTGTACCCTGAGCTAAATGGGAAAAGAACTCTTTCTCTTTTACTGAAGGTGCCAAGCTCAAAGCAGTTCCCAATGTCTCAGGGGCTATCTTGTGAAACTATTTCTTTCATTTTTGACCTAGCATCCTTTTCTCTCCCTTAAACTTAGACCATAGATCTACAAGGAAATAACTTGTAGGACAAATTCTAGTGATAGACATTGTGCTCTTTTCATTAAAAAAAAAATTCTACTCTTCTCTGAAAACTAGGACATTTTATGGGAACGTAATTCTGCCTCTTTTCCTCCCTTGAGATGAAACTTGCCCAGGAGACTTCATCATCTCTCATACAAATAAAATCTCAGTGGATCTGCTCTACCACTTAGACTTTCGGACATGCTGGGAATGAACAGTTGAAATTCAAAATGGGCAACTGCATTCTGCACTACAAGCAAAATACAGTGGTTTCAATGACTCCCAGTATGTCTCCCAGTAAAGAACAAATAGCCATGGGGCGCCTGGATGGCTCAGTTGGTTAAATGTCTGACTCTTGATTTTTGGCTCAGGTCATGATCTCATAATTCATGAGTTTGAGCCCCACATCAGGCTCTGTGATGACAAGCGCGAAGCCTCCTTGGGATTCTCTATCTCTGCCCCTTTCCTGCTCGTGCTCTCTCTCTATGAAAATAAATAAATAAACTTTAAAAACTTAAATTAAAAAAATAAGAATAAATTTCCATAAAGCAGAGCTTAATTGAAACTAGTGTTTGGTCAAATTCAGATGAACTGAGAAAATAACTTTATCAACCTATTTAGATGGACTCATTATTTACTTCAATTTTTTATGTGAATTTGACTGTCATTTTGGCAATCAGTAGACATGTTCTTAAAGATAGGTCAGTAGAAACCAAAATAAAGGCCAAATGTTTATCTATAATAATTTTTAAGCAAATATATGGCATGACATAAGATAACCTAAAGTATTGATGAAAAAAAAAACGTTGAATAGATAGAAAAGTTAAAAATACTCTTTGCATAAAGCCTTTCTGTATCACATACCTCCCATTCTGTCCATCCAGATCTAATCTCCACCCCTCTCCCCTGTATCTCTTCCCAGGGAGTCATACTGTATGGACTACACCAGTGAGCTCCCTTGCCTATTGGGCTTCTGGTTGAGTTTGGCCAACAGGGAGCCCCCTCAAGAGAGCAGAAGGAAAACAAAGAATAGGATAGGGTATTTACTTGGGTTATTTATTTGGGCTGTGCCTCTTACAAAGAAGTCTTGATTCTCATGGGATTCACTCATCAAGCAGCTGTTTCTGCCAACTCTTTCCTCTGCCCCATTCAGACCCAGGGCTGGTAACACTCCACACTGATACTAGCCTGGGTATACTGTGCAACCACTTGCAATTTCCCTATACTCTACCCACACATGTCATTAAAGGCTCTTCCAATTACCCAGTTTGAGTGTGCCATTTGTTTCTTGTCCTGACTGAAACATGCATTCTTTTTTTTTAAATTTTTTTAATGTTTTTATTTATTTTTGAGACAGAGAGAGACAGAGTATGACAGAGAGATTGGGAGAATCCGAAGCAGGCTCCAGGCTCTGAGCTGTCAGCACAGAGCCTGACGCGGGGCTTGAACTCACGGAGTGTGAGATTGTGACCTGAGCTGAAGTTGGACGCTTAACCGACTGAGCCACCTAGGTGCCCGAAACATGCATTCTTAAGAACATATATCTGAATACGAATCATGTAATATATTAAAATAGACCAAAGGTCTCTTCTCAACTGCTCTGGGTTTTGTTACCTATTTATTTGAGAAAGCAAGCAGGACACCTGAATTCTAGTCCCAGCTCTACCACTAACCAGCTTCAGGACCGTGAAGAATTCTCCAGAACCACTGTTTTCTTGAAAACAAAATAAAGGTGTTAGATTAAATGACCTCTAAGATCATTTCTAGTTCTGTGATCCTAGGAGGAACTAACAAATTTCTTCTGGCAGCTTCTGGCAGCTTCCAAGAATGAACAAGCCAATAAAAATAATTGCATAGACTCATAAGGATATTTTCATGTAACATCCCTATTTCTTAAGTGAGGAAATAGACACAGAATAGACAGACTTTTTCAAAGTCACTGGTGATAAGCAAACTCATCAGGACCTCAAAGTCATTGCTTTTATCCACTGCACTATGCCACTTCTCTCCACACTTGTTGGTTCAGCGTGTTATTGCCACACCCTTTCCTGTGCTTTGCACATACTGATGCCCCGTCTTTCTTATTTCCTGATCTCATTTGAAATACCAAATGATAATATTAGGGCTTCTCTAACAACCTGATCTGATTAAGTCTCTAACGGCGCCTTACCGTTGCTCTGCAGCGCTATCTCCCGTGTGCTGCCTTCACAGCACTTATCTCCAGATGTACTTAAATATTGTTTACTTGTTTCTGTTCTGTCCCCTTTCTCCATTAGACTGTAAGTTCCCCGGGACCAGGGGCATGTCTGTTTAATGTATAACTCTATACCCAGCATCCAGTAAAATGTCTGGAAAAATATAGGCACTCAGTAAAAGTATCTGTTAAATTCATCATTGAATGTGTTTTCCAGAACTGCAAACTAGGGTATGGGATGTCGTTGCCCAAATGCTATAATAAGAGAACGTTTTTAAATTTAAGCCCACAGTTCTTACATTTGAAGCGATCATCTCAAGACACTCTCTCCTTCCCTCTTTTCTCCTTTTCTCTACAGCCTTCCCTGATGGGAATGATTCAGAATGATGGGTGGTACCACCACCACCAAGAACCAGGGAGTCTTTGAAACAATGTGGTAGCATTTCAGGTGACACTATGTCTATGGAGATGCTACTGACATTTAGTACACCACAGATGGCAATCACATAAAACAAAAAATCGTCCTGCCCCAAATGCCCCAGGGGTCAATATTTTCTCCAAGATCTTCCTCAGATACCTCCGAGTCAACCCAAAAGGTACAAATCCATGATTACGTGAAGCATCATTAATTTTTAATGTTTCGGATAGTTAATGACCCTAACACATGCCATTAGCAAATGTCAGCTGACTGGCTGGCCTGAGGAACAAAGGGAGTCGTAAACGTTCCACCTCTATTCTCTTTTTCGAACTTCAGAGACTGATGGTTACACAGCAAGAATATCTCAAGTAGCGTATTGGCCTCTCTCACTGCAATTTTGCTTTGACTGCTACGTTTCACCCAAGTGATGTCCACACGTTGCTGCCTCCAAGAGACAGATGCAAATATCTATTGTTCGAGTCAGGATGTATTTTTACCTGAGAGCAACCTGCATTCTATTCAAAGCGGAGCTTCATTTTATTGTCGGTGAAGAGGCCAGTGATAAGTTGTGAGTGTACAAGTTGTTGGGAATATGAATAACTGACATTGAACATAAGTCCTTTTTATGGTCTCCATTCATTAGGGGAAAATCCAATCAGGCAGCACTGTTTTCATGTCATCAGGCTTGAAATATGGTTTGGAAATAAAAACATTGGCTTCTACTTGTCCTCAGCATGGATTTAAGTAAGTCAGGCCTTAAAACTATGAGATAGCGTGAAAATTAAAATAGTAGAGGCAATATTTCTACTTATATGAAGGGGAATAAAATAGAAAAGTCCATCAGGTTACCCAAAAGTAAGCCTGGTACATTTGTAGGCGTCCACTTTAAAATCACTTTTATCCACTTATTCATGCATTCGGGCATTTACTCAATCAACAGATTTTTATGGAGAACATATTTTGTGTCAGACACTAAAGGCTGGGTTGCTAGCAATGAAGAAAATGGGCACGGTCCCTTGACTCATAGAGATTACAGTAATCTCCGTGTTCTGTACCAGGAAAAAAAAAAAAACAACACAAAACACGAGTCACTACAAAATTAATGTATTAAATTCAATTGTAGGAATTTATCAAATGCAACTGTCAGGTCACATTATCCTAAGAGCAACCGTATAGGTCATTAAGATTGAACATGTTATCTCAGAGGCAGGAATGCTGACATCCTGGGAGGTGAAATGGCTTAGCTGAGTGTAATGAGAGGAAGCAGCCAGCCTGGGGCTCTTACCAGGTAAACACAGAGGAAGCAGAGAAGATCTTCATCCACACCTAAGGCTGACAGGACCACTAAAAGACAAAATACAACCGTGTGTGCACTTCAGCTAAAGTTAGGCTCATAGCTCATGTCATCTAAAGATTCTTGCCACTTGCTACAGCGTGGATGGAGCTAAGGTGTATTATGCTAAGCGAAATAAATCAATCAGAGAAAGATAAATATACAATTTCACTCATATGTGGAATTTAAGAAACAAAACAGATGAACATAGGGGAAGGGAAGCAAAAGTAAGATAAAAACAGAGAGGGGGGCAAACTGAAAGAGACTCTAAAATATAGAGAACAAACTGAGGGCTGCTGGAGGGGAGAGGAGTGGGAGGAAGGACTAAACGGGTGATGGGCACTAAGGAGGGCACTTGTTGCCATGAGCACTGGGTGTTATATGTAAGTGATGAATCATTAAATTCCACTCCTGAAACCATTATTACGCTATATTGGTTAACTAGCCTGGATTTAAATAAAATTAAAATTTTTTTTTAAAAAATTGGTGTATCTGAATAAAGAATATATGGTGGGGGGGGGGGGGCGGGGAGAAAGAACAATGGTCTTCGAAACCCAGGAGTTTTCCTTTTGTTTTTTTTTTTTTAATGTGACTTACTTAATGGTGGCTGTTTTCATTTGGTTTTGTTTATTAAGCCTTTTGGTTATACAACTATGGTTCGTTTGCTTCTTGGTTGGTTTTAGCAAGGCTCAAGTATGTTAGGGTTGGAAAAAGCCCTTTCTAGAAGCCAATGTGAAAAGAAAGGCTCCGTAGTATATGATTCTACTATACGACATTATGGGAAAGGCAAAACGATGGAGACAATAAAACAGTCAGTAGTTGCCAGAGTTTAGGAAGGATTATTAGGGCAGTGAAACTAATATATGTTACTCTAATGGTGGACCCATGTCCATTACACATTTGTCCAAACAAATGTTCGAGCCCCACATCAGGCTCTGTGCTGAGGGCACATGGAACCTGCTTGGGATTCTCTCTCTCCCTCTCTCTCTGCCCCTCCCCTGCTTGCGTTCTATCTCTCAAAATAAATAAACATTTTTTTAAAAAGGATGTACTGGGAGAGGGAAGAGCAAAAGCTAAGAGGGAGGATTTCTGGTTCCCTGAAGTTTTGGGTGGTTTTTTTTGGGGGGTGGGGGGAGTTGTTTTTTACTTCTAAATGTCCCCTGCCTTATGCCTGGAGAATACTGCGGTCAAGTTCTACCCAGCCCTTCTTAGCCGGCTCAGAGAGGCACACCGAGAAATAAAATTTCACAGGATAAGATTAGGTCTCAAATATTCATTTTCATCTTAATTTTTTTTTAAAGTAGGCTCCACACTGGGCATGGGGGCTTGAGCTCACAACCCTGAGATCAAGACCTGAGGTGAGATCAAGAGTCGGATGCTCAACTGAATGAGCCACGCAGGCTCCCCTCGTTTTCATTTTTAAAAGCCCTTAGGTCTTCTCCCTGAAATATTCTACCACTCTATTTATTGTTTCCTGGACTGGAGAATCAGGGTCTATGTGTGGTTCTGTCTATAATTCTGAATGTTTATCATCTCTATGCTACCACACAAAAATACACAGCTGATTTCATCCCTTTTACGGCTGGTGAATAGAGACGAGAAAGGTTGTGCCAATAACTAAAAGTATACGAGGACTGGTAAGTCCTGGGATCTTATGAATGTTCTTATGGAATGTTTTACTAGCTTTCTGCCAGAACTGGCATGCAGCATGGGAACCTTTCACTCCCTAAAGGTATTGTAATTTGTGGTATATATTTAATATTCTTTGTGCATTCTTTTGGGCAGATACAAAGTAAATATGGGAAATATTATTATCCTTCCCCTTTAAAATGAATTTAAGGAGTGTGTGCACATCTAAAGTAGAAATTTCTAGTTTATTGCTGTAACTTTTCAATACTTTCGACATTTCTAATGGTGAGTAATTTGGTGTGTGTATGTGTGTCTGATGCTCATTTAAGCATTCATAGCAGATGGATATGGAGGTAATGTTAAAATCTAGAGAATTCATCTTATGTTTATGAATATAAATTATTGTTTGTCCACAAATTAGTCAATTACTAAATAAAACGTACAAACCAACCAAATGTCTTCTATGTCAATTACCACATTTAAATTGCTCACCTACCTGAAACATTCAAAGGAGAGATCTCCAATTGGAAAATAGCTACACTGTTTTCCATTGTAAGATTAGCATTTTCCTTGAGTCAAGAGTTCATAGCATTTCCCAGCTTTCTCCCAAAGCTATCCTCATAAGGTGAGTCAAAGGAAAAAAAGATAAATGTGGACATTTTCAAGAAATCTGCTATCTCTGCAATCAAATTTCCTTTTTCTGAAATAACCATGCCCCCTCCTAACTCACAGACAAAACATGATGATTTAGGGGTTGAATGATTATATTCCAATGAAGTAGTGCCATTTGATTTCTAACTGCTTAAATTTCACATTTCTTATTTCCCAGCGGCATACAGCTCTTCATACACACACTGAATGTATGAGGGTACGCAATACCCTAAGATATAGCTAGCTGATAAAAAATGGAATATTCTAATCTCCCTGAAAAGAGGGAAGGGGTAAGAAAGGAGTCTAAAAAGTTCTAAAATGCTCCCCAAATATGAAGACTGATGCTTCCAAATACATATATTTTAGAATACTTCAAACAATTGATAGGGTTATTGGCTTTCCTCTTAAGCTCTGCTCATAGAAGATTCAGCCCCAACTACAGATCCCTGAATAATTTTCATATGTCTGAAAATGGCGGAATATTTTCTTAAAAGACGGCCTAAACAAAATCATGAGGTTTTTCAGTTTGTTAGCGTAAGAGCTGCTTTCCTTTCTGACTCAGTTTATCCCCACTTGATGGTGCATCCTCCCCCTTCAGATGTCAGTGATTATGAGAGTTGATAGGGGTTACTTTCTCTTTTCTATGATGTGGATTTTCCAGGGATCAGGCTAAAAGAGTAAGAGAGGTTAATGCGTGGGGCCAGAGGAGGTGTGTGTGTGCGGTCGAGCGTGTTGCATGAATATGAATATGTGGGTGTGTGCACAGTGTGAATGCATGTAGGTGTATATGTTGGGGGTGGGGTGTGAACATGCAATGAACACAGTAGACTTGGGAATCAGTCAGAGACAGATTTAAATCCCAGTCCCACTGCTTACAAGCTACAGGACCTTGTTGAACTTACATAGTTTCTCTGAGCCAAGGTTTCCTCATCTATAAACGGTACACCATTTAGTGTGGGCTATTGCTTTGTCTAAGCTTCCAAGAACCATCTGTAAGGGTAAATTCTGTGTGTCAAATTGCCTAGGCTACAGTGCCTAGTTGTTTGGACGAATACTAGTCCAGATGCTTCTGTGAAGGTATTTGTGTATATGATTAACAATTGCAACCAACTGACTTAAATAGATTACCTTCCAAATTATGGGTGGTCATAAGAACAAAGACTGAGGTTTCTCCCAAGGAGGAGGAGATCATTGTGCCTCAAGACTGCAGCATAGAAACCTTGCCTGAGTTTTCAGCCTACCAGTCAGATTTTGGGTCTGCCAGTCCCCACAATTACATGAATTAATTCCTTAAAAATAAAATCTCTCTCTCTCTTTCTCTCTGAACACACACACACACACACACACACACACACACACACACACAGACACACACACACACACACACACACATACACACTCACTCACAACATGGTTCTGTTTTCTGGAGAGCCCTGACTAACATACTATCTCATGTTGTTGCCATGGAAATGAAAGAAGTCCAGTATGGGGCTAGAATGCTGCACATGTTCGATAAATTTTGGTCCCTTACCCCATTACTCCCTCTCCCCCACCCCCAAAGTTACAGGAGATCCACTCATAAGGCAAATTCTGAAAGCAAACTGCCTTTGTCCTTTGGGCTTTGTAGGTAAGTTGGGAAGGGGGAAGAAGGAAACAAAGTCGCACAGGATGGGCTCTCTCACAGGAGCTTCCTGGGACAAAAAAAAAAAAAAAAATTCCAGTGTGTCATTTGCTATCTTTCAGCCCTAGGCTAGGCCTTATTCCACCAGAGGAGAGGGCTCTAAGCCTGGCTGGCATCATTATCTTTTAAATGAGAGCTACTGGCCTGATTTCTGGAAACCATCTCACATCAAACCCAGACCCAAACTGTGTTTCACTTGGGCTCTGGCCTCTCAAAAGCAATTGAAGAAAAGGGATTCAAAAATATCTCCACGAGAAGAAGCACTATAAAGTGAAGGTGAGGCTTTTCTTTGTCACTGAATGTGATAAAAATAATGCAATACTTTAAATACCATCACCACTCCTTACCAGAATTTCTAAGGGAGAAACTTAAACCAAAATCAGCTCAACTACAGAGTTGACACTATTCTCGTAAGAATATTGATACGGTCTTTTGTCTCAATAACCAGACATATAATTCACTCTCATCTCTCTCTAGAGTCCCTGAAACCTTCTAATATAGGTTAACTTGATTTCACTTGGGACGATGTTGAATTTTATGATCATGGCTTACGAAAACACAATCACAAACTTCAACAGTCAAATTAAACCAATTCATGATTTCAAAATTTTGGTGGCTTTCTTAACATATCGAAAAACCTATTTCCAAAGACATGTGTCTAGTTAAGATGTGGGGTACGGGGACAACTCACGCCCTATTAGCATGTAAGTTGGGCAAATCTTCCTGAAGAGCAGTTTGATAACATACACCAAAATGCAAAATGTGCATATGTTTTGACTCTATATTTTCACTTTGAGGACACGATTTAAAAGAAGGAAGACAAATATGCACTTATTTAGCTATTGGTTGAAGATTATTTCCATATTTTAACTATGCTACAGCTGTTCTTATGCATCTTCAATTTATGCAACTGGCATTAAGACTAATTCTAGAAACCATGCCCTAAATCAGGATTCCCTGAAGCCAGCAGTACAAAATGTGGGCATTCTTCCCTCCAAAGGACATTTGGCAACACCTGGAGACATTTGTGGTTGTCACAAATGGGGGAAGGAGCTATTAGCACTTAGAGGGTAGAGAGAAGGAATGCTGCTAAACGTCCTACGGTTTCCACAATAGTTACCTAATCAATTATACTTCAATTGAAAAAAAAATGGAAAAATTAGATGGCCCAAAATGGCAATAGTGCCGAAGTTGAGAAATACTGCCTTGAGCCTTGCATAAAAGTTATAATAAAGTCTTCTAATAATATTCCTTTACGGAATTAATTGTTATTTCAGTGGCCCAAATAATCCAATAGGACATGACACAGAAATAACTTCAAAGCTGAGACTATCTGTGCTCCTCATAATGTGAAGCATATCTCTCTTGCTCTTTGATAAGACACAGGAAACTTCAGACACAGTAACATCTTCAGATTAGTTCGGCATACCAAAGGCACTGAACAATTTACTTATGTTCCATTTGCAAAGTCAAAAATACCAAGCACAGATTCTTTAAGAATAGCCACATGTTCAGAAAAAATTGGCAAGTTATTTCCCCAAAGAGCTCAGACTAAACTATTAACCTGAGCATAAGATGATTAAAAGTTTGTTATATGTAAATTTCCCTAGACAAGATGCTTTAAGAACTACTATAGACTGAATGTTTGTGCCACCCCCAAATTCATATGTTAAAACCTAATCCTCAGTGTGATGGTATTTGGAGGTGGGGCCTTTTGCAGTTGGAGGCAATCAGGGCAAGACAGTTGAGACCTCATGAATGGGATTAGTGCTCTTAGGAAAAGAACCCCAGAGGGGCACCTGCGTAGCTCAGTCAGTTAAGCATCCGACTTTGGCTCAGGTCATGATCTCATGGTTTGTGAGTCTGAGCCCCCACGTCGGGCTCTGTGCTGACAGCTCAGAGCCTGGAGCCTGCTTTGGATTCTGTGTCTCCCTCTCTCTGTTCCTCCCCTGCTCGCACTCAGTCTCTCTCTCAAAAACAAATAAATATTTTTTTTAATTAAGGGAAAAAAAAACCCAGGGAGCTCCCTTGCCCTTTCCAACAGGTGCACGGACAGAGTAAAAAGACAGCCGACTATGAACCAGGGAGCAAATTCTCACCAGGCACCAAATCTACCTGTGCCTTGATCTTGGACTCCCCAGCATCCGGAACTGTGAGAAATAAATTTCTGTTGTTTACAGACCATTCAGTCTATGGTATTTGTTATAGCAGCCTCAACAGACTAAAAGCAAGCAGCAGCATTTACCCCCATTCTTATAAATTTTTGTGTGTACAAGATGGACGGTGACTCTGATATGACTTATTTCTAACTAGGATCTTTGGGGTCAAGATCCTTAACCAGTGGTTTGTCTGTGTGAATGTGTGTCTGTGTACATGCTTGTGTCCGTAAGTCTAACAATCACAGACTTGATGACATCGCTGAAGTAGGAGTTTACAAATGTGCTGTGTGACACCATTAGTGAGAAGCTTCATCCATCCTACAGAGAGAGGAAGGCTCAAATGCTTCTTGAGAGGAAAATGCTTCATGTTCTTGGAATTTTGTATTCTAGTATTCAGTATACATGCCATTAGAGATACTTGATTATTGAAAAGTATCTAGGCATTTTCCCAAGGCACATTTTAAGGAATTGTGGATTTAAAGGAGAAAAATCGTATTTACGCCAGCCAGGGCGCAAACCCACTAAAAGGTAGAAAGATATATTTTTTCCCTCAGAATTATATAATCAAGACACATCCTATCTCTACCAATGGTCATCAACACGATCTGAAGTTGATGTGGTTTTTCATAAAGCACTTATCCAAAGCCAACTCCTATCATGAATCAACCATCACTCTTTCCGCTTAGGAGAAAGACCTTTGCACAATTTGATGTTGCCCAGGCTTATGAGCAGTACAAATAATACATGTCCAGGTACTTCAAAAAGTGGCATTTCTCAAAACAATATTTAATGGCCATTTTTAATGGTTCTTCTCCCCTGGAATTTCTCAGCCATTTATGGAGTTCTAGAACTCCAGACATAACACTGTTCTTTTAATGATCTCCATGGCATGGGATCTGCAGAAGGTGAATTCACAGAAAGACTTCAAAGTCATACACTTTTGGATATAGCAAGGGCCGAAGTGAAAAAATAGGCAGAAAATAGCAACTTGCAATGTGAGCAAATATTTGAAAGTTTCTACCATGCATTTCTTCTACAAAAGCCTCTTCGGTTGCACAACAATGTGAATGTACTTAATGTTGCTGAATCGTGCACCTATAAATGATTAAAATGGGAAATGTTATGTTATGTACATTTTACCCAAAACATAAAAATACAAAATAAAAAGCCTAGTAGGAAAAGCCAATCCATGGAGTGAAAATTCTCAAGATGAGTCTCTTTTTAGAATTAGATTGTATTAAAATCTGAGTCTGTGCTATAATCTCAGTATCAACACCTGTTTCCTGACCTGTCTCTAACTTTGAAGGGCTGGCTGCGTATCCCACCAGAATGTCTTGTGTACTGGATGTCTCTTGTGCCTTTTCTCACACCCTCTTGGCTCAATTTTTTACCGCAAGCTGTCACTCAAGACCCACCTCAACGCAAGTGTAGCTTCGCGCACCTCTTCTCATCCGTACCACCCCCCCGCCACCACCACCACCACTTTCTACCCGATGGCTTCTCTGCTGCTACTGCCTGGTACACCTGTGGAAACCACTCAGACATTCTGATGCATGTGCCGTCTGGAAGTACGAGGGAGCCAACACCACACAGGAAATCAGGAAACTCTACCTAGCTCATTAGAGGCTCCCCAACATATAGCATATTTATATCTGTAGATGTATATGTTTATATATGCAGCACAGAATCTCTCTGGAAGGATACCCAAGGAATTGGTGACATTCTTATCTCCAGGAAATGTAATTGGGTGGCTGAAAGACAAGGGTGAAGAGAGAATTTTCAATGAATATTCTTTGGTGCCTTTTGAACCATGTGACTATATTGCTGATTTAAAAATTAAATAAAATTAAAATTGAAATACATAAAATTATCCTTCATTAATGTTAGGACATCTTATCTGATACAAGAAAACCTGAATATTCAGGTTGATTGCTGTCATATAGGTGGGGGAAAATAAATTAGATAGGCCACGGTTGTCACTTTGAGAAACTACCTTAAAAAGTCAAGCTTGTCACAGATTATCTGCCCATAAAGATGCTTTTTATAGAGGAAATAGCAGGAGAAGTTCAGAAAGCAATCATCACATTATCTTGGTCACATTTTAGACAGTACATGTCGGAAATGTTGGAATGAAACTGTTGGTTAGAAGCTATTTCTGCTGACCTCGAATTGCTTATATATCAAAGGTAGTAGAAAGGTGTGCATCATACATAAGACTCCTAAACTAACTGACAGAGGCAATTTGCTTTTCTGTGATATTTTATGCAGAAACCTTGATCTAGAAGCACATTCAGGTGAATCCGGACAAATTTTGTGAGATCATTTCAGAGGAATTCCTTGATTTGGGCAGACTTGAAAAATGGCCCAAAGGGCTTCTAACGCTATACCAAACTTTGGCTACAAAACAGATTTTCATATCACAAAATATGGAAACTCTGTCTACCTTCATGAAGTCTATTATAAACACAGGCGCTTTATTGATGGTTTCTGCCATGCTTCCAGCAAGCATGAGAAATGAAAATCTGTTTTGCAGGAAGATTAATCAATGACATTTCAAACAACCAGTTCAACCTTAGTGAATTTAATCTGCTATTCATATAATCTAGATATACAATGAAAACTTTCAGCAATGTTTTTGTGCATAAAACATGGGTATCATGTTTCATATTGCTTGAGGCAAATTTCTTGCTACATTTTTTGTACCATCCTTCTAAAAGTAGCATCCATTAACTGCAATTTTTCCATTTTTATACAGGAGAAAATAAGCTAGAAGATGGTTCTGGCTTGCCTTTCTCACTTAGTGTATCAGTACAGGAAAATATGTAAAGGTTTTCAACCTCCACGGCAGGCACCAAAAGAAGGGACCTGCTCCTTTGCATGTGGCTAAACCATGGGATGTGTGGTCCCTACTTCCCTTCTGCGTTTTGTTAATTAGATAGAGATTTATTCTTGGTCAAATTACAAGATCAAATGTGAGTTAAATCAAATTAAAGAAAAATGATAAAACTACGCACTCTTAAGCACAATAGAAAGGCATAAGAACCACCACACAATGCAGCTACTCTAAAAATTACACTATTGGTGGCTGTCCCAAGTGTTTGTCCACAATAATTCATAAGAAATACCATCACATGCTGGAAGATAGCATAATTAAGATTGCCTGTTGGCATTGCCCTGCATAATATAATTTGTTTATTCAGAAGCTCCACTTTGTCTTCTGAAGGTTGATTCAAGAGCTTCTTAATCCGACAAGATATGGTTTATTATGTTTTCCTTTGTAATGAATATTGGAATAGCTAATGTAGGGACTGATTCTTTATTGAAAACAATATATTACAGGGAAAAACTCTTATTCTGCCTGTGAGAGCAATCTGGTGTGGGTTTATTAACCATCTAAATTTGATCTTCTCATGAAGCTAATCTTTAATTGTCCAACAAGTACATGTAAGGTCTTTTATACCAAAATAAAAAAAAAGTGACTATTTTAAGCTAAACACTTATTAAGTATCAAAAGCAACGAACCTCACTTAGTACTTAATAGGCCTTATATTTACTGAAACCTGAAACTCTAGGTTATTACCACTTATATAACATTAAACTTAGTGCTTATGTGAGAGCATGACAGAGGTGACATTGGCCAAATTTAAAAACTCCCCATTAGAAATTGCCTACTGGTCAACAAGGGACGTTTTAGAACTACCTGGAGAGGCGCAAAACTAAAGGAAGTTTCTGGGGTGGTTTAGAAAGTAAGTCCTGGAATTCTAGGGATGAAACGTTTAATTCTGAAACATCAATTCCCCTTCCCCGACTCGACACTACTATGGAAGAACACCGTTTTTCGTGCTAGATACGTCTTTCCTGGACTCCTCCTAACATCCATTTTCTTTCTTCACCATTCCGACAATCCATAATTTCCCTAGGAACAATGAGAAGTTTTTGGTTTTTTGTTTGTTTGTTTGTTTGTTCACAAAAATAGTGTCTGTTCAATTCCAAAATAATCAAGGCACTTTTCTGGCAAATAAATCAGTCTCTTATTCAACCGAATCAAATCTGTGATGTCATGTTAACAACAACAACAACATCATTGGTGATGATATTTAATTATTTGACCTTTCATTGGGTAATTTTAGAGGTTGAAGAGACAAACTATGAGTCTATGTCTTCAACTCCTAACCCAGATCAAATTTATTCTCAGTGCAACCTTGGAGGGGACCAGATGAAACACCAACGAGCTATTTCAAGGATCATGTTCTGGAGTAAATTTTTTTTTAAATTTTTTTTTAACGTTTATTTATATTTGAGACAGAGAGACACAGAGCATGAACGGGGGAGGGTCACAGAGAGAGGGAGACACAGAATCCGAAACAGGCTCCAGGCTCTGAGCTGTCAGCACAGAGCCCGATGCGGGGCTCGAACCCACGGACCGTGAGATCATGACCTGAGCCAAAGTCGGACGCTTAACCGACCGAGCCACCCAGGTGTCCCCTGGAGTAAATTTTAAGGAGTGAAGAATCTGAACTATTTTTGTTTCAGAACTTACCTGGAGCACCTTTAAACTATGAACACATCTTTTTTTTTTTTAATTTTTTTTTTAACTTTTATTTATTTTTGAGACAGAGAGAGACAGAGCATGAACAGGGGAGGGGCAGAGAGAGAGGGAGACACAGAATCTGAAACGGGCTCCAGGCTCTGAGCTGTCAGCACAGAGGCCGACGCGGGGCTCGAACTCACGGACGGCGAGATCATGACCTGAGCTGAAGTCGGATGCTTAACTGACTGAGCCACCCAGGTGCCCCCGAACACATCTTATCCATGCACTTGTTCAAAACATTCTTCTATTGGTGACTCTCGGTAGCAGACAATCCCCCCAGGAGCTACTCTGGGCATGTTAAACATGACGGACCTGACAATACATGGAATGAAAAATGGCAGGCTGACCCTCCAGGTGAAATCGATCTGTTCCTTTAAACTTTGAAGCTTAAAGAGTTATTTGTCATTTTCACTCACTCTGCAGGTATGGAATTCTCTTGTAACAGTGTACAGGGTCAAAGCTTTGGTCACTGTGCAATACTCTATTTCTTTTCCTACTGCAGGGATGCAAGAACTCAACATGACTTATAGCCCAGGCAGTAACCAAAATGACAACATGTAAGAAAGAATAAATCGACTGACCCCAGAGCTCAGCATCCATCTCAGAGATTTACAGTAGGGACCATGAAGAGATATCTAGTAAGCCAAGAAGTACTCCTAGACTCCTTGAATTTATGGTATTCTTCACTGCAACCCACCTAAGAAATTGGGGTTGAAACAAGCATTGTCTTCTATTCCCCCACATACTACAGTAATTGTGGTAATGGTAGTCATGCTCTCGGTAGTAAGAGCAATAATTGTCATAGAAACATTGCAGCCTGATATTCTTAGAGTTCTATAATAGATTTGACTACAACTTTCTAAAGAAGGCTGAATGAATCTAACTGAAAAAAGAACAATCAGCCTATTCTATGTGTGGTAAAGTCTCTTTTTCCCCCTGTTATACTGAGATATCATTGACACACAGCACCATAAAAGTTCAAGGAATATAGCATAGTGACTAGACTTTCATATATTGTGAAGTGATGATCACAGTAAGTTCAGTTAACACACAGATACCAAAACAAAGCAAAACAAAATGAAACAAAATAAAGAACAAAAAACAAAAAACCATCAAACACAAAAAAGGAAAGAAAGAAAGAAAGAAAGAAAGAAAGAAAGAAAGAAAGAAAGAAAAAGGAAGGAAGGAAGGAAGGAAGGAAGGAAGGAAGGAAGGAAGGAAAAAATTTTTTTTCCTTGTGATGAGAATTCTTAGGATCTATTCTTTTAAAGTCTCTTGCCAAGAGGAAAAAGGAAAAAGCTTTAGGTGCTGCAGAACAAATTAGTGAGGCCAAGCAAAGAATTTGGATGGCCAAGCAAAAAATGTATGCCCTTAATTAACTATCCAAACTTGAGTTATTTATTGAAACTCCCTGGCTCTCAATTTTATCATTCTCTCAGTGAGAGATTAAATGACATCTAATTTCCATCTCAACTCAGAAATTCTAAGATTCTATGATTAAATACATCAGCAAAAAAAAAATGAGTGAATATTATTTTCTCACCAAAATTACTGCCAAGCCTACATTTCACACTTTTGTATAAACACAAAGAGCTATTTTTTTTTCATATTTAACCCTGAGTTAATACTTGAGAAGGTGCTTGACCAAGACTATCAGATACATTTATTTCCTCGTAGGGTGACCAGCAGTTAAAACAGGACTGTCTTAGTTTTACAACTCAAAGGCCCATGTCCCAGAAATCTCTTCTTAATCCTGGACAAACCAGGAAGGCTAGTCACCCCATGTCACCACGTCACTGCTACTGTCACTCTGACCCACAGCCTATAGGAACTAATTCCCCTCAACCAGAAGATTCCATTCCACCCAGTTAGTGATTTCATTTCAACCAAGAAAGACTTTATATAAGGAACCGCCATTTAGATTTGTGGTTCTATTTCTCACCTGCCATCTAATGGGCCTGAAAAGGACATTGGCCAGATACTTGCCTACTGAGAATACATTCCTGTAGTGGACCTGAAATCCTGCTATAATGCCCCGACCTCTTATCTATGGGTTTAACAACCCGCCACACCCTTCCCCCCTTCCCACGAGAGGGTTATGCCTGCCATTTGTACTCCCTGATGAAGGCCAGAGTCTTCTTTTGAACCAGTTCAACTTCTCATCTGACAGTGAGTTCCACTACTCCCCTCATTTCTGTACAACAACCCCCAGACCTGGCTCTCCTCTCACTATTCCAAACCTCCCATTAGTTCCTGAAAGAGAATCCAGGCCAGCCCAGATCAAGCTGAGATGAACTTGTTTGAGCAAGCAGCCACCTCTGCAACCACCACTGGTTCTTCTCAGTCCTGGTCTCTCCATTCTCCCACTGGCTTACAGTATTGTTGGAGATGCCAGCCCAAGCCACAGCCAAGCTTGGCGACATTTGGATATGGCCCTGTCATCTTAAGCATGACATGCCTCATATTTGACTCCTTCAGCTTTAATTTACTGCTGAAATCTGTCACGACATAGGTGGTATTAGTGTCCAAGGCCCTGCTTCTCCCCCCACGTTGGTATCAGCTATGCCTCAGTGTTGTTAGAACACAGCCACCGAAAGGATTAAATCGGTAAGAGAAGGCGATTGCTAACGCACACGAGTCTCTTCAGACACTTAATGGACAATTAGAATTGTGTGCAATTTCAAATATACTTGTATTCTATTATTTTAATATGGAAATACTGTTATAGATGAGGAGTCATGATCTTCACCTTCAAAGGACACCTTCCAGGGGATACTGGGTATGAATCAGATCTTCTGTCTTTGCCAGTTGCTAGACAATCAGGAGAATTGTTTGAATCTAATTCACACTTCCTGGTGGAGCTCTTCAATCCTAAGTAGCAGGCCCCAGGAATAACGAGAACAAGCCCCATGAGGAGCTAAGACCTCCCCTACCCAGTTAAGACAGTGGCCAGGCTGCAACCTTTAGGAAAACAGATCCTCGCTCTAAGCTAAGACATGCACCTCATTCAAGGCCCAGTCAGATGCGGAAGGAGATGAAAAGCACAAAGGTAGGTACTGTCCAGTAGCCCTTTCCCCAAGAGCAATGACAAGACAGGATTCATGTGACTAAAAGGCAAATCTCAGAGTCAAAAGACCTGTACTTGCTCCCTGCTGGTAGGGGAATGCCACATGGATTGGGGAGTCTGGGGTAAAGAAGACAGACAGAGGCAAATTAAGTAGCAACGGAGAGGTGAGTGGTCAGGAGGCAGGAAGCCAAGAGCTGCTGGAGCTAGAAACTGCTGAAGACGCAAGTTGGCGGCAACTCTGAGAGAGATGATGGGAACCAACCAAGTCAGAGCAGCAACCAGCTGAGTCAGAGCAAAGCTGAGCTCTGTCTGCACAAGACAAAGCCAGACTGGGACCCAAAGAGATGTCACAGGGGTGACTCACTAACACGACAGGGGACCACGGAGATGCGGAGTTCATGGGTCTGCTTTCCCATTATGATGTCACTCTTTAAACTCTGGACAAAAGGCACACATTGGTTAGTTCTTGTTCCAGCTTTGCGTCACTTTTCATGTGTCAGAAGAATTAGGTGTGTGAAACCACATCAGTGACCAACCAGATATGTAGGGAGCAAACTACCATATCTCCAAGACCGTACAGTCAAGGACAGCGGAACAAAACAGTAGCTACAGCGACTTATACCCACTGAAGATTACACAGAAGGTGATGGAATTTGGCCAGACTCGCTTTGCAGATAGCTGTCACTGCTGCTATTGAATTTCGGGTGTGTGAGATGGAGTACAGGAGAGACAGTTGGCTTAGAAAAGGAAAGTGTCTTTCTCTACTGATCTTCCAGTTATTTCTGCCATGCCCCCCTACCCTAACAAGAAAACAAAACCCGAAAAACAATCCACATTGGAATAAGAAACTTGAAAAAAGAGTTAAGGAACCAAAAGCCAAGATAATGATATGCCACTCATAAATTATAAAATACTAGACATCACCTAAATGTTTAGGGACTCAGTTCCTTTATCTATAAAATGAGGGGGGGGGGAGTGAGGTCGCTTTTTCAATTTTATCATAAATGTAAAATAAGAAAGTGAAATGTGAAGAAAGTTTAGGTGCTACAAATATACACTACAATTGTGACCGCATAAGGATAATGTGAGACATTTTTTAATCTCTATTTTATTTCTCTCTTACTTCATTTCTTCCTTGTTTCTCTTTTTACGTCTCTACCGAAGCGTATAGGGAATACGCTACTTTCAGGTTGAAAAGCCTTCCAAAAGCAATAAAATATGAAGAAGTACAGAGAAGCCAAAAGGAATGTCAGGCTAATCAGAAATGCTATTTATTAAGAGCAATTGCTGGCTAATGTCTGCACACTTATCGCTGACGGAAGATTAGCATTAGCTCAAAAGCATGAAGACATTACCAACAGCCCTTCCTCTGTTTTCCTTCTTATCTTTCCCACGTTGTACGTTTTGCTTTGCTCTCCCTTCAAAATGGTGTCATTTTCCTGATTTTCAGCCAAGTAAGTCTTCTGTCCTTATGTATCGAATTTAATTCGATACACTTGATTATACATAAAAAACATTACTAAAACAGATTTCATTTTAAAATGTCTACATAATACAGTGGCTATGTCTATTATTCATCAGAGACTCCATCTAATGGAGACAAATTCTGAAGCCACTGTTCTGGCCTTATAGCTTTCTTTACACTCTTTTTCTATGAAAAAGAAAGAGGACAAGGGAAAGTAGAATGGAGAGAAATTGGGGGTGGCTGGCTTGTTGGTGGAGTATGTGACTCTTGATCTCAGGGTTGTAGGTCTGAGCCCCATGCTGGGTGTAAAAATTACTTAAAAAATAAAAAAATTTAAAAATAATAATAAATACATGGAGACGAATCAGAACATTGAAAATATTAGATTTATTTTCATTTAAAAATCGAAGATGTCTTATGCTATGCACTGAATATTTGTTTTCCCATAAAATTCATATGTTCAAATCTCATCCCCAATGTAATGGTATTTGGGAGTGGGTCCTGTGGGGATGATTAAGTCATAAGGGTGGAGTCCTCAGGAATGGGATCGGTGCCCTTATAAAAGAGGCCACTGAGAGACCCCTTGCCTTTCCACCATGTGAGGAAACAGTAAGAAGGTGCTGTCTATGAACAAGGAATCAGACACTCACCAGATACTGAATATGCCAGCATGATGATCTTGGACTTTCAAGCTTCCAGAACTGTGAGAATTAAATTGCTATTGTTCAGAAACCACCCAGTCTATGGTATTTTGTTTTAGGAACCTGAATAGACTAAGACATTCTGGAATCCCTTCACTCTCCATTTCCTATATCCAACTGGTCAATACACCTATCTTTTAAATATACGTCCACTCTAGCCCTTCCCTCGGTTGCTGCCTCTTCCAAATCCTCATAATCATACCATCGACTCTGCCAGTATAGTGGTGTCATGCAAGATTCCCAAATCTGCATAATCCTAACTCTTATAATACTCTTGTAACTGCTTCATTCTCTTAGCCCTCCATTCTTTCAGTCCAGCCTATAACTGTCCTTAGGCTTCTCTGTTTAAAAGCTTCCAATGGTGGGGTACCTGGCTGGCTCGGTCAGTGGAGCATGCAACTCTTGATCTCGGAGTTGTGAGTTTCAGCCACACGTTGGGTGTAGAGATTCCTTAAAAAGAAAATATTTTTTAAAAGCCTCCAATGGTTCCTTGTAGTTTACAGACTGACATCAAATATCTAGAGCTCACCCCCAGATCATACATCTTTAACACTTTTTCACTACGCATCCTTCTCTTCAATCAAAGGGGACTATTTGTAAATTATCACCAGAGCATGATTTTTAAAAATGAAATCTCATTAAAAAATCATTTTAGAATTATTATATGGTTTGAAGTTTGAAGATTAGTTTTTCATGTAAAATTCCTTATGTTCAGGAAATTACTATTGTCCTCATAGAACTTAAGAGTTAGGGAGAAAAACATTACCAAGGTGTGCTCGCTTATTTCTTTCATTTTTTCAATAAACATTTACACGGTGTTCATCATGCGTCCCTTATAGTGCTTGGTGCAGCAGACCAAGTGAATGGTCGCTGCCAAATGGAACTGTTAAGGGATGTCTTGTAGAAGAAACAGAAATCCATGTAAGGCCCTGTAGATAGCAGGGATAAAGAACATTCCAAATGAAACGTTACAAGCATGCACACGTATGAGGGACAGGTTGAAGAATGACATGATTATAATGGGTATAGTGTGTTGGAAAACGTAAACTTAGTATAGAATGCCAAGGTCTAGTACCACCTAAACGTAAAGGAATTTTTATAGTAACTTTTTGAGATAAGAGTCATTATTATCTGATTGGGGGTGGATCAAAGTTAAGGATAAGCTTCATGATATATCATAAATATTTAATGGGCCACCTTCTGCATCTAGGCATGACAGGGTTCCTCGTGTAGAGGATTTTTGGTGAAGCACATGTATGGAGAAAGAAGAAGCAAGAAGAAGGAATATCCCTAAATTAGGGTGTATGTAAATATCTTCAAGTATTTGGATCTTACACGAGAGACAAAATGGTACCCTGAATGGCTTCTTTGATGGCATCATTTGTTCTCTCTACCAGAAGATGTGTTGATAATATTAATCTTTTGGGACTGACTGACTGACTGACTTACTGGGTCAAACCATTTCTTTTAGGATTGGAGTTGAGTTTCAGCAATAATTTATTTTGAGAGCATACTAATTATTTATTTTCATGTTACTTTTGGAGTAGCAGAACAAAAATAGTTTCAAAATAGTTGAGGAACAGAGAATGCAGAAACAGACTCAGACATTTCTGTTCAGTTGAGTTGCAACAACCGGCAGAGAGTAGGAAACACTTGACAATAAACAAGGAATAACTACTGACATCCTCAAAGCCATGGACAGATCTCAAAAATAATATGATGAGTGAAAGAAACCAGGCACAGAAAACAATATATTGCACAATCCTATTTATATGAAGTCTGAGAATAGTCGAAACTAATCTATAGTGATAGAAATCAGATCAGCATTTTTCCTTGAGTAGGGAGTAAACATTGAGCATATGGAGACGCCAGGAAGTTTCTGGGGCAAGGAGAATGTTGTATATCTTACATGGTATATCCTAGTTTCCTAGGGCCACCATCACTAAGTATCACAAACTGAGTGGCTTAAACAGCGGAAATTTACTGTCTCATTATTCTGGAGGCTGGAAATCTAAAATCAAGGGGTCAGCGGAATCATGTTTCCCTGGAAGGCACCAACGGTTCTGACCCAAGCCTTTCTTCAAGTTTGGGTGTTGTTTGGCTTCTGGAAATGTAACTTCAATCTTCATAGGACATTCTCTCTGTGTGCATACCCCTGTGTTCAAATTTATTCTTTTTATAAAGTTAACTGTAATATTAAATTAGGGCCTACCCAAACGACTTTATTTGAACTTGACCACTTCTGTAAAGACTCTCCAAATATGGTCACATTCTAAGGTACTAGGGTTTAGGACTCCAATATATCTCTTTTGGGGGGAGGGGAGCACAATTCAACTCATAGCCCATGGCTTGTACATTTGGCACAACTCATAGAACTGTACACTTAAAATGTGTGCATTAGGCTGCCTGTAAATTATAGTCCAATAAAGTTGATTTTGAAAAATTGGACATGTCTGAAAATTCTGACATGTAAAATGCATATTAGAAACTTGCGTTCTTCTCTAAGCACAATAGTGTGCTAAAAGGACAAACCTTGATTTTGTTCTGCATCCTTCAACTATATTAGAGCCGGCATATTAAAATCAGCAAAAAGACGCCCATTCATCCTGTGCATAACATTAACCAACTCTTGTTGAATGCTGCTTATATTTCATGCAAACCAAGTGATTTCCTGATAAAGAACCGACTTTAAAAACATAGGAATGTGAATCGTGTTAATGCTGAAGCAATAAAAAGAGTGACCATAATTTAGAATTCCAAATGATTTTAAGCCACTCTGCTTTGGTCTCATCCTTGGCATGCAATGTTGAAGACGGCTGCACTTCGGTGGGAGGAAATCTCACCCTGGAATGAATTGTTGGGAACTCCATAAATCCAGAGACTTGCAGAATGAAAAGCCCTCTTAGCGGCCAAGAAGAATACCTTCTTTTTAGGGAGGTTAGGTGGTTTGCCCAAGGTCACATGGCTAATGAGAGGTAAAATGGAGACTGGAAACCACATTTCCTGACAATTTAACCGATGTTCATTCCAAACCCCTGCTCTGTCCACACTCAGTTCTTGTTATGCTCTGGGTGAAATGCAAAGGAAAGAAGCATTTAACCTGATCATCACAGAAAGGAGGGGACAGAATTTCATGCCCAAGAATGTCAAACCCTAATTTCTTTGTATGATGAAAATGCAAGACTGGAAGAAAACAATACTCCAAAACTGAATAAATTATATTGCTTATATTTGGATATGTCTTTACTGTGGATATACAGTTTTTCAAGAAATTCCTGTCATGTGGAGTTACCTGATGTGTGAAAGCTTGAAAACACAGATAATTTTTGTCTTCAATGGTTCTCAGACTACAATTTAAGTATATTTGTAAGAATTCGTATCTTTAGTTAATTAAGATACACTCATATTTTTCTTTCACTTATAGAATGTTCTTACCTTGAAACCTAATGGAGCCACAGACAAAGGATGTCACAATCTTTCTAAAACTCACAAAGCTAAGTGAAATGTATTTTATTTACCACACTAAGTAACATTTTTAATATGGGAAGGATAGTAGCCGCAAAATAAATCATCTGACGATCTAGTAATTTGTAACATGATCTCTGTGTATCCCATATACGTATACTTGTATTCATTCTTTCATTTGTTCAACAAAAAGTTGCTGAGCACTTATTATGGGTCCGGTTCCTCACTGTGCGTTTTTAAAACATAAAAATGTAAAATGTTTAAAATGTTCTTTCTGTTTCCTTATCAGAAATAGTCCCTTGGACCATCACAACTGCTAGAAGAAGATAACTCCAGGCCATCTGTCAAATGCTTACTATTCTCAAAACTCTCCTTGGGGAAGATCCAACTCTGGCTCGCCTCACCAGCAATAATTTAATTTTTCCCAGTCTTAAAATGTTCGAGGTGCCCCAGACACAACAAAGAAATAAAATAAGCCTCTGACTCTAAGAAGCTTACATTCCATTGGAAGAAACAACAACAAACACATACATATATAATTTAACGTTAGGCAGTAAAAAGTTCAGAAAGATAGCTGGGAGCAGGTGAGGAGTTAGTATTCAAATACAGTGGTCTAGGAAGTCCTCTGAGTAGGTGGCATTTTCACAGAGACCTGAATAAAATAATAAAGTAAGTCTGTACGGATTTTGTCAAAAAGCACTGTAGCCAAAGGACAGAGCAAGGGTGAAAATCTAGGTCCAAACATATCTAGGGTGTTCAAGGAATGGGAAGACCCGTGTGGCTAAGGTGCATGGGAAAGGGGGAGCATGGCAGAAACACAGGGCCTTGTCTTTGTATTTAGTGGTCAGTGTCATGCAAAGTCTTTTGGAAAGTTCTGAGATAAGAAGGGACATAATCTGACTGGCATTTCTAAAAGGTCTCTTTGTTTTCTGTATGCAAACTAGACTCTAGGACAGCAACCAGAGTGGAAAAGCAGTTATAAGGCTTTTGTTGACACTCCAGGCAAAGGCTTTGACCAGGGCAATAACGACAAGGAGCTTAGAAGTAGTTGGATTTTAGACATATTTCAGAGACAGAGCCAGAGGATGCATAAATGTATTTTGGGCATAAGGGGAAAGAGCCATGATAGTTGGGCTTGAGCAAGCAGGTGAGGGGTGGTGTCATTTGCCGAAACGAGAAATCCTGGAGAGAGGAGGAAATCAGTGTTCAGTTTGGGGTCCTGGTAAGTTTGAGACATTCACTAGGCGTCTAAACAGAGATGTCTAACAGTTGGACACTTGAGACTGCAGTTCAGGGAGAGCTCACAGCTAGAAAGAAAGATTGGAGAAACACCATTCTATTGATAATTTTTAAAACCACAGGATTGATGAGGGCACCTGCAAAATGAGTGTCTATTCAGAAAGAAGAGAGCCAAAGACGGAGTCCTGAGTTTTTTGTTTTTGCTTTTTTTTTTTTAATTTTTTTAACGTTTTATTTATTTTTGAGACAGGGAGAGACAGAGCATGAACAGGGGAGGGTCAGAGAGAGGGAGACACGAATCTGAAACAGGCTCCAGGCTCTGAGCTGTCAGCACAGAGCCCGACGCGGGGCTCGAACTCACGGACCGCGAGATCATGACCTGAGCCGGAGTCAGAGGCTTAACCGACTGAGCCACCCAGGCGCCCCCAGAGTCCTGAGTTTTTAACAGGATCTTACAGACATGGAAGGCCAGGAAGAGTCAGCAAAGGAGTCTGATAAGGAATCTCTAAGGAAGAAGCAGGAAAATTAGAAAATGTGAGAGCCGAGAAGGCAACCGAAGTATTTTGAGATGGACAAAATTATCAACTGAGTCAGACATGGTTGAGAGAACAAGATAAGGACTAAACATTCATTGCATGGAAATCAAGCTGGAGAGCATTAATGGCCTCCATGAACAATACAGGGACAATGCCTGAACAGAGTGGATACCAGGGAGCGTGGAAGGTGATGGTAATGTAGCCAACGAGGATAAAAACATCTTCCAGGAATTTTGCTATAAAGAACAGAGATGTGTGGCAGTAGCTGAAGCCTGTTTATGTATCCCAGAGTTTCTGGTTACAGCTATAAAATAGCTTCCGCCCTATAATCAATTTAATGTCCACAGGTGGGGGTTTCTAAATGTGCAGGCCTTCTCTTAAATTATAAATTTTAATTTTAATAATAGCCAGAATAAAACTAATTGAAGCTCGGGGTGCACTTTCCATATTATCTGGAAATGTTCAGCAGGAAAAAGTGCTGAGAAATGCAAAGCAACATTCACTTTCATTTAAGCTACCCAGCGTCTTAGAGTTCTTCTGGAGCTCTCAGAGGGCATAACCAATTACTGTGCATACCAAAACTCAATAAATTCCAGTTGGAATGACTTTTATGCCACCAAATCCAGAGAAATTAAGGTTTAAAGGAACGCCAAAAGAAAATATCTGAGATTGCCTACCGATCAGGACTCTGCCAAGAAATCTTAATGGCCTTGTTCCTAAAGTGTAGTATTAAGTAAGCCAAAGCGACTACTTGGGCAATTTGGGTAAGAAACATCTAAAACGAAATCTGTAAAAGCTAGAAAACTGAAACTGAATTAACCAACGAAGAGATGGATAGATGGTGGGAATTCTCCTACATTCTTATCTCACTGTTTATGGATTTCTTTACCAGCCATGGCGGGGGGGGGGGGGGGACCCTTTCCAAAATGTTGCATCAGTTCGCCACGTAATCGTTTGGGTTTCTTTTCCCTGAGTCTGGCAACATTTGCAAGAGCATTTCCTTTAATTAAAATAATCTTGGCTCTGCACCCTGAGGAAACGTGCCCCCTCCATACACTCAAAATTCCCATCTTCTGGAGACAAGAGAAAACCTCACGTCCTCAAAGTAACACCCCATCTCCCCAGCCTCCGCACATCACTCAGAAGCCACGGAGGGGGTGTCCTCACTCCTCACTACCTTTCCCTATTTGAAGACTCAACGCCACTCTGCCTTGAGACTGCCAGGAGTCATCACATGATAGCTGTTTGCACTATTTATATGCATCATCCCAAGAGGCCCAGATTCCCAGGCAACTCTTCACCTCTTTAAGGTATCCGTATGCTCGAGTCTGTCCCAATCCCTGACTCTTCCCCAACTCTTGAAACTCTTCCATGTGCCCTTATCCCCCAAACACCCAACCACCTCAACCTTTCCCCGGGGCTTTATCGCCCTTCTTAGTTTAACCAGTATCAATCTTGTGAGGGCATGGTGCGCCTCAAGCCCCCTCAAGGTTGGTTGTCTTCTCCCACAGCCCTAAATGGGGATCTTGACAAGTGTCTTCTCTGTTTCTCATTGCCACTTCCACACCCTTGTATGCTTCCTAAGAAACCCAGCTTTGAATTTCTCTTGTTTTGCAAACAAACCCACAGCATCCAGCTCACTGTTACTCTCTTTCCAAAACCACTGCTACCACTCATCCCGCTGATTTCAATATTCATATGAATGATTTTTTTAACACCACGGGCTCTTGGCTCATTAAACTCCTCTCGCCCATAGTCACAATTTCAACAATGCCTCAGCCACACACTCCCATGGCCGTAACCCAGGACTGTCATAATAAAGAAACGCAACTCCCCCTTGATCTCAATTTCAAAACTTCATTTCTCTGACATACAACAATCCCTCTGCTCCAATGAATCTTCCTTCCTTTAACCTTGCCCCCTCTCCACTCATTCCCCAACTGTCTCTGTTTTCCTCCTTACCTAAATGTAAAGTCCATTTCAATCATTAGAGAACCTCCCTTGTGAACACTCCCAATCCCTGACTCCCCTCTTATCTCACTGCACTCATTGAGCAAAACTTGAACCCTGGTCAAATGCATCTCTCTACTTTATCTACACTTCCATCTATGCAACTAAGTGTGGCTCGAGTGAAATGTGCAAACATGCTGGTTAGTCTCATTTTAAATGTATGACTTCAAATTTCAAGTAAGCTTTTATTGATGTCCCCAAATTGTGTCACATTTCCTTAGGCCACTCACACTCCCATGTATTAAATGATTATAAGATACCTCCTCCTCTCTCTCTCTGAACCTTCCACACCTTCTTACCCTTTCACACTGCCAAATGATGACCTTTCTTTTCACCTCACTGATAATATAATTGAAAGAGAACTTCTTTAAGTTCCCACCACCACTACATTGACCCACCCACCAGCATTGGCCCCTATACACTGACTTTGCTGCTATTATTGTGGTTGATGGGATCAAGCCCCGAGTTGGGCTCTGTGCTGACAGAAAGGAGCCAGCTTGGGATTCTCTGTCTCCCTCTCTCTCTCTCTCTGCCCCCCCCTCAAATAAATAAACTTAAAAAAAAAATAAAGCAGTCTGTTTTCTTTTCTTTTCTTTTTTTTTTTTTAACCAGCAAAAAGAAGTTCATTTAAGAATAACAGATAATTGCAATTTGGGACATGCAAACTATGGCAAAATCATAGATAAGTCCGACAAACAAAAAAGAAGAATGTTATTTTATGGAGAAGAAGGAGGAAGTTGAGAGGGGTTGTTTTGAATGAAAGTCCGTTGCAGAAAAGCAAGAGTTCATGGTGATAATAGTTTCTCCTCTGCTGAGCTGCAAGGATAGTCAATTTTTCTAGGAAATGCAATATACATCTTTCCCTGTTAGGTCCTGTATTTGATGTTTTTTCTGTTGAGGTTCTTCTGTTGGGGTCCATAACTGACCATTCTCCCTCTAGTTGACATTGGGTGACCCAGCTCCCCTTTCCAGCCTCCCCTTCTAACCTCCGGGGTCCATGGTAGCGAGGTTTCCCTTTAGTAATTTTCACAAGGCCAATGGGGAGCCCAGCAGAAATCTGAAGTGGGGAAGAGAGTGAGGCTAGTCTCTTTTTCGCTCCTTTCCCGTGCTTCTTTCCGGCAGTGTTGCAGGTCCTATATCCCTCAACCTCGGGGTACAGCTCCTGTCAGGCAGATTTCCAACACAGTTGTTTGTTACTCCAAGTTCTAATAACCACTTACCAGTCACCCGCTCAGGCTCAGTGATGATCATAGGGCTCTACTGTCTCTAGTTGCTGAACACTATACCATTCTTGGCCATTTCCCTACAACCTGTGCACTTCTCTAAACACTACATCGTTCTTTGTCATTTCCCCTACAACCCATGCACATCTCTGTAAATAATCACTTTTGTCAACTCTCCTCAAAATATCCCATTTGATTGAAACATTGGTCTCCTGCTCAGACTGATGCAGGGCCTTTGCATATGCTCTATTTCCTCTACCTGCAGCACTCTTCCCCACATCACTCACTCACTCCCAAGCCTCGGTCTTTGGTCAAACGTCACCTTCTCAGTGAGGCTTTCCCTGTAATACGGATTTAGACTTGCACTTCTCACCTTCTTTTTCCTGTACGTTTTCCCGACTTTATTTTTTTTCTCTGGCACTTTGAAAGTGCCAAGACCTCGTTCCCGCCTCTTGATCGTCACATGGAAGCACCTTCTTCATATCTCAGAAACTCTGCCACCCCTCTTGATGGATACGATGGGCAGAATCACACCAGAAGGTAAAGTTCCCCTCTACTCTATCAACTATTCACTAATTTATTTTATTTATGGCTTTCTCCCTCCCCCCACTAGGTGCTAAAGTCCCTGAAGGCAGAAATTTTTGTTTGGTTTTATTCACAGTGCCTAGCTGTAAGAAGTTATCATAGAATAAACATTTTTTTTTAATGCATGCAAAACTAAAACAGAAACAACAAACCGAAAGCCCTCCTAAACCCCCAGAGAGTTAAGAGAGCTTGAAAATCTTGCCAAATCTTGTGAAATTACTCTGTGATGAGTTTAGCCTTATCCAAAATCAGGTGAGTCATTTAACTAGAGATTTTATTGAGTCTCACCACCGGTGACTTAAGATTCCTATTTGAACAGGTAAAATTTAGAAAGACAGATTTGCCCTTCAAACTCCACTTTTAAAGTAAATGTTAAAGTCCATAAATCATTTCAGTTGCTTAATTAGACATAAAGCCAGGTCTCAGAAGTATACAGCAGGAACAGTTTTAGTTTGATAAGTGTGATTACTCAGTGTTTTCTATCTCCTGGCAGTGTATCGATCCTCTATTTTGCGAGTTTGCAGGGAAAAGTAATTTTTTACTCAAGTAATTTTGCATGGATGAATCCCAACACCTCGGTGCAGTCAAATTCCCGACAGATGTCGAAAAGCCAACAGCCCTGCCTTTCTCTCAGCCTTTGGATCTGTAATTCTCTGTACCATCTTCTTGCTCCCTTAGTTCATTTTTCTTTCATTGCAATTAGGAAAGTTTTATTCTTTTGTGAATGAAGCCCTCTTGACATCAGCTCACCCAAGATGCAGGTACATAAACCATAAATAATTTAAAGTTAAAAGAGCTGTCACTCTGACGATTTCACTTGCACCTTCCTTTTAATATCTAAAGTGACTCCCGTTGCATATGCCAATATCAAACTGACAAATAGCAACCAATATGGCAGAACAATCATTTTCTTCCAGCTCCACAGGAGAATTCATAATTCCTTGATTTATTAGGATGGAATGTGTTTGTGTACATGATAGGGGCCTGCACATAATAATCTGAAGTGGATTCTTAATACGTAACTAACTGCTCAACAGTTAAAATTACTGGTTGCCATATATCATGTTAATTTTCATTTATTGTTTATTAAAAAGGCATTTTTATTCATTGCTAGAAAGGCGGGATACACAGAAATGCAAACTGAGGGAAAATAACAGTCACTCTTACTCCCATATGGCAGACATGGAGATCTGTCACTCAGATTCCTTTTCAAAGAAGAAATCGCTGCCCAGCTTCAAGGAGCATGCCTGCCTGACAGCCCCCAACTGTTAACTCCTTCAGCGTCTGCCTCAGCTTTGAGGCGGAGGTCCTGCTCATCTCAGAGCAACCCCTCATCAATGACTGAGTAAGGCATGGGGGCCAAATTCATGATAACCAAAATTAAGGGGTGATGCGAAAGCCTAGCCATACCCACCCAATGCAACGCCTTCTGACAGGCAAACTTTGCTCCAGAACTCCTACTAGCCCACTGGCGACTGTCTGCATCACAGTGTGATAGGTCCCCTGCGTAATTCTCCTTCCTTTCCTTTTTCCTTAACAGGTGTTACTCCCCACTAATCTCTTTAAGTTGTGGTAAAATACACATAACATACAGTTTACCTTATTAGCCATTTTTAAGTATGCAATTCATTCATCTTAAGTATATTCACACTGTTGAGCAACCAACCTTCGTAGCTTTCACCTTGCAGAAATAAACCTCTGTACCCATTAAACAACAATTGCCCATCCCGCCCTCCCCCAGGCCCTGCGAACCACAGGGCCTGTTTTCTATGAATTTGTTTCTTTCTGTTTCTGTGAATTTGACTACTCCGCATACCTTACGCAAGTGTAATCATTTAGTATCTTTTTTGTGTGACCAGCTTATTTCACTTAATATAATGTAGCATGTTTGAAAATTTCCTTCCCTTTTTAAGCTAAACAATAGTACGGTATGTACATAGAATATTTTGTTTGCCCATTCATGGTCTATGGACACTGGGGCTGCTTTCACCTTTTGGTTATTGTGAATAATGCTGCTATGGACACGGACACAGAAATGCAAAGATTTCATTGATACTCTTCTTCCAGCTCTCTTGGATACATACCCAGAAATGGAAAGGCTGTATCATATGGTAAGTATATTTTTAGGTTTTTGAGGAGCTACCATATCGTTTTCCATAGCGTTGCATTCCCATAACAGTGCACAAGGGTTTTATTTTCTCCACATCCTCATAAACACATTTCTCCACATCCTCATCAACATTTGTTATTAATTTATTGATGGATTCATAGTAGTCATCCTAACGACTACGAGGCTGTATCTCATTGTGGGTTTGATTTGCATTTCCCTAATGATGAGTGATGTTGAACACCTTTCAATATACTTGCTGGGCATCTGGATGTCTTCTTTGGAGAATTGTCTATTCAAGTTCTTTGCCCATTTTTAATAGTATTACTTGTTTGTTGTTACTGTTATTGAGTTGTAGGAATTATTTATATATTTTAGATGCTAACTTAATATCAAACATATAATTTGCACATATTTTCTCCTGTTCTATTGGTTGCTTTTTTGCCCTGATGATTGTGTCCTTTGATACACAAAGGTTTTTGATTTTGTTGGAGTCCAATTTATCCATTTTTCTTTTTATTGCCTGTGCTTTCGGTGTCATATCTAAGAACCATCATCAGATCCAATGCTATCAACCTTTCCCCCTGTTTTCTCCTAAGGGTTTTGTAGTTTTAAGTCTTATATTTAGGTCTGTGATCCATTTTGAATTAATTTTTGTATATGGTAAGGGTCCAACTTTTTTATTTTACGTGTGGATTTCAGTTTTCCCCAGCGCCATTTGTTGAATCCTCAGTAATCCTTTGGCACTCTTAACTGTGTCACAATGTCTGCTTCCCAGATAACCCAAACTGAACCAGAGGTAGCAACTGCTAAGAGTTTGTATGTATCCTTCTAGTCCTGTCCCTATTTCTCCCTCTCTCCCTACACACACACACACACACACACACACACAAACACACACAGTTATATATGCTGCTCTTTAAAAATAACAATATATTGTGCTGTTTCATTATGTATTTTCAGCAGCATCAAGTTTAAAAACTCTGTAGCGACTCATTCTGTGGATGTACCATTATTTACTCAACCAATACATTATTTTTAATGGACCATATACTTAAATTTTATTTTTTAAAAATTCTGTTTCCTTTAGAAAATTGGCTTATGAAAAAACTCTATGCTTGAATTGCGGAAAAAAGGTTTATTGGTAACTTACTTGATTATGTTCCAATTATTCTTGTTTTCACTCTTCCTTTACATGCTTTTGTGAAAAATACGCAAAAATACATTTTTGGCTTCCGTGCATTACATAAAAATAGAATTTGCTAGGGGCGCCTGGGTGGCTTAGTCGGTTAAGCAGCCGACTTCAGCTCAGGTCATGATCTCGCAGTCGTGAGTTCGAGCCCCGCGTCGGGCTCTGTGCTGACCGCTCAGAGCCTGGAGCCTGTTTCGGATTCTGTGTCTCCCTCTCTCTCTGACCCTCCCCCATTCATGCTCTGTCTCTCTCTGTCTCAAAAATAAATAAACGTTAAAAAAAATAGAATTTGCTAGATCCTTCATGTGATGCTTCATGAGATCTAAGAACATGCTTCATCGAAGTCTGCTTAGAGGTGACGGGTTTTAATTTCTCAAGGGCAAAGCTATTCAGTGCTACTAATATTGCATTTGACCTCAAGGCTGACCAATGCTAAGAAACCCATCCTCCAGCAACCTCCAAGCTCTCTTTGCCCCAGAACTCCTAAACCCAGGAACTTACTGATTTTACTGGCTGCTATAACGCTGAAAGATTCCTGACACCAGGGCAGGAGCAACCATAGGCAGAGAAAAGCCACGGAAGACAGAAAAATAAGCTCCCCTTAGCCTTTTGCTGGCTCTGTGACTCTAGCCACAGCCCTTACGTATTTTGAGCCCTGTTTTCCCCATCTGTAAATTAGCAGTAGTAATTACCTTCTCTTCAATGTTGTTATGAGCTTCAAATAAGGTGCCATGTTGGAAAGTAATATATAAATAAAATGCATAAAACAAATTTTGGTTGTTATTCTTAATAATTAGTAAGTATGGTGCAAGTAAGCAAGTAACTAGCGATGTCAGCACCCTGAGCTTCCTGGGAAAACAGGAGACGGGGCAAACTTCAATTCTTAACTGTAACCAACAACTCACCACAGCTGGTCACATTTTCGCCAAACTGTGCTAAGGCTCCCAAACACTACTTATTGATCGACTGACCTACAGGTTTCAGCTCAATCAGGGCCAGCTCTTAAGTTACCATTGAGTATCCACAGGAGCCAGTGTGAAGATTTTGTTCATTCAGTGGTGCATTCAGTGGTGCCCAGCTAGAGCACCAAAGTCCGCTTACCAGAATAACCTTGGATTCCAACAGGGTCAGCATAAGCCCCCGCCAGAACAAGCAAAATGGTTCCAGGCCATTTGACGTTGCCTAAGAGTGAAGTCACTGGCACTCAGATGTGAACAGTGCCGACTGCTGCACTTACCCTCGGGAAAAATGAAAGTCTGCATACAAGTACCAAAAGGCAGAGCCAACCTGGTAATCTACATCTTCCAGCATCCTCTGTCTCTGAGGTATAAAAAAACGACTCCATCTGAGGAAGTGTCCCCACCCACTTTACCCCTGCTATCTCCACTCCCTCCCCACCCACCCCCATTGCAATCAAATGCTTCTGAAATCAATGAACTCCACCTTATTTAAAGTCTTTAACTTGTGAACATAAAGATGAAGATAATGTTCACGGTGGTCCCTCTATAAGATTGTAAGTGCCCGTGCCCCTACTCTAGTTAAGAGAGGGAGAAGCTATTTCCTGATCCTTGTCTGGAAACACCTGAACTAGGACATTGTTCAGTCTTTCACTCAAGAGAGTGAGAGCTGGAATCGAGGACACAGACTGCTTCGAAGGGAGGAATCAAGACTTCTGGGAATAGAGAGTCAGTTTGACATTGCTAATAACTCTGGATACTGCAGTGTGTCAAACAGGCATCCCGGTCCAGCTCAAAATCTTCTGCCGGCAGTACTGTGGTAGGGGCTGCTAACACTAACTTACTGAAAGAAAACAAATGTATTGGTGGTGAATTAAAAATCAGAACTTCTATTCTCCAAGTCCTATGCTTCATTAGATAGAAAAAAAGAGAGGTGAAGGAGGAAAGAAAGAAAACAAAAACTATTTTATACTTAAAGAGGTAATATTTGTGCAGGTTGCAAGCCTGAATAAAGCTAAAAGGATATATATAAATAGCACCCCTCCTCCCCTATCTCACATGCATGTTTGAAACAAGTCAGCACTCTATCTCTGAGGTTTCCCAGCATAATCGTTATTCAAGAATCATCTTTCCTTGGAGTTTCCTGGAGTCCGTCCCTCCCAAATCATTTCCACAGCCCCTCCCAAAAATCCTTCCCGTGACCCCAACCTGCTCTTAGCCACCATTGCACGCCTCCCTTGCCTACACCTGGGCTGTTCTTTGGAACAAAGAAATCTTTTGAACAATGAGCCTGATACCATCAAATAAAATGGACATATTTCTGTTCTTACCTTACTTGTCCTTGTTGTGATATTGTCCATTGTTGCCCATTTCCTCAATCTGGAATCCCTCCTGGGTCTGGGATCTCTCTCTCCTCACTTTATTCCTATTTCTCCTTCTGTTTCCTCTCAGACTCTTTTTGCAGGTTTTCTTCCTCTTGTAAATCTACTAAATGTTCAGTTTCCATGGTTCTACCCTAAGCTCTCTGCTCTAATTAGTCTACCAACCATCCCTTGGTCAATTACCCGTGTTTATGTGCTAACAGTTAGTTGTCCTCTAGCTCACAGCCCTCTATGGCGCTTCAATCCTGTACATCCAACTGCCGATGTTCTACAAGCCCCTCAAACTCAACACATCTGAACCCTTCCAAGCCTAGTATACCTATATTTCTGCAAATGGCCCTACCTTCCACCCAGTTACCATGGCCATAAACCTCACAAACATTCATTCTTTTACTTCTTCTTCCACATCCCGTTAGTCACCATCCCACAAATTATATCTTCTTCATTTGTCTCAAAATCATCTTTTCCCTCATCTCCACTACTGTCGTTCCAGTTCCCACTCCCATCATTTCCCTCCAGATTTAGTGAAATTGTGTGCTAACTCATCGCCCTGTGCCGATTCTGCCACTCTTCCCTCGGCCTCTTTTCTAGGCACCACTGATAATGGTGATGAAAAGTTCCAGAATTTTGAATTAGAGGTCTGAGAACCCTGAGAATCCCCACATCCCTATGGGAAGTTGTCTAAATTTCTGTTTCCTAAACATTAGAATGAGCCTAATCATACTTTCCCTAATAATAACTTAATTAGTTATTTTTCTTTCCTGATTATAATCCTAAAATTGCTTTCCAGAGCACCCAGAATAAGTTCAGACCCTTCATTTTAATTTCTATGAACTTCATAATTTGGCCTCTGCCCACCTTTAACTTCATCTCCTTAATCATCCCCACATGCCATCTCTTCCCTGGACACATGGGACCACTGTAGTTTCCAAAACATACCCTATTGTACTCTCAGCATCTCCACACTGCTATCACACCTCTATGTAAAATGCCTTTCTTGAGGTACCTGGGTGGCTCAGTCGGTTAAGCATCAGACTTCAGCTCAGGTCATAATCTCACAGTCCATGAGGTTTGAGCCCCATATTGGTATCTCTGCTGTCAGCACTGAGCCTGGAGCCTGCTTCGGATCCTCTGTCCCCTCCCCCCTCTGCCCCTCCCCCACTCACGTGAGTTCTGTCTCTCTCTCTCTCTCAAAAATAAATATTTTAAAAAAATAATAAATAAAATGCATGTCTCCTTTTTATCAGCTAGAAGGTTCCTATTCATTCTTTAAAATTCAGACCAAATCTCAGACTCCTGGCAATGTCCTCTTTTCCCCACGGTCTCATTTACAGCCTCCTCCATATTTTGGGGAACAGCTCCTTGGGTATATCTACATCTTCTTGTAGCCATATTAAAGCTTTTATCACCTTGTTCTATTTGTACCGCTCAGCCAGACTGTCTCCCCCTGCCGCCCCCCCCAACACAACCCAGTGCCATCTACTCTGTCATGTCTGTCTCTTCACCTCATTGTGTATCTGACACATTTGTAAGGGCTCAGTACAAGTAGATGAATGAAAAAAAGAACGAAGGAATGGAGTAACAAAAAGTTAAGAATGAATGGATAAAAGAAGGGAAAACAGCTATCTCTCACCATGCTAAAGTCTCTGGGCATTTTTTTTCCTTCAGCTTCTGAAAACCCGTAGACCCCATTATCCTGCCACAAGAGGTGTTTTAACTTCTCGTGTAGAGTCCGTGACTTCATCTCCCTGCAGACAATCTCCCAGGCAGCTCTGTTCTGGCGCTCCCCACTGAATCAAATCCCTGCCTCCAGCCTTTTGTATCCACTGTGATCTGCAAATCTTCATCCTAACAAACGATCCGTTAGTAATTTGGAGAGAATTATTCCTTCGACTTCTTAGAGCACCCTTACGATGAGAAGAACAAAGACAACCTGTAAAAGGAGCTAGAGACAGGAATTTATGCTTTCCTTGTATTATTCCTCAGTAACTCAGGGATTCATTGAACCAACACATTTTGGGCACCTGCTCTTTGCCTACAGTGCATTCTGCACAAGAAATACACAAGTTGATAAGCCAAGGTCTTCACTTCACAAGGAGCTCACAAATTAACCTATCTTTCAACTAACATTGCTTTGAGTGCCTGTTGTATGCCAGGCACTGTACTAAGTATTGGGAAAATAGCAGTGAACAAAACAGAAAAGTTTCCTGCTCTCATGGCAGTGACACTCTAGTAAGGAAAGCAGACAATAAATACTTGGGCTGCTCTAAGGATACAAAATGAAAAGGAGCAAAGGTGGACATTGGGAGATCAGTTATCCACTCGAGGTTGTCCAGTCAAGAGGCAATTGGACATTTCTTAGCACAGGGTTGTAACAGTGGTGAAAACTTCTGAATTCTGTAAAACCAACTGGATCTGCTGAAAGATTGGATATGAGCTATAATAAGAAAAATGGGTCAATCTTGACACCAAGTATTTTGTCTGCATCCCTGGGAGAAAAGAATTGCCTACACTTGAGTTTCAAAACTCAGCATGAGGAATAGGTTTTTTTCAGTGAAATAAGAAGCAAGATCATGATCTGAGAGTAAAATGGAGAGGAGATTTAGAAGTTGAGAAGAAAGAAAGGAGAACCAATTGGGAAAGTATTTAATTGTCTATGCCCCCTGTGGTTTGAAGGTTAGGGGAAGATGAACAATAAAATGTTTAATTTTAGATGTGGTGCGTTTGAGATGCCTAGAAATAATAACAGCAAACATTTATACAGTAACCACTATAAGAGGTAATCCCAAAAAGATGTATAATGCAAACTTAAATCAGGATGTGTTGTGTTGGTGGAGTTATAACAGTGATGTAATATATAAGGTAGGTGTTCAGGACATCGTTCTCCTGCATTAGAGTTAAGAGGGGGGAACATCCTGTATTTTAGAAAAGAACTGTTTTATTTTTTTGTGGATTAGGATAAAGGATCACCCATCCTTTAAGAGTATTATGCTTCTTTTTTATTTTAAAAAATTTTTTTTTCAACGTTTTTCATTTATTTTTGGGACAGAGAGAGACAGAGCATGAACGGGGGAGGGGCAGAGAGAGAGGGAGATACAGAATCGGAAACAGGCTCCAGGCTCCGAGCCATCAGCCCAGAGCCCGACGACGCGGGGCTCGAACTCACGGACCGCGAGATCGTGACCTGGCTGAAGTCGGACGCTTAACCGACTGCGCCACCCAGGCGCCCCAAGAGTATTATGCTTCTTAACGGAAGTAGGAGCCATAGATCTTGAGTAATGGTTTATGTAGTAGAAATAAATGAACATTCACAGACAGCAGAGAAAAATTAACTCCTCTCTGAAGGGACATTGGTTTATTGCACATCCAGATTTATTAACCCTTTAGCCTCAGTTTTAAAAACTGTGGAAAGCACAGCTCTCAGTTCGCTTCCCAGAAGAACAGAATGTGTCTCAAATGCTTATCATCTCTATTTTGATCAAGGGAAGCACTTTTTAAACAGTAGATTTTATGGTTCATTTGTATGCTGATGGAAATGATATGGCGAGAGGGAAAATTGATGATGCAGGAGAACAGAAGACCTGGGGTAACAGACAAAATGGGAACTAATGATAAAGTAGAGGAAATGGCTATAGATGAAATGAGGGAGGGCCGATCCACCACGGTTATTGGAGTTAAGGCAAAGAAAGAAGTATTAGATTTACTAGCAGAACATGTCAGATTCCCTTTTAATTGCTTTCAAGTTTCAGTGAAATAAAAATCAAGGTTGAGACTGAGAAATGGAGCAGTGACGTTGGAGGCTTTAGAAGAGAGCGAAAGTTATGAATAGCTGCCTGGGAGAGTTTTTAATTCTCTGCCCTCTCTGTGGAATATGTACTGCAGAAGACCCTATCAAAATCTAAATTTGGTTAATCCCATCTTCCCTAAAACCTAAGCCTTTTGGATAGGTCAGGAAGTGAGGACCTCACACAAGATGGATGAATACTGATTACTTCCATGGGAATTTTGGACCTGGAAATGAGAGAGTCAATCTCCCTTGAAAGGCTTGATTTGTGGAGACATAAATCCTTGTTTCAAGCCATGAGAAAATGAGAAGCATGTCTGTGGGGGCCTTGTGAATGGGCGACTGGCCACTAACAGTATGATAGGAGGGATTCAGGAAAGTGAGCCTTGAGCAAAACATCTTCCCTGATTCACCAGCTGTGGTTTATGAAAGTCCACAGTGAGAGTGAAAGGGTACCCCCATTTATTTACAGAGTACCGTCTAGAAGTCTAACCCCAAGCTAGGTGTCTTTAAAATATTATCTCATCTAGATAGTCCATCAGCACTGCAAAAAAAGCTCATTCTTCCAAAAACCATGGAAGAAATATCTCTTCCCAAAATGTGTATGTCCAAAATAGTATTGTTTGCTCCAGCATTAGGTGGAAGTGACATTAATTGTAAAAACCATATTTAGAAATGTTAAAATTACAATTTAGTGACTGAAAAAAAAAAATCAGTGAGCCAGCAAATGAATACCTGAACTGGAGACCAAGACATTGGAAATAGGATTGGGGGCAGAGGACAGAGGGCTTGGAGTCAAGTGCAAGTCCCAAAAGGCACAACAACAGACAGGGGGAATCAGATTTAAAAAAAAAAAAAAAAAGGCTTGAAAGCTGTAGGCAGCTATTGAAATAAACTTGTCCAGGCAGATAAAACATGTCTGGGAAAGAGAGAGACTGGTTCATGGAAATGCCTATTAAGGGAATCACTTAGTTATGTCCTTAGTTATGAGAATTTCAAGAAAGATCTGCCTGGACTCAGATTAGGAGCCAGTGCAGAAAAAAAAAAATGCAACACAGAGTAAATGCCTATGAAAGCCAGCGCTCTATTCCATGGAAAGGTTTTTATTTCCAGCTAGAATAAATATGAGGATGTTGTACTTATTGTGATTTAGCTACCAAAACAGAGAGATATCTAATGCATATATATTTATATAGTATATATCCAAGATATATGGGATTTCTCTCTGATTTGGTAAATTATAAATATATAAATATATTTATTATACACAGAAATATATATATAATATACATACAACATACATATATATGTATATATACAATATACATATACACAAAAGTATAAATATACTATATATAATATATACATATACAATACATACATATATACACACAATATATATAGACTATATATAGACTATATATAGAGAGAGAGAGAGACTATATATAGACTCTCTCTCTCTCTATATATATATATACACACAAATAATATATTTGGTAATATATATACATATATATATATATATACATACACACACACACACACACACACACACACACACACACACACATATATATGCTTTCCCAGCATCCAGGGCCCATTAGAAGACAGCAGCTACAATCTGTGAAGTGTTCATTCAATTCTTGAAACTCAGTTCTTCCTTCCCCCTTTTCTTCTCTCATATGAGTCTCATTTGAGAGATACTCCCTCCAGCAAGTCTCCAATCAGGGTGTGGAAAAATATTTCTGAACAAAAGGAAATGTAATGCTTTTCAAAATGACATATTCGAATGTGATTTCGAATCTCTAAACCCAAACTTCAAAATGTTGATCATTACCACAGACACATAGAATGCTAGGTCTGGAAAGGAATTTAGAGGTCACCTGGTACAAAACATTCATTTTGTTAATAAATAAACTAAAGCCCAGATAGTCAAAGTGAGGGAGAGGGGCCAAGGCCACACTGATTGTATCACACAACTGAAAGGAGAGGAGAGGGATTGCACTTCCAGCCCCAAATTCTTCTGAAATATACCTTTTTCTTTTTTAAAGAACTTGCCTACAACCTTGATGACATTTGGATCCAGACACTAATAGATAATATAAAAGAGATCACTAAAAAAGACAACTAATTCAAGAATCTCAACAGCATATACCCTCTTTGTGAATGAAACTAAGCAATTCAGTAAAAAATGGAAGAGGGGAATTATAAATAATAAAAATAATGCTCTAGAGTTAAAGTTTTATGATCTAGTTATTCATGTACCACATAGATGATTACCATAAAGTTACCAAAAAACCTCACTCATTTATAAGTTCACCAAAAATGACTCTGAATAAACAAAAACAACAGTAGAAACCCGGAAGGAGTGGTTATGGGCAGAGGGTTTCCAGTTGAAGGTGTTCTGCTCCTTTCTCATCAAAAAGTGTTGGCCGCAGGCCACAGCAGGTCTTTGTCCAAGAAGATAGCTGACAAAATGCTAGGCCAGCTGGACAGACACACCAGAACTGTGAATGTCTCTATTAAATTTGGGAACTGTTTTAAACAGAAAAGAAGGTTTTTAAAATTTGAGAATGGAGGCATTGATTAAACAGTGAACCAAAGTAGATTTCACTGGAGCCACTGAAGACTCAGGGAGGCACTCACAGCAGCCCAGGCTTGGCCCCTCATTTCCCTAACCCGGCAGTACCCAGAGATGGAAAATGTCAGCTGACTGGAGTGAGGTCTTTTCCAGGGCAATTTAGGAAGGATGGAAAGACAGGAAACTCAATGTAGGAAGAAAGGTAAGGGAAAGCCCTGCAGGAATAGGGAGGAAATGGGAATAAAGTTGAGTCAGATACCAAGAGAGACTGGGGCCTTGGAAGCCAACAAGCACACTAGTTGGGTAAGTAAGCTGATGGGTCATCAGCCGCCCCCAAGGGCAAGAGACCCGGTAGGACTCCGGTAGCCATCTTGGTTCTGTCTTAAAGGACCCTTTGATGAGGCAACATGGGGTCTTAGCTTATTCCACACCATCAATGACTATGAGTCATGTGTTTTAACATGAGCCATTCTAATATAATGCCAAATGAAACTAAAGAAAATAGGCTGCCTGCCCAAAGGAGCAGAAATGATGGGTCTGCTCTCCCCTCAGGGTATTAACCTTCAGGGGAAAAAATGACTTTACGGACATTGGAAGCAGCAGCTTCTCAAGCATTAAGAAGATTAAGGGAAATAGTATTGGACTGGCACAGAGAGGAAATTATTTGCCTGTCTCAGACAGAACAGTTCTGTTGTTATTGCCCCTATAAACTATCTTTACCCTCGATTCCAAATCGGGCAGGGCTGATGGGATTTGTTGAGGCAATATATCAAATTAGTCCTGCTGAGGAAACTCCAGAGGGAGGCCTGGTGCCAAGAGCACCCTGAAATTCATCTATGTGACAGGGAACATAGAGAAGCAAATGGAGCCCCGAGCTTGCCACTGTCGACACCATAGCCAAAATGATGCTAATTAGAAGAAGACCCACGCCTTTGGTTCCAGGGAGAAAACGAAGATTCAAAGAGTAAACCAATGACCACCTAAAGGCTTTTTACCAGGCTTGAACTTGGGTGGAAATGGAAGAAAATGCCATGAGCTCAATCAGAAGTTCAGGGATTACCAGCAGTGTTAGGAGAAAACACGAGGACTATCATGATGCACTCGTGCCCCATGCATTGGATTACGAATGATCAAGATCGTGTAACTATTACAATAGCAAATAAACCGTCTACCTAGCTTTAAGGGAAGAGGATGTGGAAAGATATTCTGCAGCTGAATCAACCCTGAGGGTCCCCAAAGAGCTCTGAGGAGCCCTCTCTGCCCCTTGCAGCTTCCTTTTTATCACCCTCAGGGTATAGGAGGCATAAAGGGTGCATAGCAATGCCGCAAGACATATCCAAACAATCTCTGTGTAATGCACAGTCAGCTGTAACAGATCACAGCCAAGCACATTCTACTTATTTATGTTCTTGAGGGTTCGTAGACTCTTCTTCACCTCTTCTTCACATGAACCAACTCAGCCTGTCCTTCTCCCCGCACCCCCACTCCCCACCGATCTTCTCTGTCCCAAGCTGGTTTCCACAGGAAGCACACTCTAGGACGGAGTTTTACATGCAAAATGTGCACTTAGGAGAGCCCTAAGATTCAACACCTGAGGAGGGAAAGAAAAGAAAGCAGGGTTTGGCAGAAGCAGTTGAGTCATAACCCAGACTCATGACAGCCTCAACGACGACAGCTCTGATGCATCATGCATCAAGCCCCTTCAGAATTGTCCTGAGTTAGATAAAGATGGCCAGGACTTTAAGCCGTCACTGAGCAGTCATTGGATGTGTGCCATTCCAGGAAAGGGTGCCGGCCACCCTTGGGCAGGGCAGCTCACTGTAGCTCAGGCAGTCCCAGAAGGGGCTGACAGGTGAGGGCTGATGACAACAGAATCCCAATAGCTGGAGCAACAAATTCTTTCTTTTCTTCATTTTTTAAAAAATGTTTATTTATTTTTGAGAGAGAGAGAGAGAGAGCAGGGGAGGGGCAGAAAGAGAGGGAGACACAGAATCCAAAACAGGCTCCAGGCTCTGAGCTGTCAGCACAGAGCCCAGTGCGGGGCTCGAACTCACAAGCTGTGAGATCATGACCTGAGCTGAAGTCGGACACTTAAGCGACCCAGCCACTGGGCACCCCAACAAATTATCCCTTAAAGGAGGATCTGGACAGCACATCATGCTCTCTACCACACGCTCCTCATGGATATTTTCAAAATGCACAAAATCCCAGGAAGTGAACCTTCCAACCTTTTCAGTGCAGAAATCATAGTAGGAAAAGAAAAACTGTGAGACATGAAAAATTCTTTGACTCCAAGCGCCCTGAAGAATTAAAATAACTACAGCCTCTGGTCCTGCAACTGTGAGACAAAGACAGAAAAGTTGCCCGGCTCCGAAACAATGTCTTCCCTTTGTCTGCCTCTGAGAAATGTTTACGAGTTTCATTCAGTCAGCGACTTCTCACTGAGGGTCTGTATGTGCTCAGCATTACATTAGATCTAGCGACGGGAGATGCCAGGGAAATACATAACACGGTCTGTAACTTTGAGGATGTTGCAGGCTCCTGGGAGGTTGAGGTAACACAGTAGAGCGAAACGATCCAGAGGAACCTGGGTTCAGACCTTGACTCTTTTCTTTACTATATGAAGTTGGTCACACTGTTGATGTAAGGTTGGTCAAGACACCTACATCTCTAAGAACCAGTTTCCTCATTTTTTCAATGGATCGACCACACCTAGCTAGTAGATGTGAATGTAAATTGAATGAGGCAAGGGCTGTAACAGGTTTCGTAGGTCATAAGAAACAATGCGAATGTTTGCTGCTCTTTTCGTTCCTCTTACGGTGTCTGCGAAGGGTGAGAAAAACTGATAAGAACTGAAGACGTCAACAGAGTAGAAGTTCTGAACCTTTGAACGAGGGCTGTGAGCTGGCAACATTCTACTGGCACAGCATGCCCACAACTTCCACGATCTCACATGCATGATGCTCCGTCTTGTTTAATTTGAATACCTTTAGAAGGGGCAAATCATTCCAAACCCGCTGTGGGGTTAGAGCCAAACACATCATTCCTACTGTCTGGAACACCCAGTGATGAAGGCGCACAGGGGACAGAGCTGGGTCCCGTTACTGAACTCAACCGGGCACAGGAGAAACACGTTCCCCAGGAACCACAGCCACTGGGGCAGTGGAGAGGAGCTGGGAGGAGCTTCCTACCAGACGTGGACCTGTGTTGGAGGATTGTGGGGAGGATTTAAGGAAGACGGAACAAGTTGTGGGCTGGAGACTGCCAGGAGGTGGGGTTTCTCATGACCGGTTAGTTTATTATGCTTTATGTAGGAGGTGGGGGAGTTAAATTGAGGTTTAGAGTTATCATGGGCAAAGCAACAGACAGAAGGGAGTGGGGTCATTTTCGGGTCTGCAGTGTGACTGTGTCTGACCTGTGACTGAGCCCCAGATATGGTCACAGGGTGGCCACTGTTCACAGTCTGAACAGTGTATATATTCTGTGAAGATGTTTATGATCCATTGGGAGGCTGCCGGCACGACCACTTTTCCTTTCTCATGTCGTGCATCTTGCCAAAGGCATTTGCATAACCGTCTGGGTCCCCTTTGGTAGTCCTCTGAGTTTGCTACTCCTACGAGCTGAACTGTGTCTCCTTAAATTCCTATGTTGAACGTCTGGCCCTTCATTCCTCAGAATGTGACTGTATTGGGAGATCGGGCCTTTACAGATGTGATTAAGTTTAAAGGAGGCCATGAGGGTGGGCTCTAATCCAATCTGTGTCCCTATAAGAAGAGGAGATTAAGGACACACAGAGACACATCAGGGAGGTCTGGGCACAGCAGAAAGACTGTGTGAGGGCAAGTGAGAAGACGGCTGTCTTCAAGCCAAGCAGAGAGGCCTCAGAAGAAACCAGCCCCGCGGACACAATGCTCTTGGATTTCCGGCCTCCAGAACTATGAGAACATACATTTCTGTTGTTTAAGCTCCCCAGCCTGTGGTGTCCTGTATGGCAACACTAGGAAACCAGAGCAGCTACCCTGCCTTAATCAAGGTACGACAGTTCGTGAGTGGGAACAGAGGCTGAAGAGAAGCCTAACTGTGCCAGGGGAAGCTGTCACGGAGGAGGTGATGTGGAGACAAGTCTTGAAAAATGAGTTTGAACATGGCAAGTGGAGAAGGAGACAAAGCAGAGATTCTCAAAGTGTGGTCCCTGGACCAGCAGCAGCGGCCCACCTTGAGAACTTGCTAGAAATGCAAATTCTCGGGGCCCCTCCCCACCCCTGCTGAATCAGAAACTGTGGGCTGGGGCCCGGACATGTGTGTTTAACAAGTCCTCCAGGCGATGCTGGTGCAGACTGGGGCGTGGGATCCCCAGCCCTGCAGGGGCAAAAATGCTCACCGTGAACAACTATGACTTGTTCAGTGTGGCTAATAAATACTAGACGGGCCAGGGAAGGTGAAAAGGGAGAAATGGTCGTTGGGCTGGGCCTTAAAAAGAGGTGGAAAGGTGGCTGGGCAGGAGGAGGAGAGGCAGTCGGAGACACAGAAATAATGGGAGTGGAGGCTTCTGCCTCTGGCTTAATCCTTCACTTGGACCTTGAGACCCAAACACTGCAGTGCTTGAAGCTCAAAATGACCCTAAAAATAAGATGCTTACCACCAAGGGCATATTATTCTGGATTTTCTACCAGAACAAAGACTTACTGAAGAACTCTCTCAACATTAATCTGGTGAATTATGCATTAAATGGTCCATCCGGGATAGTTATCAGTCAGAGAACTATGGTCATTGAAAGAGACCCTTTAGAGCCAAAATGAAGAGTATGTGAAAGTTGCATTAATCGTCCAACGGGCATCCTTTGTGTTGAATTTGAGAAGGCAACCTCTGCTGTAGGCTTTTAGTGAAATTAAATCTCTTCACACCTGCCAAACTGTGACTTTCCCGTATGAAGGACTGAACCTTCGCTCCTGGAAAAGATTACTACAGAGCTCATCTGCCAATGTCTTACAACAGGGGGATGTGATGCAGAGGCTGAGAAAGAACAAAAACCCTGGTCCCTGGGAAGAAAAGCCAATCTCCATCATGACACTTTGGACTTCACGAAACTCTGTGCTAACAAACCGAGTCATTCAAATCTAAGACTGGAAAGGGTTTTTGTTTTGTTTCTGTTTATTTATTTATTTTGAGAGAGAGAGCATGAGCAGGGAAAGGGTAGAGAGAGAATCCCAAGCAGGCTCCATGCTGGCAGTGTAGAGCCCCACGCGGGGCCCCATGCTCAAAGGAACTGTGAGATCATGACCTGAGCCAAAACCAAGAGTTGGAAGCTCAACCGGCTGAGCCACCCACGCGCCCCTGGAAAGTTTTAATTAGCCTTTCATTCACATTGGTTTGGTTTGGTTTTTTGTTTTCTAATACAATCAGTTGAGTTCCTTTCGCCCTTCCATGTCACGTGAATGCCTCTGACCAATTATTCATCCTTTCTACCCCTTTGACAGTGATGAGTTTATGTTCTGTCAGTCATCGTCCCATTCAGCTTAGTGGCCTGAAACTTGGGACTTCTGTGTGTGACTATGTTCACGCTCTGCCTCCTCCCCTTCTCCATACCTTGCACAGATGTTATCATCTATGCGTGAGCTTTTCCAGATCCCTTTATAGCATGAACGAGTTCCTTCATGTTCATTTAACTGCACCCTGAGAAATTATCTATCCACATACTCAGTGGCAAGAGACAATAGCAGATGGCTCTAAAATTGAAATAGGAGTTCTTCTGGAAACCTAAAGGGGAAGATTGTGTTCGGGGACTGGATTATGTCAATTTCACATTTTTTGGTTCCCATAAAAAAATGATCACTTCCTCAAATCTGATATAGATTGGACAAAACCATTTATTCAGCAATGGCCAACTTGCCTTTCTTCAGCAGTGGCCTAAAATAGATGGCTTTAGGAAAACAGAGCATTTTCTTTCCTCACTGATAGGAAAACTATTCAAAGGCACTGCCATAATATTTATTTGATTAGGCCGCAGAACTCTTTCTGTGGAGAAGTAAATGCAAGTCTTTCTTCTTTCCTCTTTAGACCTATAAAATAAAGTGGACTTCCAGTAGTACAGTACCTTTGTGTGATTTCAGTCTTCCAAAAGATGAAATTTGGAAAATACAAATTTAAAAGGAGCCTCATATAAACTGCACTGCTATTTTAATCAGCACTTCTACTCACATCCCCCCCCTTTTTTTTTTATTTGCCAGCTTTCCTTTTGATTGTATCATAATAACTGTCTAGACTCTGTTCTCAACCGTGATAGATTTTAGGAGACTTTGTACAAATGATGCTGGAAAAAAAATAAATTAGCAGTGCCGTGCATTAAAGTGCCACAGTTTAAAAAGTTATGAATAGAAAAATCATTGACTATAGACATACCAGTGAAGATAGCCTGGTATCTATTCATTTCCTCAAGGTTATAACCAGTGATTGGAAAATTCTTATCCACCTGCTGTCAAAATGTACAATAAATCATGTCCTAATAATAAAAGTAAGTTTCTACATCCCTATTGAATTTTTTGTTTATACTAGATGCAAGGGATAATCCAGATTCATGCATGAATCCAGATTCATGAGAATCTGGATTTGGGGTGAAGTCAGAGATGCCAGGGCTATGATTGTAATTGTAATAGGGATGGGTTTCTGGCTTCTTTTGTTATGGGAAGGACTGCCTTAAGGTTCAAAGCCACGGCTATTAAGGTTTAACTTGAAACAGCACAACAATCACAATGACAGCCAACAATGCCTGAAACAACTCTCCCTGGTTGATATTTCGTAAGAGAGGAGATGATTAACTGTGCTCTGCAATGTCATAAGAGACATATTCAACCCCCAAAGTTAGAATATGGGAACATGTGTAGGGAAGGAGGATTCTGCCTACAGGCTTGCATGTATTTAGCAGACGTGCCCCCACACAGATCTCCTGCACTAGGTCAATGCAGCGTCGGCTGCTGGTATTGGTTTCCAGGGGCTCACAGATGCACCCTCTTCTGGATATTTGCCGTCAGCCATGGCGAGCCCCCTTGCCTGGAGACGCCTGGGAGGAATGCTTCCAGCACCACTAGAGTAGCCGGCACCTAACGACCCATTCTATGCCTGGCGTCCTTGCAGGACAGTCTTGTGGCACCATTCACCCCCCAGAGCTCCTGTGGAATCGGGCAGACGCTAGGTGCTAGGGCGCAGTAACCACACCTCTGTTTAGGCTCCCCCCTTCACTTTCCTGCTTTCTTCCTATCCTTGTAGATTTCTCCTGCAAGCACTCCCTTAAAGGATCCCTGTACACACTCCATTTTTAGAGGACCCAGTGCATGTTTTAGAGACAGAATCAAAGACTTCGTTCTTTCTACTATAAATTGAAAAAAAATCAAGTGGACAATTTTTAGCCCTTTTATCAAATAAATTTGAGGGATGTTAGTGCTGTTTAACTTTGATTTTCTATAAATTATACCATTAGGAACCTAAAGTAGATTGAAGTTCTGTTTTTCTTTTCTGTTGCAATATTTTTTTTTCTTTTTGTTGGACCTTCATTGTTGGCACACATGTTTTCCTTCTGTTTTCTCCCACTTCTGATTACCCAGCACATACAGATATGGAGGAAAGTGTCAAAAGTTTGTAGACCACCAATTAGCCACCGCAGCTAATAAAGAAAGGTATCTTCATATTTTTGTTTGCCCTTCCAGATCCACTCTCTGCCCTTCTCCACTCTGCTCTGAACCCCAAGACTAACCTCTAGGGATGACGCCAATAGGCTTCCTTGTCCTCTAATTTCTAGGGCAGCCAATGGAAGATATGTGCCAATAAATTGTAAGATCAGTGGAGAGTGAAGAGGGCACTTTTATCCAATAGCAACCTCCCTGCCATGCCATCACAAGTTGGCTCTGACCCTCTACCTGAGGCCACAGTTTCTACTGAGCAAATGTTTCCACCCAGTTACTCTCTCTATGTTCCAGTAACTAATTGCTTCCCATACAGCCCCCTCAGAATTCCTGCTTTTGCTGGTTCCAGGCTACTGCACCACCCTTTGTTGTGTTACTACACTTACCCCTGCCCACATCACTGGAAACACTCCCTTCCTTAAACTCTCTTCAATGGTCCTTTTGACTATGTTGTTTCCTGCCTGGACACTGGGTGAAACAACAGGATATCCTAAGTTGGCTAATATTGAAACTGAAAATATTTCTTACTTGGAAAAAAATGCAACGTGATAAAAATATTTAAGTAATTCCTATGGTATCTTATTACTTAACAACTCCTTTATACTCATTTTTACCCACTGATTTTTGGTTATTACATTCGATCATCCCTTTATTCATTTACTCCACAACCAGTTATTGATCACAGCTATGACTGATATATAAGCTATAGTAACCATGCACAGCATAGGACTGTTGTCTCATACACTGCATCACAAATTTCTCCCTGTGAGCAATTTCCAGGTTACCTTTGAACAGTGACTGTAGGTGAACAAAAATATTAAAGAGTGGAAGGAAAACACTCTGGCCTCAGATTGGGACCAACAGGAGAAACTTACGGATTAAAGGAGCAAAAATGACTTGTTAAAACCAATTCTCTTACATTTAGCAACGGAAGTATCACTCCAAAGGGCTCAATAAATGAAGGTGATAAACCCTTTGTACTGAGAAACCTGTGCCTGAGAAGATGTCTGCTAGTTAAGTGGACGGTCTTGAAGCTATGCTGATCATTTGGGTGCAAAAAGCTGTGAGTCCCCAATGCTTCGGAAACAACTTCCCAGGCTGTCCTACCTCAGGGGCACATCATCCCACAAATGACTAAACAGTCAATTTAGCAAAAACCAGTCAAATAAACTGCTTGATATTCTCAAGACTGAAAAAACCAATTGTGTGACTGAATTTTTCATTTTTCAAGGCAGTCGTTGTAGAGAGAATCTAAATTTTGCAGATGATTGCTTTTAGAATAACACTGATGTTTAATCTGCGAGTCATTCTTTCTGCTACAGACAGCTTGAAACAGAGGAAATAAATGCTGTAGAGAGAGGAAAAAAAGAAAAAAGAAAAAAGAAAAAGGAAAAAAATACCTTCAGGACAAAACCCTGACTTAGAGTGTCACTTACAAAATATCTCTAAACTTTAACTCACTTTCTATAACTGCTGGAACATAACTCAGTATTTTCTCAAAAAAAAAAAAAGTATTTATTCAAATAGAAGAAGCTGAGAAAATTCTGATACAATCAAGAAAAGGTATTGCGCTTAACCAAAGTAGCGAGGGTGGCCTAACCCTCGCCCGCCATTACCTAATCTAGTTGTTGGCACTTCTGTTGTGTTATACAGATTGTTGAATGACTAAAACAGAGCAGAGTTATTTGTAGATGGCAGTAATCCCATCTGAGCAATGAAGAGATATTTGATAAAGACACTGACTGACCAGTGTAGCAAGTTGGCCGATCCGTATAATGCGAATTTACTTGAAATCACATTACGCGGAGATCTGTAAGCCCATGTTGAAATATAAAGATTTGCTGACATTTTGGTGACATACGGTCTTATTTCTAGCATCTGCTCATATTCATCACTCCTGCCATACGCATCGTAAGACATGATGGGGAATGGGAAGCATTATCTGCTCTAGGTACAAATTTATCTTCCAGAGGAGTAGGACGGACTGATTGACACTCCTTGGCAAAATATCCAAATGCGGAACACTGTTGGTTAGTTGATTTCGGTTAAATACAAGGGTTCCCTTATAGGGTATGAAGTCGATGGTCAGCACAGGACCTCTGAGTGCCTCGGGAACTGGATGGTATACCATTTATCTTCACATTCCAAAACCTAGGCCAGTGTTTGCTTGTCTGGTAGACACAGTGTATGCTGAACGCTGGTTGGAAACATTTGTGAAGTGAATCAGTGCATTCTGAGTTTTAGCAAAAAGTAACATTCACCGCACCTCCCTAGAGGGTGATGGTGTTAAAACAATAAATGACCTCGTTTGGTAGATGACATGTATTATAGCACAATTTAACATGAAGTAACTGTGGGGGATAAACATAATAAGTATGATATATGTATCTTCCTGGAAAACAAATAGATTCCATTTGTATTTAAGCCTAAAGGTTTGGTTCTTTATGTGTAATCCTCAGTGGTCATCTGGGGTAGAGGTGAATTTAGTCTAACATTAAGTAGAAGAAATAGCACATCTTTATTTACTGAAACCAACTTAGTTCAACTGTGACCCACGCCGTTGGAATTCCCACATATGTTTAATCCCATCCTCTAACTTCCCCACCGCTAGGTGTGCATGCAAGCACACACACACACACACACACACACACACACACACACTTTATACATAAAGCAATGGTTAGGATAAGACAAAGTTACAGTTTTCGGAAAGGTCCTTTTAAGACCTTTCGATTTTCACTCTACTTCTGGGAACACTTATGTTCTCCTTGTGTCCTGCGATCTGGCCCCTGGGTCACACTTAGGGCATGTGGATTTGGGTGAGTCTGGGAAAACAGAGCCATTCCTTCTGAGGATTCCTCATTCCCGCTAGTGCTGCTGGATTGCTCGAATCCACAACACAAGCAGCTTGTGGTCCTCTCTCCCCTTCCCATTCTGACTTAGCTCCTCCCTTGCTTCTCAAAAGCTCTCCCCCATATCTCACCAAGTTGGAGACTTCACCTCCTCTAGAGGGCTAATGTTTATATACAGAACAAAAATGAAGCCTTGGATTTAAGACTGCTTATATTTTCTGCCAGGCAAACACCCATACGGCAAGGGATATCAAAGTCTGGATTCTGCCTTGAAATGGAGCAAGGAAAAAGGAGAGGCAGAACAAATATAATGTCTTAAATTATCTGCTGCAAGACAAAGTCCAAGAGCTCTTGGTGAATTTAAGGTGGTGGGTGGGGGTGGGGGATGTAAATGGATATCTCTAATACCCAAGCAGGCTAAAAATACAGGTCATGAAAGATGAATTTTAAAACCCTGTTTCAGGAATTGTTTATTGATTAATCATTATGATTTTGAAAGAATCACTGTAATTCCATATTTCTATTCTTCTTATCTGGAATTCTAGTCTATCAAGTAGTAGATGTGGGGTGGGATTGCATTCACTGTGATTTTTGAGGGGGTATCTGTGTGTGTTTCCATATAGACTCTTATTTTGCAGTATAATTTCTCTCCTAGAAGCTTAGTTGCTTTGAGAAATAAATTTGGAACTCGGGTGGAATGTCTGCTAAATAAAACCACATAAGCCTGAAAACAAAAACAACACAGAAAGCCTGGAAAACAACTTTCTCTAATATAGGAATCTACCTCCAATTGGTACGATTTACCACAATGTTATTTTGAGCTTGACTCAACCTCTCCATACATACTTTTCATATATGGCACATGTTATCAAATATTTTATTTTAAATACAAAGAAAATTTCTTTGTGAAAAAAATGATTTTTTTCTCTGAAATGTGGTATAAAGCAATTTTTAAAACTAATATAAAATTCTTTTTTCTTTTGACAAGATTATCCTTAGGCTAAGAAAGAAAAAGTGGTATTTGTAGTACGTAGTAAGAAAATGGATGGAGAGATGCATTTTGTATTAGGAAAGAGTAATAAATATTCAAGACCCATAGGCATACCACTGAGCTATGTTCCATGGCTTTGTGTGAAGTTTGGTTTCCTAAAATGTTGACCACCTATAGTTTCTTGAGGAAAAAAAAAAACAACAAAAAACAAGTTATACAGTCACTAAACAGACAATTAGATACCTGTTTTCAAGGACAATTATACATATCGTATGTGTGCACATGGTTACCAAATGTTTTCAAAATGCTTTAGAACTCAAACGTGCTCTAGGAATTGGCACCACTCTCAAATATGTCAAGGGTTCTATAGTTCCTAGTGATAACCTGAATCACAGGCCATTACTGCGTCCCTGATGGGCTCGACATCTGTTCTGAATATGTGTTTACCGGTGAACACTGTAAGAAGGTAGAGGTTAGTCTAGAAGGACCAGATCAACCTAACTTGTATTTTAATGTTCCATGTGATCTGTATTTAAACATTTTGCTGAATCTTTGAAGTTCCTGTCTAATATCAAAGACAAAAGGTGTGGGAGAATCCTTTTCATTACTAGTATTTGTTATAGGTGGTTAGCAGATGTAGTCTGATAAAGAATAAGGAGTTTTCACAGGTGAGAAGGGTCTCAGATGTGGGGTCTTTCCTTGGCTTTATAAACTTTATTACTGTTTCTGAAATGGACTCTTAACCTGTTATCGACAAACCTATTTCACTGCATGACTTACAGGAATGTTGGTTGTCTTCAGGGCTTGTATTTGGCTGGTATGTCTGGTTATTAAAATACTAAAATCCTTGAGTGTCCTTAGAATTATCCCAGTATTGCCTCCCCCACAACCTCTGTCTCCCCTGAACTCCCCATGATCCGGCAAACACTCCGGTTCTATGACTGTGTCTATTCTGATCATTTGTTGTCCATTCCATCCAGTTAAATATTTTTCATATTATCTAAATTCTCTTCATTATTCTTGCTATTCTATGCTTGGCAATAATAAGCTAGATTTGATGGTAGGGTTACCAGAATATTCTTTGCTGGGTGAGCCGTTCCCCATTATGGAGTCAACCTTTTAATTCAAGCAGTGTATTACTTTGGAGACCTTACTAATATTATCAGCAGGGCAGGTAGGAATTGAAAATTAGGTCATACACCCAGTGCCTTTCTATCCCTAGGTTCTCCTAATGACCCACGGAGCTGGCCCTTCTGGTCTGTTGTGCAATGTGTATGTCTTCTTCCCATCCCATCCCTTCCCACTCCCTACATACATATACCTCACTCTCAAATTGATTTTCCTCATTCAACTCGCCCTACCTGGGACATCCGATGTTCACCTACACAACTTCCTCCCATCCTTTATACTTACTCCCTCTGTCCATATGGTTCCATGTTCTCATCCTTAGAATGCTGCTTTTGGCATCTGGAAGAATCAATTGCCTAAACTTCACTGCTGTTGTGATCATTACTACTACCTTGAGAAGGAAAGACTTGTATCTGGTAAACTGGGTCTTAACTGTGACATTTTGGAGACAGGGTCCTCACCTGTCCTTTGTTAGTCAACCCAAAGTACACTCTCAGTCAGTGAGTCCTACAGACTTGGAAAAGCATGCTGACTCATAAGAGGCTGGCTGAACCTTGTGGGGCCACCATTACTCATGTCTCCTTCCCATCTGTGCAGTCCTTTCCGGGAGAATGAACATTTTCCAAAACGGTATTTATACAGCTCAAGTGAAGAAGAGGTTTTTATACCATTATTTAACGAGTTAAGAGACTGTTCACATTGCCTGCCTGCATGGGGCAAACAAGAAGGAATAAATCAGTCTGCTTTAATTTTTCAGAATGGCTGGATTGGGTCCCAGATCATCAAGTTCTTATGGCACCTTCGTTTTGCTTTGGCTCTGGAGTCACTGCTGGGGAATATTATCTAACCCAATTATACTCGCCCTTCTCTCGAGTCCTCTTGGGTTCAATAAGGAGAAGCATTACTCAACGGTATGTTACTCTTCAAAAAGGTTTCGAACACATGAATATTAGACTTTATTTCTTCTAGCACATCTCACTGCTTGATACTTCATACCTAAAATATTTAAAATCTACTCACTATTTGCTCATTCTAATTCAAATAAGAATCCATCATGCCAAACAAAATTTATCTCAGCTTGAGGGTCTTTTTGCGTGGGCGTGGAGGAGCCCGGATATTCTTCCTCTGCCTATATTCTGCAAGGGTATTTATGTGTCATGCGGCTCTTAATCTGATATTTAAGAAAAATCATCAGAATATACAGGTTTGCTAAAAATGACCCAAACCACTTGAAGGAGAAACAGTAGCCAAGTGTGTGGAGGTGGAAATGGCAAACGTGTTGCTGGTTTTCAGAAATATCAAGACCATCTGCTATGTCAACAACATTTCTGCCACAGTCAAAACCAGCTGAAACCAGCTGGTTGAGAATAAAGGGTTTTCAGGATGGCTGCCCCTGAGATGAGAGGAGATGGCCCTCCCATCATGGCAAAGCTTGTTTTGGAAGAGGTTTGACACTCAGAGGAGAGAGCCAGTGGGGAGCTGCAGGCCACAATAAGGTCCATGTTTGCAAACAAAGCATAAATCATACCGCTGATGAGTGCTGCTTTGTCCTGGACGCATCTCAAGAACGCATTAGTCACACATACAGCATTTATAGAAGTGAGCCACCAAATTACTCAGTGGAACCCCATGTCCACACCTTGACTGGAAGTGTTATGGGGCATCCATCAATGTGATTCTCTACTCTTCTTCTTGTAGTTGTCCTGGGAGGGCATGAGAAAGCAACATAAGGAAGCTGGGCATGGTGGAATGGGGGGAATGTCTTAAGAATATTCTGGGCAGTGGTGCATGAGCCTACGTGAAGAAGTAAAGGGTCAGATGACTAACTAGAGGAAGCAGAGAGTGCCTTCCCAGGAAAACGTTCCCCTAAGCTATATTTACCCAGAAAACAGGTCATTCTGGTCACCATTTATTTCTTCTTGGCTCCAAATATCCAACAAAGCTCATGATTCAGGTTAATCTAATCACCTCATAAAGAATGTCATCATCATTTCAAGGCAGACAGAATATAATTTGATAAAAAGTATAACAAAGGCTTGCATTAGATTAAACGTATCTTTAAGGTCTGATAATTAAAATGAAACAGATGTGATTCAATTGTACTTGGGTTTCAACGCTGTAGAATGCTATAATCGGTATGACCTTGCCATTTATAGGTCCAGTCTTTGATATTATATAGTAGTTACCTTTAGCCTCCTTCAAACTTCTATAAATATAATAATTCAGAATATGTTGTGAAACCTTTATGCATGGGCATGTGTGCATGCCCGGGCGCATCCCTGGCTTTAAATCCAGCTATTGACCTGTACTGTTCTGTTGTACTGTACTAGGGGCAATAGGTTTTCAATAAAATAAGCAAGTGATCAACTCTATTTTAGTACATATTGGATACTCTCCTAAAAAAGTAAAATGACTTCTTCTATGTCAAGAGGGAATAGTACACCCTCCCAATTTGACTTTATTTATATAGGTAATTCTCAAAATCCCTGCAGTAGCCAGTTCCCAAGACATTTTCCTCTAATAATCCATAAGATCACCTGTATTGCACTATAGTCCAAATGTGAATCTTGCAGACATTTTTTTCCAGCAGTTCATAAATATAATGTTTCCTTTTTAGCTAGATGTGTCACTAACCAGCGTTTTGTTACGACATTTACGAGGCGGGCATCAAAGCCAAGTTCTATTTCTTCATACTAAAGATATTTGTAACAATACTTCCAAAAACAACTACTCAGATTCATTAAGCACAGCCATAAATCTTTCTCCTGAAATGGTGATTCTGTCAGTCTGCACAAGTCTCTGCAGGACGCACGGCGCTAACTCTGCTATAGGTTGAGTTTAGCCTGCAGATAGGCTGCTACTGAGAAACATCGTGGGCTGGTGGACACCGTGAAAATAATCCACTCCCCCGTCCTGCTCTGAGATCTCAGGCAACCTTAACCAAGTCATCTGGACTTTTCTTTGCACTTTCGTTTCTTTCTACAACAATGGAAAAATTTATACATATTTTCTCTTTGTAGGGATCATTCTAGTATCACCTTAATTTCTTCCTATTATGTGCATTCTCTTTATTATTGGTTTTCTATTTGCCAATCCTTATGATACAGCCATCCAACATTCCTGGTTAGCTGTGTAATTACATCAGAGTCCAAGGAAATATTTCTTTGGGCAGAAAGGTAACTAAAAATGATAAGGGAACTGTAAAGGCCTATCATTCTCCTTCATTTCTCATTCTTCATTGAAAATTTATCCACTATGAACTGTATTTTCTTAATCGCCTTATTTCTTTCATATCTGCTCCATGCCCCTTCCCCAGTCTTTTTTTATGTAGCCCACATTGTTTCTCAACATTCCAAACTCCCTAAATAAAAGAAAGCGCCCCATATTACTGAGTTCTAGTACATGCCAGATGCTTTATTCCTCCAACAAGTATGTAATCAATAACAAAGTGACTGTCAGACAAAAACAGGACAATGTTGGGAGAGAGTTTCAAAGAGATAAATTTTGACTCAACATAAATGTTTTCTTCCCACGCAGACTCATCTGGATGGGAGACATGTAGGAGGAGAGCACTACACTACTAGAAGAAAAAAAAGAAGGGAATTTGGGTTACCACCATGACCTGTGTGCACCCACCCCAGGTACAGTCTGGGTAGCAGAGTCACTGAGTGGTCCAGTGTGTTGTCAGAATGGGTCTGATAAAAGCAAGAGGTGATACCAGTGGGCTCAATTCAGTTATTGGGAAGAATAACTGGCAAGGAGAAATCAAGGTGGCAGGCTATGATATGAAGTCAGATTTTAGGGTTTCACAACATTATCCTATCTTTAGCAGCCCCCTAACCATCACCACTGCCATTCTCTGTAAAAGGGACTGTCTAGAAATGGCCATAGCATTAGCCCCAACATACATGGACTGTGGCAGTGTCCTATCAGAAAGAAACTGGGCAAGAAAAGAAAAAGAAAAAGAAAAGAAAAAAAGAAAAAGGAAGAGGAAAAGAAAAAGGAAAAGGAAAAGGAAAGGAAAGAAAAGAAAAAGAAAAAAGAAAAGAAAAGCAAACTGGGCGGTATTACCATGTAAACTATTGAGAAGAGGAAAAAAGAAAAAACAGCTCTTGAACAAAAAGTGGCCTTGCACGAATGGCTGGGCCATGTTATTCTCCTATTGGATATAAACAATCTCAGTGAATACCAACATCAGGCAAGGTTACTCAGAGACCATAATAAAGTGAGACAAACAAGTCTACTTCATAATTTTGTCTAAGTGCAGATAAAACGAAGGTCACCGTATCACCCATAAAACATCAAACACTCCACCTCTTGGCACAAATAATTGACTGCTACTTCTTTCCTACTCCGCCCTCTCTATAGATAAGATTTATTGATCCTCAATCATAGAATTGCCCACGCTTTCTGAGAGCACTCAACCTAGGGTGAACTCCTGCTTTCGTAGACCCTCCCTCGTATCAACCAAAGGCTAAATCCTGCAAGTGGATCTAACACCCTCTACTGAGATACCTTGTGGTTTCCCGTGGTGTGTGTTCTCTCTCACCAACACAAGCAATAAACCCAACGGGTGGATCACAGGTATGTTCCTGGTGGTCTTTGCCTGGAGGGCATGGACACTACAAGGTTGGATTCAAGACAGAAGCCCAGGTCTAAAGAATGGGCCAACATGTAGAGGATGAACACTTATTAAAACTGCAACAAGTTAGGAGCTACACAGCAGCGAGGCTTGGCCCAGGACCCAGGGTCTTGGAAATAGTTCTCAGCACAACCTAATTCCAAACCACACCAGGAAGTAGGGCTGATGTCACAGTTCCAGCTGAAAGTTGCCTCTTCTTTTTGTTTACTGTTTATTAATTTTTGACAGAAAGAGACGGAGCGCAAGTGGGACAGGGGCAGAAAGAGAGGGAGACACAGAATCTGAAGCAGAATCCGAATCCTGAGCCATCAGCACAGGGCCTGATGAGGGGCTTGAACCCACAAACTGCGAGATCATGACCTGAGCCGAAATCAGACACTCAACTGATTGAGCCACCCAGGCGCCCCTGAAAGCAGGCTCTTTAAGATGACAAATAACACTTGGGCCTACAGTAGGGACTTAGGGAAATAAGGGCAAATAGAGAAGAAAGCACCAATTAGTGAGCTGAGCTGTTTCTATAATGCTGGTAAAGCCTTGAAATAGTATAAACCAGGATCTTTGTGATCAGAATTGTCAAATCTCTCAATCACCCAGAGACACATTAAAGAAAACCAAAAGTAATAATAACATAGTTGCTAGAATATAGGAAAATCTTAAGGATGTCTAGCTTTAAGGCCATTTATACCATCTCCTTTTTATTTAGTTTATTCTCTCTCAGTCTCATCCCTACACACACACACACACACACACACACACACACATACCTTATCAATATATTTTTATGCTTTTCTTTTTTCAAGCCCTTTATACTTGTTGCCAAGGCTAGACGCTCTAACTTGTGTTATCCTTTGCTTAAAGCAGTGGTTCTTAACTTCAGCTACACATTAAAATCCCCCGGGAAATATTTTAAAAAAGCCCAGTGTCCAGTACGTACCCCAGACCAGGTGAATTAGAATCCCTAGACTAAGACTCTGATACCATCTCTGGTTTTTGTTTGATTTTTGTCTTTTTTCTTATGTGCAGGTGACTCCAATGTACAACCAAGACGGAGACCACCTGGCTTAGAGTTTCTTCCTCAGCTTTGACAACAGACTCATTGTTTAACTGGCGAATTCCTTTCCAAATAGTGGGCCATACCTTCAGGCTATGTTCTTCTAGTTCTTAACCTGCCTACAGATCCCACCTGGGGGTGTGGGGGGGTTAATGTGAGAGTTCCAGGGTAGGCTTAGTCACCGGTATGGACTCCAAAGAACCATGGAAGTTTGAATAAAGAAGTAAAAGAATAATGGAAGCTCTTTCACCAGGTGCACAGGCGTAATATCTAAAATCACTAAGAACAAGTTGACACCAGCCAATCAATATGTGCAATGGCAATTGAGCTGGGGTGGGGGTGGGAGGATCAGAGAGATCTCCCACTGTGCTAAATGTCAAATTTTAATTGCTGAATTAAAGTGAGGCCCTGAGGATCCTAAGAAGGGGTCTGGGAAGCCGGGGCACTGAAGGGTCATTTGGGGAACTTTAAAGAGTGAACATAAATCAGAAAAGAAGCATTCTAATGTTTAACAACAGGTGCAGGCTTTCCTGCAAGCACCCACAGAGTATCAGCCCACCCCAAAACAAGCCTGTAGCTAGGGTAGCTATCATTCTTATATTGCAATTATGTTTTTGCATATGTTCTCTCTGCGAACACATATCATGTGCGCGACAAATGCCTGATAAGTTCATGAATGAATAGACTTGTCTTATGTAGACAGCCCTTTAATTCTTTCTTGTCATCTGTAAAACTAATTTCCTCTTTTAGACCACAGCTACCATTTCAGTGTTTTTATAACTGTAAACACTGTGATGTTTCATAATTGCATTTTTTTTCAGTATTACGTATCCTGTGTACTTACCATGGTGTTAGATATTACAAAAAAAAATAAAAGAAAGTATAAACTGAGATTTCTGAGTGTCAGGTGCTTATGGACACCAATGATTCCACGTTAGACCCTGATGCCATTTCATCCCATGGTGTTACCAGGCCCTGTTGAATCAGCACCCAGGGAGGCATCTACAATGACAGCATCTCAGGTCCCATGGCTTGCTTTTGGGGGAGGTCATTTTGGCACACAAAGATTTTTCCATTACCCTATTCCCCACAAATAACAAATAACTTCCTACTCATAGGCACAAGGGATGAAATTTCCTTATCTATAGATATCAAACTATATGTTCCTTGATGTACATTATTGTAAGAGATGCCTCCTGGGCCAATTACTTAAAATTACAGTAGAAGTTAAGGTCAAAACATTTAACCGTCCTAAACCCAGTATGTCACTGATTCTCATTATTTTTCACGTCTCCTTCGCAAAGAAAATTAAACCACAAACCACCCGTAGGTAATAAAGCAGAAAGTAAAACTGTATTTTATTCCCTAGAAAGAGCCCATAGTGGAAAGTGAGCAAACGCTTTAGCATTCTAAAAATCTTAAAGTGGTTTATTGATTCCTAAAATGTCCCAATTCTAAAGAATCCAGACAAATACATTTCTTTGCATTTTTAAATATATGTGTCTATATTCAATTTGGTTTATATTTTTAAGTTTATTTATTTATTTTGAGAGAAAGAGAGGGAGAGAGCATGTGCACACAGGAGGGGCAGAGAGAGAGGGAGAGAGAGAATTCCAACCAGGCTTCACGCCGTCAGCACAGAGCCCGACGCAGGGCTTGATCCCACATACCATGAGATCGTGACATGAGCTGAAATCGAGAGTCGGATGCTTAACTGACTGAGCCACCCAGGATCTTCTGATTTGTTTTAAATATTTTATATCCCCACAATGATTCAATATGGCACATGCATTTAAATCAGTCTTTAGAATTAATAATGATTATACTTACTATCACGAAATACCCACCCAAAGGTGCTCTCATGGACATTCAGTGTCATAAACAAATGTGTCCCTGGACTATAACTCTAACTTTAAGGACTACCTTCCTGGTGTTTCTCTAAAGACAGAGTTTATGGTACTTCCATAAATACAGTGACTGTCTTGACTTTTGGTACAACACACCATCTGGGCCCTGTTACTTTAAGACCAATACGGCTATGGGTTTTCTCCTCTCTTTATCTTAGAATGTTTCTTTGCTACAGCGGCATTGATAATTTTCACAATTAGTTAATATTGAATACAGATCCATAAAGATAAATACTGGTATATCCTATTAATGACTAATATAAATTATTCTATTACCCACGCACAGGAGAAGCCCATTTACATGTTGGTGTCAGAAAACAGACCAAATGGCCATAATTTAATCGTATCACCACAGAGTATTATAGTATGAAGCTCTTAGCATTCAAGAGCTTAATTTGATGGTTGGTATTCTTTACATCAAATGTCTGTGTAATATTAGGTTTTATCCCAGTTATTTGACTATGTACCCAGTGGAGCTTTAACATTCTGTTAAGGTCCACTTTCGGAAAATAAGCTGTGAGTTTAAATCCTTTTAATGTATTCCATATTTGCTATCTCTCTACTTTTTATTTTTATGAACACCTGTTTCAATAGGAGACGGCTGAGTGAATTTGCAGCTGGAATAATGCATAAGCAGGAAAATATGCTGGGAACCCTTATGAAGAGATGAAGCTTTGAATGAAAGGCTCGGCTAGCACCAAATTAGATGAAGCTGAGAAATACTAACTCACAGAAGGAGAAGTGGCTCCACGCAGAAGGAGAAAAACATTTATGTAAAAAGGATAGGCGTAAACTCAAGCTGAGTCTTGGCCAGCCTAGAAGGGGTCTGTATTGAGGAACCAGGATGGAATGACGCACTGGGAGTTGTCTGCAATGGCAGCTGTTAATGCCTCACATGAGACAAGGAGATTTGCAACTGGAGGCATGCATACAAAGTAAACACCCAAAAACCTGGGGCATGGGTTAGAATGAAATGGCAACAGTAAACTCCCCAGTCCACCGGCTGAGACATCAGTGTTAGCACTGCAGCCCACACCTAGCCAAACCCACAAATGGATCACACAGGAAAGGCTGTCACTGATAGGGTTGCAATGAGATGCTCCTGCCTAGCAGGTAAGGTTCCATTTGCCTCTGGGCACTTGAACATTAAGACTGGCTTGAAGGGTATTTCCAGACCTTCTTGGTCACTGGCTACTGACTGAGGGGACAGTCAAAAGATAGGTGTGAGAAATAAGTTAGAAAGGAGAATGGAAAGGATGGTAACAGAAGTAATGCAAAGTCCTAGGACTTACTGATATGGGGTTCCATTAGTAAATCAGGTCAGTTCTAGAGCATATCTGCCCTTCATCAAGACTAAGTTTTCAAATGCAAATTAGCCTCCAGTAAAATCCAACTAGATTCAAAAGGAATCGTATTTAAAAAGACAAATTTTGGGGCGCCTGGGTGGCTCAGTCGGTTAAGCCTCCGACTTCAGCTCAGGTCACGATCTCACGGTCCGTGAGTTCGAGCCCCGCGTCGGGCTCTGGGCTGATGGCTCAGAGCCTGGAGCCTGCTTCCAATTCTGTGTCTCCCTCTCTCTCTGCCCCTCCCCCGTTCATGCTCTCTCTCTGTCTCAAAAATAAATAAACGTTAAAAAAAAATTTAAAAAAAAAAGACAAATTTTTTTAACTAAAAAAAATTGAATGATAAAACCAGATGCAACACCATGGCAGCTCACTGCTTGCAGATGCATTAACTCATTAATTTATCTATTGAGCAAACATTTGTTGACATATGGTAGGCATTGTTCTAAGTATCACCATTGGTGGATTATCCTAATGGGGTGGGTACCACAGAATTAACAAGAAAAATACAAAATGATTCCAGATATTGATTGTCGTGGGAGGATAATAAAGCAGGACCTTACAATAGAGACTGACTGTGGAGGGGAAGGGAAATGACTTCTTTAAACAGAGTGATCAGGAAGGGTCTTTCCCAACAAGGTGTAGTTTCTGACTGAGACCTGAATGGTGCGAAGGAACTAGCAGGGGAACGGAGTTCCAAGCAGAGAGCTAAGTAGTATCTGTTGCTAGGGCTCAAGCACAGGTGGGCATGTTTGACGAACTGGCTTTCAGGTCCAAGAGATCTCGGTTTCCATGATTTAATTTGCCCATAGCCCTTGGATTTTGGCTGAAAGAGAAAGGAGTAATGACCCATAAAAGAAGACAGAAGCATTGAGGAAGACCAGTCAGGTGTCTTATCCAGCCTGGGTCCAGAGACCACCATCTGAGATGAATGAAAAGACGACCATCTGAGATGGAGGAATGCACTGTTTTCACAAGGGGCTCATGAGACACAAAGGAATAATGGTCTGGGGGACAAAGCACATTCCAGAGTACATGAGGATCATACCCCCTACTTCTTAGGAAGTGCAGTGTATTTCATGCTCATTATGGACAAAGAGGGAAAGAACACCATTTTGATACTTTGAGGGGTGTAGAAAGGGCAGGTAGCGGCAGGTGTTCACTCAGGGTGCCACCACTGAGACGGTGGGAATTGCAAGTCTTCCAGAAACCATCAGAAAGGGGAGGCTCCTCAGATGAGCTAGGGTAGAATGAGAAGCATGAGAAGAATGTTCATAAACATATATTTGATATCCCACTCCTAGAAGTATTGGGGGTCTACAAAAGAAACAGGGGATTATGTTAGTAAAGAATAAAGTATGTTACCATACACCTAGCCACAAAAACTCCTACAACTTCACCCTCTTCTCTGAATCCTTCCTTTACATTTTGTACAGTTTTCCCTGCTGCCCTCTCTGGGAATGGCTTTGAGAACACTGGATCTAATGGTAGGGTAGGTGTCCTCACTGTTCTTTGAGGCAACTCTCACTCTCTTTTTCTTAACCTCCCTCTCTGGTCTCGTAACAATAATCATCGGTGTTTGGGGCCCAGTTGTGTCCCCCTAAATTCACGTGTTAAAGTCCTAACCCCCAGTACATCAGAAAGTGACTGTATTTGCAGACAGGGTCTGTACAGAGTTAATTACTATTAAATGAGGTCACTGAGGTGAGTACTAATCCAATATGACTGGTGTCCTTATAAGAAGAGCAAATTGGACACTGACATGCACAGAGGAGAGAACATATGAGGACAAAGGGAAAAGACAGCCATCTACAAGCCAAGCAGAGAGGCTTCAGAAGAAACCAATTCTGCTGGCACTGATCTCAGATATATCTAGCCTCTGGAACTGTGAGAAGATAAATGTTGTTTAGGCTGTCCAGCCTGTGGTATTTGTTATGGAGGCCCTGGATGGCTAACACAACCCAGATACCCGCTTTCCTTGCTGCTGTTATCTGCAGCCCTCTCTGGAGATTTCAGAATTGGTTTAGTCCTACTCCTCTCTCCTAAACAACCTATGTCATAATCCTTGGTGATTTCTAGAACTAGGCCTCGGTGTTTGTATTCCAATGAGGAAAATGTGACTTTGCTGCTATACAAGAGACAAATTAACCTCTTATGTAAACCATAGTCTGAGACACAGCCTGAGAGTAGGAAATCCTTGTGGCAGCACTCCCACACCTACACGCCTCTCTTCTCACTCTCCACGTTGTGGTTATTATGGCAACTTTGTTTTCAGGGATCTGTATTATTATTTTTTTTTTAGATATTGCTCATCACAGCTGTTGACAAGAACATTTACGCACTTGTCTTCAAGGATAGGGTGAAGCCACTGCTGATATTCTGCAAAGGGTGGTTCCATGTGTTTTTTAAGAATTGGATGTGACGGTATATTTTGAAAGAAAAAAAAAATCACTCAACGTGGATAAGGAAAGGTTCAGTAGCCTACAGAAAATGGTGCAATCTGCTCAGATGTCCTATTATTACTTGCCTAGTATCTTCAAAATTCTGTAACCTCCTCTCTTCTAAAGGTTCATGTATGTATTTTCAAACTCTCCTGCTCAACTAATTTCGTGGAGCCATGAAATTGCAACGCTCGGCAAGACCGTGAGACTTCATGATAACTGCAGCTTCCCCACCAAGACCAACCCTCTCAGTCTTCCATATGCCATTGACTAGAAGATTTCACCCACATGCCCACTTAAAACTCTGTCTCTTTGGCCCCCCTCATCTTACCCCCACCTCTTCCCAATTATACATGTCTCTTTTACTCTTATTGCTCCATTTACTTTACTATTTTACTCGGAATTACTTAGAGTCCAGATAATAGAAGCACCTGGGTGGCTCAATGGATTAAGCATCCAATTTCGGCTGAAGTCATGACCTCCTGGTTTGTGGGTTTGGGCCCCGCGTCGGGCTCTGGGCTGACCGCTCAGAGCCTGGAGCCTGCTTCGGATTCTGTGTCTCCCTCTCTCTCTGCCCCTCCTCTGTTCATGCTCTGTCTCTCAAAAATAAATACAAATATTTTAAAAAATAAAAATAACTAAAAATAAAAAAGTCCCGATAACATATGCCTCGTGAAAAGAGTAGGTTTCAAAAATATCAAAAAACATTATTGCATATTATTGTTCAGCCTACTGGGATTTTTTTAAAAGAATTTAATGTGTATTCTTATCTCAGAGTGATGTCCATGGATAGCTAAAGCTACACATGGATTTATGATCGTTATTAGCACTTTGTTCATACTTTACAACACTTACTATTGTATATTATAGTCAACCTCTTAGGTGTCTGTTTCCCCAAATGTTCAGTTTAGAACTTATTGTTTAATAAGTTATTCAAGGGCAAGTACCAGGTCTTATTCATATTTATAGCCCCCTAATCTTGCCAAGAGACGAGAGCCTAGAATAAGTTGAATAACAATTTGTTGAGTGGAAAAAGATGACAGGAAGTCATTTAATTTTGTGTGTATATTTATGCAAAAAATAAACTGGCTGTTGAGTTCTACCCTCAAGAAAATAAATTAAAAAATAGGATAAAATTCTATTTCAGGAATTTTTGAAAGAGACCTATAACCAAAAATATGTCATTGCAGAAGTAGAGAAGCAGTCACATTGCAAAACTGCAATGCCACCAAGAATAGAAGAAATCTCAGCTTGCCAACAGAACACAACGTGTAATTCACATTTGAATCACTATTCTTGAGGTCAAAATATTTCTCTTCTAGTTTACTTTCTCTCTCTCTCTCTCTCTCTCTCTCTCTCTCTCTCTCTCCATATATACATACTACACATATGCTTCACACATACACAGACAACGTATATGCGTATATACTCTCCTAATTTCAAGTTTATGCTTCATGTCAGTCCGTATAAAATTATACCCAACTATCTCGAGTCACTTTGGGAAGAAAAATAATGGATTACATTAGTTGAGTAACTGATTATTTAAAAAAAATTTTTTTAATCTTTACTCATTTTTGAGAGGGAGAGAGAGAGAGAAAGAGAGAGTGCGAGCAGGGGAGGAACAGAGAGAGAGGGAGACACAGAATCCGAAGCAGGCTCCAGGCTCTGAGCTGTCAGCACAGAGCCTGACACGGGACTCAAACTCATAGACGGCGGGATCATGACCTGAGCCGAAGTCAGATGCTTAACTGACTGAGCCACCCAGTCACCCTCAGCAACTGACTATTTTAATAGCCAACTGAATCTAATCAATTTATTAAGAAGCAGTTATTCAGTCATTCAGTCATTATTCTATTTTATGTAGTTTATCTGGGAAGAGTTTTATTCATCCCTCTCGCCCCCATCATAACTGATTTCTTTCCTACGGATTACTGCTCATTTACCAGCCACCATCTGAGAGAATTGAGAACTGACAATAATGTGAACCTTATAGTGACTATATAGGAAAAAAATTTGTTAAATAAAGAGACAATCTCCCACGTGAAAAATAATAATAACAATTGAAGTGAAGTTGGTTGTCTCCAATCCGATAGCCTAGGCATGCACATAGGCCCACAAGGAACATTCATTAGTGATCATTGCACACAGACACCGTAATAAGAAATGTAAAAATCTGTGAAGCTGCCCCAAATGTAACGTTATGGGTAAAGAATGTTTAGATTCTCTTTTTTGAAGAAGAACATACATACTCTAGTATAAAGTCTGCATGCAAGAGCAAACCTTTAAATTTTCCAAAACCAATCAAGAAATCAGGTACGATGAGTGAAATTTGGGAAAAGAAATCAAGTAAAATATTTTGATATCTTATAATGTATTATTCAGACAGTCCTTTTCATTGTTTCCAAATTGTAATTGAAATATAAGTATATTAGGGGTGCCTGGGTGGCTCAGTGGGTCAAGCATCCAACTCTCCGTTTCTGCTCACGTCATGATCTCACACTTTCGTGAGTTCCAGCCCCACGTCAGGCTCTGCGCTGACAGTGTGGAGCCTGCTGGGGATTCTCTTTCTCTCCCTCTATCTCTGCCCCTCCCCTGCTCACACTGTCTCTGTCTCGCTCAAAATAAATAAATATACTTAAAAAAATAAAAATAAAGAAATAAATTTAAGTATATTAGAGTTTGAAATGGATGGAGGTTAACTTAAAAAATGACATAACTTGGGGCGCCTGGGTGGCGCAGTCGGTTGAGCGTCCGACGTCAGCCAGGTCACGATCTCGCGGTCCGTGAGTTCGAGCCCCGCGTCAGGCTCTGGGCTGATGGCTTGGAGCCTGGAGCCTGTTTCCGATTCTGTGTCTCCCTCTCTCTCTGCCCCTCCCCCGTTCATGCTCTGTCTCTCTCTGTCCCAAAAATAAATAAAAAACGTTGAAAAAAAAATTAAAAAAAAAAATGACATAACTTGCTCAATTTATATATAGTGATTTGGAGTAAAGAAACCTTTATGAATATTACTATTTTAAGAGACAAGATATGTTTTAAAAATATCTTTAAAAACAGGAATGAGATATGATTTGACATTTTATTATTAAATGGGATAGACTGTTTATGGGAAATATATGTGGAGATGACCCAGTTAACATACGCTCCTATAAAGCCCAACTAGATATCCTAGTATGACACACTCTAAGAAGTCCATATATATTTCACACAAAAATAAGCAACCAATGCCAAAAAAATTTACTTTATCCGGAAGCAACCCAGTGTAAAAGTATTGGTATCTTATGAAAGGAATACTTCAGACCAGTCAGACCTTATATAAAAGCAGGTTTTTTAAGCAGAAGTCAGGAGGCTTTGGGATAGACATTCTAAAGAGAAAACCCTATTCACCAGACTTAAGAGGGTTGTTAGTCAGCTCACACACTGGCTTACCCTATTCCCAAAGAAGCACTGGCATCCATTTTGGATGAACACGTAGTCTTCCATCTTGAATTACTTATCTTTTATAGTCTACTTGGTGAAACCGGAGCCGGGGGAAGTGCCACCTCCAGACTTGATTTCCCCCCACGTCTCTTGTTAGAATAAATCATTGAGACAGTGGCAAATTAGCAAGAAAGTTTTTCTCTTGGTGTTTTGACTTCCTCATATGATTATGGCTGGTTCCATTGCTTTTGAACGGATATTCTCGCTTCTCTATTTCCTAAGAGGTGAATATACTCAATGCATTCATTTTATGAGAAACCTTCCCTCCCCGAGAACATTTTTCAATGCTGGCAACCTTCCTGGAAGCTGAAGAATTCACAAGAAGTAGGTTTTCTTAGTAGCCTAATCACAGCCTGGAAAGAAGTATGCTAATGTTTTCACCATGCTTCATCTACCTCACACAACATTATACAGATTGATTTGAGTAGAAAAATCACTCCCAAACTGGAGCTGGAAATGGAGTTAGGAAAATAAACAGGCTTTTTTCTTCACTTTTTAATGTCTTCATTGATATGATCCCCCAAAAAGGAAGATGTGAACACTAAATTCTACCTTCATACACACCAAATACCTTTGATTTGAAACAACACTGGCATTCATCCTTTGGAATTTTCATTAATAGTTAATAGCATTATAGTTTTCATTTATGTACTACATTCCAGTCTATCTAGTCTCTACTGAAGAGACTAAGTAAAATGTTTCTATTTCTATTTATAAATCAGAAACTTAAATCTCCTAAGTTCACTCAAGTTCTCACCAAGATAAAACTAGAACCTGGAGCCATGGTCCCTGAAATGTTTATTCTGTATCATCAAGATTCATTGTTATCTGGACAAATATTAACTTACTGTCTTCAGAGAAAACAACAGGCAATGCAGTTGATTTGCACACAACATATTTTGAAAATACACATGCTCATATATTTATTCATATTTCTTTTGTGAGACTTCTAACTAAAATCTTGCAGATTCATTTTTCCTATATGACACAAAATCAACCATCAAGCCATACAGATAATAAGCATAATTTTTTGAGGGTTGCATAAGGCTTTAGGAAAATATTATCATACATACTTACAGACTTTTTTCAAAATATATAACATATATTCAAGAAAAGAAATTCAAATAAAATTATTACATTAAGTTCTAATCATAGTACTAATAGTAGAATTTGAAATGGAAGGAAGGAAGGAAGGAAGGAAGGAAGGAAGGAAGGAAGGGAGGGAGGAAGGGAGGAAGGGAGGAAGGGAGGAAGGGAGGAAGGGAGGAAGGGAGGAAGGGAGGAAGGGAGGAAGGGAGGAAGGGAGGAAAGAAGGAAAGAAGGGGGGGGAGGAAGGGAGGGAGGGAAGGAGACAGGAAGGGATAGCCTACCTAAGCCTACCTAACCCACTAGGCTTTTTCTAACATCCTAAACTCAGAGAAGGCTGAATTCTGAACTCAATCCAGTCTGGAATGGATGGCTTGAAGAGTGTATCAGCTAAATGTATTAGACTGTGAATAGCAGAAAATACAGAATGCGGTTGTGCAAATAATTTATTTTTATCTCACAGAAAAAATCCACAAGGAGATGCTCGAGGACTGGCGTACTTGTGTAAATATTATCAAGGGATTAGGCTCCTTCTATATGTCAGCTCTACTACCTTCAGTGTGTGGGTATTGTCCTCAGCGTCACAAAGTCGCTTCCCGGCCTACTCCTATCATTTGCTCATTCCAGGTAGGAAGAAAGAGGGGGAAGAGAAGGCAAAGAGCTTCTCCTGGTGGGACTTCTATATGTCATCAGTCCTCACTGTCACATGGCCATTTCTAGCTGCAAGGGAAACTGGCTCTCCAAGTATTTCCCTTTGAGGCCTGCATAGTACAGGAAGGCAATGGGAGAGGGTATGATTGAATGAATCCACCCAGAGCACCTCCCACAGAATGTTGGACTGTAAGGCCTTTCTAGAAGAGGAAAAATTGAAACAAACCCTCAAAACTAAGTCCCGAGTATAGTGCGAGAAGGGAAATGAAGACAGAAGCACACAATGAAAATTCTACAGGGTGAGTGTTGTTTTCTCTTTGACACTGTAAATCCTAATAAATTAAAATAGACCCAAGTGATATTCAAAGACAGGAAATCTCCAAGAAGCCCATATGAGTGCATATTATGGTCTCGATAAATATTTATTGAGCAACTGAAGGGATGGATCGTAGTCTTGCTTCTGTTGCCAATGTCATTTGCTTATTTAAGCTAAAGTTTTTGTTATGCTTTTCATGTTTCAAAGCGAATTCCTTGAGTTCAGCTCTCTATGGTGAAAGGTAAAAGCTTGATAGTATGCTTTCAATACTGATCACTAGAATTAAATCTGAAAGCCACTCTTACATAAGCCATTAGTGTTAGCATTTGAAGCCTAGAGAGAAACACACTATTCGTTTGTTTTTACTCCCTGATGAAACATTTCTAGAAAATAGATGGCTACAAAATCTCCATTACTTGCACCACTCCTCACTTTACTTTTAATTTCCTTTAAAATAAATGAAGCAGTAACTTTATAATATATCAAGTGAAAAAGTAATGTTGAGCTTTTGCAATGAACTGGACAAAAGCAGCTTTTTTTTATTTTTTATTTTTTATGGGAGGGACCTCACCCAACTGATCTCACCTGAGCTGTAGAAAATGAAGGTAGACCATATAACGCACTAGACAGAGATTGACTCCTTTTCTCAGGAAAAGAAAATTATCAGCTAGGGCTCATGTAATAATCTGAACAAGATGGAAGATTTCCTTGCTAAAAAATAAGAAAGAGAAATTGTGAGTACATAATACGATTTAGTTCTCAAGAAAACAACACCAACTACATAATGTTCTCCATTTCAGGAAACTATTGTCTTAGAAGATAGATTTTGAATGCTGAACAGGGATATGTAATGATTCAATTCCATGCAATCTGCATCTATTGTGTTCCCGCTTTATGGCTGTAGATTGTCATAGGCCAAGGGAAATAGACATGAAACTGCACGACCTCTGCCTTTATATTATTTATAATCTTGTGAGGAAGGAGGGCAGATATAAACAACAAACAGACTGAAGACTGCTATGAGGGTGTTTATGGAGACACCAAAAAGATACATATAGGCTAATATACCTGGAGGACAAGGGAGAAGATCACAAAAAAGTTGATGGCCCCAACAACCTGGACCCCTGGTATTCTAGCTTTTGTATGGTTCCCTCCCACACTGCTCTGGTGACCAATAGACTACTGAGGAAGTGACACTGTGTGGGGTCTAAGACAAGATCATAAAAGATATTTCCATTCCTGTCTTTTTCTCTCTCGCATCACTTACTCTGGAGGAAGCCAACTTCTGTGTTGTAAGAACACTCGAACAGCCCTAAGGAGTAGTCTCCAAGCCCAGGAACTAAGACCTCCTGCCAGAAGCCAACACCAATTTGCGAGTAACCATGTGAGCAAGCAATCCTCAAAACAGAACCTCCAACTCTAAGCCTTCAAATTAACTACATCTTGACTACAGCTGCATGACAGACCCCAAGTTAGAAGCGCTCATCTAAGCCGATCCCAAATTCTTGAACTGTGTGTGAGATAGATGTTTATTATTATTTCATGTCAGTAATTTAAGGGTTAATCTGTTATGCAGCAATAGACAGCTAATTCAGGTCCTAATGGATCCACTGGAAAGAGCCAGATAGAGGAGTGGTAAAATTCATTCCAGGAATAAGAAGCAGAATATGCAAAGGCAGAGACGTAAAACAACACGATGTATTTAGGAAATAATGAGAGACTCAAAATGCAGTAGTTGGGATGTGTGGAATGGCAGGACTGTGTAAACCAAGATAAGGAGCTAGAGTTTTATCCCTGTAGGCACTGGGCGGCACTGAAGCTTCGAAGTAGTAGCAATCAGCAGCCGCAGCAGCAGCACATATAGAGGACTGACAATACGCCAGGCCCTGTTTGGTTTTTGTTTCATTTTTTTTTAATGCTTATTTATTTATGAAAGAGAGTATGAGTGGGGGAAGGGCAGAGAGAGGAAACACAGAGGATCCAAAGCAGGCTCCACGCTGACAGCAGAGAGCCCAATGGGAGGCTGGAACTCACGAACCCTGAGATCATGGCCTGAGCCAAGGTCAGATGCTTAACCAACGGAGCCACCCAGGTGCCCCAAAACCAGGCACTGTTTTAAGCGTTTTCCATAGATTCATTTAATCCTCACCACCATCGCATAAAATAGGCTCTTCTATTATTCCTGTCTTACAAAGTGGGGAACCAAAGAGCAGGAAAAGAGGGATAGAAATTGAGGATGTTTGAAAGGTAATGACTAATAAGATAGATGAAGAGAATGGGACATGAGGTACTCATGAGAAAGGACAGCACCGGTACTCATCCACGGCACCTCACAGGGAGGCTGAGGTCAAAGTATGGAGCAAGTAAACGAAAACGGAAGAGGTTGCAGTTTCAGAAAGGAGACCAAATGAAAGAGGAAGATTATCACTGCAAAGAAGAAAGGAAACCATGAAAGAGTAAGGTCCAGGAAGATACAGAAGATTAAACCCAAGGCACAATGAAAGGGAAGGAAATCTCATAAACAGAAGAAGAGAAAGACATTTACATGAGGGAGGAAGGAAAGTTTGAAGGCGTACAAGAAGAGGGCCTCGGTATGCTCTGTGAAATGAGATTTCAGGCTGCCTATTAAGAGTGAAGGGATTTGGTCTGAGACAGAATGTTAAGAAGAGTACAAAGGATTTGTGATGACAGCCATGGGAAGAGAGAGGGGAGCTCACAGTACCAAACACCATCACCAGGTAATACTAAGATCTTCTTGGATTTGGATGTCAAAGAAATTCTTTTTAGGGAATGATTTACTGGCTAGAGAATAATCTTCCCCTTTTGTGGAAGGACACAGAATTAATCCATTCACTTTGTTTCTCACTTTAAAAAAAAATTTAATGTTTGTTTAACTTTTGAGAGACAGAGACAGAGACAGAGACAGAGCGCAAGCAGGGGAGGGGCAGAGAGAGAGGGAGATGCGGAATCTGAAGCAGGCTCCTGGCTCTGAGCTGTCAGCACAGAGCCCGACGCAGGACTTGAACCCACAAATCGTGAGATCATGACCTGAGTCGAAGTCGGACACTTAACTGACTGATCCACCCAGGCACCCCAAGCCATTCATTTAGTAAGTAGTTAAGTAGCTTAGTGAGAGGAGAGAGAACCTGGTTTATTTTATTTGTTCAACATTTTGTTCCGAAAGAATTTACTCTATTCAAAAAGTACTACGTTGTTGGGAGAGTGAAGTCAACACAGTGGTAGAAGAGGTGGCCCTGTCTTCCTGCAGGTGCACTAAAGACACAGCATCACACGGAGCAGCTCTCACTGGGAGAAATTCAGAAACTAGTGGGTCCCGCACACCAGGCGACGGAGAAAGCACCCACCCTGAAACAGGCAGGTAAAGCTGAGACACACTCTTGCCATGAACCCCATCACTGGCACAGTACCCTACACTTGGGAGGGAACCCCCAACTCTCAACTTGTCCCTGAGCAGTGAAGGATTTGAAATATACCTAGTGCCCCAACTTTTTCAGCTGCTACCCAAGGGACTGGTGCAGTCAGGTTTGCCTGTCCCTAAAGGCTGGCAGCCTGGAATTTGCTAGTCCCCCACGAACACAGGTGGGAAAGGGTGGCTTTAAATGGGCACGTGAACACTTACCCTGTTTCCAACCTGATCAGCTCAGACTGAGCAGGCAATAAAGTCCCCCTCCCAGCTGCTTCCTGGAAAGAGTGGGACCGCACATCTAATTCCCCAATTTATCAAGCTGCTGCCTGAGGGTGTGGCTTTTACCTCGCTTGTCTCTGGGAGCTGATGGGGCAGTACTCCCCTGGGAGTTTGAATGGCTGTGAGGGCACTTCCTGAGGCTCCTCGCCACAGCTCACTTTAGCAATAAAACCAAGCCTGTCGCTTCTTCCTAGACGTCGTTGGACTAGACGTCCAGTGTCCCAACTTTTCTAGCTGCTATTCGAGGCACTGACTTTGAACACACCTGCCTATGAAAGCTGATGAGGCCTGGTGCAGGGTCTGTAATGGTGGTGGGTAAGTCATTTTTAATTCTAATATAAAAGTTAGAAGACGAAAGTATTAAAAATGCCTATAACTAAATTGCTAATGGATATGCAATATAAATAGATGTAAATTATGACACCAAGGGCATATAATATGGAAACAGGAGAGGTAAGGATGTAGCATTTGGGGGGAACCTGGGTGGCTCAGTCAGTAAGCGTCCGACTTCGGCTCAGGTCACGATCTCACGGTTCCTGAGTTCGAGCACCGTGTTGGGCTCTGTGCTGACAGCTCAGAGCCTGGAACCTGCTTCGGATTCTGTGTCTCCTTCTCTCTCTGACCCTCCCCTGTTCATGCTCTGTCTCTCTCTGTCTCAAAAATAAACATTAAAAAAATTAGGGGCGCCTGGGTGGCTCAGTCGGTTGGGCATCCGACTTCGGCTCAGGTCATGACCTCGCGGTCCGTGAGTTCGAGCCCCGCATCAGGCTCTGGACTGACAGCTCAGAGCCTGGAGCCTGTTTCGGATTCTGTGTCTCCCTCTCTCTCTGCCCCTCGCCTGCTCATGCTCTGTCTCTCTCTGTCTCAAAAATAAATAAATGTTTAAAAAAAATTAAAAAAAAATTGTGTAATGTTTACTTTTTAGAGAGAGATAGAGAGAACATGTGAGAGTAGGGGTGGGGGGCAAAGAGAGAGGGGGACAGAGGATTCAAAGTGGGCTCTGCGCTGAGAGCAGCGAGCTGGACATTGGCCTCAAACTCACAAAGCGTGAGATCATGACCAGAGCTGAAGTTGACGCTTAGCCAACTGAGCCGCCCCGGCACCCCTGTTTTTAATTTAAATTTTAGTTACTTTAACATACAGCGGAATATTGGTTTTAGGAGTAGAATTTAGTGATTCGTCACCTACCTACAACACCCAGTGCTTATCACAAGTGCCCTCCTTAACACCCATCAAAACAGATGAACACAGGGGAAGGTGGGGTGGGGGGAGCAGAGAGGGAAACAAACCACAAGAGATTCTTAACAATGAAGAACAAACTGAGGGTTGATGGAGGGAGGTGGGTGGGAAGTGAGCTAGAAGAAACTCATTTTATATTCAAAGATACACACTGGCTAAACGTGAAGGGATGGAAAAAGATATTCCACGCAAATGGTAACAAAAGAAAGCAAGGATGGCCAACTTATATCAGACAAAATGGATTTGAAGGCAAAAACTATTTCTGGAGACAAAGAAGGTCATTACATAATGGTAAAAGGATCAATTCAGGAGGAAGATATAACAGTGGTAAATGCACATGCATGAAACATCACAGCATCTAAATATATAAAGCAAATAAATATAGACAGATCTGAAAAAGAAACTAATAGAAATACTGTAATAGTAGGAGACTTCAGTACCCGCTTTCAATAATCAACAGATCACCCGGACATAAAATCAATAAAGAAACAGCAGACTTAAACAACTCGATAGAGCAAGTAGACCCAGCAGCTGTCCACAACTTTCCACTCAACAGAAGAGGACACATTCTTCTCAAGCGCACAGTGAACATTCTCCAGGATGGATCACAAAGTTGGGCTGCAAAACAAGTCTTAACAAATTTAAGATCGAAATCATACTAAGTATTTGCTCTGACCACAATAAAATGAAACTAAAAGTCAATAACAGTAAGAAAGCAGGAAAAGTCACAAATGTGCAGAAACTAAACAACACACTCTTGAATCACTGGGTCAATGAAATAATCAAAAGGGGGTTTTGAAAATATCTTGAAACAAATGAAAACAAAAACACAACAGGCCAAAACTTATAAGATGCAGCAGAAACAGTCCTACAAGGAAAGCTTATAGCAACAGACACCTTTAAACACCATTTAAAAAGAAGAAAGATTTCAGGGCTCCTGGATGGGTCAGTCAGTTAAGCGTCCCACTTCGGTTCAGGTCATGATCTCATGGTTCATGGGTTGGAACCCTGCATTGGGCTCTGCACTGACAGTGTGGAGCCTGCTTCAAATTCTCTGTCTCCCCCTTCTCCCTGCCCCTCCCCGGCTTGCTCTCTCTCTCTCTCTCTCAAAAATAAATAAATGAACATTTAAAAAAGAAGTAAGATCTCAACTTTACACCTTAAGGAACTAGAAAAACAAGAGCAAACTCGGCCCAAAATTATCCAAAGAAAAGAAATAATGAATATTAGGGTATAAATCAATCAAATGGGAATAGAAAATTAAAAAAAAAAACTAAACTAAAATTGGCTCTTTGAAAAGATAAAATTTGTAAACCCTTAGCTACACTAAAAAAGAGAGAAAACTAAATGAAATGACAAATTAAAGGGGAGACATTACAACAGATACCTGAGAAATAAAAAGGATCAAAAGGGACTATTATAATAATATGCCAACAGTATGGATAACCTAGTAGAAATGGATACATCCCTAGAAACATACAACCTACCAAGACAGAATTAAGGAAAACTTGAAAGCATTAACACACCAGTAACAAATAAGGAGATTTAATCAATAATCAGAAGCCTCTCAACAAAGAAAAACCTAGGACCAGAAGTCTTCACCAGTGAATTGTACCAAAGAATATTAATCTTTCTTAGATGCTTCCCCCAAAAAAGAAAGAAGAGGGAACGCTTCCAAACTTATTTTATAAAGCCAGCATCACCCTGATACCAAAGCCAAAGAAACCACAAAAGAAGAAAACTACAGTCCAATGTCCCTAATGAAAATAGATGCAAAAATCTTCAATGAAATACTAGCAAACCAAATTCAACATTACATTAAAAGGATTATATACCAGGGACACCTGGGTGGCTCAGTCAGTTAAGCATCCCACTCTTGATATCAGCTCAGGTTGTGATCTTGCCATGATAAGACTGAGCCCCACATCTCTTTCCTCTTTCTCTGCCCCTCCTCTGCTCACACACTCTCTCAAATAAATAAATAACCATTTAAAAAATAATAAATAAATAAATAAATAAATAAATAAATAAATAAAGGGATTATACAGCATGACCAAGTGGGATATATCCCTAAGATATAAGGAGGATTCAACATATGCAAATCAATTAATGTGATACACCACATTAATGAAATGAAAGATGAAAACCACATGATCATCTCAGTAGAAGCATAAAATGCATTTGACAAAATTTAACATCCATTCATGATAAAAATCTCTCAAAATAGGTATAGATGGAACTTCACTCAACACAATAAAAGCTACATACCAAAAGCCCACAGATGATATCATAATCAATGGGGAAAACTGAAAGTCTTTTCTCTAATATTTGGTACAAGACAATATTTGGAAAACTGAAAGTCTTTTCTCTAATATTTGGTACAAGACAAAGATATCCACTCTCACTATTTCTATTCAACATAATTCTGGAAGTCCTACCCAGACCAATTAGACAAGAAAAATAAATAAAAGGCATCCAAGTCAACAAAAGAAGTAAAATTACCTGTTTGTGGTAGATATGATCTTAAATATAGAAAAGCCTAAAGACTAAACAACAACAAAAAACGTGTTAAAACTAATGAATGAATTCAGAATCTTGCAGGATATGAAATAAACCCTCAAAAATTGGTAATATTTCTATACACTAACAATCAGCTATCCAAAAAAAGAAATTAAGGAAACAATTTCATTTGCAACTGCAACAAAAATAATGAAATACTTAAGAATAAACCTAACCAGAGAGGTGAAGGATTTGTATACATAAAATTATAAGACATTTATGGAGGACATTTAAAAAGACATACATAAATGTGTTCATGTATTAGAAGAATTAATTTGTTTAAAAGTACATACTATACAAAATTATCTACAGAGTCAATGTAACCCTTATCAAAATCCCGATGGCATTCTTTACAAATAGCCAAAGCAATCTTGAATAAGAAGAACAAAGCTGGAAACATCATACTCCCTGATTTCAAAATATATCACAAAGCTACAAGAACCAAAACAGTATGGTACTGGCATAAAAACAAACATATAGATTAATAGAACACAACAGAAAGCCCAGAAATAAATCCACACATTCACGGTCAACAAGGGTTCCAAGAACACACAGTAGGGAAAGGACAGTCTCTTCAATAAATGGTGTTTGGAAAACTGGATATGTATATGCAGAATTAAATTGGACCTTTATTGCACATCATATACAAAAATCAACTCAAAACAAATTAAAGGATTACAGGTAAGACATGAAATTATAAAACTACTAGAAGAAAACATACGGGAAAAGCTTCTTGATATTAGTCTTGGCAACCATACTATGGTTATGATACCAAAACTACAGACAATGAAAGCAAAAATAAACAAGTGGGATTACATCAAACTAAAAAGCTTCTTCACAGCAAAGGAAACAACAAAATGAAAAAGATGACATATGGAATGAGAGAAAATATTTGCAACTATATATCAAATAATACATACAAAATATATGAGTCAGAGAACTCAATTTAAAAAAATGCCAAGGGGCGCCTGGGTGGCTCAGTCGGTTAAGCGTCCGACTTCAGCTCAGGTCATGATCTCGCAGTCTGTGAGTTCGAGCCCCGCGTCGGGCTCTGGGCAGATGGCTCAGAGCCTGGAGCCTGCTTCCGATTCTGTGTCTCCCTCTCTCTCTGCCCCTCCCCCGTTCATGCTCTGTCTCTCTCTGTCTCAAAAATAAATAAAACGTTAAAAAATTTAAAAAAAAAATGCCAATATGCTAATTAAAAAGTAGGCAAGTGACCTAAACAGACATTTCTCAAAAGAGTTCAAATGGCCAAAAGTGCATGGAAAGACACTCAATATCAGTAATTGTCAGAGACATGCAAGTCAAAACCACAGTGAGATATCACCTCACACCTATTAGAATGGCTATTATCAAAAAGACAAAAAGATAGGGGTGCCTGGGTGGCTCAGTCAGTTGAGCGTCCAACTTCGGCTCAGGTCATGATCTCATGTCTTGTGGGTTCAAGCCCCAGCTTGGGCTCTGTGCTGACAGCTCAGAGTCTGGAGCCTGCTTCAGATTCTGTGTGTGTCTCTCTCTCTGTCCCTCCCCCACTTGTACTTTCTCTCTCTCTCTCTCTCTCTCTCTCAAAAATAAATAAACATTAAAAAAAATTTTTAGGGGCACCTGGGTGGCTCAGCCGGTTAAGCGTCCGACTTCAGCTCAGGTCATGATCTCACAGTTCGTGGGTTCGAGCCCCTCATCGGGCTCTGTGCTGACAGCTCAGAGCCTGGAGCCTTTTTCAGATTCTGTGTCTCCCTCTCTCTCTGCCCCTCCCCTCTTCACGCTCTGTCTCTGTCTCAAGAATACATAAACATAAAAAAAATTTTTTTTTAATTTTGTAAAGGACAAAAGATAACAAGTATTGGTAAGGATATAAAAAAAAAGGGAACCCTCATGCACAGCTGGTAGGAATTTGCACTGGTGCGGCCACCATGGAAAACGGTATGGAAGCTTCTCAGAAAAGTAAAAATAAAACCACCATATATGATCCAGCAATTCCACTTCTGGGTACAGATCCAAAGGAAATAAAATCTGGGTTTCAAAATCATATCTGCACTCCCATGTCTACTGCAGCATTAATCATAGCAGCCAACATATGGAAACAGCTTACATGTCCACAGACAGATAAGTGTTTAAAGAAAATGTGGTAATACAATGGAATATTTTTCAGCCATAAAAAAGAAGGGAATCCTGCCATTTACAACATGGATGAACCTGAAGAACACTATGTTAAATGAAATAAGCCAGATACAGAAAGACAAAAACTACATGATCTTGTATGCAGAATCTAAACCAGTTGAACTCATAAAAGCAAAGAGTAGAATGGTGATTGCCAGGGGAAGGAAGGAAGGGGAAAAACTACCAACGTTGATCAAAGGGTACCAAGTTTCAATTATGCAAGAGGAATGAATTCTGGAGATGTATCGTACAACATGGTGACTACAATTAACAATACTATTGTTATACCTGAAATGTGCTAAGAGGGTAAATCTAAGGGTTTGCCCTTAAAAGAAACACAAAAAGAAAGCTAAAGAAAAAAAAAGAAAATGCTAACTATATGAGGTGATGGATATGTTGATTAGTTTGACTGTGGTGATATTTCATAATGTATACAGATACCAAAACATTCAGTTGTACACCATAAACACTTATACAATTCCTGGGTGTCATTATGCCCCAATAAAGGTGAAAAAAAAGAGAAAATACCAGATTCTTAAGACCAAGCTGAGTATTAGGATAAAGCTCCCTGCCCATATCACTCTTCTAGTCAGTTTGGTAAGGTAAAATCAATTCACATAAGAATCGAATCAAATATTAAATGCAGAATTATTCCTAGTAAGACGGGTAAACCTTTTGGTGTGTATGGTTAATATCCAATCTGGAGGTTTATCACTTAACTAAATGCTGAGTGATATGGATAATAGCAAATATTTATTAAATGTTTGCAATTGTTATAATAAATAATGCATATGTCCATAACCAATAGTCATTGTGTAGAAAATGTAGTTTATCACAAGAAGACTCTTCCCTCAAGGATATTTTTAGGGTAGCTATAAAATGATCATATCACCTCACTTTTCTTTTCCACAGAGATTCTCAGGGAAAACTCCCTGTCTAAATGGAGGCTATGATTTTTGTCACCTCCCCACTGGGAATTCTCAGTAACTTTGTATTTTACAAGATGCTTCAAACTCCCAGAGGGAAAAGGTGTTGTGAAATCACTATTATTATCCAGCTTGTGTTTTCATCTGTGTTTATTTCTTTAAGTCCTATTGATTGTTTCTGTAGAAGCCAAACACAGAATGTTACCTTGGGGTGTTAACAAATCATTAAAAATCACCCAGAATTGCTTCTGAAGCGAAGGAAAAGTGCAGCAAAAAGGAAAGACCATGTAGAAGGAAAATCAGAATGAATACACCTATTGTTAAAGATAAGCCTGCCCAAGATGTTGTTAAGTAATCAGCTATTGACCTAACTTCTCACCTACATAGTGAGGTTCATTAAGAGCCACTCCATCTCGGTTATACCATCTTGTAGAATCAGTATGAGTGGGGCCAGCACTAGCTCCCTGAAGTACCCGAGATCTCACAACAAGGTTTATCAACTACAAGATTTTAAGTTCTGCATTTCCTCCTCTACTCACCCACACCGTTTCCATACTTTATTATACCACATAGAATTCTGCATCGTGATTGATCATATTCTTGTTTTACCTACTTTTCCTTAAATTTATCCAAGGAACTGGGGAGCCACTGGGTGGCTCAGTCGGCAGGCATCCAACTCTTGGTTTCGGCTCAGGTCATGATCTCGCGGTTCATGAGTTCAGGTCCTGAGTCGGGCTCTGCGTTGACAGTGCAGACTCTGCTTGGGATTCTTTCTGTCTCCCTCTCTCTCTACCGCTCCTGCACTCTCTCTACCTCTCTGAAAATTAATAAACTTAAAAAAAATATTCATCCAGGGGTGCCTGGGCGGCTCAGTTCATTGAGTGTCTGACTTCAGCTCAGGTAATGATCTCACAGTTTGTGGGTTTGAGCCCCGTGTCAGGCTCTGTGCTGATAGCTTGGAGCCTGGCACCTGCTTCTGATTCTGTGTGTCTGTCTGCCTGTCTGTCTCTCTTTGTACCCCTTCCCTGCTTGCCCTCTGTCTCTGTGTCTCAAAAATAAAAATAAACATTAAAAAATTATATATATATATATTTTTTTTCATCCAAGGAACTAACTACATCTTATTCATTTTGAATCACTGTAGTATGTAGCAGAGTTTGCAATAAAAGATAAATAAGTGTTCTAATACTAGGTTATCCAATTGATCAATTTTACCCAAATATCAGTATGTCAGTTCTTTCACTGAAAATTACCTTTTTAAATATGAAAGGCAAAAAATATTAAGGTGGAAAGTAGTGGTAAACAGAAAACAAGCTGAGTGACTAGTCCTGGGAATATGTTAAAGGGAGAGTGAAACCCACTGATGGGTCAAGAGCTCCTTCCCATCATTACCTCTAGGTTATAGTATATGAAATATGGTAATTTGTGCAGCACTGGATTTAGTTACTCGTGCTTTACTCATCTGTATCCCCAGTGCTTGCCATAAGGTAAGTGTCCAATAAAATTAAGCTATGGAAATTTCTAAGCTCTGGGACTTAACTTCCTAAGAAAAATAAAGACAATGGATGTTTACATATTATGATCCATCTTTAAAGAAGTATCTTTCTTTCTCTGTCCCTCTTCTCTTAAGCATAATAAACTCATTCAAGTTTCTGTTCAATTCTCACCTCCTCCAAGAGAGCTTCCCTGACAACTTTTTCTGAAGTGCCCCCCGCCTTTGTACCTCTTTATCCTTTTCTTCTATTTCTGTTCTCGCTGTTGGCACTGAGTTCCTCTTATACATACGTTTATGCTTGTTCTCCTTTTTCACACCAGAACATAGTTGCCTGTGAGCAAGGCCATCATCTGAGCAAGGTTTGCCATTGCATACACTATCTAGAACAAACATGCTCAAATCTGGCTCTATATTGGAAACGCTGATACCCAGGCCCAATCCAGAACAGTTAAATCAGACACACTCTTTGGTGCAAGACACTCAAGCATCACTGCTTCATCCTGGTGTAAGTTTAACAAGGAGTTTTTTGCAGCCAGATTTGAGAACCACTGACTTAGAACATAATGGAAGATTAGAAAGTATGAGAACAATCAACTAGAACTCACTGCTCATTGCTCAGCATTTAATTTTTATGTAGGAAACATCCCTTGGCTTAGTTTCAAAGCCACAGCTGTAACCCTAAGTAACTGTCTTGGAAACGATAGCTTTTAGGTAAGCATCATCCTTTTGCTGCTCGCTACTGGAAAAGCTACTCATAGTAGGTCAGGAGCAGATTCTGTTTATCAAGGGCAGTGCACTGTGGAACCAGAATGAGTAAAGGGAATCCTTGGGATATCTGAAGATGAAAAGTCCTGTACATGCAAACGGATGGGTGTGACAAGGGAATCGGTTAGCACAAACCATGCCAAACACAAGCCTTTATGAAAAAGAGAGATGTCAGCTATCCAGACAAAGCCAACACACAATATTCAAAATCGCCATAACATGAAATCTTTTGAAAATACTCTTGAAAATATTTGTTTTACTCTGCCTTCTCTCGATCAATAAACTCATGCAGTTCTCAGAGGAGGAGATTTTCAGAATGATTATATCTTGCCCTTCAGTGAGCTTCTTGGGCTGGATAGATTTATGCCTGCGTTTTGTAAGTTATTTCATCACCCATTCACAGTCTCAGCCAGTAGCAGAGAAAACATTAAAAATCCTATCAACTTCTGACATTCTAGGAAACAGTCAAGATTCTCCCTTTGGGTAATCCACATTTTTCTTTAGTCTTTCCTATCAGGTATGGAATAACCAAAAACAAGAAGCTGGTTGAAAAGATTTATTCAATTTATTGGAGGGGAACCTTTTCTCTTCTTCACAAAATTCGGTTCCCTCCATCCTTCCTACAAGTGCCTGATGCCAGGCTATATGGATTTTGGTTAAGTATCATTTTATCTGATGTCTAAATCATTAAAATGCCACAGGTAACAACTAGGAATTATAGTTACTTAAGAGGACCAACAATTCTTCAGGGTCAATACATACATGGAATTAACTTCGGATTAAATATTATTGGGTAAACTATTTTTTTCTAAGGTGAGGATGATTGATTTGACTCTACATAATACTCAAAAAGATAAAAGAGATAGAAAGAAATCTTATAGTTTAAAAGAGATACCAGCCAATTGCAACATATGGATCTTATTTAGAACCCAATTCAAATAAAATGAAAAATAATTTTTAAATTCTATAAGACAACTGGGGAAAGATGAACACCAACAAGGTATTTGATGATATAAATGAAATCATATTTTGTGATGATATAAATGAAATATGTATAAATGAAAGTTGTCAGGGTTATAAATGAAATATATTTTTGTGATAATGGTATGGTTACATCATACTGAAGAGTCCTTTTCTTATAGAGAGAGATACATACTGAAATATGTATTATGAGATGATATGTCTGGGAATTGCTTCCAAACAATCTAGAAGTGGGAATGGATGGGGGTACTGATGAAACAAGAATCGTCATATATTAGGAAGTGTGGAAGCTAGATAATTAGTATATAGGGATTAATTTCCTCCTCTGTGAGTGTATATGTAGATACATAAATATGTGTATGTATCTATACTTTTATTTTTTATTATGGGAATTTTAAAATATATATGTATATATTTCCATTATATATGTATATTTCAAAGTCTACATAATATAAATGTATGAAATGTATATTGTATATATCATGTATATACTGTAAATAGAATATATAATAACACATAAAAATATAAATAATATATAAATATAAATACATATAAAATATAATATATAATACATATTTGTATATAATTTAGAATATATATGTATATATATGTGTGTGTATATATGAAATTCCCCATAATAAAAGTGATTTTTAGGAGAATTTTTTATTATGGGAACTTTTATCAAAATTTTCAAATACATATATAGGTATATAAAATTCCCATAACAAGAATAAATAAACAACTAAAAACAAAACCCCAGAAAATAGTAAGGTCAAAGATTAAAACAATTAGATATTTCTTAGTGTGGTAATGCCAGAAGAAGCCAATAAATACAAAAGTGTATAGTAAACTTTTATATATTTATGACCCTCTTTCATATCATTGAATGAAGAAAAATCTTCAGTCCAGAACAATTCCATCTAGGACTCTATCAAAGGACGTTTCATTTTGAAGAGTAACAAAGAGTCTTACTATATAAAATAGTCCCCCACATGGAGTAGGAGTCTAGGTTGCTCTACTTAAATGTAATGCTCTCCTTTTAAAATAAATTTCACTTTACCATTCATTCTTTCCATAAATATTCTTCAGTGTTTATTATATCCTAGAGACTGGTCTAGATGCTGGGGAGGTAATGATAAATCGTATGGTCTCTGTTCTGAGACTCTGGGATAAAAGCTATTAAACAGATAAATCAAACAAACATAACATATAACTAGATTTGTGGTAAGTGCTATAAAATAAAAATAACAATTTATTATACAGGGATACTGTTGTATGGGAACATAGAACAAGGCCATGTGTTCTCTCTGGATGAAGGTGATGGGTAGCAAACAGCTCGTAGAAGACTACCCTGAGTCTTGCTCCTAACAGGAATGGGAAGCCTATGCAGGCTTTTAAGTAGATAAGACACGATCAGTTTTTATTCTTGTAAACTAACTTATGCCAGTAGAACATAGAGGGTAAGTACATGATAAATCCCAGTTTTGCCTCATAGTGGCTATGTCACCATCAGTGTTCACAACCTTCAAAGTTGTAAAACAATAATTCCTCCTCTGAGGAGCCTATTAGGGATTAAATAAAATAATCCAGAGCAAGTGTTCAAAAACAGTACCAATTTTTAACACATGAGAAAAAAGATGGGAACTTGGATCAGTTTGTCAAATTCCAAGGGTTTCGTTTGATGATGAAAGAAAAACCGCATTTCCTTTCCATTAAGTATGCCTTTATAAAATCAATAATTGACTTTTGAAAGTCTGTAAAAGTATAACCCATTTTTCAAAATAAAAATAGTCAATTTTCAATTTGATGATTAATGTAGAATATTCCCATGTTAAAAGATTAATAACACTTCCAGAGAATCTATTTCATGTTCATATGCCATGCCCGTTGCTCATTTACGAGAATATCAATTCAGCTAACATGCATTAATAACATCAAAGTATTCAACTATAGCCATATTTTTCTAATTTCATCATCAGGTTCTGTCATGTTCATAGTCATGAAAATTACAGCTTGGCTAAGTTAGGAATTAGCCTGATTTTGATTCCTACTTAAATATTTCATCTTGTATCATTCAGATAATTTCAGATTTTTTTAAATCTCCATGTTTTTCATGTATTCTATCTTCATTAGCAATGTTAAAAAAGAGAAAAGACGTACAAGGCCTTTTATTCACCAATTTTGGTTGTTGCAAACTTCATGACAAGGTAAAGAACTATGTTATTCCTTTGTTTCTTAAAAAATGTTTGCCATGGGGTGCCTGGGTGGCTGAGTTTTTTGGGCGTCTCACTTCGGTTCAGGTCATGATCTCACAGTTCATGGGTTCGAGCCCCACTCCGGGCTCTGTGCTGACAGCTCGGATCCTGGAGCCTGCTTTGGGTTCCCTCTCTCTCTCTTTCTCTCTCTCTCTCTGTCCTTCCCCCGCTCACACTGTCTCTCTCTGTCTCTCAAAAAATGAATAAATGTTAAAAAAAATGTTTTTTCATGTTTGGCAAATGTTGACATTGCTATTCTAATAACTGAGCTGTGTTCCGAAATCTGTTTCCTTATTTTTGTTTTCCTTATGTAATAAATTCCATTGTTGGTGAAGTGACATACATCTAACAATGAAGAGCAAAGATGAACCGTTCTGGTCACTACTGCTTGCTGCTTTCACCAGCACAGCATTGTGCCCGTGGCAGGGGCTGCTAAGAGAGGAAGAACACGACCCCGGAAGTGACTTCGAAATGGGATAGTTGTGTGGCTTTGGTAAGCCTTTCAAACTTACCAGAGCATATTATCCACAAAATAAAGCATGGTTGACCACACTAGGGATTACACATTGGGTGTCTATGGACCACATTTCACTGCAAGCCAAATCCATTGTCTTTTCCAGCCTGCAAAATGTTATACAGGCAGGACCTTCACTTGCTAGGAGGTCACAGACCCACTCTTTTCCTTTAATCTTTTAGAAATTAATAGACTTCATTTTTTGAACAGTTGTAGATTTACAGAAAAATTGACAAGATACTACAGAGTTCTCACATATCCCCTGCAGACCTCTTCCAGACCTCTTCTTACGGTTTTATATCAGTCATGCTACATTTGTCACAAGTAACGAACCAATAAGGATAGACCATTATTAAGTGAAATCATTAGTTTATTTGAATTTCCTTCCTTGTTGCCTAATGTCCTTTTTGTGTTCCAGGATCCCATTCAGGTATTACATTACATTTAGTCATCATGTCTCCTTAGGCTCCTGTGGGCTGCGACAGTTTCTTAGACTTTTCCTTGTTTCGATGACTTTGACAGTTTTGAGGAGTACTGGTCAGGTATTTTGCAGGCTGCTTATCTATTAGAATTTGTCTGATGTGTTTCTCATAACTAGACTCATGTCGTGGGTTTTGGGGAGGAAGATCACAGAATAAAGTGCCATTTTTATCAAATCATATCAAGGGTACATACAATCGGCCTGATTTATGACTGTTGATATTGACTTGATCACCTGGCTGAAGTAGTGTTAGGCTTTTCCACTGTAAAGTTACTTTTTCCTCCTTTCTATACAGGGAAGTAACTCTGTGCAGCCTACTCTTAAGAGTGGTTAGTTACGTTCCTCGTCCCCAAAGTGGAATATCTACATAAATTATTTGGAATTCTTCTGCATGGGAAATTTGTCTCTTCTCTACCTTTCAAATGTGTTCAGCCATTTATTTATATCAATATGGGCTAATGGATAGTTATTTTATAATTTGGATTATAATCCAATACTACTTTATTGATTTCACTGCTCAAATTGTTCTTGTGTTTGCTATATGAAACTTTTGCAATTGGATACAGTTCTCCTTTGACACATCCCCCTCAATATAGTTTTTTTTTTTATTTTTTTAGCACTTTATTGCTTTCTGATACTAAAAGATGCTCATGACTCAGTTTTAGATCTCCTGTACCAGTCCTAGAATCATCCAGTTCTCCAAGGGCCCTGGTTCCCTTTACTGGAGAATAGTATTAGAAACCAAGATCTCCTCCCACTGGTCAGAGTGGCTAACATTAACAACTCAGGAAACAACAGATGTAGGTGAGGATGCGGAGAAACGGGAACCCTCTTGCACTGTTGGTGGGAATGCAAACTGGTGCAGCTGCTCTGGAAAACAGTATGGAGATTCCTCAAAAAATTAAAAATAGAACTACCCTACAACCCAGCAATAGCACTGCTAGGAATTTACCCAAGGGATACAGGAGTGCTGATGCATAGGGGCACACGTACCCCAATTTTTATAGCAGCACTTTCAACAATAGCCAAGTTGTAGAAAGAGCCTAAATACCCATCAACTGATGAATGGATAAAGAAGATGTGGTTTATATACACAATGGAATATTACTTGGCAATGAGAAAGAATGAGATCCTGCCATTTGTAATAACGTGGATGGAACTGGAGGGTATTATGCTGAGTGAAATAAGTAAGTCAGAGAAAGACAGATACATGTTTTCACTCATATGTGAACTTGAGAAACTTAACAGAAGACCATGGGGGAAGGGGAGGGGAAAAAATAGTTTCAAACAGAGGGAGGCACACCATAAGAGACTCTTAAATACAGAGAACAAAATGAGGATTGATGGGGGCTTGGGGGTGAGGGGAAAATAGGTGATGGGCATTGAGGAGGGCACTTGTTGGGATGAGCACTGGATGTTGTATGTAAACGATGAATCACAGGACTCTACCCCTGAAGCCAAGAGCACACTGTATACACCATATGTTAGCTAACTTGACAATAAAATTATATTTTAAAGAAAGAAAAGAAAAGAAAAAAGACACCAAGATCTGGGGGTGTCTAAGTGGCTCAGTCAATTAAGCTACTGGCTCTTGATTTTGGCTCAGGTCATTATCTCCTGGTTCATAGGACAAAGCCCTGCCTCAGGCTCTGCATTGACAGTGTGAAACTTTCTTGGGATTCTCGCTTTCCCTCCCCTTCCCCTTGCTCAAGCTCTCTCCCTCTGTCTCTCAAAATAAACTAAAAAAAAAAAAAAAAAAAGAAAGAAAGAAACCAAGATCTGGGTGGTAGGTATGCTCATTGTTACTAGGGTGTTGTTTCTTTTAAGTCCCGTAAGCTAACAGGACCCCTCTTGACTTTACACCTCGCCTGAGTCACACAGTCTGGCCACTGAAGACATCAGAGTTCCTGACCCAGGATCTAGATTACTTTTAAGGTTCCTTCCAAGTTGAATAGGCTTGTTAGGACTCTGTCAAGGAAAGGAAAGGTAATCATGGTTCCAAATTGAAATGCAAGAAATGAAGATAAGCAGATCCAAGACAAGCTTTCTGTGGGCTCTAACCAATCAAGCACATACTCCCCTGGGTTCATTCTTTATGAAGACTCTGACATACATTTCTTCATTTATTTACATTTTACCCTAGTCCAGATCTGTCTCATCTCCACAGGACTTCCTAATGCAAGGTGTCCCAACTTTAACACTACGAATATTTTAGGCTGGATCATTCTTTGTTGTGAAGGGCTGTCCAGTGCATTGTAGGATGTGCATCCGGGGTGTCTACCCACTAGATACCAGAAGCGCCGCCATCCATTTTGGTATGACAACTAAAATTATCTCCAGACGTCACCAAATGTTCTCTAGGGGGCCCAAGCACCCTGGGATAAGAACCAATGCCCTAATATGAAAAGTTAAATTTTCAGAACCTGTTGCCACATCCTTCTGCCACCACAGTCCATCTGCCTGCCTAGACAGATACGTTCCCTGGCAACGGAGCCTGTACCTGTGATCTCAGGGTTCTCATTTTCCTACACTACCTTGGCCAATGACTGAAACAGCTCTGGCTGTGAAAAGCTCATCGTCTCTATCCTTTTGGTGTTTGTCAGACGGAACCTTGAGCTCTTATCTCTTCGCGTGAATGCTTCCATCTCCACATCTAACCCGCGAACACTTCAAAGTCAATGACTATAGTCTGAGATCCTCTTTATCTCCAGCGTGTTTAGAAATGGCCATTCTATATAACTTGGTTCATCGATCTTTATTTCAACTCTTTACATTAAGGCATCTCAGTACATCAGAAGAGTTTCTTAAAAACATCAGTAATAATTGGGAACAAGAGTGAAGCAAGTTTATCTTCTTTGTCAGTTAACAATATTACTTTAATGGAGTAAGAAGCTTTTATTGTTCTGGATCCCTACTCGAAAATTTATAAGGAGCATTGGGGGAATTATGTTTTCCCCCAACTGATGTTGGAGCTCTTCTACAACATTTACCCCTTGGTTAGGGTAAATTTTTTGTAACTATGAGACTAGAGGAGCAAAAGTTTGAATAAAGATGAAAATTCATTTTTTATCTTGTTTATTTATACTCTGGCCTATACTTCAGTGATGACATCATGTCTATACACAGTGGATGTATTTTCCGGTCTTCCCAACACCTTTACCTGCTTCTGCCAACAGCATTCCCTGACCTCCTTTAGGAAAACACACCTCCTCACTCAAGATATGACTTTGAAGGTTGAAGTCTCAGTCCTTTTCTTTCAACCACATAGAGCGGACACATGGATATGGCCCATCAGTCATCTTGCGGTAAAGCAAGAACTCCTTCTCACAAATTGGTCCTTCAAGGTTATTCAAAACTAAGCCCTGTCCTTCTGCTTTTTGTTGCTAATTGGGGGAAGGTATACCTAGGACTGCTGTAGACTTCCTCCTACTTTCAATAGTTGGAAAGAATGCAGCTAAAACAGAAAGAAGCATAGGTGGTCACAGATGTGCCCCCAATTCGATGTCTGCCCCCATCTTCAGTGATACGTCTCAATATCTGTGGTAGATTCTACTATTGTTCACAGTGATCTGTTGCCCTCTCTGTGAAAAGGCTCTGGGTCCTCCTATGGTCATGTCACATGCAGAATATCTCTTTGGGGGAGGATTGGCCATGTGGCTTGCTTAAAACGATAAAATACCAGCAGAGGAAATTTATGATACAGCCACACGGAAACTGGTCGTATGATTATTTTTTTCTTCTTCCACAAGACTGAGACAGGGGCTGGAGACAGGAGACCTTTCAGCCCAGGTCCCGGAACGGGAAGGTATAGGGAATGCAGCCACACCAGAAGGTAACATGAACGACACACAAAACCTTTGTTATTGTACAACAAAACCTCCTTCTAATAAATCTGTATCTGTCTTTCTGTCTCTCTCTCCTCTGTCTCTATATCTCTTTCTATATCTCTCTCTCTCCCAGGAGACAGTTCCACCAGGTTTCTATACCTGTGACTAGAAGCATTCTAATTACCCCATGACTAACACTGTTTATTCCATGACTAATACATACAATTTAGCATCACATTTATACAGCAAATTACCAAAGTCAACATGTGTGACAAGTATACATTAAGCTAGTCTATTTCAGAAATGACTATTTCAATGTCTAATAAAAAATTATTTTCAACATTAAACATATGCTCCTAGATAAGTTTTCATGGCCACCTTAATTTGTTCTAACACTCATATTTACATCATAGCTAGTGTTTGTTTTAAGCCTCTCATCGTCAAATACAATACTTATAATTTTCACTTCCTTTAATAATTCTTTCAATGGGGGCGCCTGAGTGGCTCAGTCCATTAAATGTCTGACTTCGGCTCAGATCATGATCTCACAGCTGGTGAGTTTGAACCCCACGTCGGGCTCTGTGCTGACAGCTCAGAGCCTGGAGCCTGCTTCAGATTCTGTGTCTCCCTCTCTCTCTGCTCCTCCCCCACTCATGCTCTGTCTCTCTCTCTCTCTCTCTCTCTCTCTCTCTCTCTCAAAAATAAACAAACATTAAAAATTTTTTTTTAATAATTCTTTCAATGTATTTTCACTATAAATGCTTCTTTTTACAGCTTAGTCAATTTAATTAGCTCTTAAGAATTGTTAAATTTACTTTGGATGTGCAATATGGTTCATTTTAGGTTAAAATTAAAATACATCAACATTCACATATGTCTAGATATAGAGTAAAAGGATGAAACTTCTCTGTTAGCTCATGTAGTACAGACTACTAGTGTATAGCTGTACCTGCTTCTCTTCCTTCCTATAAAAACCAGATGACCTCTTTCCCCCCAGTAGTCCCACAGTTACAGCTAAAGGACTAGCCCCAGTTCAGTGGTTTTGAAACAAGAGCAATTTTCTTCCCAACCTCCCCCAACCACCAGGGAACATTTAATAATGTCTGGAGATACCTTTGGTTATCACAGCCACAGGCAGTGCTTATTGGCATCTAGGGTGAAGAGCCCAGGGATGCTGGGATCCTACCAAGCACAGCACAGCCCCCCCCAACAACAAACAACTATTCAGCCCCAAATGCCAAAAGTCAAAGTGGAGAAACCCTGTTCTAAGCAATGAAATTTAAGTGTAAGTACTGCAGGTCATTTCCAGACTGTGGCCTTCAAGAGCCTGTCTTCCCTTTAAGAAGCAACTACAGAAGTCATGTGTTGAAATGGACGTGCTACAAGAAGCCAATGGCCTGGCTTTCTGAGTCATCACATAGAGAGAAACTAACCTGGAGAATTGCCTGAACCTTAACAGTCTTTGTGTAACTATTACGTAAAACCCTTGTCGTCCTTAACCTTTGTTGCATGTCTTAAACTGGATTTCAGGGCTAACTTGTTACCACAGCATAATCCATCCTAGCCTGACTAATAAATCTAGTTTCACAAATTGTCATTTATGTGCACATAAGGTACCACGTTCTTAAAATGGCAGCTCATAGTATATGCACAGCATCAAGCACCTTTCAAATATAACTTATTTTTAAAGCAGATATCTTTTATTATTCCAGTCATTGATACATGCTGAAGACAGAGATGGCATTATTCAAGCAAAAACAGGATTCGAAGGATGTATATTAAAGACCGGTTGGTAGTACACTCAATAATCTTCAGAATGTAGAACAAATTGGGTGCATAGGAAAGAGATCACCCAAGTCTGCAACTGAAACTGAGAAGCTGTAAGTTCCAGGGAGTGTACAATGTTTGGGTCCAAAAGTCATAAGAATATAAAACAAGAAATTTGAAAATGATTTTTTTTTCCTCAGCAGAGTAGATACCACGCTGCATTTCACAGCTGCCTAGCTACAGCAAGTTGATGTATGTTCACAACACAGTGGATGGTGGTTTAGGAAGGGAATCCAATAAAATCAGTGCTGGAGCCAAGAACAAGATGCAAGGAAAATGCCTCTAGTTAATCACTCCAATAACTCCCCATGTGTGCCCGAGAAGGGCTCACTTCCCAATCAGTCTTACTATAGATTATTGAAAATAGCCAAGAGCAGTGGTATAAGGCTGAGGCCCCCCAAATTTTAACTCAAGGCAAAACTACCTATTTTTTATACTTTCCATTTTTTTCCCTTCTCAGTGAAAGATGTAATAAAAATTTGTAAAAATTCAATTCATGCTTCAGAGTCTTTAATGGCCATCCCGTTGGGAGACCTAGGTGTTGTGTGAAAAGGAACAAAAGGAAATAAGAAATGTGGGTCCTACTATAACTCCTCCAGCGTGCAAAATACTGACAAGCTCCAAAATGGTGATACATGCAGCAAATGGGTATTGACTTCAGGTTTTCCCAGTGGAAATAGTCTACTGCCAAGGAGGCAATTAAAACCAGAACTCATATCTACCATTTTTAAAAATCTGAAATTAGGGGCACCTGGCTGGCTCAGTAGGTGGAGCATCCGACTCTTGATTTTGGCCCAGGTCATGATCTCACTGTTTGTGAGATTAAGCCCCACATCAGGCTCCATGCTGACAGTGTGGAGCCTGCTTGGGATTCTCTCTCTCCCTCTTTCTCTGCCCCTTTCCTGCTTGTGCGCACTCTTTCTCTCTCTCAAAATACATAAATAAACATTTTAAAAAATAAAATAAAAATCCAAAATAATTTCTATAGGTGCATATTCCACGGCTAGAGACCATTTTGATATAAGCAAAGGAAAAAAAATGCCTTGCCAGATAATTTCGACCTTGTGATGCTGCTCATTTCTCTAATACAGTCCTGTGGAAGTGAGACTGCATGATGTTCTGGAAGGAACACCTGACTAGTAGTTCTGTGATTCAAATTCTGATACTAAAGAACTTTAAAAACTCCAGACTGGTTATGCAAATATTGCTGAACCTCAGACTCCACCACAAAACACAAGGACCTCACCATTACCTGGACAGGAGAAGAGGAGAAGTCCACATTTGAGATGACTGAATATTCAACTCGTTGTAGACATAAGAAAACAATTAATGTACTTTGTTCAGGGTCATGCAGAGAAGTCGGCCTATTTCACACAGGTATGACTTCTCAAGAAGGTTCAATCCAAAAGATGGGATGGACCGAGGGGGGCATCAGCGACAACGCTGGTTCCCAATAATGTTCAGCGAGGGACGAAAGTCAAGTAGCTAGTAGTATAGGAAGGCTAATATAGCATCATGAATGAAATGTCAGGGCCTTGACCTCACAGGGTTGGGTTCCAGACACTACAGGAGACAGAAGCACTAAAGATACAGAGATGCAAACCTAACCCTCGATCTGGGCTACCTAACCCTCAAAAGAGGGATGCACAGGTTACCCAAGCACAAAGATGACCAGAATAGTGTCATAACTATATTACACTACAGCACCCTGGTGTTACTAAAACTGCCAACTTACTCCCCACCCTAGTCAGAACTGGTTTCAAGACCAGAAATCAGAGATGTTCATTTCTACTCACTTCAGAGTCAGGGAAAGGCAATGACTGAAAAAAGTATGAAAAATGAGTACATTTAGCTCCTGAAATCTTTTTTTGTTTATCTTACACTACAAAAAAATGTGTCTATAGTTTCCCTGAAAGTGCTAATGCAATCTCCTCCTAATCCAAAGGCTTTTCAATAAGTAAGCATTCCAGCACTGTGGATAAATGGAGTCAGTATTATAATTTCATAATGACAGTACAGAAGAAATTAGAAATTCAAAGGTTACAAATAAGAGAAAATATACTCAGTTGCTTAGAATTGTTACATAGTCAGAAACCAGAATAAATATTGAAATCAGTTTGTTGGAAGTATAAAATAATTTATCATTGAGTGTAACATGTTATATTACATAACCTTTATTTTCTGACTGCATTTAAATTGTATCCAGCCGAGCCTTTGCTAGACTGTGAAGATGGGTAATACATATTCTTCTTCTTTATAACTCTTCCAGTTACGTGACTCATAGTAGGTACTTCTTCAGTTAGTGTTTTCCAAAGCAATACATTCAAACCAAGGCTGTGACATTAATGAAAAACATTAGCTTTATGATCTCAAGTTTGACAGTACGTTTACCACACTGAAAACTGTGGCTATTTTACCCAGATGATTGATCAATAAAGCAATAATATTTTTTAACAAGAACAAAACCCCCTGAGGTTTCACGAATTCAGTCCTAATTTATCTATAGGGAAAGTCACGGTGATTCTAACTCCAAAATACAGTTATCACACTGCAACCGTAGACCTTCATGCGATTGACTGGAGTTGGGTAATAGTTGTCCCTTTTAACTAAGCATGAGCTCAGTTTCCCATGATCACAACTGCTTCTTAACTCTGAGGTCTGCTATTTGCTTTCTGTCACTCCATTTGAGTAGTTAAACTCAGCCTGCCCAGTCCCTGTGGGCATTTCAGTTTGCCCCTGCTGTTTAGCCTTGACCAAAGAAAGGTGCTGCTTTATCTTCTCATCCCTCTCGATACCTCTAACATCTCCTGGAAAGCTCTGGAAAGGACACATGGAGCTGTGATTAAGGTGAAGGGCACTCACACAGCAGCCAGACCGACCGTCCTCAGCCCACAACACCAGTGGGAACAACTACTGCCCTCAAGACCTCAAAATCATCCTTTTTTTTTTAACATTTCACATGCAAATATCCATGAGGCCCATACGTTACGTTTGAATGCCCGTAGTGATTTCCACTATGTATTCTTAAAATGCCAAGCATATCAAGAACCAGTTGTTCTGTTGTTTTATATCCCACCATTTTTAAAGGCAAAAACATAAGGCAATTTTCTTGGTATCATGATGTGATCATTATTTACCAGAACTTCACAGGCTATGTATGTAGTTGTCCAACCAAACTCAACGATGAGATCTTTAGAAAGAGAGGTAACAGGCCATTGAAGATATATTGTTTTTGCTGAAGGTCTCTAGTCCTTCACCAAGTTCATTTTTCTGAATGCCCACTTTCTCCTTCAGTGGCTTTGATTAAAATTCTGGAAACAGATGCAACTTGCTAGTAATATAGTAGGCAAATGTAAAGCAGGCCATATTAATCTGCCACTAAGCTTTAAATATTCCTTCTCTTGTCTCATACAAAAGGAGCCTCATCCACCATGTATTTTCATTCCTCCAGCTCCTTTCAGGTTATTGATCTTTGTATTATTTCTGCAAGCACATGGCAAGGTTTTATGGGTATGAATTAAATCTATGATGCATAGAGGCTGCTCTACTCAGCTGAATATGTCTTTAATGCACTTCGAAGTGAATCTTAAAAAAAAATCCTCATTAAGAGTGTTTCCCATTATAACTTCTAAAGTTACTTGATAGCCTTATGCAGTTTTACAACATGCACTAAATATAAATGAAGAGCAAATAAAAATAAATATTACACATCAGGAATGCTCATAAAACCACTGTGCAATTGTTCTGTCCTCGATCCAAGCCCAAGAAAGTAGCACCTAAAATCCTGATTTTAATGTTCTATACTTTCTGTTAAAACCTTATGACTGTTCCTTAGATAAGGCCATATGCTTCAAGCCAACATTAGGCAATTTCTCTTTCTCTCCCCGTTAAAACAACAAAACAACACCAAAAAATCCAGAAGCTAAGTAAATCTTAGCTTTAGGTTTTTAGTATCAACTTTTTAAAATTAGGATGATAAGGCATTTTAATATTAAAAGCAAATTATTTATTCCTCAGGGATTTATTTTTCATAATATATAATACTAAATGTTCTAAACACATTATTTTATCCAGTAGATACGTCTTTTGCCCCAGGGCAAAGATACACACCATGATATTCTAACAACCAAAACCAGTTTATTTTCTTATCACTTACAATGGTTTTATTCGATAATAGCACTTATGATGTGTTAAGAAAATAAACCAAGAACAACTTGAGAGAAAAATATAGAACAGTCTCTACAGAGATCAAAAAATACAGCTGAATGAAAAATATAAATCTGAGTAGTTGGGACGCTCCAACACTAATCTTGGGTATTCAACTTCATATAAATCATTTATTCTCTCATTAATCACTATCATTAATATTATTACCATACACATTAATTAATATTACATGTTAACATATTACTATAGATGTTCCTATAATATTAATAATATAGTAATTGTATTAATGTGAACTGATATTTGATAAACAATGAATCTATAGAGATATATAACTTATGTATGTATCCAAAAGATTGTGCATTCTGATAACAGATGACATAACAATGGCTTTATAATCAAAAATTATTTGGGGGACTACAATTAAGATAGAAAAACTGAAGAACCAGAGTCAAAATCTACAATGTATACAAAGATGAACACATTATGCGTCAAGATTTAAAGCTCTCTGAGAATAAATCGATGCACAGAAAAGTTAAATTCTGACCATGAAGGAGTGACTATTTCTGCTCATGATTGCCCAAGTAAAAATAGAAAGGTATTTTCAATTAAAAAAAGGAAAAAAATAATGAGCAAAAGCCTTAAAAAGGCATTTTATGAAAGAGGCTATCAACATAGCCGATAAGCACATCAAAAGATGCTCAACATCATTACCCAATAGGGAAGTGCAAATTAAAATCCAAAATAAAATACCTCTAACTGCCTACCTAAATGGCAAAAACTAAAAAGGCTAATAATTCTAAGTATTGGCAAGGATATAAAACAAGTGAAATTTTCATACACTGACAGTGGGAGTATAAATTGATATAATAACTTTGGAATGGTACTTGATAGTAACTATTGAAACTAAATACATGCCTACTATGGCCAATAATTCCACTCTTACATATATTTCCAAGAAAAACGAGTGAGTATGTCTACTAAAAAATAAGACAAGAATTCTTAACAACTTTCTTCATGATCACCAAAAACTAACAATCCAAATGTTCATTAATAGTAGAATAAATCAATATTTTTGAGAACTATTCACTCGCCTAGGAGTTAAAAAAGAAAAAGAACTATTGCTTAATACAATTAACATGAATGATTTTTATGGATATAATCATGAACAAAATGACTCAATAAAATGACAACCTGTGTTTTTATAAAATTAGTTTAAATTAAAAAAAATTTTTTTAATGTTTTTATTTATTTTTGAGACAGAGAGAGACAGAGCATGAGCAGGCGAGGGGCAGAGAGGAGGGAGACACAGAATCCGAAGCAGGCTCCAGGCTCTGAGCTGTCAGCACAGAGCCTGATGCGGGGCTCGAACTCACGGACCGTGAGATAATGACCTGAGCTGAAGTCGGATGCTTCACTGACTTATCTGAGTTCTTCTTTCAGTAGAGAGCATGAGATGAACATTCCTGATGGCTTGTGTTCTTCCCTCTTACCCGGCATGAACCATCAACAACAATGGGTCATTTGTTTTCTTCAGCATATTGTGCTCTGCCTGTATGATGTGTGTGTTGATTTCTTGAGCTGCCATAATAAAATAGCAGAGATGTATTCCCTCACAGTTCTAGAGACCAGAAGTCCAAAATCAAGATGTCAGTAGGGTTGCACTTCCTCAAAAGTCTCCAGGGGAGAAGTGTGCCTTGTCTCTTCTAGCTTCCGGTGGCTGTAAATGTCCTTGACTTGTGGCCTGTGTCACTCCCATCTCTGCTTCTGTCTTCCACTGGCCTTCTCTGGGTCTCTGTGTATTTTCTTCTGCCACAAGAACACTTGTCATTGGATTTAGGCTCACCCAGACAACTTAGAATGATCTTACCTAACGACCTTTAACTTCATTACATCTTCCAAGACCCTTTCTCCAAATAAGGTCATATTCACAGGTTCTAGGTATTAGGATATGGACATATCTTTTGAGGGGGCACCATTCCACTACAATGTGTATGGATTAAAATGAATGCGGAGCGCCTGCGTGGCTCAGTCGGTTGGGCGTCCAACTTCAGCTCAGGTCACCATCTCGCGGTCTGTGAGTTCGAGCCCCGCGTCGGGCTCTGGGCTGATGGCTCAGAGCCTGGAGCCTGCTTCCGATTCTGTGTCTCCCAATCTCTCTGCCCCTCCCTCGTTCATGCTCTGTCTCTCTCTGTCTCAAAAATAAATAAACGTTAAAAAAAAATTTTAAATGAATGTAACTCCCCATTATAGTAAAATTAAGATAATATCATGTGTAACCTCTATCCAGTTAATAACAATAAAAGTGTATGTTTGCTTCATGTTTTCCAGATGTAAAAAGTTTTGATTTTTTCAATCTGATTTGACCATTATAATCGGACTCATTTAATAATTTAAAAGGAGAGATTGACTGTGGTAACAAGAATATATTTACTCATCACCTCCTCATTTATTTAAATAATAGGAACCCTATTAGCAGGATATAGTATTCAAAGTTTTAGTTCATAAGAGAAAATTGGTTTGAGTCCATTATAAAGGGGAGTATGGCACTTAACTCTTAGCTCACTGCCTAAGGAAAGACTTTGAAGTTACTTCAACAGGAACATCTATGGAATAGGATGGCATGTGACAGAGGACAAAATTCTTCAGGTAAAACTTCCTGAGAAACAAGTTAAACAAGCAAACATAGAAATGTTGCACTAAAAGTATAAAATTGGTCCTTAACTAAATCAAGAAGCCCTGTTTTCTGCTTTCTTCTTTTATGGTTGCTAATTTTGCCCACCTTAGACCAGAATAATATATTATTTCCTATAATATAATACATTTACTTTTCAAATGTCAAACATTATACTTACAATTTTAGAAATATCAATGTCTTACAAATATGCATTGTTTCTTTTCTTTCTCAAACTGTTACAAATATGCATACTTTATATGTGCTCTGTACGTGTACTACATACGTTCTTTTTAAAAACAAATTCGCTACCATAATTAAGTAACTGAATTCACATTAGTGAATATTGAGCAACTGTTTATACAAAACAAACATTCTACTATTAAAAAAATCCTATAAGTAATTCATGGAAATTATATATTTAAAATGCAATTCCATTTAAAATTTTTTGATTTTCATACAACTGTTTATCTATGCATAGGATGAGACTCATCTTGTTACTTATTTAAAATGCAGTGGTTATTACATTGTAAGAAACAACTTTGGCTTTCATGAACAGTGTAAGTAATTATCTCAAACCAAATATCCTTAACTACTCTTTTGTCCTCTCAAACTTGAGAAGAGAATTTTAATTTGCTAAATAGCTGCACAGAAATGGAGAATGGCCTTTTATTGTTGTGCAAAAGACCAGCTTCTATGAAAACTGCTAAGAAGCATTTTCCTGCAACAGGATATTATGAGGTGTAAACTTAAAAAGGCTTTTCTATCACCAATATTGAAACCGGGCAGATGTCTGCCGCATATACCACATCTGCATTAAGAGGCAGATTTCCTGAACTGGTGACTATTGGGAACATTTTAGATGATAGCACAAGATACTCATTGATTATTTTGCAAATGAAAATTTTAGTCCCCTTGACAATTTTGGTGGTGTTTTGGAAGATGGCCTTTAAAATGGAAAGTACAAGGCAAACAGCAAACCAGATTCAAGACCATAAAGGAAATTAGCAGAAGCTGAAGGCTACACATTTTATAGTAGCCAGTAGCTGGGTCCTATCATGGATGCATCTTCCTCAAGACATGCTGGGATTCCAAATGGTCTGGCAAGATCAGGAAAGATGCCAGAAACTAGCCTACCTGAGTTAGGAGAGACCACTTGGTTGCAGATGCAAGCTAGGGGAGAATAATTAACGATAGAGCAAAGTGTGCTTAAATTTCAGGCACACCCAAATTCAAAGACTATGTTAACTATGTGCTAGTTGTATAGTAAATAATCTATTCTGACATCTTAAGACTTAGTCTTCTTATCTGAAAAAGAAGGATTGAAGTACAGTCTACCTTATAGAGTTATGATTGACATTTAGTAAAAACTAAATAAATGGTATTACCATTATTGTTTATTATTGCATAAGCAGTTAATAAAGTAAGACTCAATTAGTTGTTAGTATTTAATTAGCATGTGAGCGTTGTACAATGGTGTACAAACAGCAAGTTTCTGGAAGGCGGTGCTGTTTGTTACCACGTAAGTGGTAGGTCTGGTCACTCTTCGATGCAAGTGTAAGACCTCGGTCAATCCTTGGTAGTACTGGGGACCTTGGTATTTAATGAGAGATATGCCTTAGAATTTAATAAAAATACACCTTTTCTTTTTCCTTTTTTCTGAAGTAGCTCTCTACTGATTCTGGTGCTTAACCTAAGGTGAGAGCCTCAACCACAAGGAGAGAAATTTGTTAAGAGTTAAGCAGTATATCCAGTTAGCACCATGCAGACTAAGATATAAGGAAGCTGGAACATATATTCAGAAGCCAGTCAATGGAAAAGACAAAATATGCAGATTTGGCAAACTCAACAGGGATTTGAGAAAATCTCATCTCTACAGACATGTCAGTCTTAAGAGTCTTAGCCCAGACCCACTGGCTTAGGAAAATTCCTCATGCTGATGGGCCATGGCCTTTATTCTATTACAAAACTTGTTTAGGATTATCAAGAGGGTCAGCCTCTGCTGGAGACAGGTTGCCATGGGTTGATTTGCACCCCTCCAAATTCATATAATTAAGCCCTGACCCCGCTACCTCATAATATAACTGTATTTAAAGATAGAGCCTTTAAAGATTAATTAAGTTAAGATGAGGTCCTTAGGGTGGCTCCAATTCAATCTGACTGGTGTCCTTATAAGAAGAGGAATTTGGATACAGACATGAACAGAGGGAAGATGATGTAAAGATACAGGGAGAGGATAGCCATCTACAGGTCAAGGAGAGAGGCATGGAACAGATTCTTCCCTCACGGCCCTCGGAAGAAGCCAAACTTGCAGACGTTGTGATCAAACGTCTGGCCTCCAGAACTGTGAAAAAGTAATTTCTCTATTTAAGCCACCCAGCTTGTGGTATTTTGTTTTGGCAGCCCTAACAAACTAAGCCAGGCCTTCATGGGCTCAGGAGGTTCTCTGACAGGCAGAAAGAATGGAAGTGTTTCTACTCAGTTCACGAGTTCTGGCCAGAAATAAAAAATTGGGACCCAAAGAGACAAATTAGTTCAAAAAGTGGAAATTTAAGGGAAAAAATGGGCAGAACAACAGTTTCAGTTTGCCAAGGGCTGTTGGGCAGGCTTCTTCCCAACCCTCCTGTGAGGTGTCTTTGAGCCCTCACCAAGCACCTGATATTATTTGGGCACCGTTAACCAGAAAATTTCAGCAATCCCCATACGATTAAGACTAAGCAAAAATTGCTTCTTAACACTTACCTGCCTTCTTAAGTAAGAGACACTAGGACCTAAATAGATAAGCTCCGAACAATGGCAAGGTATTCTTGATGTGTGTGTGTGTGTGTGTGTGTGTGTGTGTGTGTGTGTGTGTGTGTTTCCCCCTTGAGAAAAAAAGATGACTGGGTTTGCCCATGGTTTTCTTGTTGTCATCTTTTCATCTGTCTTCACTTAATCTGATAATGCAAATCACCCACACACATACCTCCTATCCCCATGCTTTAATAAAACCAACGTTTTGCACCAAAGATGCCTCAAGAACTATTTCTGGTCCATCAGCTCCAAACCCCAACACTTCAAACCACATCAGTAGCTGTATGAGAAAAACTACCAAGAGAGTGAGCTAGAGAATAACAGTGGGAGAGTAGCTATTTCATAGGATAGTCTGTAAAGACCTCTCTGATGAGATGGCATTTCTTTCAAACTTGACAATTGGACTGTAATCATGGCAAATTCTGTTCCATGGTTAGAAGAGCATTTTCGCTATTAGGTACAGTGTGAAAGTGACAAATTTCTTCAACCAAACCAAAGTTACATGCCTCATATCCTTCTAAAAGCACGAAGATCCCCTGGACACTAAAAAGTTCATGTAAAAAGAAGATAAATGATTAGACTCTGGTGCACAGTCTTCTAGCCTTATGAAATTCCAAACTCACTGTAAATAGCTTACAGAAATACGCAGTTCATTGGGTTCAGTGCTTGGCAAGGCAGCACACGGCACTTAATCCCAGCCAAAGCACTACCTGTACATTCCAGTCCACAAGAGAAATAAATTTCAGCATTCAATTATCAGCTCTAGTCACAGTGAATAGAAAAAAGGGAAAGATGTACTTCGCCAGCATGAGAATAACCCGAGTCTCAAGCAGGTTAGCTGCTTTAGTAAGTTTTCATAAAGTACTACATGGTTCAGCCAATGGTATAGCCAAGTGTATATAATATATACAGTGATTTCTAAGTTTTAAATGACTGTAATTTGCTTGATTTTGGGAATTTTCCTTTATTAAACAAGCTAGAGGTGTTTATCCAGGAAAAATCACAAGATGCAGAAAAGCAAAAAAAAAAAAAAAAAAAAAAAGGTAAGAAAAAAAATGACTGCAGTGGTAGATCAAAGGTAGTAATGGCCCCGGTTTGTCACTCCTTCCTGTATCTACAAACTTAGTCTGTAGCTCTATAGTGCTTTCCCATTCTGTGCTAGGTCATTTGACTTGCTTTAGGCCAATGAGATTATGACAAGTGTGATGCAAGCAAAGGCAAAAAAGGCACCTGCATGATTGAACTCACTTGCTCAGACTCTCTGCCACTATGATACGAAGGACATGCCCATGCTAGCCCTCTTGTGCCAGGAAGAGGAGAGACACAAGGACCAGAGCTCAGTTGCCCCAGTTATCCTAGTCAAAGTCATCCTAGAAGACACTTACACTTGTAAGAGATCCTAGCCAAGATCAGCAGAGCCATCTACCCAACCTACAGCTGACGGTAAACTCAAGATAAGCCCAGTCCAGGCCTGATCAGCTGAACCCTGCTGACTCAGAAGCTAAAAAAGCACTTGCCACTGTATCCCACTGAGACTGTAACAAACTTTATTAGGGAGAATTGTTGTGATAATCAATTTCTGATATGCTGACCACCCTGAAACAGAACAATTTAACATTGCTCTAACTTTACTTTAGTTTTTTGATCAATTTATGGACTTTTTGAAGGTTAAAGATAACTACCTTCATCAGCATAGAGCACTGTGAGTTCTAGTTTCCAGGATTTAATCATCACATTGGGGTAGAAGAGATATTAGCAGAGAAAAATCCAACTGTAGTTCTGACAGTAAAGTTTACTAGGGTAAAATAAGCAATTTCTGATTTGCCATTCAGGCAATCAGCAAAGAAAATCACAGGGAGTTGGGGAGAGTAGACTGTATCATCAAGTCAGGAGAGTAAAATTAGCTAGATGTACAGAGTGAACCTGAAAGTAGGGTTGGGTTGGAGGAAGGTAGTCCAAATGGAAGTGACACTTAGGGCTCTTGCCAGGCAAGCAATTAGAGCCAACTGAGGTAAACAAAAGAACTTATTGGAAAGACTCTGGGTAGCTCACAGAATCAAAAAAGAAGACAACACAGCAAGCTTAAATAATATAGGAAAAGGGTACCCTTAGAAAGCTCAGTAATACTAATATGTCTCTTCTGGATGCTTCCTCTAGAACAAGTCAGTTTTAACCACCTTTAGCTTAAGTTGTTATTTTGCTCAGAATCAAAAACCTGGCAAAGATTATCCAAATGGTCTCAGGTTATATATGCCCCTCCCCCACTCAGTGAGCAGGGAAAGGGGAGATAGACACTGTGATTGACAGTGTTAAAAAGGATAAAAAAAAAAAACCACAAAAAACAAAATGGAGTCATTTGCCCCAGTGTCCCCCCCCTCCATGACAGCAAACCAAGACTTAATTACAGTTTCAATCTACCCCAGGAATGTAACCTTTTAATGGTCAATCTGAATTTTGGTTGAATTTTATTGTTTAACAACAGCTACACCAGATTCATGGAATGAGTAGGAGGAATATCCATAAACTAAGGGGAAAGTGTTTTGGGACAGGCAAGAGGAATAAATGCCTACTAGAAACCAGAAGAGCAAGTGCAAATGTTCTAGTTTATATGAGACAATAAAGGGGAATAATCTACCTACTTTGGATTGGTCCCTGGTAGAGAAGGGAAATGGTCTATTTGCATCAAAAGATAGACGTCCCCCAGAAAGGTCTCTCCATCTAAGTGAGGGCTGGTCTTCTATTGCCCTAAAGGAGTTTAGCATCTGGGAGATGTCCTTGCCATGAAATTATGATTGTTTCCCAGCATGGCTCCCAATGGCTCAGAGAGTACTGGAAAACAATCCTGTAAAAATAGCTACTCCAACACATATAGATCTGAGACAAAAGGCAGTGGGGGCCATATGACTGACTAGGACAGGTAGAAATGAATCTGACTATAATTCCTAAGCAGAAATTCTGTATACCCCATTTTCTTTTTCTAAACAAGGTAGGCTAAAGTATAACATGAAAAAAAGTAAATTTTAGGGCTTCAGTTGGGAAAATTTTTACTTCTCACATGTGCTAAATTGATCCTTGTGTCGTGCAAATTTCTCCCGCCAAATTTATCCTACAGTGATGCAACAGGGATAGGTGATCAGCTAAACCCCCCTTCCACATTTGCAGGGCTCGGGGCAAGAGTATAAACGGGGGCTCATATTCCATCTGTCTAGAGATATAAAAAGATTTAAACTAAGTGTTAAATAACACAGGTTCTACTCTTCTACCTTGACAACTACTCCTGCAAAACAACCTGGGAAGTCAGGTTCAAATTTAGAATTCTCTGGCCATTTGGGGTGCTGGGCCAGAATACAAAGTGTATGAAGAACCTGCCCCAAGCCTCTGGCCTGAGGCATGCTCCAATTTTCTTCCTACCACAGCTCCATCCCACACCTCAAAAGCCTTCATGAACACACATGTAGAAATCCCAGCTCACCATCAATGCCCCATATCCGACAATCAGCCTTCCACTGGCCACACTGGGGAGCAGGGGTATATGCGCCAGTGCAGTTGTCTCCTCTTATGATGACAGTCCCCAGTAAAGGGTCTGTTAAAGTGAGCCCTGTGTTGTAACACCAAGATTGCCCCTCAGTGAAAGACGGGGGGTTGCCTCATTTTATGGGAGTGCAGTGGGCAGATACTTTTTAGTTTATCAGCCCCTTTAGGATTACTTCAACTGCAGGAGGTTGCATCACCAAGGCCATGCTCATTCTAGGCACAAACCACATTCAGTGACTGATTGATGTGCCCTCCCTGGGCCTTTCACACAACTGATCACTTTCTCCTCTTTCTTTCTATCTCATTCTGCTTTCTTTACTTCGTATCGCATCTTCTAGTTTTTTTTTTCTCTTACCATTCTATACTCTCCATCTCAGTCTTGTTTGACTACCCCTTCTTATCTCCCTATAATCCTAACTTCAGAATGTCCCTGATACTTACCTGTTTGGGGCTGAACTGTATCCCTGTAAAATCTGTATGCTAAAGAAGCCCTAATCCCCGGTACTTTAGAATGTGACTGTTTTGGGAGTTAGGGTCTTTGAAGAGGTAGTTAAGGTAAATGAGGTCATAAGGAAAGAGACTACCAGAGGGGCACACACAGTGAGAAAAGGCCACCTGAGGACACAGAGAGCAGGCGCCATCTATATGCCAAAGAGAGAGGCCTCAGGAGAAACCACTACTGTGGGCACTCTGATCTTGGACCTCCAGCCTCCGTAGCTATGAAAAATAAAATTCTTTTTCAGCCACCCGGTCTGTGGTATTTTGTTATGACAACCCTAGCAGACTAATATACCATATTTGGATCCCTTCTCTTTTCTATCCACACATATTCCCTTGGAAATCTCATCCAAGAAGTTTCAAAATGTCATCTATATACTAGTAACTCCCTAATTTATACCTCCAGCTCTGGCCTTTCTTACATCCAAACTCATATCTGCAACCACCTACTTCCCTTGAATTCCCCAAGGGGTGTAATAAATAGATTTATTTAATATGCAGTTTATTTAATATGGATATTTAGTATGTAGAAAGTTGGGCTCTGAATAGGCCTCCTCAAACCTTCCCTTCTCTCACCCACTTCCCCAAACCACAATTCTTCCAGTTTCTCAGCTCAAACACCTTGGGACTGTCCATGATTCCTAACCTCTCTCACATCCCATGTCCTATCCATCCATCAGCAAATTCTGTAAAGTTCAGCTTTGGAATATATTCAGAATCAAACACATCTCACCACCTCGACTGCTAAGACTCAAGTCCAAGCCACATTCATCTTTCTCCTGGATTCCTGCAATAACTTCCTACCTGGTCTCTGCTTCTACCTTTGTCATCCCAAGAACTATTCTTAGTACAGTGGCCAGAATAATTGTTTTTATCCATGAGATTCTTCTGCTCGAAACTCTCCAGTAGTTTCCTATCAAACGCAAAGCAAACAGCAAAGACCTTCAAGTTCCTATGTGCTCTAACATCTGGTTAGCTCCCTAACCATTCTCCTCTTCTGTCACCTTGCAGCACCACACTGGTCTTCCCCATACTTCTGCATGCTCCAGACAGGCTCCCACCATGGGGCCCGGGTATTTGCTGTCTTCTCAGATGGAATATTTTTCTTACAAATAGTGACATGGTTCACTCCCTCACCTTCTTCAGATCTTTATTCAAATGAGAACTTCTCAATAAGGTCACCCCTGTCCATACTGTCTGAAATTACAACCCCAGACATTTCATAGCTCCCTTACTTTTTTCTCTTTGGTACTTATGAACTTCAGTATCTTATTTATTGTGTTCATTTTCTGCCTGTTGCACTAGAATGTAGCTTCCTGATGGCCAGAATTTGAGTCTGTGTCCCCATCCCTCACAACAAGGTACCTGGCACCTGGTCAGCACTCAATACATAATGGCCGCGTTAGTTAAGTGAATGTTCTACAGTGGGAGGGGAAGAGCTCAGCACTGCTGGAGAAGAAGGGAAAGGATAGTGTCTTCATTTAGGGTTCCCCCAGAGGAGAGCCCAGACTAAGGACTTGGTTACAGTTGGTTTATTAGGAAGCTAATTTTAAGAAACAGGAGTGAGGGAGTAAAGAGAGTCAGAACACTGAAGAAGGAAGGCCATAATATGTTGCATTATTAGAATCTCCGCTATTGGCAGAAAGAGTGGGATTCTGCCAGAAATCCTGAGAAGCACAAATGGAATGCCTCCCAGAATTGATCACCCAAAGGATGGGCGACTGGAACATTTTTTCACTGATTCCCATCTCCTTTCAGTTCAGGGTTCCCCCTGATGTGAATCCCCCACCCCATTCATGTACCTTTGGGCTATCCAACGCCAGCTAGCTAGAAGACTCATGTGTTGGAGAAGGCCCTGGGGCAGACTGCAGACAGCAGCAAGCACTTGTAGCAAGGTTCTGGCAGGGAGAGTAGAGTCTGACCTTTCAAGATCTATCTACCACAGCTGGGGTTGAAATCAGATGAGAGCCGAGTAAATGCAACACAGACACCAAGGGCCTCTGTTTCAGATGAGGACAAGCATAAGGAATGTTATGTGTGATATGTGTGATATGTGTGATATTTGTGACTATCACTGAATGAAGATTTCTCATTTTGCCATAATGGCTTCACAACAATAATACTCCCAAATATTCTATTCATACAGCACTTTCACACATATTTGTGTCTCCCAGTTTCTCCATGAAACAACTATTATCATTATTTTTCAAGACTAACAAAAGGAAGGGAAGAATGATATTTCCTATAAAGCTACTAATGTAGCAATCAGAGATTAAAAGATAAAGATTTAAATTAAAACAATGAGAGTTTTGCCAAGCAAATTGGCAGAGTTGTTCTTAGCATCATATTCCCCAGCGTCGATGAGAATACAATGAAATGGCACCCGTCTATATGAAGAAGGGAAAACTCACACATCTCTTCCAGAGAAGAAGTTGAAAATATGAACCAAACATCATTTAAAAACAGTCATTCATTGCAAATTGGTGAAGCCTCTCTGGAGGACAGTATGAAGGTTCCTCAAAAAACGAAATATAGAACTACCCTACAATCCCACAATTGCATTACTAGGTATTTACTCAAAGGATACAAAATTACAGATTCAAAGGGGGACATGCACACCAATGTCTATAGCAGCATTATCAACAATAGCCAAACTGTGGAGAGAACCCAAATGTCCATTGATTGATGAATGGATAGAGAAGATGTAGTAGATAGAGACAGAGACAGAGACAGAGATAGAGACAGAGACAGAGATAGAGATAGAGATAGAGATAGAGAAATAGAGAGATGTATAGATAATATAGTGGAATGTTACTCAGCCATCAAAAAGAATTAAATCTTGCCATTTGCAACGATGTGGATGGAACTAGTGTATTATGCCAAGTGAAATAAATCAGTCAGAGAAAGACAAATACCATGTGATTTCACTCATATGTGGAATTTAAAAACAAAACAGATGAATATTTGGGAAGGGGATGGGAGAAGAGGAGACAGGGAAACAAACCATAAGAGACTCTTAACAATAGAGAACGAACTGAGGGTTAATGGAGGGAGGTGGGTGGTGGATGGGCTAGAAGGGTGATGGGTACTAAGGAGGGCATTTGTGATGAGCACTGGGTGTTGTATGTAAGTGATAAATCACTGAATTCTATTCCTGAAACCAATATTGCACTGCAATAAACAAAATATAAAAATAAACAAAAAATAAGATTCACCATCTGTTTTCTAATATATATACACATATATATACATATATATACATATGTATATACATATATATACATATATATGTGTATGTATATTAGAAAACAGATGGTGAATCTTATTTTTTGTTTATTGTCTTACATTTCTTACATTTTCTTACATTTGTTTATTTTCTTACATTTGGTCACAATACTTTATTTTATATGTATTTTATATGTATATATGTATATATTTATATATGTGTATATATATACACATATATATACATAATCATTCATGACCCTTGACCCAGTGATTCCCTCAAAAGTAGAAAATGTATATATAAAAATATTAGTGTAGTCTAATTTTTAATAATAAATAGTTAGAAACTACTGAAATGCCCAAAAACAGGATAGTAAAAAAAATATATGGTGTATTCATATGTTCTTATCCTTTGGATACTTTAAAATTCATATTTTTGAAGAATACTCTAATTTAGGTGACAAAGCATCTTTTAAAACTATTATGCACCATACTATAAATTCGGTTTAAGTATAACCATATACAAATATACACATATGCTATACACAAATATGGTAATCTGTGTATTTATATATGTGCTAATATAGCTAATAGAAAAAAGCATGAGAAGAAAGTAAAAAAAAAATAGTAGTAGTGGGTAATTCTGAGTAGTTAGAGTAGTTACCTGAGTAGTCAATAATTCAAGGTACCTTTTATTTTGTTTGTGTACAGTTTTGTTTGTTCAGTTTTTAAATTTTCAGATATAAATTGAGAAATAATTGTTTCAATGTGTAAGAAAATCAGTAACAGCTTTCTTTATTTAAGGAAAGAGGATCGCTAAGTATTCCAAAGATAAATAATCCATATTCCTTTCATTTGTACCCCTTACATTTTTAATAAGCTGTTTATGCTGTATTTGGAAAGATGAATGACTAGCCTTCCTTTGTGCAAACTAGAATTTTAAATAAATCAATATTAAGGAGGTAAAGAGATCTACTGAGTTCTTCTGGGGAAAGAAAAAACTGTAGATTATATCGATTGTGAAAATTCTTCAGAGGAAATGAAAAACAAGGCAGCAAGCTTTGTATTTCCTACAGATTCTTGCCTCCAGCTATGATATAGTTATCCAAGCTTCGTAGCTTGGGCAAGATCACAAAGGAGTCTGTCTGCAAAACGCCTCTACCGGTCAGGCAGGGTCACTGAATTACAGGATAGGAGCCAGCCTGAAGCAAAATTTGGAAACCAACAAATTTTGTCTTCTGCACTGTATGTGCCACACGCACGTGCACAAACCTATCCTTGTTTGGAGTCCTTCCTTCCACTCTGTGGCTGTAAAGCCCCCCGTCCGGTATCTGGGCACACTGTCACACTCACCCAGTTGTCAGAATTGGCCCATCACAGTTCATGCTGCCTTCTCAGTAATAGCTCAACCCATGTGACTTCTGCCACTCTTCCCCTTGTCTGTCCCCAGTCTCCAACCAGTCTGGGGAATCACTTTGTCCTTTAAAACAAATTTAAAGAGTTGACTGAGTATGAAAATTGGTTATGGGGTTTCCTTCTCCAGGCAGCAGACTCAGATTAACAAGGGCCTTCCAGAGGTCATGAGTAGGTCAGAAGTATGGTGACAGCCATGAGGACAGGGCAACAGGTATTGGTGTTTGACCAGTAGTGGAAATACTCTGGGGCAGGCAAGCCTTTTGAGTCACCCATATCAACAGCCAGCCATTCTGACTTGTAGTGCAAAGCCCTGTTCAACGGAGTAAATGTTAGTTAACTATAAGAATAATTAAGCAGCATTTCGCTGGAGTTTTGGGGGGCAGTAAAAAGGGAAGAGGAGGCAAGAAATGGCACGGAAGCCTAGAATCTGAGACGATGGGAATACCCAAAGCACTGCATGGAAACAGAAGGTCAACTCAACAGGCCATCCGCTGACTCTTTCCATTACACCATGTCTACAGTCAAGTTGGAGACTCACACAGTCTCATGTGCCCAATGGTCCTCACTGGGAGCAGCTAAGTGAGGAAAAGGATCAGAATCCTCAAAAGGACTCAACGAGCCATCTTCTGAACTTCTTCAGCAAAATAAGAGTCTCTGAGACAAAAAAAAGAAAAGAGAAAAAGAAAAACTGACTGCTCCCTGGGAGCCCTACGTGCTACTCAGTCTCTTGATCTTCTACCCCCAGTGAGAACGGGCTCTAGTCGGTTTCACAGGATTCTCCAAGGCATAAGACAGGTGAGCTACAGATGCTAAGTTGAAATATGAAACATCAGTGCCATCCCATAATCGCACAACATGGCCAAGATAATGGCTTCCCATCAGATCAGGCATTTCCTACAAAAGCTACTGAATAAAAGCTATCAGGTCATGGTTTTCTTTCCTCCTCACCATTTCACTTAGGTCTTTCAGGACCAGAAGGTCTACCAGGATGTACCCGAGCAAATGTCGCCCAGAAATAGTGAACCCAGGGCAAGCTGATTAATACTTTTTGTCAAGGATACTTTAGATCATTTGAAAGTAAGAGGGGTCATTTTGTTGCATTTTCTTGTTCACAGTGAAGCTACAGGACACAATCACTCAACCTGCCTACTTGCTGTCTGGTTCAAACAAACAGCATCACCTGGTAGCGCACCAGTATTTTTAACTCTTTCCTAGTTGGCTGCCTTTTCCTTCTCTCCCCTCTCCCATCAACTCAAAATTTATCATTTTCTTGAATCTCTCAATCCAAATATCACCCCCTTTAACTCCCCAGTGACTCACTGGCGCATAAGTAACAGTGTTTACGCATGTGCGTCTCTACTTCTCCAAAATGCCTTCCTTGTTATATCAAAGACATGACCTTTGAGCTTGGCACTTAGGGAACATTTAGTATTACTCGTTGAATAAAGGAAAGGTCCCCTCCCCCTGTCAGGGGCTTTGCACTTCCCCTGGAATTCTTTTCCCACAGCTTTCTGGATGTCTAGCACTGTCTCATCCCGAGGTCTTTGACTCAACTGTAACTTTTTATTGATATTTCTTTTCTCTAAAGAAGCCCTCGGCCCCAGTCACTCTCTTAGGCATCGTATTATTGATTTTCTTCATAGCAAAGGTCACAATCTGTATTTATCTTATTTCTTTTTATTTTTTTTATTTTTTTTAACGTTTATTATTTTTGAGACAGAGAGAGACAGAGCATGAATGGGGGAGGGTCAGAGAGAGGGAGACACAGAATCTGAAGCGGCCTCCAGGCTCTGAGCTGTCAGCACAGAGCCCGACGCGGGGCTCGAACTCACGAACCGTGAGATCATGACCTAGCCGAAGTCGGACACTTAACCGACTGAGCCACCCAGGCGCCCCGTGTATTTATCTTATTTCTTTCTGTTCTTTTTCAGTAATGCCTGGCTTATGAATTATCTGAGAGCAGGAACCTTGCAAGTGCTATTTACAGCTTCCTCCTTAACACCTAGAACATAGAAGGCATCAGATTTTTGTTGAAAGGATGATTACCAGGTCTGGGTTGACAGCAGTTTTGTATTAGGACTTTCTGCTCAAGACATAAACTGAGAAATACCAGACATCCAGCCAGTAGTTTCTCCGTTTGAATGTTTTTGCCTCCATGCTAGGTCTGCACTTACTTGTTAGGCCTGTGAGCTGTGACACTTGATACAACAACATAAATCTTACTAGCCTATCTGTGCAAATGGCTCTACATAGGGAACCATGGCAAACCCATCAGCCAAGGTCCAAATTCATGTTGGACGTGTTTACCAGCCAAGTGGTACACAGCTGAAAAGAATGCTGAAGATTTTCCTTTTAGACACATATAATTCCAAGGAGGCTTTGGTTTATTTTGTTCTCATATATCCATCTTTTTTTTTTTTTGGCAGGGGTTAGGGGGAGCAGAGAGGATTTGGTTCTTCCATCAAAAATGTCTGTTAAGTCTTAAATTTAAATGTATTTAATCTTGTTCTAAACTTCCACAAGAGCAGTAATGTTTTTAGGAATGAAAGTTATATCTATCTACATGTCAGGATTACTTACCACACTAAGTATTTGAATAAATTTGCCTGTAAATCTCTGCATGTACACAGAGGAGCCTTAAGAAATCTAGAAAAGTGCACCAATATTTTTCTTTTTGCAAACTTTATCTTATTCTAAGTGCTTTGATGCTTTCTAATAATGGCAAAACTTATTTTAATGACACAACCCTCCAGATAACATCATCATGAAAACTGACATTTTTAAAATTCTCTTTAGGACAAAGTTATGGCTTTGGAACATATGTTCATTTCCCTTAAGAATATAACATATCTTGGGGCACCTGGGTGGCTCAATTGGTTAAGTGTCTGACTTAGGCTCAGGTCATTATCTCACGGTTTGTGAGTTGGAGCCCCACATCAGGCTCACTGCTGACAGTGTGGAGCCTGCTTGGAATTCTTGCCTGCTTGTGATTCTCTCTCTCTCTCTCTCTCTCTCTCTCTCTCTCTCTCTCTCTCTCTTTGTCTCTGTCTCTCTGTCTCTCTCTCTCTCAGCCCCTCCCCTGCTCAAGCACTCTCTCCCTCTCAAAAATAAACAAACATTAAAAAAAATATATAACACTTCTTGATAAAGAGAACATGTTTTTTCCCATGAAAATATCTTCCTGCTTCTATTTTGTATATACTTGTTGAACAGCCCATTTTAATTTTCTGTCAAAAGCTAATGTGGAAAACATATTTTGTTGTGGCCAAACAATTTTATTTCATTTGTCTTATTTTAATTTTTGTATGCAAATATCACAAAGCCAGTCATTCAGGAGAAGTAAATTTGTGAGTGTTTTTATATAAACCATTATCTGCTTAAAAGTAAAAAGCAAAAACAAAAAGTAAAAAGCAAATTATTTGCGGGGAGATGAAAAGCCAAGAAATCTAATATAAAATACGACTTTATGTATAATTGGTCAATAAACATTCTAAACCAAGTAGGCATTTTTTATCAATCTATTTTGTCAATTAAATTCACTATTCTTATCAAAACCAGTTTATACGTCTACTCACCAGTGAGAGACAGACCATCAGTGATAAAGTCTCTCAACCACCCTTATTGCTATATTTCAGCCTTCCCAATAAAGCAAAGGCTCCCTAGCCTGGCATCCAGGGTCCTCAAGATACAACACGTGGGTCCTTTTCCCCTCACTCTTCCCCGCACTGTATTTTCTAGGCACAATGGACTATTCTCCATCGTCAGATCACTGGCACGAACACTCTGACTTCTGTGCCTTTTTGCATTATGTTTCAGGCTTTATAATTCCCAACTATCCAGCCCAGACAAACAATTAATTCCTCTGTGTCCCCATACAACTTGATATATCTACTTATCAAATTAATTGTTCACAGGTCTGCCTCCCCATCTCCCACCTCCCCAACTCCTCTGGAATAGCAATCACGTCGTATTAGTTTTTGTATTCCTAGTAACAGATCATCATGCGAGCATATTCTGAACAGTGAAGCATTCAAAAGTTGTCTGAACTTTGTTAAATTAATTGTTTAAATCTGCATTACTGTTTCTGCTTTGGTCTGATTTTGCCAACTATTGCCAAAGAAAGTTACAACTAATAAAAATACTATTTGTTAATTCTCGGAAGACTTAAATAATGGTCAGAGAAAACTATAGAATTTATATTGCTATGTATTTAAAAAAAATCCTGGGCGCCTGGGTGGCTCAGTCGGTTAAGCGGCCGGCTTCGGCTCAGGCCATGATCTCACGGCTTGTGGGTTCAAGCCCTGCGTCAGGCTCTGTGCTGACAGCTTGGAGCCTGGAACCTGCTTCAGATTCTGTGTCTCTCTCTCTCTCTGCACCTCTCCCACTCACACTCTATCTCTCTCTCTCAAAAAATAAACAAACACTAAAAAAAATTTTTTTAAAGCCTTATTGGCTGACTGTTATGTCATTTTATCCGGGTGAATTGATCAATTGAATATCTTCCACGTTCTCTTTAAAACAGAGGAGACATTATGTGCATTATTCTAAGAACTAGGGGGAAATATCAAAATCCCTTACTCCTTACTAATTCTTACTAATTTAAATAATTCATATTATGTGATTAATTCCCTGAACCAGGAGTACACTAGGAAATCAAGTGAAGATGAGTGTGTTTGCTGAAAGACCTGATGAAAACATTAAAAAGGATAAATTTACACCAAGAAATTATGCATCTATTATTAGCAATCTATGATTCATATCAGAGCAAAAGCATAGATCACATTAGCTGTCTCTGTCAATCTTCTAACATAAATTACATTTCTACCTCTGTTCAAAATGAAAATTTTGTCTCCCCAGTACAAACAGAAAATTGCGTAAAATCTAGCTCTTTTTGCTATGGTCAGATCTATTAATATGGAGAGGAGTGATTTTTGTTTATGGCCATAACTTCATGTTCAATTTCACTGGAATATAAAGACACTGGTGGAAACACTGGGGCTCAGGGCTTTGCAGTGGCACAGAAGGTGAGGCTCTCTTAGGCCAGGCGACTGTCTTTGCCGCCAGTGTAGTTATAATGACAGATCACTCTCTCTAGGACTACCATTGCTACGTGTCTTCCAGGATTAATATATTTACTAGACAGCCAAAATGTTAAATCTTCTATGTTTGTACGTATGGCTGTGTACTAAGATTTATTTTTCTAAACGTCTATTAAAAGAGCAAGTCGAATGACTCTACCAACCTCTAAAAACTCTCCGACTGTGACACTGTGTACATCCCTAAATTAAAGACAATCTTTACAATCCCAACAATATAGGAATGAAATAATTTAAGGTATAGTTAGCAGAAGAATGGGTAGGAAGTTAAAACTAAAGTTTGGATGATGGAAAAAATTCTATATTAGAAATCTTACTAAATCATTACTATTTAAGACAAAAACAAAACTTCAAATCATTCTACATGCTGCAGAGGAATTAGCTATATATTTTTTTGTCAATATCAAGAAAGGGACAGAGATTCTGTGAAGGATGGAAGAAAGAAAACTCACATCTGTGGGAGTGTTTTCTCCAAAAGATTTACCTATTCAACATTTTGATTCCTCATTTATACATCCCACATCCTGTATTGAAAGAATAAGATTTTCAAATTATTTGAAGAATGGAGTAGCTAATATATTTCCATTTTTCCACTGCAGAATAAGAAAAGTAAATTTTCTCTAATGGGATACCAGCAGGACTGGTTTTGATTTTCAGAACATTGCTCAGCCATAAAAAAGAATGAAATCTTGCCATTTGCAATGATGTGGATGGCGCTGGAGAGTATTATGCTAAGCAAAATAAGTCAGTCAGAGAAAGACAAATACCATATGATTTCACTCGTATGTGGAATTTAAGAAACAAAACAAAGGAGCAAAGAGAAAAAAGAGGGAGAAAGACACAAACCAAGAAACAGACTCTTAACTACAGAGAACAAACTGATGGTTACCAGAAGGGAGGTGAGTAGGGGGATGGATAAAATAGGTGATGGGGATTAAGGAGGGCACTTGTTGTGATGAGCACTGGGTGTTATATGAAAGTGTTGAATTACTAGATTTTATACCTGAAACCTATTACACTGTGTGTTAACTAACTAGAATTTAAATTTAAAAATTTTTTAATAAAAATTTTAAAAATAAATAAATAAAAATTTTAAAAACTAAAAAAAATTGCAATAGTCAATCATTTGATTAGCTTAACCTTCTTTTGGACCAGTTTTTATAGGAAACAACATTCGAGAAGAGTGGTAAAGAAATAAGGCATGAAAGAATAAAGTAACAATTTTTATTGTTAGTGTGTAGTAGTTCTTAAACTCTCAAAAACACGGAAAATAGCATAAGAAAAATCTACTTTAGAGAGAGGTCATAATGATATGCAGAATGTTACCAAATTGGATCCTGCTCATTTAAGACTATAACCTTGTGGCCTTTCTCAGAAGCAGAATTCAGCACCTGATGGTTGTTTCATATTATCTGCACATACATCAATGTGTAAAGACATCAAAGTGAACTCTGAAAATAAATAGCAAAGCATAATACATCAATGTCTGACAGGATCTTTTTCCCATTATAGAAACTATACAATATCTGTAACCTATTTAGCGAGTTACTTTGGGCAAAAATTACACAGATGTGCATATACATACACACACTGACACTCACACACACACACACACACACACACACACACACACACACACCACCCTTCTTTTTAATAATTGTTTTATATTCTAGGGGCGGCTGGATGGCTCAGTTGGTAAGAGCATGCAACACTTGATCTCAGGGGGTCGTGAGTTCGAGCCCATATTGTGTGTAGAGATTACCTAAAAATAAAATCTCTTTAAAAATTTAAAAATTAAAAAAATAAATCTGTTTTCTATTCTAAAGTTTCTCAAGATCATAATACTATACAATGCTACTGCCCTCTCCTCTGGAGACTAGATAATAAGTCAGTTCATAGTGTGGATTTGGAAGTCAAAATACTCAAGTTTAAATCCCAACTCTTCCATTCAATATGTATGAACTTGGGAAATTTACTTAATGTCTCTATTTCTCAGTTTTCTCATATGTAAAGTGAGGATTTTATCTATTCCTTATGGTTGTAAAGAAGTAGATTTTGAAATATGAAAACAATAGTCTATAAATATGAATACTGTAATAAAAGTAACCCCTTTAGTTCCTACTCTGAAATACTGTTAGAAATTTAAAAGTAAACAAAATTTTCATTAATGATGTGAAAAAGCCACAATTGGTTTATTTTCTTTTTCCAGATACGACTTATAATTATTATCACAAATGATGTTTTCTGTAGGCAAGCTTTGATTTGTTACTTATTTTCTATGTTCAATGTTAGCTAATTCATTCATTTAATTACTTATTTAGAGGGGAAAAAATCCCAGCAAATAAAATTTAAATATGTTCAATATTAATAAATCTCTACTATCCACACACCAATCAAATTATTTTAAAACATAATTTGTTTCTAAAATAGCTACACTGTAATTACTGAACTTTAGGCTAAAATATGTTATCATTCCTTCATAACTTATCAGTCATTCATATGTTGGATAATGTCTTCCTAAGGCATAAGAAGAATTATAGGATCGATCTGGATTACATAGCTAACCAATACTCCAGTTTTGCTTTGTTTGTTAAGTCAATCATGTTAAGATATGGTGACAAGTTGTCTAAATTCCATTTGAAGTAGAAAATAATTGGTTCTAAGTAGACTTTGAAAAGTCAAATATATATATTGCAATCCCTAGACAACCACTACGTAAACTATATAAATATAATTGAAACTGGAAATCAACAACAGGTAGAAAGCTGGAAATTTTATAAGCATGTGCAAACTAAACCAACACACTCTTAAAAAACCAATGACAGTGTGCCCAGATACCGGACTGGGCAGCTTTATAGGCACAGAGTGGATAACACATGTCATCAGGATTTGTAGAACACATCTAAGGCTGTGCTTAGAAGGTAATTTATAGAAATAAATGCTTATGTAGATAACCCTAGCTTTAAAAAGTCCCAATATACAAAAATTTCCTTTACCATAGTTTAAATAAATAATATCAGCCCCCAATAACACTGTTCAAATTTTAATTGCTACAATATATTTACTATGAGTAATTGCATGATGTGAAAACTCCATAAATCACTACATAAATAACGGATGTACATCATGATAGGTGACCAATCAACTACTTCTTCCAAAGTTTGTCAATGATTGGTCACTGTACATCAGTTATTCAGTTCATGCACATACAGCAGAAAGTATAATTGTGTTGTCTCCTTGTCTCCCAGTGATAAACCCATCTGGCATTTTTTTAAATGTACAATCAAAAGAGAAAACTGGCCAACAAAGATGAATGTGTAACAAAAAATAAAGTAAAATTCGAATCCAACATAAATGGGATTATAGAGGAAATAGCTGGCCATGGAAATGTTGACCATGCTGCCATTCAAAAGGCTCTAAATATGCAGCCACATGAATTCAGTAAAGGTGAGTGTGTTAACAGAAATGAGGACAGTGGTAGCGAAAACAGGAGAAAGATGCCTCAGAAGAGATGACAATGACAAAACTTCACATTAAAGGAACAATTGGAAATACTTTACAATATTTGAGGTATAAAGGATAAACTGATGGAAACCAATCGCAACTTAGAAAGCAATGAGACAAACTGCCAAAGCACAGATAAGATGCTTGTTCTCACTGTAAATTATGCAATGAGAAGCTCACAGTACTTCTATTGCATTTTTATAAACAAAAGACTTCAATTCTCAAAATTCATAATGTCTTAAATTGTGGCCTATTAAGTAAGTATTAATTTCACTTTTTTTTTCATTTGCCAAACATTTATAATCCACAGCAAGACATATTCTAATGTATTTACAAAAAAAAAATGTTAACAGTCATGGAAAAATCAAAAATGTTCCTATTGATTACTAAGATTACTTTGAACAGTTTGACCTTACACGGTCATTTTTATAGTGCAGCACTACCAGGCAAAGAAAGGACCACTTGTATTAGAAAAAAAGGAAAGTCATAACCCAATAATATAAGCTCCCACCTTAAATTACAAAAAGGAAAGCAAACAAAACCAAAGCAAGTATAGGAAAGAAATAATAAAAATGAAGGCAGAAACTAATGAAACAGGAAATAAAAGAAGGAAAAAATGATAAAGTCAAAAGCTCATTTCTTAGATCAATAAAATTGATAAATCTCTAGTAAGTCTCACAAAGAAAAAAAGAAGAACAGAAATTACCAATATAAGGAATGAAGGAGAATATGTCATTACAGACCTTATTGACATTAAAGGAATCCTAAGATTATACTGCAAACAACTCAGTGCACATAAATGAGACAACTTAGGTGAAATAAAACAATTCCTCAAAAATGTATGCAAAATGAAATAGACCCCTGAATAGTCCTATACCTCTTCAATTTAATTTCTGGTCAAAACCCTTCTGAGAATGAAATATACAAGTATAGATGACTTCACTAGTGAATTCTATCAAACGTTTCAAGAAGAAATAACACCAGTTTAACACAGTCTCTTCCAGAAAAGAGGAAAGAAGGGGATATACCTCCTGACTCATTTTATGAGGGCAGTATTACCCTAGTATCAAAACCAAAGTGGGTAGGAAAAGAAAACGACGGACCAGTATCTTTCATGAAGTAGACACAAAAAGATCCCCACCAAAAAAAAAGCAAAACAAATCCAGGAATATATAAAACTAATACACCCTGACCAATTGGAGTTTGCCCCAGGAAAGCAAGGGTGGTTCAACATTTAAAAATCAATCAATGCAAGCTATCATGTTAACTGTTAACACAGCCTAAAGGAAAAATAAAACAAAACAAAAACAAAAAACAAAACAAAACAAAAAAACCACGATCATATTAGCTGATGCAAAAGAATATTTGACAAAATTCAATATTAACTCATGATAAAAAAAAAACCCTCAGGAAACTAGGAATAGAATGAAATATCCACAATATGATAAAGGGCATTGATGGATAACCTACACCCATATAATACTTAATGGTGAAAGACTGAATGCTTTTATCCCAAGAACAGGAACAAAACTAGGCTGTCCACTCTCGTCACTCCTATTTAATATTATACTGGAAGTCCTAATCAGAACAATAAGGGGTGTGGGGAGCGGGCAGTCAAATAGATCATAAGGAAAAAAATAAAATTGTCTCTACTCACAGAAAACATGATTTTCCATGCAGATAATCTCAAGGAATCTACGAAAAAAAAAAAAAGTCAATGTACAAAATTCAATAATATATTCCCATCTACTAATAAAAAATGATAAGCAATAAAAAATGATTTCTTAATATACACATAATAACTGCAAAAAAATATAAAATCTATGTTCGTTGATTGCAAGACCCAATACAGCAAAAATACTAACTCTGCCCCAGTGAATCTACAGATAAAACACAGTTGCAATCAAATCTCCAGCAGGATTTTTGTTTTGTAGATATGGACTAGCTGATTCCAAAATTCACATAGATGAGCAAAGCCAAAGCATTTTGAAAAAGAATAACAAATTGGAAGAATCACAATTGTTAGGCCAACAATAAAAATATACTACAGTGTCGGTGGAGAGATAAACATACACACAGTTCAATGAAACAGAATGGAGTTTAGAAATAGACCTCCACAGGGGCGCCTGGGTGGCTCAGTCGGTTGAGCGTCCAACTTCGGCTCAGGTCATGATCTCGCAGTTCGTGAGTTTGAGCCCCACATCATGCTCTGCGCTGACAGCTCAGAGCCTGGAGCCTGCTTTGGATTCTGTGTCTCCCTCTCTCTCTCCCCCTCCCCCACTCATGCTCTGTCTCTCTCTGTCTCTCAAAAATGAATAAATGTTAAAAAAAAATTTTTTTTTAAAAGAAAGAAATAGACCTCCACATATATGGCCAATTGATTGTCTTTGATTATCTCCTTCCCCCCGCACCAAATCCTCTGTGTTCTACCTATCTATCCCTTCCTCCTCATAACCCCTGGCAACCACCGATATTTTTACTGTCTCCACAGTTTTGCTTTTTTGAAGAATGGCATATAATTGGACTCATACAGTAGGCAGCCTTTTCAGATTGGCTACTTTCATTTAGTAATATGCATTTAAGGTCCATCCATGTCTTTTTATGGCTTGATAGGTCATTTCTTTTCAGCACTGAGTAACTGTCCATTTTTTAGATGTACCACAGTTTATGTTTCCATTCACCTACTGGACATACTGATTGCTCCCATGTTTCACCAACTATAAATAAAGCTGCTATAAACATCTGTATACATGTATTTATATGGACATAAGTTTTCAAGTCCTGCGGGTAAATATAAGGAACATAGCTGTTAGATTGTACGGTAAGAGTATGTGTAGTTTTAATAAGAAACTGCCAAATTCCTTCCAAAGTGTCTGGACCGTTTCACATTCTCACCAGCCATGAATGAGAGTTCTTGTTGCTCAGTTTCTATACCAGTGCTGCTCTCAGTGTTTAGGATTTTGGTGTTTACTGATACCACATTGCGGTTTCAATTTGCAATTCACTAATGACACATGATATTAAGCATCTTTTCATATGCTTATTTGCCATCTGTACATCTTTTTGGGTAAGGTATCTGTTCAAGTCCTTTTTTGTGGTTGTTAAATTCAAGTTAGTTAACATACAGTGTAGTATCGGTTTCATGAGCAGAACCCAGTGAGTGATTGCTTACAACACCCAGTGCTCATCCCAACAAGTGCCCTCCTTAATGCCCATCACCCATTTAGCCCATCCTCCCACCCACCTCCCCCCAGCAACCTTCAGTTTGTTCTCTGTATTTAAGAGTCTCTTATGGTTTGCCTCCCTCTCTGTTTTTATCTTATTTTTCCTTCCCTTCCCCAATGATCATCTGTTGTGTTTCTTAAATTTCAAATATGAGTGAAATCATATGATACTTGTCTTTCTCTGACTTATTTCACCTAGCATAATACACTCTAGTTCCATCCATGTTGTTGCAAATGTCAAGATTTCATTTTTTTGATTGCTAAGTAATATTCCATGGTATATAAATACTACATCTGCTTTATCCATTTGTCAGCTGATGAACATTTAAGCTCTTCCCATAGTTTGGCTATTGTTGATAGTGCTGCTATAAACATTGGGGCATTGAGCCCCTTCAAATCAGCATTTTTGTATCCTTTGGATAAATACCTGGTATTGCAATTGCTGGGATGTAACATAGTTCTATTTTCAATTTTTTGATAAACCTCCATACTGTTCTCCAGAAGAGCTGCACCAGTTTGCATTCGCACCAACAGTGCAAAAGTGTTCCCCTTTCTCCACATCCTCTCCAACATCTGTTGTCTCCTGAATTGTTCATTTTAGCCACTCTGACTGGTGTGAGGTGGTACCTCGTTATGGTTTTGATTTGTATTTCCCTGATGATGAGTGATATTGAGCATCTTTTCATGTGTCTGTTAGCCATCTGGATGTCTTCTTTGGAAAAGTGTCTATTCATGTCTTCTGCCCATTTCTTCACTTCATGCAGTATTTATTTTTGGGGTGCTGAGTTTGATAAGCTCTTTATAGATTTGGGGTACTAACTCCTTATCCGATCTGTGATTTGCAAATATCTTCTCCCATTCCGTTAGTTGCCTTTTAGTTTTCTTGATTTTTCCTTGTTTAGGTCTTATAACGATTCTTTTAAGCTTATTTATTTTTGAGAGAGAGATAGAGCATGAGCAGGGAGGGGCAGAGAGAGAGAGGGAGACACTGAATCGGAAGCAGGCCCTAGGCTGTGAGCTCTGAGCACAGAGCCCGACATGGGGCTCGAACCCACAAACTGTGAGATCATGATCTGAGCCAAAGTCAGACGCCCAACCAACTGAGTCACCCAGGTGCCCCTCTTTTAACTATTTTTTTTGAAATTAGACTATTCATTGTTTAAATGCTAGTTTTAAGAGTTCTTTGTATAGTTTGTATACCAGTCTTTTATCAGATATATATTTTGCAAACATTTTCTTCTAGGCTAGGGCTTGCTTTCTCATTCCCTTGAGCTAACAGGTTTTTACAAAAGGGCAAAGGTAATTAAACAGGGAAAATATAGTATTTTCCACAAATGGTTAGGACAATTGAACGTACATAAGCGAAACAAAACAAAACACAACAAAAAACAAAATATAACCTCATTCAAATATTAACTCAAAATTTATCATGGATGTGCATATAAATATAAAACTGAACCTTTTCAAATAATAGGAGAAAATCTTCATTTCTTCAATAAGGAAAAAGTTCTTAGATATTACACCAAAAGCATGATCCCTACAAAAGAAATTATAAATCAGACTTCACCAAAGTTAAAATGTTTCCCTCTTAAAAGACACTGTTAAGACGGGGTGACTGGGTGGCTCAGTTGGTTGAGCATCCAACTTCGGCTCAGGTCATGGTCTCACAGTTCGTGGGTTCAAGCCCCACGTTGGGCTCTGTGCTAACAAACAGCTCAGAGCCTGGAGACTGCTTTGGATTCTTTCTGTCTCTCTCTCTCTTTCTCTCTCTCTCCCCCTCCCCTACTCATGCTCTGCCTCTCTCTCTGTCTCTCAAAAATAGATAAGTGTTAAAAAAATTTTTTTTAAAGACACTGTTCAGAGAATGAAAACATAAGCTATAGACCAGAACAAGTTATTTGCAAGTCGCATATCTGGCAAGGATTTGAATTCAGAATATATAAAAAACCCTCTAAACTCACCAGTAAGGAAACAATCCAATTAAAAAATAGACAAAATGTTAAAAAAACAATAGCCAAAACATTTCACCAAAGAGGAGAAACAGATGGCTAGTAAGCACATGAAAAGATGCTCAACAATGCTTATTAGCCACTAGGGAGATGCAAATTGAAACCACTAGAAGATATCACCCCATACCTATTAGAATGGCTAAAATAAACAGTACTGACAATACTAAGTGCTAACAAGGACATAGAACATCTGTAATTCTTACATATTGTTGGTGATAATGCAAAATAGTAAAGCCGCTCTAAAAAATAGCTTGGCAGTTTCTAATAAAGTTACATATACTTACCGTATCATCATTATGATCCAGCAATCCCATTCTTGAGAATTTACCCCCAGAGAAATAAAAATGTACGTTCATACAAAAATCTTTGCATGAATATTTATAGCAGTTCTATTGGTAATCAAACAATCCAAATGCCCTTCAATAGGTAATGAAAAACAAACTGTGATACATTCATAAATGCAGTACCACCCAGCAGTAAAAAGGATTGAGCTATTTGTATATCAAACAACTTGGATGAATCTCAAAGGCACTAAGCCTAGTGAAAGAAGTCAGTCTCAAGTTTACATACTGTATGATTCCATTTACATGACATTCTTTAAGACACAAAACTACAGTGACAGAAAACAGGACAGTATTTGCCAAGGATTGGGAGGAGGGGAGGGAGGGAAGGGTGTGACTTTGTTCAAAGGGAAACCAAGAGGAAGTTCTTTTAGAGTGGTGAAATTGTCTCATCCTGATTATGGTGTGATCATACAAACTCATTCATGTGTTAACATGTATAGAACTGTACACCTAAAATAGTCAACTTTATGTTAATTTTAAATTTTAAATTTTTTAGAAGTTAATTCTTAGAAAAAGCAATGTTGGGTGAACTCATTTTAAGATGATCTTATCTTGAGATGTTTCTTTGAATAATTATTTTTATATCTTTTAGATTCCTATACATTTCTTTTCCAATTTTATCATAAACTATCTCTTTTTGCCCCTTTGTTTTTCCTGCTATTAGAACTTGCAGCTCATTCATTCTTGAGATACTTTAGAACTCTTTGTCCTTATATTTTAAAGAAAGCAGATATATGGCACCAGGACAGCATTCTTCAACTTTTATGACCATGGGAATCTGATAAGATGTGTGTCAAAAAAGATTTCTTATCTTCCCCCTCAGAAGTCATTTAGGTGATCTAGATTAGGTCCTTCAAAATCACCACATGATATGAATGCGGGTGTTCCAGTGACTGCTCTTGGAAAAGCACTGCACTAGAGGCATATAAAATTAAAAAAATAAGAACTTCTTTAGTCTGTTGAGAGTCTCTCTATAAAATGACTCATTGAGCCTGGAAATTGGTAGAAGACAACATACGTCCGACGAACTTCAGTTCTTATTTTAATCTAGAAGGTACTGGGGAGCCTGGGTGGCTCAGTCGGTTAAGTGTCCGACTTCAGCTCAGGTCACGATCTCGCGGTCCGTGAGTTCGAGCCCCGCGTCAGGCTCTGGGCTGATGGCTCAGAGCCTGGAGCCTGCTTCCGATTCTGTATCTCCCTCTCTCTCTGCCCCTTCCCCGTTCATGCTCTGTCTCTCTCTGTCTCAAAAATAAATAAAAAACCTTAAAAAAAAACAACCTAGAAGGTACTCATAGATTTGCCTATGAGGGTATAGACTTCATGACCAGTATTTGAGTAATGTACCGGCTACTTGCTGGAGATTGAATTTTTGAGTGCGATATATTAAGACTGTTACTCTGATAGAAACATCTCCTACAACTTTTACAAAAAATGGATCAAGTTTTTTCTCACCAGAAAAATATAATCACAAATTGTACTTTCTCCAAAGATTCAACCACAAGTTAACAGATGTGCATAGCAATATGTGAAAAAACAAAGCAACAACTGTTAGCAGTGTATTTGTTTACATATTTAAATGATACCTTGAGCCTTATAAAATGAATATATTTGTGTGTGCATGTGTGTATCAGTATACATATACATATATATACATGCAATATATATGTATGTACATACATGCATATACATACACTTGTATGTATATATAAGTGTTGTTGATAACAATTCTAGGTATTAAATACATTGAGCTAATCGCTTTGTATTCATTTTCTTGTTTCAGCTTGGAAGGAACATATTATACTGTCACTTTACAGATGATAAAATCAAGGGCCAATTAAAAAAATGCTTACTATCCTATTTAATTACGTCAATTTTCTTGTTTTGATATTATACTACTACAGTATAGGAAGCTCGGTGATGGTTCAAGGGATTATAGAATCCCTTAATTATAAGCAGATTATAGAATCTACTTTTGCAACTTCTGATAAGTCTGCAATGGTTTCAAAATAAAGAGTTAAGGGGCGCCTGGGTGGCTCAGTCGGTTAGGCATCTGACTTCGGCTCAGGTCATGATCTCGTGTCGTGGTCTGTGAGTTCGAGCCCCACGTCAGGCTCTGTGCTGACAGCTCAGAGCCTGGAGCCTGTTTCAGATTCTGTGTCTCCCTCTCTCTCTGACCCTCCCCCGTTCATGCTGTCTCTCCCTGTCTCAAAAATGAATAAACGTTAAAAAAAATTTTTTTTTAAATAAAGAGTTAAAATAAACTTGGCTGCATCCAAATATTTGAAGGCTTTCCAAAGCTAAAATAGGAAAATATGAAGAACTTGTCTTATCCTTCCATAATCCTCTCCGTATCTCAAACTAAAACTTAGAGACAGCTTTAGAAGAGAAAAGAAGTCTCATGTGAATGTCAGGGGAGGAGAAGGGCAGGGGCAGGGGACAGCAGACTGAATACCAGTAAGAGTCCTTGGCCTTGGTACTATTGAGTCTTTGGATCTCTTTGGATGATTTCATTTGCAAGTAATAGAGGATCCAACACAAACTCACTTAAAAAGTAATGCACTGGCTTATGCAGTCTAGAGGACATTAAAACTTTCTGATATGATTTGTTAAGGACTCCAGACTATTTCTCTGTAATCCATTGAGCTCTGCCCATCCTGATGCATCAGCTTTATCTTGAGACTGGCTTTCCTCATAAGAGCAAAATATTTGGAGCAGTTCTAGGCCTCATATCAAGACATCACACCATCCAGGCGAGATGATGTTTCCTCTCCCAATTTCTGAATAAATGGCACGACCTACATCATGTGACAATCCTGAATTAATTATTGTGACCAGGGAGATGGGATCGCACTACAGGCTAGGCCAATTAGAATACACTTTGGAAGCTGGAGATCATATCAATTACCTAAATAGTTCAAAAAGATAAGGAATTTAAACAGAAATGTGTACTGATTTATTCTTGTTTCACTTAATAAATATGGCTGCAGCAATAGTGCTCATCCTACTTTTGCTTAAAATGTGATCTTTACATCACTCCCATCAAGTTGTAGTGCCCACGTCACCCTTTCTTTGAAGCTTGTTGGATCCAACCTTGTGACTGTCTTATCCAAGAGTATGGCAGAAGTGAGTTCATGTGACTTTCAAGGCTAAGTCACAAATGCCATCCATTTCAGCCTTGATCTCTTGGGGTTTCAGGTCCTGACATCTACCTGCCATGCCGTCAGGAAGCCCAAGCTTCCTTTCCAACCTAAGCAAAGGTATCCCTTCAACACAGAAAACCTGAAGGCCACAATTCCATCAGGATCTCCCTTATACACTTTCCTAATACTGGCTGCTTTTCTTATAGACCCATTAAAACAACAGTGAGTGATTAACTACTTGAATATTTATTCATTCACAGACAACATCTCCCACTAGAATTCAATTCCAGGAGGACATCAACTGAGTCTGTCTCATTCTCGTCACCCTTGCAGCTAAGGCGCCCACGTTATGGGCAGTCAACAAATGGCAACTGAATTCAAGAAGAAATAAAACTTTGAAATTTGAAAGCCTCCAGAAGGACCATGGCTATTGTACTAAAGATTAAATGCTCATAAAGCTTATGTCTAAAGAAGCCGGGCACTCAATACTCATTTGCACCCAAAATTAGTTATCTGGCACCACAACCCTCTTTGTTGGCAGGAGGATCTTCCCTTCGAAGCCCTCTCAGAAAGCTCTGGAGTCTTCATCAGGATGTGTCACGTGCTGGTGGAATGGATCCAGTCTTTGGTCCAAGGACATCTCCATTTTCCTTTCTTTATCAAAACCATGATAGTGCCACACAGATGCTAGTCAGTCATAGACGGTGGCACTATTGGTAGTTTGGACCAAATCATTTTTCATATGGTGGGGAGGGGGGGACTGCCCTAAGTATTGTGATAGGTACAGCACCATCCCTGGCCTCCACCCACCAGACAGAGATGGTACTAATGTTGGAGAAGCAACAATAGCATCCACTGCAGACAAACTCACATTTCAAGAACAGCAGCTGTGCCTGCCTAACAACCATTTGGATAGTATTGACCAGAGAGATCTGTTACTTCATTCAAGTAACAGATCCACTCAATGACATATGCAGGGTGAAGGATGCTTTTTGCCCAATTGGCCAGCAAGCCATTTTCTTTTTAATAATTAGACAATTGAATCATTATTTCATTACATTCACAAGATGCCTTGAGAGAATGGGTATCCAAACATTGGTTAAATTTTGAGTGTGATTCAGACTGTGTTTACGTCGGTCTGGTGTGTTTCAAGGATTTTACTGTCAATTTAAAGAAATCAATCAATTAAAGCAACCAAATAACTTACTCCTTTTAAGAGGATTAATCAATAACCAAGGGCTAACACAATTACACTTTGTGTGCACAAGGTAAATTCAACCAGTTGAAAAGGTGGGGAGACTTGGAGAGTAGGCAAGTATTTTCTTTCCTCTGCAAGTTAACATATAACTGATTTATTACTCCGTCCTCCTCTGCTCTCAAATTCACTTGTAATTTTATCAGATCAACTGGGTGTCCTGGCACCATAAAGCTTCAATATATATTCAAGCTGTTTGCCCAGTAAATTAACTGCAATATTATAGAAGCATTTTTCATATGCAAATATGCACTCTGAAGTGTAGCAAACTGAACACCACCAGCAGTTTCCTCTAAAACTTGAAAATCAACTCTTAAAATTTATCTTCTTTAACCATCTGGTCATGATGCTAAATGACTTAGTAGAGAAACTGTTTCACATTTTTACTGGCTTGCGAGAGGGTGAATTTTTGTTTTCAATATTTTCTATGAATCTTGCGTTCAAAGGGACAAGTAGAAAGACGCTGACATTAGTATAAATTTCTGTAAAGCTCAGATACCTACTGTGAGTATATTGTACAGTATTTTTGATCTTCTAGAATTGTCCTTTTCCAAAGAATCCCATTTAATGTGTTACGGTTATTCTCTTCTAGCCACACAGTTCTTTTTTAAACAGTGGTTTTATACATACAAAGAGATCTTTTCTTTGTTTTTTTTAATCTTCTGATCCTGATGAATTCATGGTCATCCCCCTCTTTAATTATACTGTGGCATCCTCAACCTGATTGTCTTTTGCCCGTTAGGTGCAAATGTTCATGCACATGCACTGAGTGGCTTTTATTTTTCAAACTCAATATACACATTATTTCTCCCAGGATTTCTGGATCAGGATATTTTTAATAATTAGATAATCTTCACAGATTTGCAAAAAGAAATTTTGCTCCTTTGTTTCTCTCAAGATTTGGACATCAGGGAGAGCTTTGAGACTTCCTAGACCAGAAAACAAGAGTGCAAGACATTTTACTTATAGAAAAGGGAGTATGTCAACTGAGCAACTGTGAGAAGAAATATCCAAATGTAAGATTTTAGAAATTTCAAAACCACATCTTTATCTGTTTCTCTCTGACCTAAATACAGTCCTTTTCTAAATTATAATTTTTAAAAACGCAAAGCTAATTTCCTGAATCAACATAATATTCTGCAGCAGAAAAGATTAGGAACAGGCCTTCAAGAAGGCAATTTTCACCACCACAGCTATTTCCTTTAGCCATTTCCTCTTCTTTCTGCAAATATCCTTGAGAGAACTACAATACAAATTGTCTTGAAACGCAAATATATTGATTTCCAGTTAACGCCTTTTCTTCCTTATGTAACTTAATCTTTAACCAGAAAAGAAACGAGAAAGAAAAAAAGAAAAAAAAAGAAAAAGAAAAGTAAAAGGGCACCTGGGTGGCTCAGTTAGCTAAGCGTCTGACTCTTGATTTTGGTTCAGGCCGTGACCTCAATCGTGAGATGGAGCCGGTGCATGGGCTCTGTGTTGGGTGTGAAACCCGTTTAAGATTCATTCTCTCGCTCCCTCTCTCCTCCTCTTCCCTCTGCCCCTCCCCCACTTGCACATGCTCTCTCTCTTCCTCTCAAAATAAATAAATAATAATAATAAAGGAAACCACTGTTTTGCAATGATAGGTTTGTCTTATATTCTCGGGGAGAGATACAACAAGCAATTTAGTAATTACATGACCAGAGAAGTTGTCATGCTTTTTCTTCCACTGAAATAACTAACTAACCCGAAGACGGCAAACTTCATGGTTCTGCTGCCATGAATTCAGCCCAGGAGAAACTCCTTTGCAGCCGCTGGTCACAAGGTGGAAAGACCTCTCTGGCCATCGGTATTCTGCACACACATCATCCAACCTGAATTGCACAGGAGCGGGCCAGCACCCCACTCCACCCCTGCCCGAGCACTACAATGACTTCACACGGACTTGTTTTCAGACCCTAAACTCTGCTCCAGTTTCTATTCATAACCTCTTCTCTTGTTTCCCTCCATTAGTAAGAAGGAGAACATTACAGTGTAAATCTCATGGAGTCGTTATAAAGGTTAAATGAGATTATACATCAAAGATGTATGACACATAAGCCTTACTTGAAAATAAATTCCGGGGGTGCCTGGGTGACTCAGTCGGTTAAGCACCTGACTCTGGCTCAAGTCATGATCTCATGGTTCGTGGGTTTGAGCCCTGTGTTGGGCTCTGTGTTGACAAATCAGAGCCTGGAGCCTGCTTCGGACTCTGTCTCCCTCTCTGTCTATCCCTTCCCCACTAGTGCTCTGTCTCTTTCTCTCTCTCTCTCCGTCAAAAATAAACATTAAAAATATATATTTAAAAAAAAGAAAGGAAATTCCCAATCTCACCTTTTTTCATCAAAGATCTAGAAAAAGGCTGTTTTTCCTTGACGCCTTTTCCTGACCCATACGGAGAGAGTTGAGGAAAACGTTCAAATGTCAACTCTTCACATCATTTGAATATATGGACTCATTAATAATCAAACATCATTTGGTTTTCCATACAGCAAAAGGCATACCTCCAGCACCAAAAAATGGCGTGATAGTTTAATAAAGAGAAAGTTGGTTCTCTCTTAAATTTTTCTTCAAAAAAACACAATGGAATATTATAACAGGAAACATCTACAAAGCATTTACTCTCTGCCATACACGCATATTGGTCATTTAATAATACTAGGGTCTTATTATTAAACCTACTTTAGAGAGGAGAAAATGAAATGACAGAGAACTTCATTTTCCCAGGGGCACCAAGCAAACAAATAGCAGAGCTGTGCTCGAGACCACATAGGATCTATGCTTTTAAATCTCCCCATGTGTGAGGTTTTATAATCACACCATTCTGATGCCATTAATGCTTAGCATTTGGTTCCTACAAGATGTGAACCAGTCCTTTCCTAAGAGGTATCTGTGCATCCCCTCTTGAGATGGCAAGAATCAATTTTCTATCCAGAGGTAAAAGTACATTTACAACACATCTGTACAGCTCTACCCGCTAACAGTTTGGCCTTGAGCAGGACAAAGGACCTTGAAAATAAACAGCTTTGATGACTTAAACCGTTTTCATGTTTATTAACAAAAATCATTCACAATGTGTTCCTTTTCCTCTTACATTCACAATTAAGTATGCAAATTGCTGCAAATCTGTAGAAACTTGAAGCATCTAACACAGAAACTTCTGAAAATGGGGCAAACCTAACATTTCACAGCCATGTAATTAATCATTATTACCTGGCGATGAGAATAGTATGACAGATCATGGGCTTGATTCTGATGGGTTTTAAATCACAATTGATTTCCTCAAAGTAAAACTTCTTCGATCATTTACATTCGATAACCTAGGTTCTATGGCGATCACGGTATGTGCCTCAGGGATTCAAAAAATCTTCTGTGGTGGATGCTGTGATGTGCCCCCCCCTCAGAACTGAAATATTTATGCTGTTCGTGTCTAAAGGGAGTCATCTCGCCGAAAGCTCTGCCCCCTCCTCTGGCTCAGCCCATACCCAAAGATGATTAATACCAGGACGTAAGGCCCTGGTCCCTTTGTCTCCAGTTGGCACACTCTAGGGCCATCTCAGTTCCACAATACCCCACAGGATCAGTCCATTCTTCCAGAGGTGTTGATGTCAATCCCCAATAAACTTTCTGCCACACACCTGTTTTAGAGTCTTTTCTGGGGTCCCGACCTGCAACAATTATTTAACAAAAGAAGTCTGCACATCTTCTGGGGCAAATACTTCCTACCTTCTGCAGATGATCCTGGCCTTGTCCTCTGCTTTGACATGATAAACAATGTTTGTATTCTGTGATACACTGGCACAGTCCTTCTGGCAAGGACGTTTTCTCAGGTCAACATAATTATGAAAATGGTGTCAGCCAAGGGCTGTCATGGCAGGACTGTATTGTAAACTTAAGGCACAAGTTAATCCCATAATGTCATCTAAGAAATCCTTAAAATTTAAAGTTCAAACAGTACACTCTACGAAATAAGCAGGAATAACTTTACTCGACCATTGACTCCACCTGTGAACTTCAAATCTCTTAACAGAGACCACCAGTAAAAATGAAAAGTATTATCTCAATGGGCAAAATTTTATAAACCATTCATTTCAGGTAAGATGGGGAGAATATTTTTCTGCAAAATGCTGCTTTTCGCCCAATTTTTCAGGAGAATGCATTTCACCTCTTCGGAGTTCTCCATTTCGTTTGCTCCACATGGAGAAGATTTCATTGTTAACAAATGGAGAAAAACCACATAAAAACAAGGTGTACTCCCTCACAGGAAGCTGTTTACAATTACCGTCAAATACCAGAGTGTCTTCTTTACACATCAATCTTGTCCAGCTTTTTTCTCAACAAAAATAGAATTTCATAAATGGGGAAGAAAAAGTTCTGTTAGACTACATCTTTAAAACAGGCAAAATAAAAAATAGCATCTCACTAAGAGCAAAACACTTTGTTTTTACAAAACCGCTTTCGACTTACAGCACCCCTTGGCAACTACAAGATCTTAAATGAACCTAAACAATTTTCCAAAGGATTGAAAATTTGACCATTAGGGGGTGCCAGGGTGGCTCAGTCAGTTGAGCGTCCGATTTTGGCTCAGGTTACAATCTCATGGTGCATGGGTTTGAGCCCCATGTCCAACTCTGTGCTCAGAGCCTGGAGCCTACTTCAGATTCTGTGTCTCCCTCTCTCTCTCTGCCCCTCCCCTGTTCATGCTCTGTCTCTGTCTCTCAAAAATAAATAAATGTTTAAAAAAAATTTTTTAATCTGACCATAAGACTAAGATTCCTAAGTTATTATCGTATTCACCAGTCTAGTTTCTTACAATTTGTAGCTTTTCGTTTAGTGATTATCTTTTATTGATTTAGCATTATCTCTTTATTTAGAGAGATATTTATACTATCTCTATATTTCTTACAGTTTTATCTCTGGCTTAAAAAGATAAGGGATTTAAACAGAAATGTGTACTGATTTATTCTTGTTTCACTTAATAGCAGACTGCGTTTTCCAACTATGGCTGCAGCAATAGTGCTCATCCTACTTTTGCTTAAAATGTGATCTTTACATCACTCCCATCAAGTTGTAGTGCCCACGTCACCCTTTCTTTGAAGCTTGTTGGATCCAACCTTGTGACTGTCTTATCCAAGAGTATGGCAGAAGTGAGTTCATGTGACTTTCAAGGCTAAGTCACAAATGCCATCCATTTCAGCCTTGATCTCTTGGGGTTTCAGGTCTTGACATCTACCTGCCATGCCCAAGCTTGCCATGTCAGGAAGCCCAAGCTTCCTTTCCAACCTAAGCAAAGGTATCCCTTCAACACAGAAAACCTGAAGGCCGCAATTCCATCAGGATCTCCCTTATACACTTTCCTAATACTAGCTGCTTTTCTTATAGACCCATTAAAACAATAGTGACTGATTAACTACTTGAATATTTATTCATTCACAGACATCATCTCCCATTAGAATTCAATTCCAGGAGGACATCAACTGAGTCTGTCTCATTCTCGTCACCCTTGCAGCTAAGGCGCCCATATTATGGGCAGTCAACAAATGGCAACTGAATTCAGGAAGAAATAAAACTGCCAAGCAACTGGTAATACCTCCCTTCAGGTATCTGACCACAAGGATGAGGTAAAGCTCTTTCTGGTAATTTGAAAGCCTCTGGAAGGACCATGGCTATTGTACTAAAGATTAAATGCTCATAAAGCTTATATCTAAAGAAGCTGGGCACTCAATACTCATTTGCACTCAAAATTAGTTATCTGGCACCACAACCCTGTTTGTTGGCAAGAGGATCTTCCCTCTGAAGTCGCCTCAGAAAGCCCTGCGATCCCCATCAGGGTGTGTCCCATGTGCTGGTGGAATGGATCATGTCATTTGCTCAGAGAGACCTCTGTGTCCTGCTTTCTTTATCAAAACCACAATAGTGATACAGTCAGAGATGTGAATTAGTCACAGATGTTAGCACTATTGACATATTGGACCAGATAACACCTTGTTTTGTAGGGGAGGAGGGCACTGTCCTGAGCATGTTGGGATGTATAGCAACATTCTTGGTTCCCACCCATCAGATGACAGTAGTAACGTCTCCCCCATCCCCACCACACACACCCCACTGAATTGTAAGCACTAAAAATGTCTCTGAACATTGCAAGGTACCCTCTGGCAGGAAAAATTGCCAGTATTTGAGAAGCAGGGGCCACAGAGAAAATACAGAAAAGCTGCCAGCATAGCAACATACTTCTAGATATATTTCTGCAGGCAAAGGAAACAAAAGCAAAAATAAACGATTTGGGCTGTAGCAAAATAAAAAGCTTTTTGCATGATGAAGAGAATCATCAGTAAAACAAAAAGGCAACCTACTGAATGTGAAAAGATATTTGCATGCGATAGATCCATTAAGGGGTTAACATACAAAATATATAAAGCACTTCTACAATTCAACACTAGAAAAAATGAACAATCTAGTTAAAAAATGGGCAGAGGACCTGAAGAGACATTTTTCCAGAGAAGACACACAGATGGTCAACAGACCCATGAAAAGATGATCATCGTGTCATCACTAATCATCAGGGAAATGTCGATAAAACCACAATGAGGGGCGCCTGGGTGGCTCAGTCGGTTAGGCGTCCGACTTCAGCTCAGGTCATGATCTCACAGTTCGTGAGTTTGAGCCCTGCTTTGGGCTCTGTGCTGACAACTCAGAGCCTGGAGCCTGCTTCGGATTCTGTGTCTCCCTCTCTCTCTCTGCCCATCCCCCACTCCCAGTCTGTCTGCCTCCATCTCTCAAAAACGAATAAACGCTAAAAAAATTAAAAAAAACACACACACAATGAGATATCACCTATACTTGTGAGAATGGCTAAAATAAAAAATAGAATAAACAGCGAGCGTTGGTAACAAGGTGGAGAAAAAGGAACTTTCATGCCCTGTTGCTGGGAATGTAAACTGATGCAGCCACTGTGGAAAACAGTATGGAGGTTCCTCAAAAAATTAAAAATAGAAATACCATATGATCCAGTAATTCCACTACTAGATAGTTGCCCCCAAATAAAAATACTAATTCAAAAAGATATATGCATTCCTATGTTTATTGCAGTATTATTTACAATAGCCAAGTTATGGAAACAACCTAAGTGTCTATTGACAGACAAATGGATAAGGAAGATACGGTGTGTGTGTGTGTGTGTGTGTGTGTGTGTGTGTGTGTGTGTATCACATATACATTTTTATAATGTATATATTATATATATATATATAGGAATATTACACAACCATAAAAAAGAGGAGATCTTGTAATTTGCAGCAACATGGACGGACCCAGAAGGTATTATGCTAAGCGAAGTAAGTCAGACTGAGAAATTCAAATACCATATGATTTCGCTCACATGTGCAATCAAAAATGAAACAAAACAAACGAATACACAAACAAAAAGGAGAATCAGACCTATAAATACAGAAAACAAACTGAATGCTGCCAGAGGGAAGGGGGATGAGTGGGTCAGCAAAATGCATGAAGAGAAGCGGGAGATACAGGCCTCCAGGTGTGGAACGGATAAATCATGGGCATAAAGGGCACAGTAGAGTCTAAGCCAGCGATACTGTAATCCTGCTGGAGGATGACAGGTGGTAGCCATACTTGTGGTGAGCACAGTATGACAAATAGAGAAGCCGAATCACTGTGTGGACCTGAGACTAATGTGATGTGTGTCAGCTACTCTAAAAGATTTAGGAAAGGAAGGCAGGCAGGCAGGCAGGAAGGAGGAAAGGAAGGAAGAAAGGAAAGAAAAGCTTCCAGGCAGCCTAAAGAAGCCTCAAGTTTCTGCCTAAGGGGCGCAGTGCTATCTGTGTTGATCTCAATGGTGTCATACCCACAGTGTGGCTGGTGGGCGCTCCAGCTTCCCCTCTATAGCCAGTTCCAGGCGGGTCTGGCGTCAGGATACATTGTCTCATTTTGTTCCATACAAGTGCATGTGCCTACTGAGCCTCCACAGGTGAGCGCTCCTCACCGACCTCTATGGCTACACTCTGCAATAAAAGCCACAAAACAATGCCTTCGTACATTCGATACCTTGCAGAGGTCTTGGACAAATAACTCCTGTATACCTATTCTGTCTTTTATTGTAATCCCGCATCACAGGGTCTGGAATAACACCACATGCCCATCCAAAGTGCAAGTGATAGACACTGGGACACTCAGGACCCCCACTACCCTCTCAAAGGACTCCTTCAGGACTCAGCACATACCCAAATATATAGGAATCCGCAGATGAGCATGGCCTAGACTCAGACTGCTGCCTTTACCATAACTGTGCATGAAATAAGTAATGCTCATAGCAGGAAAGAGCAATAAGTAATCCTATTTCTATTCCCAAAACTAGCTAGAAAATATTAGCTAAAAACTATTAGCTAACATTTACTTTGTAACAATGATGTTCACTTACAGATACCAGGCAAGTAAGTGTCATGAAATGAATAGCTCTCCACATTTCTTAAAGTAGCCAGGCTTTTCCAGTGGTCATTTTCCAAATGAGATTCCCTCAAACACAGTTGCACATTTCAATACATTAAAATTGATAGTGTCTCCCGAGTCCCAGACAGTAGAAATGCAATAACTCATACGGCTTTCTGCTTTCCTGCTGGTCTGTTTATAGAGGAGGCAGGCTGCTTACAAATTATTGAAACAGGAAAGCCAGATAATGATGTGTTTTGAGAACAGCCTCAGAAACATTGCTCATGCTCATTCCCTCTTGTGTTTCAGAGCTGTCTATATTATCTGGCCGCAAGGGCTCTAGTTTAATGGGAGTGATGCACTGTGGCCCAGCACCCGCACAGCTCTCTTTACAAAGCAGGGGTCCCTGTACAGAGCATACAGACCCTCCCAGCAAACATGTGCTGGCCACTGTCTGTGATTTTTAAGCCTTGTGTTTGCAAATATTCTCACCTAGGATTGAAAAAATAGAATGGAGAGATTTTGTCTTCCTTGTCAATAGTATCCAATGGCTTGGAGATGGATTTAAGGACATTGTTCAAGACTGAATGAATCACCCACCACTTCTTGGTTCATTTGCTATGTGGAATTTTCAAAAATTATTTTACATTGTTTAGTAGTTCAGAGAAATCTTTACCTATGATGAAGTGATCTAACAGTGGAAATCTTTTTTTTTTTTCCTTGTAACTAGAATACTGAGAGTGAGATTTGAGGTCATATTCCCCTACAGTGAAATACGTATATGTGCTGTTTTTATTGCATCCATAAACAAGAAGTTTCTAGAATCTCAAATAGTCTAGGACATGAATATTCAGGTTATTTATGATGAAACAGAACTCATCACTCACATAGATGTCAATGACTCTCACCTACCTGCCCTGTATAATAGGGGACCTGTCAATGAAGCACTTAGGATGCACAGTACATGCTTCGGAGGGTCAGGAACCTGAGCAGGGCAAAACTCCAAGCAAGAAGAGCATCCCGTACCTTCCCAAAGGGGACAAGTAAATAAGGAATCACAGGACACCAGCCAGTAGTATTTAACAATTGCCTGTACTATAAACAGTATCAGGCTCATCAGCTTTGAGTGGCAAAAGAATGTTCCTCCATTTTAGGCAATTATTTCGGTCAGCCTTTTAAAATCTCAATCCAACGAGGGGCACGTGGGTGGCACAGTCAGTTAAGTGCTCGACTTCGGCTCAGGTCATGATCTCACGGCTAGTGAGTTCGAGCCTCACACAAGGCTCTGTGCTGATGGTGTGGAGCCTGCTTGGGATTCTGTCTCTCCTTCTCTCTGCCCCCTCCCCTGTTTGTTCTCTCTCTCTCCCTCTCTCACAATAAATTTAAAAATATTTAAAAAATTTTAAATATCAATCCAATGAGAAAACTATTTCAAGCAGTAGTGTTCTTTGGTTCCCTAAAAAAAGTTAAAAGTTTACGAGAGACCGTGACCTTAGCATAATTTGGAAGGGAAGAAAATAATAATAAATAATAAACTGCATCAGCAACCTGAAGAGCAGATCCCAAGCCTACTCAACTAGAGGTTTCATTTGGGACAAAGCTTAACAGCTTTTCTGTCTTATTTATTAGACTTTCTACATGCTTGATGCTTGATATTCATTTTTGCTTCAAGACTCTAGGGCAAGAATTGCTACCATTTTCCACTTAGACTCTTCCCTGAGAACCAAAGCAGGTAAGCCTCATTAGGAATATAAGCGAGGGAAAATGTAATGCAGAAGTCATGGTATTTGAAATCACCAACCCATGCTTGGGGTAGCATTTGGGATAGATTTCTGAGCTCTTCTGCTTCTGTTTATGTTGTCAGCTAACTGCAGAAAAGTAAATGTGGTGGAACAAATGAAGTAAAAATGGCAGAGAAAGAAAATTATATAAGCATATTCTGAAATACTATGAGAAACAACAGGAGCTATGCCAAATAATGAGCATAAACAAAACGTGAAACTAAATGTAGCTAAAACTGTCAAGACTCTCAATATTTACTTAAGTGCCCAATTTTACCATTGCTGTGACCACTGTTGGAATGCCTTTGTTGCTACCTTGGAAAGATCTAGTCTGAGAACTAAAAAATGACATTCAGGAGAAGAAAATGTGTTCAAATTCCGGTATTTGGATGTGTCTATTCTAGTTCATCGTATACCTTCCCGACAGGGCGTTGTTGTCTAGACTTCAATTTGGCTATGGTGCCATGGTGCTCTGTCCAGATCTTTTTTTGAGGGTGAAGGCGCCCATCTCCCAGTTGCTGAGGGCTCACAGCTGCATCTCTCACTGGGAATTGCCACTGCCTTGCCTAAGGCTACACTTCCGGGGACGGTGGTCCCACGGCTAGTGACTGGTTGCTATGGCCAAGCACCCTGTCCTCAACTTGAATGACCATCCCAACTCTAGAACCTCTCTTGGGATCAGCTGAAGCCTCTTTTGTAACTCTATTGGAGGTCAGCTGCTCAGTGTTCTCAATCCTACCACCGATTCCTAACCAGTGAATCTACCAAAGCCACTCCCCTAAAACTTTCTTCTTCTGCTTACAACTTCTTATCTCAGAATCTCTTTCCAAGGAACTAAGTGAGTTGATGCCAGGAGTGGTTCCAGAAACAAGACGCTGACGTGGGATTTGGGAACCAGATCGCCTACCAGTGGGCTGGCAATGAGGAAGCCACCAATAATGGAAGTGGGGTATGGAGAACATTTGGCACGCTATGGCAGTGCAACTGTTCAAACGTTCACTAGTGGTACCATGAATGTGATACCCATGGAAGGGGAAGCACTAGCTAAGGCATGAATCTAGTGTTTAAGAGATATGAGGAAAAAGACAAGCGCGAGAATGGAATTTGGTGAGGGTGCCTGGGTGGCTCAGCATCTGACTCTTGATTTCGGCTCAGGTCATGATCTCCAGGTTCCCGAGTTCCAGCTCCACATTAAGCTCTGCACTAACAGGGAAGCCTGCTTGGGATTCTCTCCCTCTCCTCTCTCTCTGCCCCCTCTCTGTCTCTCTCTCTCTCAACATAAATAAACTTTAAAAAAAAATTTGTAAAAAGAATGTTTGATGGCTGCTACGTGTCATTGACTCATGAAAAAAGACTAAGGATGATTAAGCACCAGTTCAAGGCAAAAGTGAAAACCTGCTGCGAGGTCTGGCTAACATATACTACCAGGAACTTGGAAAGTATGCATGGGAATATGGATTCCAAAAGAATGTTAGGGGCGTGTGGGTGGCTCAGTTGGTTAAGCCTCCAACTATTGATTTCAGCACAGGTCATGATCTCACAGTTTGTGAAATTGAGCCCCACATCTGGCTCTGGGCTAGCAGTGCACAGCCTGCTTGGGATTCTCTCTCTCTCCTTCTTTCTCTGTCCTTTCCCTGCTCATTTTCTAGAAAGAAAGAAAGAAAGAAAGAAAGAAAGAAAGAAAGAAAGAAAGAAAGAAAGATCTCCTTCTCTCTCTGTCCTTTCCCTGCTCATTTTCTAGAAAGAAAGAAAGAAAGAAAGAAAGAAAGAAAGAAAGAAAGAGAAAGAAAGAAAGAAAGAAAGAAAGAAGAAAGGATCTCCTTCTCTCTCTGTCCTTTCCCTGCTCATTTTCTAGAAAGAAAGAAAGAAAGAAAGAAAGAAAGAAAGAAAGAAAGAAAGAAAGAAAAGGAAAGGAAAGAATGTTAGATCCAGGGGAAAAGAGAGGAATGTGAAATTGGAACAGGGAGAGCTTATTAACATGGGCCATTCTCAGAATACAGGTTTAATACTATGGCAAGAACCTTGGAAAATGATGCTTATTCACTATTAGGATGGCTCTTGGAAGCTTAGACAAAGCAGTAGCCTAAACTAAGTGAAGTAGAAATGCCAGAACCAGTATAATAGCGGATGGCATGAGGAATCAAAAGGCTCAGAAAAGTAGGCATGGTTAAGTGGCTATACTTCATAAAGTCTACTATCTTCTGCAAGAAGATACACGGAACACTCCCTTTGCTGACGCAGTAAGAATGCACTGGTGAGAAGGGCACCAGTACCACTGAGAAGGTTGCTAGTGGCCGTCCTCTGAAGAGCAGGGCCAGGCTTGGCAACATAATGTTCAAAGCCCAACGCAAAATGAAAACGTGGAGTCCCTTGTTAAAAAAGAATTGCAGGACTGCAACAGCAGAGCACTAAACAAAGTATGGGACCCTTCTAAGCGTAGGGCTCTGTGCAAATGCACAGGTCGCATGTCCATGAAACCAGTTATAAATAGGGCTAATGGTAAAACTTATGGTTATAGAACTGGGCTCCCTCATGATTAAGGAAATGCTGGGATCCTGCCAAAATAGAAACCAAGGGCCAGCATATGCCCCCAGAAGCAAGTGAGCACAAGTATCACAATAAGAAGCAAGGTTGGAATAGCTTTCACACAGCTTTGGAGATGCTCAATAGAAGACAGTGTTTCTAGAGGCAAAATACATGGGCAGTAAATGAGAGTAGTCCATAACTTACATAAAGAAGATGATCAGGAAGCTGACAGCGGCTACCTCAATAAAAATTGAGTATCACTTGGCCAATTTCCAGACATAAGCCTGTTCTCAGACCCAGAGCCCAATAACTAAATGAGAGATCAGTTCCTTTGAAGAAAGATTCTGACACATCACAGTAGATATATTCAGTAGCAAGCTCCCAAGTCCTTCAGCAAAGGGGCCCCAATGCCATTTACTTAACTAACCATGTGCTGAGGACAAAGGAATGCCCAGACCTTTCAAGAATTGAAAGAATCTAAATTAGCACTCATACCCAGGTAGCCAAAGCATCACCACGGTCCGCCCATGTTGGGGCACAGAGAAACCAGTAATAAATGGAGTCCTAACTTAGGGCCAGGTCACAGTTAAGCTATTGGACCCATGAACCTATCCAGTGGTCATTTCTTCCAGACTCCAACTACATCATTGGAATAGACAGACTTGGCAGTTGAAAAAAGTGCTAATTTTGATTCCTTGATATTGGTTCCTTAATATGGTAGCATAAGAGCTTCATAATGAAGAAAGTCAAGTTCTTCCTTGACCAAGATAGTAAATTTTCTTAGGTGGGTCAACTCAGTAGTAGCTCCAGGCTTTATGCTGTTTGCTATGACCTCACTCAGTCCTCAGGGCTACATTGAAAACTTCATAAGGCCAGAAAGTTTGTCTATCTGGTTCACCATTTAATCACCAAGGCCCAGTACAGTGGTTACCTGGTAGGTATTCTATCCATGAATATTTATTGACCCCATAATACATACCAAGTCCTGCGTGGGTGCTAGGAATACAGCAGGAAACACAACAGAATTTACCGAACCTTAGTAGATTCAATAAATACTTGTTGAAGAACGAAAGAACCACTCTTTATCATCCAAGGTCCTGCCAGGAATCAGAATCCAATCAAAATGGCTAAAAATTCTTTCTCATGATATGGTCAGAGACCAGAAAGAGTGGGAAGGTTTTACCACCCCTAGATTTAAAGGTACCAAAGGGGAGGGTGGCATTAGGGAATTTGATTTGAAAATATGAAGCTAGAACCATCCAGAAGCTACAGTTGAGGGACCCACACATTGCATGAAATATGGCCCAGAGCAGAAAGAGAGCCTAGAAGAAACACCTGAGCTCTCTCTCCTCCTTCACCCTCATGTCTCCACCAGTGTCTCTCTTTGGCAACAACTGGAAGCCAACTAACTGGAAAGGGAGGCCTGGTGATGTCACCCCCAGGGATCTGCTGCCACAGACTCAATGAGAGCAGAGAAGATGAAACAACGGATGGGGGATAGGGGCAAAAGGACAAATGGAGAAAACAGAATACAGACTTTGAGAGAACTATCTTTTCCCAATTTAACAGATGAGAAAACGGAGACAGACTGATCCCACAAGTAAAATTATAATAGAGACAGAATTCAAACCCAGGACAAGTAATTCCAAAATCACTCCTTTTAATCAACACCTTATCTTGTTTCTAGGCATTCTGATTTCTGGAGAAGTTGAATGTGCATAGATTTCATAAATTGTATTTCTATTCCCACATGCATCTATAAATTAGAGTCTCAGTAAATGGTGCCCGATAAGGTAACAGAATCCTAATGAGAGAGCCTGGAAATTTGATCATAGAAAATCATGTGATGGGCAATTCACTTCAAAGGAGAGTGTGCACCATGTCTAGGGGTTGCTGACCTTTACCAAGGACAGTCCTTGGCATATCAGACCTACTGATATGATGGCATGAAGTAACAATGGAAAGGGTCATACCTTCTGCTCCTCCTCTGTGCATCTGGATTGTGTACTCCTTAGTAGGGGTACCTGAAAACTTCCCTGAAGATACGCAACACGGTGGCTTTAAGTGAATCCATTTCCAGATCCTCAACTTCCATACGTAACCTTCGAAAATAAATTTGCCTGATGACATGCCTGCAGGTTTCTCATTCTTTACCACCTCTCATCTCATAATCACTATTCTCCCACTTTACAAAAGAAAGGCCTACCTCTCACTCATCCGGAGACCTTCCATGGTACCCTGCCCCATAGTTTACTAGCCTCCCCGGCACCAAACACAAGAACATACTGGAGAACCCACTGTCCTTGAGTGCCAGTCCTTTAAGCACAAATTAAGAAATACTCGAGGCAAAGCTCCCTAGTGAAGCTACCTGGCTAACTAGTTTTCTGCATCCAATCAGTTAATCGTCCTAGAATGCGTATTCCAAAATGAGGCTGTCACATATTAACAAATGTATGTGAATGAAAACATTGCACCTGACTCTTTTCTGATGGGAAGTAAGCAATCTGACTGAATGACTTGACAATAAGCATCGGCTTTGTGAACGAGAAGGCTTGGCAACAAGCACCATACACAGGATGAGCCAAGTCCACAACTTCAGTTTTGATAAAAATATATTAAAAACTCACATGCAATATACAATGCGGTGAAAACTACATTGTTTTGTAACTAATTAAACTTATACCATGTGGACTTAAAAATGTGGGGGCACATACCTTTTTAAAATTCTTTTAGGGAGCACGTGAGCGAAACAGTTGGACGATACTATTCTAGATCCTATAGTAGGATACATTTTAGACCAGGAAGGGATATGGTTATTTGGTGCAACTTTCTTTATAGAGAAGCAAATAAACACAGAAATTAAAGGGCCTGCAACCAGTTGATGACAGAACTGGAGTTAGAACCTGAATCTTCTGGTCCCTGAGGCATGTTTCGACTTGATTCACTTCGCTCCAAGAATCCTGCCCTCTCTCCCACACCCCGCCAGTCCATCAAAAAGCCCTTAATGCAGAAAGTAGACATAAGTTAAATAAATGAACCATTCTCTTTAGAGCAGAAATGCCAAAGGAGGCAGGATCTACATGGCTGCTTATCTTTAATGGACCTTAGCTATGACACCAATGGGACTAAGTGGGGTGAAATCCTTGGAGTCGGAAAGGTTAACGTGAGTCACAAAAATATCTTGATTGGGTTACTTCACGGTCCCAGACCAGTCATGGAACTGAAAGATCAATTTCACCCCAGCCTCACACAGTGACCACCTCTGTCTTCTGAAATGTGTGTTCCTTGAACACACCCAGCTCCTCTCACTGTACCCCCAGACTCCGGCCTGACCCCTGGTAGCTTCCCAAGATGTCTCCCTTTCAGATTTAATTAGCATGGCGCTCTAGGGGTGCCCCTCACAGAGGTACAGTGGCCCATGTCCAGAGCACATGTGATCACGATTTTGCCTCACAGGCAAAGAAATTATATCCCCTGCTGATCCAGTCATAACTTCCCTATGACACAGTTCATGTTCTCTGCTTTATTTATCTGCTTTTTCCCCCCTATTCTACAGAATTTCTATTTTTCTATTCAGCTTAACTGAAGATGTTTACCTGCTTTGGGCTCAGAGGAACGAAGGCATATAAATTATGTCTGGGAGCAGGTGAGGGAATGCATGGGAGTTTGTAAGATTCCACTGGTTTTCATTTGCAATGATTAGTTGTGCTAACTAGACTAAAATCGAACACTATATGTTAATAGCAAAAGAATCATCCATGTTAATTGGGCATACGATTACAGTGGAACATTTAATAAGCAAAAAACTCGGGCCAAGCGGGCTCAGAACAAAAATCATTAAAAGAAGTTCAGTGACTATTGATTTTGAATGGTTGGCATTAATTTATGAGCAATCAATACTCTTTTAATTGGAATTTTGCTGTCTCTGGGTACATACATAGCACAGTCTATTAAGGCAAACGATAAGTCCCCTTTGTTTTAGAGCTTATGGCAGGGAATTAGAGATGAGATCTTAGAGTGGGGCCTTTATTTCACTCACCAGTATCATTTACCTATGAAATAAAATCAAAGCAGCAGTTCTATTTACCCCAGAGACTCCGAATCTAAAGAGGCACTCTCCTCCTCTGTATATGTAAATAATGCTGCTGCCCACCCCCGCCCTGCCTCCTTACTATCCACTATTTCAGAGAAAGCAAGGCCATGTACTTTAGAGATGGAATTTTTTTTTCTGCTTGAGAGATTAGATACTAGAAAAATCTATAGAACAGAGTGAGAGCTCCAGGTTTCGTTCGGATGCCATCACTTATCCCATACACGACTTTTCTGAGCTTCAGTTGCATCCTATAAAATAAGGATAATAATATTTACTTCCTCAAAAAAGTGGTAAGGACTGAATGGCAGAAGAATTCTACAATGTAAGTCAGTATGATGACCTTGGCAAATGAACTCTCCTGGGTGAATATTTCAATTGCCAGTCTTAAATACTCACCCACTCTACGAAACAGAAAAGTCTCAAGATTCTAGGAGACCAGGTAGGTCCACGGACAGTATATCATAATCATTTCCATATTACATTTCCCTGCCTCCTCTGCACCTTCAAAACTCACGTCGTTCCACAGGCCATTCCCGGAAAAAGCCAACTACCCTCTGAGCTGAGTTGAATAATATCAAACCATGTTCCAGTTTCAGACAAAGTGAAAACGGGGACTACTGCCCTCAAATCGAGGGAGGGGAGCGAGGGCAGATGCTGGAGGGGCTTGCTGTCTGTCTGGCCTGATTCTAAGCAAATCAGTCCTGAGTGTTTTTCTAAACATCATCTCTCACCTCTCAAGACTAACGTTCGACGGAGAAATATGTGAAGACGAAAGCCCCTTAAAAGGATAAGTTGCAGCAAAATTCTGAAAGCCTTGAAAATGAGGGAGAAAACTGCCAGAAGAGGAAACTAGGAGAGTGTTATGCCCAAATGCATCATCTGTTCTGACAGGCAAATTTCACGAGGAGCCAAACCTTGACAATTCTCCTCCCCTGTTTTTTAAAAATTGCTTCCCTGGCAACCTCTTCCCAAGCTACAGCAGTCACACCACACTGCAGGTGCACACTCTCCTTTCATCCCCCTCTCCGTGAGACTGATGCATTCGGGCGAACGGTGCAGATGGAGAGTGAAGGGGTGGGCAGTAGATGGAGGTCTGTGCCCATCTCCACTGTCCCCCAGGCCTGTGAGTCCCAGGTTTTGGGGTGAGATAGCACATTTTCCCTTTGCGCACAGCTCTTGTAATTTACAAATTTCCCATCTCTAAAATGCTACGGAAGGGTAGTGAGTTAGATTATTTGCTTGGGGGCGTTTGTTTTATTTCCTTGATAGCAAGTAGGATAGCAAAACAATGCCAATTCACTATAGGGTGTTGACATATTTTATAAACATCACAGAAGAGCCAGCAACATAATGACCAAATCTCGCACAGTGAGAGTTTTGTATATTTAAATTGTGGTAGTGGAAGGGAATAAAAAGGAAGGTTGAAAATAAATGAACAAAAACTACAAGCGTTGCTGAAATGATTGCATGAGATGTGAAGCGTGCGTGCGCGCGCGCACACACACACACACACACACACTCAGGAATGCATACACATATGCACACACGCACACATACACACATACATGCACGCACACACGCAAATCTAAGCTTAGCAAATATTAGACTAGCATTTTAAAGAGGGGACCCTGTCCTTAAAATCTACTATTTTAGCAAATGAAGAGATACAGCTCTGAGATACTTTAATAAATATTTACTTAATATGGCTATCCAAACTCCAGAGGCTAAAGCAATAGTAAGTTTGCCTTTGGCATGGCTGCAATGCTACAGGCAGATGCTAATTCCATTGTCCTGTACATTTGCAGCAACAACAGGAGATACACGTCTCCACTGACCTACGTGTTTCTGTTTTAAGCTTTAAACCGTCTCTACCGTCCTGACCCAGCGGTGATTGGGAAGTTGAACCAGAATATCCCCCAGAAATATATCAGTCTTCGAGCTTTTTAAGGACTTTGCAATATTTGTCTCAAATGGTAACTCCTTTCTTAAAACGACAAAAGCTAGATTGATGTGTTTTCCCAATACATTGAAGTAAGTTTTATCTCCCAGTCCAAATCCCAACTCCTCTCCCCAGTACAGCTCCCTTGGTCGAAAAACATTTATTTACCATTCTAGAACGAGATGGTGACGAGGCAGGCTCCTGAATTCCCCTCCTCCCACACACGCAGCGAATGTGCAGCTATACACGGAGCAATTCCCTCCCCTGGAGAGAAATTCAGAAACTAACTGAGCGACTCCCATATATGGGACTGCCGGGGAAAGGCTGAGAAACCTCGCCATGAGTAACACCCCCAGCACGATGACACACAGTTGGGAGGGAACCCCCAAATACCGGCTTCTCCCTGAGGAGAAAGGGGTTTGGACCGCCATCTAGCTCCCCAACTTTGAAGACTTCCGCCAGACAGAGGGCCCCAAAGCACTTGCCTCTGAGAGGCAGCAGGACTTTCACTCAGGAGTCCCAAGGCGCCTTGGCCAACAAAGCAGCAGCTGTTAACGGACAGAGAGCAGGCGAAGCGCGCATCTCCCAGTCTTTCCCTCCAAGGGTCTGACTGTGTACTTCACGATCGCTGTGGAAGAGTCCAGTTTCTAACCAGCACGCATCTAGGAGATCCTCCCCAGAGCCCGCGATGAGCAGAGGTGGTGAGCACTCCCCAGCCACCCGGCTCTGGCACACTCCAACAAGGAAACTCCGGAGTCTCCCTGGAAGGACCTTGTCCACGTAGCTAGTGCTCTGACTCTGACAGCAGCCACTTGACCTGGCTCCGAGAGCCAACAGACCTTGCACTGAATCCCACAGGACTACAACAAACAGAGAAGCAGCTTTGAAACCCCTGCGGGAGCCCCCCAAGCCCCCGCAACCATACTCCTGGGGCTCAGCACAGAGGCAACCGGCAGCCCGGCCCGGCTCCCAGTTTCTCCCAGGAAGGAGACTGGGTGCAGAGGGTTCCAGCTGCCGCCCCGGGGGGCCCAACTTCCAATCAGCCTGAATCATCAGGGAAAAGCAAATCAATACCACAATAAGATACCACCTCACACCTATTAGCACTTTTGTGACTGAAAAGGTCAGAGTTAACAAGTGCCGGCCAGGCTGTCGAGGAAAGGAGACCCTCTTGGCGCTGTTGGTGGGAATGTAAATTGGGACCCCTACCCTACCCTGGAAAGCAGTATGGTGGTTCCTCGAGAAATTAAAAATAGTTGGAGCCGCTAAAAGCAGAAATGGCAATTTTTGACGCATAAATATGCACACAGTTATGCACAGAGCCACGGCTGGGTAGAGGTGGGTACTGACCCAACGAAGTCACCATTTGCTTTCAGGAAGGAACAGCGGACCCTTCCTTGGGTGGGGCTGGCCAGCGCGTCAAGGAGATCACAGAGAAACAACTGAATAATCCTGGCACTCTCCACTGCCTGGTGGGATCCAATCCCTTGAAAAACATTCTGGTCAAAAGTCTGTTCAAATTTCGCAACATGAGGCGACGACATTTAACTTCTAGGAACAGCCTAAGTTAACGATCCAAATATGGGGAAGCTTCTTATAGGTGTCTATCACTACATTATTAAAATGAGTCAAGTAAGTAGTCTATATCTGGCTGGAATCATGGTTGCTTGGATGTAAGCATTTATCTAAACTCATTAAATTAGTCACTTAGACTCTGTACATTTCACTGTAACTTTTATCTCAAAAAAAAAAAAAAAACAATAAATGTGTATAAATAAAATTTCCTTTTTAAAAATAAAATAGCCAAATAGCAATTGACCCAAATGGCCCTACACAGGGAAATACTACCCTTGGAGGATCCATTTGATTGTATTTTACGACATTATTAAAGTATGGATTTAATCACGAATATTTCTAGTAATATAAGAAACACGTAGTAAGATGTTAATTGAAAAGTAAATACAAAATGCTATAGAGAATGCAATCACAAGAATGTTAAAATATGCGTAAGGAGAAGACTAAAAGTGAATGTATCTAAACATTAATAGCAATTGTCATAATAGAATTATGAATGATTCTTTCATTCCTTCTATTTTTCTGTATTTTCTCCATGTTATATAAGGAGCTTCATTAAAGCCTGAAAAAAAAATTTTTATTTTTTAAAATAGTGAATAAAGTGCTGCTCCCAGTCACTCCCTGCCCACTCTCCACTCAGTTCGTGAGCAAATTAGCAGGGCTGGATGACACTATCCCTGACCAGGAATAAGAATTAATCAAAAAGGATCTAACGTGAAGTCTGTGCATAAATAAAATCTAACACCCCCTTCAAAAAGGAAATAAGTTGGCAACGCTGGAGACAAGGTTTACCAGCTGAACAGCAAAGTATGGGGTTTCTAGAAGTGATAAAGCAATAGCAAATAGATTGGCAACATATTCCAAAAGAGGAACCCCTCTCAGTGGACAAATAAAACAACCCAAAAGGTGCTCTTTCCCAGAGGAACTCCAGAAGAATGCCACAGTCAGAGGCAGTGGATGCAGGAAGGAGCATGTCACAGTGTTTCAGGTCATCAACTGAAGAGTGGCACAGATAAGACAGCCACTCCCCATTCCTCTGCCCCCCTACTGCATTTGTCCCCAGATGAGAGTTATGAGACCCCTTCTAACAACTCTGACATAAGAGACTACTAGGGTGGCTACTGAGAAAGAAAGAGTTTCTGTCTGCCAGGAGGTACTGGGAGCCTCGTCCCCAAAAGTCAAGTCTCATTTTTACTTTAGCCACACATGGGTACTCTTTTCCTACAGACTCACCAAGGTGATTAGTTTGCATCAACTGCCAGACAAACGGGGATCCTCATTTAGCTTGAGAAAATACACTCCGAAAGCAATGAACTGTTCGATCTAGAAACTCAACCACAAAAGCAAACAAGAAACACTAAGTATTTAAGGAATTTAACACCATAAAAGAGACACTCTGAATTTAATAAATACCTATGATAGGAAAAAAAAATTTTTTTAACTGAAAAAACCTTTAAAATATTAGAAGAGGGGCGCCTGGGTGGCTCAGTCAGTTAAGCGTCCCACTTCAGCTCCAGTCATGATCTCGCAGTCTGTGGGTTCGAGCCCCACATCGGGTTCAGTGCTGACAGCTCAGAGCCTGGAGCCTGCTTCAGATTCTGTGTCTCCCTCTCTCTCTCTGCCCCTCCCCCGCTCACACTCTGTCTCTCTCACAAATAAATAAACATTAAAAAAATTAATAAAAAAATAAAGTATTAGAAGAAATAATTGTAAATATTGGAAAGAAAAAGACAAAACTATATTATCTAACAATATGAATGTCCACCTAGGACACACAGTCTACTAATAAACTTTTAGAACAGAGAAATTAGCCAGATGGACACAAGATCAACATATAAGAATTAATGGTTATTTTTTTATACCTGAAATAACTAAATAGCATGTATTTAAGAGCAAAGAAAATAACATACACATAATTAAGTCTAATAAGAGACGCACACTTGGGGAGTCTGGGTGGCTCAGTAGATTAAGCATCTGACTTTGGCTCAGGCCATGATCTCAGTTTATGAGTTCAAGCCCCACGTCGGGCACTCTGCTGACAGCTCAGAGCCTGGAGCCTACTTCTGATTCTACAACTCTCTCCCTCTCTCTGCCACTCCCCTGCTTGCACTCTGTCTCTATAGTTCTCTCAAAAATAAATAAACATTATTTTTTTAAATAAGAGATGCATATTTATGAAGAATTTTGTAACATTTTACTGAAGAAAGTAAAAGAAGTTCTAAAGTAATAGAAAGGCAAACTATGTTTCTAGATGGAAAGATCCCAGTATTGAAAGGTATCAGATCTCTCTAAATTATATATAAATTTGATATAATTCTTAATCAACATCTTAATGAAATGAAATGAAATACGATAAAATGAAATAAATAGTACAATTTCGCAAAGAATAATGAGGAGGGACTTTCTGGACCATTCTAAATTTTAAAAAGAGTGTTTCACTGCTCCAAGAATCGATAAATAGATCAATATGAAAAGATAAAGCATGCGATATTTCAAATCAGGAGAGAAAAGACCAACAATTCAATAAATGATTTGGAATAACAGGATAGCTATTTATAGACAGATTAAAAACTAAGCTCAATAAAACATTAAAGGTATTAAAAATTACGTAAGTATTGGGAAAAATACAGGAGGACTTGATGTCTTAAAGTGGAGAATACTTTCATGAGCAAAGACACAAAAACCATAAAGTGAAAACATTTTAAAAATTTAAATACTTTGAATAATGTAAAAATTCACCTAAAGGAGAAAAATCACAATGGCCTCAGATTTCAGCACCAAAAAAAATTGGGAGCCAAGAAGTTTAGAAATAGCCCTCCTTGGAGAAAACCACTTGATAATAAATTCTCATCAAACAAGTGCTGTAATCAAAAGAAATGAGAAAGAAAGAATTAATGGCATAAAAGTATTTGTAATTTGCACTAAACTGATTAGAATATAGAAGGCTAAAAATTATGCAAACGTATAAACACTGAAGTGTATAAGTAAGCATATAGCTAAGAAAAAATGGGCAAGGCAGGGAAATGGGGTCAGGAGAAAAGTACAAATATGTCCATTTCTTAATCTTTCATATCAGGAGTTAAAAGATGTTATTTATTCCTGATATTCCACGTTTCCTTCTGATATTCCCCTTCTGTTTGAAGTGGTTCCTTTAGCAATTCTTTAGCAGTAATGTAAGGTTCGTTTAACATTAAGAAAAAAAAAAATGTGAGTCACCATATATTAACAGACCAAAACAGAGTGATGACATGAACATCTCAATACATGCAAGAGAAAAGTATTCTACACACTTCAACGCCCAATCATGATAGAAACACGGCAAACTGGAAATAAAACAGGATCTCCTCAATCCAAAAAAAAAAAAAAAAAAAAGGCCTCTATAGGAAACCTGGAGATGGAAAACTACTGAATATTGCTGAAAGGAATTTACAAAGACTAGAGAAATGGAGTACTGTGTTCATCAACCCAAAAATACAACATTGTTAAAATAAGGTATCAATTCTCCTCAAGGTGATCTATAGATTTGACACCATTTCAAAATGTGTTTTGTGTAGAAATTACAATCTGATTCTCAAATTGATACAGAAATCCAAACCTCCTAGAAGAGCCAACGAAAAGACAAAGTTAAAAGTCTTTCAAAAATGAAAAACAAAATTGGGAGTCTTAAACTCCCACTGAGCATAATGCGTACACTCAGACTCAGTATAAATCTACAGTAATCAAGTTAGTGTTCTATTGACATGAAAATCAATGGAAAAAGCAGTGAGTCCAGAAATACCTGCACATAATACAGCTCGCTGATTACCAACAAAGGTGCCAATGTATTTCAGTGTGGAAAGGATATTCAACCCTTCTCCTCACACCATATCCAAAATTTAGCTCAGAAAGGAGAGACCTCAACGTAAGACTTAAATTTTTTTAACTTGTACAAGAACATGTAGGAGAAAAAAAAATTTTTTTTTACCTCTAGTTACACTGGATTTCTATAAAAACATAAACTGTGGGGTGCCTGGGTGGCTCAGTCCCTTGAGAGGTGGAGCACCCACTTCGGCTCCAGTCATGATCTCATGGTCTCTCTGCCCCTCCCCCACTCACATACTGTCTCTCTCTCAAAACTAAACATTAAAAAAAAAAAAAGATAAAAACAAACCATAAAAGCAAAATAATAAAGTGGGCTTCAAAAATTAAAAAGCTTGTTCTTCAAAAGATACTGTTAAGAAAATAAAAAGGTAAGTCATAAACTGGGATAAAATATTTGCTACGCATAATAGTTGACAAAGTATTTGGAGAATATATAAAGGACTCAGGACACAATAAGACAAACAATCCAATTAAAAAATTGGGGAAATTTTTTTAAAAGACACTTCATCAAACAAAATAGGTAAATGTAAGTGAGCATATACGAAGATGCTCAGTATCATTAGTCATCAGGGAAATGCACAGTGTTAAAACCACACTGATAAGCCACAAACACTCACAAGAATTAAAAAAAAACAAACAAACTAATTTACGATACAAAATGCTGGTGGCGCAGCTGGCTGACTCACCTGTTGGGGGCAGAAATGTAAAATGGTCCAGCCTTGTGACCAACAGTTTAGCAGCTTCCTTTAAAGTGAAATACACTCTTACCGAGCATCTCCGCAATCTCACTCTAAGTATTTCCCCAAGAGAAATGTTAACATATGCCCAAAGACATGCATTTGAATGTTCAAAGCCACTTTTTTCATTAACAGCCAGAAATTTGCAAATATCCATCGACTAGTGAATATAAACAAATTGTTGTATATCCATATAATGGAGTACCAAATGGAGAAGGCCAGACACAAAAAGATTGCATAGTGTATGGCTCCATTTATACTAAACTCTAGAAAGGGCAAAATTACAATGACAAAAAGCCATTTAGTGGTTGCCAGGGGCCACGCATAGGAAGAAACAAGAAAAAAGCCAGAAGGGAACTTTCCGGAGCAGCTCTACATCATGATTGCGGTGGTTATTCACGACAGCGATATTAACTAAGTTTTTATGTAATTATACAAAAATACAACTTATAAAGTAGTTTTATGTAACTACACAGAAAACAGCTGTATACGTTTGTTAAAACTCAGAATTGCCAACTTAAAATTGTCAAATTCTGTTGTTTATATATTTACTTCATTCACAGCGATACTTTTTAAAGCAGGAAATTAGAAAGAAGGTCGTATTGAAGTAAGTCATACAGAGAAAGACAGATACCATATGTTTTCACTCTTATGTGGATCCTGAGAAACTTAACAGAAGACCATGGGGGAGGGGAAGAAAAAAAAAAGGTTAGAGAGGGAGGGAGCCAAACCATAAGAGACTCTTAAAAACTGAGAACAATCTGAGGGTTGATGGGGGGTGGGAGGGAGGGGAGGGTGGGTGACGGGTACTGAGGAGGGCACCTTTGGGGATGAGCATTGGTTGTTGTATGGAAACCAATTCGACAATAAATCTCATATTAAAAATAAAGAAAAAGAAAGAAGGTCATATTCTACAATAAAATCCATTCCATAATAAAAGTCTAATCTCATAGATAGGATGCTTTATATTCTTTGTAGATGATTATTGTGAACTTGAAAACCCCCCATAGAAATCCTCCAAAGACTGGCAGAATAGTAAAATAAAAAAAAAAAAACAAAAAACCTATAACAGGAAAACATCACCTTTAAAAATTCACAAATATACAAATTGATGGCTGGGGGGTGGGGGAGGGTCAGAGGATGGGCATAATGGGTGAAGGGGAGTGGGAGACACAGGCTTTCAGTCATGGAATGAGTAAGTCATGGGGATAAAAGGTATAGCATAGGGAATATCGTGGATGATACTGTAATAACATTGTATGGTAAACGAGGGTAGCTACACTTAAGGTGAGCTCAGCATAACGTATAGACTTGTCCAATCACTATGTTGTACACCTGAAACTATTGTAACACTGTGTGTCAACTATACCTCAATAAAAAAAAAAATTAATTCACAAATATATAAAATACATCTTCAACACCTATGAAGAAAGTTTCAAGACACTCCTGAGAAAAAAAGAAAAAAGAAACAACAGGTAACTGTAAAGGCATACTCAGCTCTCGGTTAGCAAAATTTTGTACTGAAAGTCTTTTTCTCCCCTAAATTGAACTATAAATTAGTTACAATCTGAATCAGTAGAATAGACTCTAGAAATGGTCCCAAATACACATTCTCACTTTGAATATGACTAATAGGTTACTTCAAGTCATTGGGGAAAAGACAAAGTATTTAATAAATGATACTGGAATAATTTTCAAGCTTCTGGAAAATACGTTTACATGTATATCTCACTCCTTTTACATACAATAAATCCTATTTACCTCAAAGATTTAATATACTAAAAATAAAACCATAAAGTTTGAAATAAAATATGAGTTTTTTTTTAATTACCCTACAGTTGGGAAGAATTATCTAAGCCTACACAAAATTCAAAATTCAGAAAGATAAAAACTAATAAATTTGACTACATAAAACTTGTCACTATCTGCAATACAAAAATTTACTGTAATTAAATTCAAATGATAAATTACAAACAGAGTAAAAACAAATTGGCAACACACATGACAAAGGGCTAATTTCCTTAAAATTAAAATTGCTCTTATAAGTTAATAAAGAGACAGCTAACCAAGTAGAAAATATGGCAAAGAACATAAAGAAGGAATCAGAGAAAAGAAGTGCAAATGGCCTATAAAATGAAAAGATGCTCAACTTCACTTATAATTTAAAAAATTAATATCAAATAGGAATGAGGTGGGGCTCCTGGGCTTGGTGTTTTGGGCATTGACTTTTGATTTTGGCTGAGGTCATGATCTCATGTTTGGTGAGACCAAGCCCCGCATCCGGCTCTGAGCTGACAGCATGGAGCCTGCTTCGGATTTTCTCTCTCAATCCCTCTCTATCTCTATTTCTCTCTCAAAAATAAGTAATAAACTTCAAAAAAAAAAAAAAGAAAAAGAAAAAATAGGAATAAGGTGCCATTTTTCAGATAGACAAGAAGCCAACTTTTGGTTATTATCTGGCCATGGCCACTGTAGCATCCTAATGTGGTAAGAAATAGGACACAGAGCTTTGTAACTGTGGAGCAGCAGAGTTTGCCTTTTAGAATAATTGCTCACTGAGTGCCAGTTTGGCTCCTACCTCATCCAAATGGTAGGAGGTACAGAGAATATGTAACCCTGGACACCTTCAAACTTGAACCAGAGAATTCCAGGTTCAACTCCAAGATCCATAGAAGAGGCACGGGGGGGAACTGTGTCCTCATTTGATCAAACTCTACTGTGCCGGTTCTCAAACTTTGGCAAGTATCAGAATCCCCTGGAGGACTTGCTAAAACACAGATTTCTGGGCCCTGCCATGCGAATTTATGAATCAGGAGGTCTAGGGTGAGACCTGAGAACTTGCAGTTGTAACAATGTAACACACTTTGAGAACCTCGGTTCAGGGACCACCCCACGCCCTGTTTGTTTGCTGTTTCAGCGGCAAACTGAAATAAAAGCAACATTGATTGGAGTCTCATTGCCAATCTTCAAAGCCAGACCAGCCCTCTGTGGTTTGGCCAAGCTTACCATTTGGTAAAGATGGATAATAAAATCCTTTCCCACAGTGCTAGTGAGAGAACAAACATATGCAGTCCTTCTAAATTTGGCAATATTTCTCAAAATTCACATGCATTTATCTTTGGCCCAGGAATTCCATTTCTAGGTATTTATTCTGCATATATGCTCCTCCCAAAATGCACAAAGATTATGTGTACAAAGAAAGATGTTTGGTGTAGCATATTGGTAAAAGCTGAAAACCAGATGCAAATGTCAATTAGGAATTGTTGAAATAAATTAGGATACATCTCAAGGGAATTCTTTGCAGCCATTAGAATGAATGTGGTACATTCATTGTACTGAAATGAAAATATGCCCACAGTGTATAATTACGTGCAAAAGACAAACTGCAAAATAGTACATGAGTGCGATCCATTTTTGTCAAAATTAGGAAGATACAACATATATAAGATATGACAAATGGTATGAATAATATGATATATATAATGATTGATATATATGCACAGTATATGCATGTGTGTATATAAGCAAGGTTTCTGAAAAGCCCCTTATAAACTTAGCCTAGAGAAAGGGGGCTAGAGTCTCAAAGACAGTGATACTGTCTGGCTAAGGGGAAAACTTATATGACATTGAAAGATGTTAACTTTGGGGCACCCGAGTGCCTCAGTCGGTTAAGTGTCTGACTTTGGCTCAGGTCATGATCTCACAGTTCATGGGTTCAAGCCCCGTGTCCAGCTCTGTGCTGACAGCTCAGAGCCTGGAGCCTGCTTCGGATTCTGTTTCTCCCTCTCTCTGCCCCTCCCCTGCTCGCACTCTGTCTCTCTCTCTCTCAAAAATAAACGTTTAAAAAAAAAAAAGGAAGATATTAACTTTAAAATGTTCCTGCTTGAATTATTTTATAACAAGCACATATACCCTGTTTATTTAAAACCCATTTTTTTAAGTCGATGAAAGAGCAAGAACTTAACACCTCCAGTGCCTTGGTGTTAATTTTTATCTACTGGTCATAGATGGCTTGCCAGGACCTCTGTTGGGGAACTCTATTAGTCACTGTGTATAACTGAAATTAATAAAACAATGCCTCATGAAAGATGTTAAAATGAGATAGGAAACAAACAAGGTACAAGCCACAGATAGGGAAACAGTAGGCCTGTACTGCTCTCACGCCCTGTCCTTTGCCCTCATTTTAATTTACTCTCCAAATGACTTGAAGAAAATTTAGCATCATTATATGATTGAAAATGTAAATGTTTATATTAAGTATCCAATTTCTGGGGCACCTACCTGGCTCAGTTGGTTAAGCGTGTGACCTCAGCTCTAGTCATGATCTCATGGTTCTTGGGTTCAAGCTCTGCCTAGGGCTCTGTGCTCACAGCTCAGAGTTTGGAGCCCGCTTCTTTGTCTCTCTCTCTCTCTCTCTCTCTCTCTCTGCCCCTTCCCTGCTCATGCTCTGTCTCTCTTTCTCTTTCAAAAATACATAAACATTAAAAACAATTTAAGCATCTGCAATTTCTCTGTTGACTCAATACTGCTTTGGTATAACCCCTGCCTACTTCACGTGGCCCCCATTTCTATGAGTTCTGGGAATGTGACAATAATGACAGCATATGATACCAGTACATGATGACGGTATATATGCCAGGATGTGCTAAAATACAGAGGACCTAAATCCTCTCTGGCAAGGGTGTCCCTGAAATTAGCATTACTTAGGAGAGTAACAGGAAATTACCAACTTGTAAGAGAAATTAATTAATTCTGTCGCGGGCCTGACATTCAAGACTTGCAGGCAGCTAGGTCAAGCTGGCATTTCAATATGCAAACCTACTGCTCTAAGGTATAAGGCCAGCTCTCAGGGGAGAGAGAGCAGGGCCAGAGGTACAATCCAATCTTAAACTTCTCCTTAGAGTCATGAAAGCTTAAGCCATGATATAAATATTTATATGTTCTGGATTTTTTTTAAATCTGAAAAGCCATTAGGGAGCAATATCCCACATTATTTCCCAACCTGAAAGAATAAAATAAGACTCAGAATTCCAATGAATCACACATTTTCTCATTTCCCCAAAATCATATGGAGAGGCCCTATTGCAATCTCTTAGTTACTCCATAAAGAGGCACCGGCAGTTTCCATAAAGTTGGTATCATTTGGTGGAAAATTCTCTAAGAGTGGATCATTGACATCAATACAGACCCCAAATTTTATGTATCAAATAATACAAACTAAGAAGTTTCTTTCCTCCTGGAACCAGCTGTCCTTTTTCCTTGGCAGGCCAGGAACATCATGTGTTACAGGTCATATGTCAAGTGCCAATGAACATAATGTTTTGGTATGTTCCTGATTGATTTCAGTCACTCATTGATTATCTTTCTCTACTCAAGCCACCTTAATTGTTTTCTTTATTTGCCTTAAGATCAGCTCAAAATCCTCTAACTTTTCTATTTTATACATTGACCCAAGGTGTTAATTGGATTATAGCACTGTCATTTGGAATGCATGATATCATTGCATCCTTGTAATTGTGTAAAGGGAACTAGGGTAGAATTGGGAAAGCCACAGAAAAGCAGTTGAACTACAAAAAAAAAAAAAAAAAAAGCATGGGGAATCAGAGACTTAAGCAATGCAATAAGACTTTGTAACTAATAATACCACTTAAATCTTTGTGTTCCTGGTTTTACTCTATGCAGCTCAAAGCTCTTCACAGCAATTATTACATGAATCACCCAAACATTCTTGCACATCAGCAGGCAGAAAGTACTATAATAGTCACAAAATGAGTTGGAAAAACTGTACCGCAGAAAAGTTAAGTGATTTACCAAATATGACAAAATGAGTCAGAATGACAACAGAAAATAGGTCTCAATGACACTGATCTGGTCAACGGTCCTAGCTGAATAAGCACCTCTCTGTTTTAACATTCTTCCGTAACGGAGACTAGCAAAGGATTTAATCATCTCCCTGTTGACTGTTGTTTGTTGGTTCTCTTTTGTTTCTCCTGAGTTTTACTCCACAATAATGGAAGTGATGCTTGTAATACTTGAACAGTATCATATGTGACAGAGTCTTTTACATTCATGATCTCCTCTAATTAAGCAAGCCCACCTCTGCCTTCTGCATTTCTTCCCTCAATCCTTGACTCAAGCTAACTTGGAGTTGTCAAAAGATACCACGTATGAAAGACAAAAGGGAGAATGAGATTTCTCTTATCCACTGTTTCCATTGAAGATAATCAAGATGTCCCTGTCATCTTGGGTTGTTTTATTTAACAAACATTTGTTAGGCACCGATCTGTGTCAGGCAATGCAAAGTGTGGAGGATATGAAGATAATTAAGATAGTCCTTAAATGAAGGAGCTTGTGGTCCAAACATGGGAATAATTCACAAATACGATAATGGCAGGTGCCTCCGTTGAGGTATGAATAAAATGTTCATGGAATATCAGTGAGAAAGCAACAAGTTCTGCTTGGGGGAATCAGAGGAAGCTACTGTGCGGAATTATCTTAATTTGCACCCTCCTCCCCATATCCTCTCTCCACCTGCTCTGTACCCCAGGGAGCTAACTGTTGCGGACTGTACTACCGTGTTTCCTTGCTTGTCTTCTAGGTTTTGGTGGGTTGGTCAATGGACACTCCCAGCAGGAGAGCCGAGGACACGCAGAAATAGGTTGGGTGCTTATTTTCCCAGATCCTTCCCTACCCTTTTACAGTTTGGCCCTGACTATATTCCTCTATCAAAGGCCAGCAGCCCTATTCTAAAATCGCAAGTCATTCTGGGTCACTGTTCCCTTGTTTGCTTCCTCAGGCCCAGGGGTGGTAAGCTGCCATTCTCACTAGCCTCAGAGACCTCCACTGTCTTTGTATCATCCTAACCCTTTGTAAATAATTTCCCCATTAAGTCTTTTCAGCAGGAGAGTGACCAAATGAGTTTAGAGCAGGGAGTTGTTCAAGAAGACTCTAGAGCAGGGGTCCTAATTCGAAAGCTGCTGGGATCTTGCATTCATGCATGAGGGCAGTGGTAGCACAGAGTGAAAAGGAGATAACGGACCTGCAACATAATTTTGGAGGCTGAATTGCCAGGCCAGGCAACTAACTGGACAGTGAGGAAAGTGAGTCAAGGTGAAGACAATTTTCAGACTTTGAGAAAAATACACATTCCTTAAAAAATTGTTTTAAACTTTGCGGTGCCACATGTGATACATTTATAATTAAAGATAATTTGGCAATAATGCTGCTGTTTATTAAGCGTCCTGCTCTTGCATTTGGCATGAAATCAAGACTCAACTTCAAGAGGGCTTGCACAGCAAACTAGCAACCTGAGCACACGTGTCCATCTTGAGTGCACTCCCCCCACTACTGCACATGCATGCAACCCACAGGGCCTCCCACGGAGGATGTGCAGCATTGCAAAGCCATGTAGGAGAGCAGAGAAGGTCACATGCCCTTGGAGCCTGCTCGCTCGTTTCATGTACAGTAAAGTCAATATCTTTTGACGGTTTGGACACTGAAATTATCCCTCAGTCTAAATATACTGGGATGGGGTCCAGTCAGTTAGGTGTCCGACTCTTGATTTCAGGTCAGGTCATGATCTCACTCACAGTTCATGAGTTCAAGCCCCACATCGGGCTCTGTGCTGACAGTGCGGAGCCTGCTTGGGATTCTCTCTCTCCCTCTCTCTCTCTGACCCTCTTCTGCTCACGCTCTCTCCCTAAATAAATAAGATTTAAACAAACAAACAAACTGGGATGTAGATAAGAGCATGCCACATTCTAGCATTCATCTGAATGGCAATAAACCTGCTGTTATTATGCCTGAGTGAGGTAAGTCGGACGGTGAAAAAGACAAATATATGATCTCATATGTGGAATCTAAGAAAACAAACTCAAGCAGCTGGGTGGCTCAGTCGGTTGAGCATCCAACTTCAGCTCAGGTCATGATCTCATGGTTCCATGAGTTCAAGCCCCACGTCAGACTCTCTGCTGTCAGTGTGTAACCCACTTTGGATCCTCTGTCTCCCCCTCTCTCTGCCCCTTGCCCTCTCACATATGTGCACTCGCTCTCTCTCTCAAAAATAAACATTAAAAAATAAATAAATAAATAAATAAATAAATAAATAAATAAATTTAAGAAAAAAATTAAAAATAAGTAAAAAAGCAGACTCACAGAAACAAAGGTTAGATTTGTAGGCAGGGGCGTGGATACTGGGTGAAGGGGGTCAAAAAGTACAAACTTTTAGTTATAACATAAATAAGGTCCGGGGACTAACATGATATCTATAATTAATACTGTATCGTATATTTGGAAGTTACTAAGATAGCAGATCCTAAAAGTTCTCATCACAGGGAAGAAAATGTAACTATGTGTGTTGATGAATGTTAACTAAACTTATTGTGATCATTTCACAACACATGCATACATCAAATCATTATGTTGTAGACCTTAAATGACTACGATGTTATATGTCAAGTGTATCTCAATAAAACAGGGGGAAACACTCGTGTTATTGTTGCTTTCTTTCTAGGGCTCTGCTGTTGTCAGGGGAGGTCATCGAGAGGACGTGACCACTGGGTGACCCACTAGATGAACCGAGGCACTCAGAGGCTCCTCATACCCCCTGCCCTGTCCTTGGAATGTACATTCTGCCCACTGTTCCCACAGTGGGAGCCATTTCAAGGACACAGCCTCGAGAGAGTAATGTGTTATTGAGACCATCTGGACGGTATATAGGTGACTGAACTTCATTAAGGCTGCCATATAAACTTTTAAAGATTCTGGCAGGCGGGTGCAGAGATCTACTCATCTTGCAGATGCCCAGAACAAGTCACATCGGTAAGTTTCCTTGCTTATTAAACCTGCTACCCACCAACCTCTTTCTTCGGTCTTCGCTTACCCTCTGATATGGGGGCCAGTTTCAATTTCACATGGAAAGTTCCCAAGGGTGCAGACCAGCAGCTGCCCACCCACACTTCAAATTTCCATTAATTTTAAAAGCACAAAGTGAAAACAAAGACTTCTTTCATTTTATCATCAGACGACTTCCACATGGTTGAAATTCCTAGGGAAATTCTTGTAAAATATATACCTATAAATGAGTATAAACCTGGGTGAAGGTGAAATCCCAGAGGTCGTAAAAAATACATTATTCTTCCTGGAATATTAATAATCAGATATTATGACCACACTGTCAATGCATTCTAATTTTCTCAAAGATAGAAACTGAACCTTAACAACTATTCATACTCAAATAAAAACAGAGGCTCAAATGACCTTAATATTTCTTCCACTTATGAAATCAGAAAACTTTGTTAGGTCTTTATAAGAAAATCTTTTTCTTCAAATACAATCACATCAAGTCCAAGGAAGCAGCAACTTTTCTGGAGGTACTCTGGCACAATGAAACATGTGACATGTGCATGGAAAAAAATGACTTAACATGTGCAAAAACGTATGTACAGGGATATTGATGATGTTACTGGTAATGGCTAAAAACCACATGCAGGAATATTCAAAAATAGAGAACTGGTTTAGTACATCTCCTTGGGCAACAAGGGATAACTCTTTTGTACATGTATAACACGGGGTCACTGGGGCAGTCTACTCTCTTCTCAAGGTGAACGTCTTTCTGGAGTTCTTGGTGGTCTTTCTCCTCTGCAGCGCTTAATCATCGCAAAGGTTTCCTTAACACTGAATTTTGAAAAGAAAGATTAGTGTCTCTTCCAGAAGGCACTGGGGCTTCTCATGCAAATTATCTTCCATCACTACCTGCATACAAAGAGGAAGGGCAGAAATGAAAAGTGACACAGCCCTTTCAAAGTGGCTCAAATTGAAAGCATGTGTTTATGTCTTCTGTTCTCCCTCAAAATACTGCTAAAATGATGATTTAAAAAAAATTCACCTGCAAAAATAAGAGGAGGAAAGGAAATAACAGCAGGCAAGCTCAGATGCCAAAAAGCAGACAGCAAAGCTGTAACTGAGAAAGAGAAAGACAGGTTGCAGCCACAGGTCAGGAGTCAGAAGGACATCTGCCTTCTTAACAGAAACACTGGACACAAGAAGACAATAAAGTAATGCCTCCAAAACCCTGAGGAAAATGACTTCCAACTGGGAACTCTATATTAAGCTACACTCTTATTAGAATATGCAAGTAAAATAAAGATTTTCCCAGACATGTAAAATTTCAAAAAATGTTTATTCCCAATATAGCTTTTCCTCAGGAAACTACCAGATAAGTGTTCCCCAAAACAAGAGAATTTACCAAGACAGCAAAATCCAGACACCTTGGGGTCCATTTAGGACAAGCTACAACATGTACAGGGCCCGGTGCAAAATGAAAACAGAGCCTTCACAATGTTTGAAGACTTTCAAGATGGCGACGGCAAAGCACTAACCCAAATGCAGAGCCTTTCGAAGTGTAATTGTGCAGGACGCAGAAGTTACGAAACTGGTCTTGGGTCCGCTCCAGGAGAGGGAAGAGAGAATTCTCAGAATGATGACGAAGAAAGACCCCAGGACAGCAGCTGTGCAAGTCCAGACAATCACCAGTCCACACTGGAGCCAGAATGTGAGTATATCAAGATGGGTTGTTGTTTAAGTGGTTGGTTAAGTGGCCGACTTCAGCTCAGGTCATGATCTCATGGGTCGGGAATTTGAGCCCCACATAAGGCTCTGCACTGTCAGTGTGGAGGCTGCTTGGGATTCTCTCTCTCCCTCTCTCTCTGCCCCTCCCCCACTTGTGCATACGTGTGTGTGTGTGTGTGTGTGTGTGTGCGCGCGCATGCTCTCTCTCTATCTCTCTCTCTCTCTCTCTCTCTCTCAAAATAAATAAATAAACTTAAAGAAAAAAAGATGGATATCTTCAAGGAAAAGAATGAAATACAGAGATCACTCAATGCATTTTAATGGACTGAGAGGGCATTTCCACTTCTTGGGGAAAGTATACGAAAGAATTAGTGGTGGGCACAGTTAAAGCAACATTCCAGACAAATCAATTAGTGGTCAGTGTCAATATTTTATGACAAACTTGCTCTTACAGAGCAAAACCACTATGCTCTAGAAACTGTGAAGACAGATAAGCAAGAAACTGACCTGCAAGCTGTTACATAGTTTTGGGATGCACACATGTGAATCAAAGCCAGTCTTGGTACTATAGTAGGACTTTTCTAGGAATTCAAGATGGACAGTGACGTTCTGGCCCCACATTGAACAAGTACAAAGGCATGACAGAGCACAAACAATTCTGAACAAGCCTAGACAAACAACCCTCTTCACTGATGATGAGTGCCAGAATGGGGAAATGTTCTAGATTTCTCTCTCACTGTCCCCCACAAAGTTCCATTCAAAGACAGATGTGCTAGAAATATATGCTAGTAAACAGATTTTATTTGGGATACTATTTGGACCTGTAAAACAAGCACATTTTGTTTTGTGTATATTGATTCCAGTGTATCGATTTTAATTTATTTGCTGTAATTAAACTTGTGTAATTATTGCAAGAAAATTTAATGAAAACAGGCTCAGACATTTCTTTTACAACAGTGCTCCATGTTGCTCTGGTTTCTTGGGATTCTCTTGTGGCTTGATGTTAGGAATCCACGGTCAAAGTCATATGCTCCCCAAATGCAGGGGGAGAGAGTAAGAGTCAGGTACCCTTACAGAACAGAATTATTTTTCCTTTGAAATTACATTTATTACTGTTCTTATAAAACATGCTGATATTTTGAAAGTTCAAACAGCAAAGAAAATCTCAAGGGAGAAACAAAAAGGTAATCCCAAGCCCTACCCCTTTAGAGGGAAGCACTTTTACCAGTTATCCTGTTGGTCGTCTCCTTATGTATACAAACACAGAGAGAAAAAGGTGAACACTTTCACACAAATGATAAAATGGCATTTTACTCTGTGATCCACTGTGTTCACTCAGGGATAGAGTAGTCCCCCGCCCCGCCACCCCTTACTCCCCCCAACCTTTCTTATGGTTTTGCTTCCCGGGGTATCAGTGACCTGTGGTCAACCAAGGTCAGGAAGCAGATGATCCTCCTGAACTTATGGTCAGGTCAACAGTAGCCTAACACTACATCACAGGGCCTACATCACTCGCCTCACTTCAACGCATCATGTGGGCATTTATCATCTCACATCATCACAAGCAGAAGGGTAGGTACAGTACAATAAGATATTTTGAGAGATCCCATTCATATAACTTTTATTATATTCTAACTGTTCTATTTTATTATTAATTATTATTGTTAATCTCTTACTGTGCCTAATTTATAAATCAAACTTTATCATGTATGAATGCATGGGGAAAGCATAGTATATATAGGGTTCAGTACTGTCTGTGATTGCAGGCATCCACTGGGGGTCTTGGAACATACACGTGGATAATGGGGGACTACTGTATACCATGGGTAGTCTATGTGTCAAAATATTTCCATATCATCATTTAAAAAAAATTTTTTACATTATTTCTTGAGAAACATAGGGAGACAGAGCACAAGTTGGGGAGGGGCAGAGAGAGAAGGAGACACAGAATCCGAAGCAGGCTCCAGGCTCTGAGCTGTCAGCACAGAGCCTGATGCGGGGCTCGAACTCACAAACCGTGAGATCGTGACCTGAGCCGAAGTTAGATACTTAACTGACTGAGCCACCCAGGTGTCCCCATATCATCATTTTTAATAACTTCATAGCATACCAACTTACGTATACAATTATTTTTTAAAAACCTTCCAATTATTTTTTACTGTGGAAAAATAAAAGCTGCCATCACTTGAGCACATATCATCTCCTACTTCTGTAATTATCTCATTGAGGTAAATTCCTATAAGCAAATTTGTTGGCTCAAAAGAACAACTTGCCAAACTGTCTTCCAGAGTTTTTTTTTTTTTTTAAATCAATTTACACTTCCACTTAACAGCCTAAGAATACACAAATGACCAAGAAGCAGATGAAAAGCTATTCAACATCATTAGCCATCAGGGAAATGCAAATCAAAAACACAATGAGATATCACTTCGCACCTACTAGTATGGCTATAATCAAAATGACAGACAGTAACAAGCATTGTTGAGGCCATGAAGAAGCTGGACCCCTCAGACACCACTGCTGGCAATGTAAATTGGTGCAGCCACTTTGTAAAGCAGTCTGGCAGTTCTCCAGAGTCCTCAAAGGACCCAGCAATTCCACTCCTAGGTATGTACCCAAAAGAATTGAAATCAGGGACTCATAACAAATATCTGCATGGTAATGTTCATTGCAGCATTATTCACAAGAGCCAGAAAGTAGAAACCACCCAAATAGTCATCAACAGGTGAGTGGATAAACAAAATGTGATCTATCCATTCAATGGAATAGTCTTAATATTCATAAAAAGGAACAAAGCTCTGATATATGCTGCAACACAGACCATCCTTGAAAACCTTGATAAGTGAAACAAGCCAAACACAAAAGGGCAATTATTGTGGATTCCACTTACATGAAATATCTAGAGTAGGCAAGTTCATAGAGACAGAAGGGAGATTAGGGAGGCTCAGGAGAAGGGAGATGGGGTGCTACGGCTTACTGGTTATAGTTTCCATTCGGGGTGATGAAAACACTGGAAATAGTGGTGATGGTTACACAACATTGTTAGTGTAATTAATGCCACTGACTTGTGCATTTAAGAATGGTTAAAATGACAAATTTCATGTTATATATATTTTACCCAATTAAAAAGGTGCAAAAAAAAGTTCTTAAGTTTAAAAAAAAAAAAAGATAGGAATGAAGCGGATACATGCTACAATATGGATAAACCTTGAAAACATTTTGCTAAGTAAAATACGCTAGTCACAAAAGACAGCATATTGTTTGATTCTACATAAAATGTCCAGAACTGGCAGATGTATAGAGACGGGAAGTAAATTAGTAGTTGCTTAGGGCTGGATGGTGGGGGTCTAGTGGGAGTGAAGGGAGGAGTAAGTACTATAGGATATGGGGTTTCTATGAGGGAGAGTGAAAATGTTCTAAAATTAATTATGGTGATGGCTGTACAACTCTGTGAATATGCTAAAAAAAAAACACTGAAATATACACCATAAATATACGAATTATATGGTATGTTGATTATATCTCAAGAAAGCTGTTATTTTTTTAAAGTAGGCTCCATGGCCAGCATGGAACCCAACAAGAGGCTTGAACTCATGACCTAAACTGAGATCAAGAGTTGGACGCTTAACTGACTGAGCTACCCAGGCACCCCACGTTATTTTTTTTCTTTTTTTTTTTTTTTTAATTTTTTTTTTAACGCTTATTTATTTTTGAGACAGAGAGAGACAGAGCATGAACGGGGGAGGGGCAGAGAGAGAGGGAGACACAGAATCAGAAGCAGGCTCCAGGCTCTGAGCCATCAGCCCAGAGTCCGACGCGGGGCTCGAACTCACGGACCATGAGATAGTGACCTGGGCCGAAGTTGGACGTCTAACCGACTGAGCCACCCAGGCACCCCCCACATTATTTTTTTAATTGTATATTTTTTTGATGATGAGTTGGACCATCTTTTCACATTCGTTGCACATTTGTGTTTATTCTGTTGTAAATGACTTGTTCATCTTCTTTGCTCTGTTTTGTTTTTGTTTTTAATAATGCAAAAACTCATTTGGAGTCTACACTGACAAGTATTTTGTAAGCACATTATGTTCTTGAAGTTGGTGCAAAGTATTACAGATGGCATGCCTCCAGCCAATAGACAAGGCCGGTTCTAGAGGCTGACAGGCTAACAGGTTGAATTAATTTTATCTGTAACAGAGTGAACACAGCATGGAAGAGTAACACAAAGAGAAGACTCCTTGATTCGTGGGTGCCGTAACAGGTGCTTTGCAAATATGCTCTCATAGAATCCATCACCCCCATTTACAAAGAAGGGAGGCCAACTTCCTCAAGGTCACACAGCCAGCTGTTGCAAGTGGAACTGGAACCTGGTTCTCTCTGCCCCCAAAGTGCTACTCCACCTTAAGTGCCCTCTGAAGAGTGCTGATCGCATATGCATGACCAACAATAATAGGAAGCTATGATGCTGCCCTTTGTGCCTTCCGAGCTCCAGACACTTATGACTGGAATGATGCTGAGAAGGCACTGGCATTATGAAGTTGAAGCTGTCCGAATATACATTTTCTTCATTGCTCCCAGGGAGGCCATGAGGAGAAATTTATCAACAGAAACATAAATTCTTCAAGGTCCCTCAAACGTCCCTGTGAGGAATTATGAGCCACTCTGGGTCATAAGAATTGCATTTGGACATCTCTGATCAGCCAAAGTCCTGATTCAGAATGGCACAGTAATAGGTCAGATGTCACAGAGACCCGGAAATGACAAAGTCACAAAAAAAATGATAGACAGCCATTGAAGGAGCTCACAAATACCGTATTTGGGAAATCTGGAGGTTCCGTAGGATTATATTACCCCTCTGTGTAATTACGGATGGTGTCCTGCAAGGATCAAATTTTTAATTTGAAAAAGACCTTAGAATTTATCTACTCAAACCTTGAACTTTACAGATGCAGTAACTGCGATCCTAAGATTTTAATGAACTACTTTACTTAGAAAAATCTCAGCGAGGGGAAGACAGAACAATTTCTGCTGACTCCAAACTCCAAACTCCTGGATTTGTTGCCCTTCCTCCTCACTCTGAGAAACCTCCCAAGTCGCTTTTCAATGGTAAAACCTCAGTCTGAGAATTTAATATTTTTCAGCTGTCTATGCCGCACTGGGGGTTGTTCAACTCTAACTCCCGTTAGCCATGAAGACTGGGAGAGAATATAATTCTCAGCACTGCTCATGTTTTCAAGTCACATGTCCTCAGGTTGCTAAAAATTTCTGGTCTGTGAAACATGAAATGAAATGCCAGGATGCTATTTTTGATTGACAACGGAAGCAAGGGAGCAAATTTATAACCATTGGCAAAATCTTACGATGACAGTGAGAAATTGCTAGTGATGAGCTATGTAACCACATAGCATTGATGGAGGTTCTACCCTTCCTGTTGATTGAGGTTATTTCCCTCTAGCCTCCAGTTTCTAACAAACTAGACATTTAATTTTATCTTTAAATTAATTATAAATGTAATGGTTTCATAAGTATGATTTAGTGAGGATGGGTGAAAAGAACCACACTTGGGAAGAAAATGCATACTATTTTTTTTCCAATTTTTCATTTTACTTATGTTTTCCTTCACTTGGAATTTGTTTTAACATCATTTAATTTTTTTTATTTTTTAAAGATTTTTTTAATGTTTATTTTTGAGACAGAGAGAGAGAGAGTGTGTGTGTGTGTATGTGTGAGTGGAGGAGGGGCAGATAGAGGGGGTACAGAGGGTCTGAAGTAGGTTCTGTGCCGACAGCAGAGAGTTCAATGCAGGGCTTGAGCTCACAAACTGTGAGATCATGACCTGAGCCTAAGTCTCATGCTTAACCAACTGAGCCACCCAGGTGCCCCAATTTAAGTTTTTTTTTTTTTTTTTTTTTTTAATTTTTTTTCAACGTTTTTTATTTATTTTTGGGACAGAGAGAGACAGAGCATGAACGGGGGAGGGTCAGAGAGAGAGGGAGGCACAGAATCAGAAGCAGGCTCCAGGCTCTGAGCCATCAGCCCAGAGCCCGACGCGGGGCTCGAACTCACGGACCGCGAGATCGCGACCTGGCTGAAGTCGGACGCTTAACCGACTGCGCCACCCAGGCGCCCCAAATTTAAGTTTTTTGAAGCATACCCCTGCTTAAAACCTCCAACTAGTTTATTTTTTAAAACGTTTATTTTGAGAGAGAGAGAGAGCATGAGTGGGCAACGGGCAGAGAGAGAGGGAGAGACAGAATCCCAACCAGGCTCCGTGCTGTCAGCGCAGAGCCCAATGTGGGGCTTGATTCCACAAAGTGTGAGATCACGACCTGAGCTGAAAGCAAGAGTTGGATGCCAGACTGAGTCACCCAGATGCCCCAGTTTAATTTAATTTTTAAAAATACTTCTGTAACTGGGAATGCTCAGAAAAAGCAGACAAAGGAATGTTTCAAGTAGAGAAGGTATTACAGAGAACAACACCTAGCTCAGTAACTGTAAATGTTTTTTTGATCCTTATGTATATTCTAGGACAATAGAATGAGTTGCTCTAAAGGTAGAAAGTGTTCATTTACTTAAAAAAAAATACTTCATGTATTTTGGTCATCAGCCAGTCCAGTACCACAGCAGTAGGCAACTTAAGACAAGCACACTTGAAAAATAAGGAAGGTACACAAAATGTCAAGTCTGTGGCACATGTACATAGCAATACAGAATTCTGCTCCACTCTTTGACTAATGAACATAATGGTCAGACTTAAAAATAAATACTTCATATGCAGTATCTAACAAATTTATATTTAATATATGTTTATGTAATATATATTAAATAATATATGCTTACATTTAATGTATATTAAATAAGTATTTGAGAATGGAATATGATTGGAATCCTTGGGAAAATTCAAAATTTAATTCTGTATGTACACAGATAGCCATACCTATCCCGAATTAAATATATATTATTTAAAATGTAACTATAAATCAATATAAAATGTAACTACACATATATCAAATATACATGTATATTTGACATATGTATATATTCACACACATGTATATACATATACATATCTATGTATACATATTTGTTTGATATATGTGTATATGTCTGAATTTTCTTTTTTTTTCTTCCACTTAATTAACTGGTCATTTGTTTTCACCATCATGTAGTTACAAATACAAACAAGAATCTGCACTTAGCCGGCAAAGAACCTGAAGTATCATCTTTTAATTTTAACTCCTCTTTTATTGCCCCTCATTTTCTAAGGGAATAGACTCCTTCCGGACGTCAGTGTCTTTATGTTGGTTTTTTCCAAGTTGATTTTGTTTTACTCTTTAAGTTCACGCCATTGTTTGCTGACATAGTGAAATGTGATTTACAGCACAATAACCAGCCGACTGGAGAACATATTAAGTGGAAACTGGGAATGCAAGCAGTAAAGGATGTCAGGATCCACTAAAAATAGAAGGTTCCATACTTTCAGTTTAGTCATCTTTGGTTGGTATAAAAATCTCTGACTTCAGCTCATTGTGAGTTTGTTTTTTGGGTGATTTTGTTTCTTTTTCTTTTCTTTCTTTCTTTCTTTCTTTCTTTCTTTCTTTCTTTCTTTCTTTCTTTTTTAAAAGCATAACGGAATGAACAATTCAATGTGAAAATTCCTTTTTAAAAACTGGGGTACTTTTTTAGCCCATCAAATTTCAGTATACATGGTTAATAACCACTTCAAATTGCTATGCCAGGAGAAACTTTTACCTAATTGCCTGCCAAGGCTCATAAAGCACCTCTGTGTCATTGGCAATTCATTGGTCTATTGATGTCATAACTCACACTGATATTTTCTGGCTCTCATTTTTCACTCATACTGATGCTCACATCCTTTGATAATTTTTACATCCAGTAGTTCCAAAACTCAGGGCTATGCCTTGACTATAAAATTTTCAGAAGGTTGTATTACACTTTCTTTTACATGGATTTTCTCTTTCCCTACAATACGTGCACACGCACGGGCACGCACACACACACACACACACACACACGTGCGTGCACATCAATGCATGCATGCACACACACACTTTAAATGTCTGAATACATTCTCTTCCAAGTGGAATTTTTTTCATTAGACTCAAACATTTTATTTTCATATTGATCTACAGGTCCTTTTAAAGCTATTCCGAAGCCCCTCTTTATGTGACATAACAGTGATCAAACCACTTTACCTCAGAATGCCAGAATTTTATAAGATCACAGCTAACGAGTTACTTTCCAGCAAGGTGTCATGGGGATCAGTTCCTAGAATTGAATCACACGTCAGTTCTTTCCACAGGGCACATCTTCTCTGTTGGTATAGAGTGCCCTGCATGGCCAGCACTGGGCAAAGGGAAAGAGCTCCTATCAGGACATCTCTGTCATTTTCCCCTAGATGACTGTAAGGTGTGAAGAAAGAATGTTCACACCTGCCAATTCTGCCAAACTTCTTGCTTTCATGCCGCACACCAATTAGTTTCACGTTCTCTGGAGGAAGGTGAGAGTGTGAAAAGCTGTCTTTTGGCGCTAACGTAACTGTCCTCTACAACCTCAGAAGAGGATAGCAGTCACCTTCACTAGTGGGATGGAGGAAAGTTTGAGGTGCGATGGGAAATCGTTCCTCTAAGGAGAAAAGTTTTCTTGGACATGTCAATACATTGTCAGCTCAGTGAACATGGTGACCCATGTCCAAGCGAGCCAAACTCCTCATTCCCTCAACTCCACTTCCTGAGTTATTTAAAGACCCAAGCAAAGGGTGGAAATGTGGTCAATGAGGGCTGTGTAACCCCCAGATGGGCAGGTTAAATGCAACAAAGAAATGAGTCATTGTACAAAGATTGGTCCATTTCATAGAGCTATAGGGGTGCCACATGCCTCACAATTCTGAATGCAAAATGTACATTTGGATCATTTTCCAGAAAGGGGCGAAAGCATTACACAGCAGTTGTATGTAGCTTTGACGCTAATTAGTTCACATTTTTTTAAAAACCATACAAGCTTACAATGGTAAGCTACTGAAGTTATTGCCTGTGTCCACCTCACCGATCTTGAGGTAACTTAACAGAGCCATCTGAATGACTAAATAGCAATCAAGGAACCATTTGCAAAATGATTTTCTCCATCAAAGATTGTCTCACTGACCTCCTCAGGTGAACCAGCTACTCCCCAGGTTTGGTACTACTTCTGTCACATTTTTTTTTTTTAGTCCTAGGACTTTCCTTTTTCTAGTTGTTGCTTCATTAAAGGCCACATCCTGAAAATCTCAAAAGAAATATGCTGTCAAGTCACGCTCGGCATTCCTTAGATGATGTTGTGACGTTGTGATTTATAGGAAGAAATATACATCGAGTCTTTGTCCCACTTCTGGCACAGAGCTCCTAAAACTCTCAGAATTTCCTAAATGTGTCTCTTGTTATGTCGATGAGATGACTTACAGAAAGCACAAAAGGATGAAGGCTGTTTGTCAAGGGAACCAACCCAGCAATTACAGGGTTGGAACTTTCAGCCCCACCCCTCTAAACTCTGGGGAGGAGAGGAGGCTGAAGATTGACTTATTGCCAACAGTCGGTGACTTAATCAGTCAAGTTTATGTAATGAGCCTCCATAAAACCTCGAAAGGATGACACTGGGAAATCTTCTAGGTTGGTGAGTGACACATGGAGATTCGAAGAGTGTGGTGGACCTGGAGAAACCATGGGTGGGGTTGGGTATGGGATCTCTATGCCCCTACACGGTACTTTGCCCTATCCATCTCTTCCATCTGGTTGTTCCTGCATTATATATTTTTATAAGAAACTGGTAATCCGGTAAGTAAAACGATTCTGAGTTCTGTGAGCCACCGCAGCAAAATCAAACCTGTAGCTGATCAGTCAGGTGGACTTTCAACTAGCATCTTAAGTGAGGAAAGGGAGAGGGTCTTGTAGGACTGAGCCCTCAACCTGTGGAATCAGAAACATCTCCAGGTAGATAATGTCAGAGTTGAGTTGAATTACAGGACACTCAGCTGGTGCAGGAGACTTGCTTGGTGGTTTGGGAGTAACCCAAATACACATACACCTTGGAATTGGGTAGAGTTGGAGATGTGCCTTGAGGGGAGAAGAACCTGAGACTTGAAAGTTGTGAGCTTTCCTGTGTAGGGACGTGAGTAGTGGAGGATGGCTGTAAGGGGAAAAAGAAAACATCAGTGGGCGTAGAAACAATCTGTGACGAAGGGCTAGTCGTTTCTCCAATTTGTATTTAAAAATAAAAACAAAAGAAAGGAAGATCTTGCAAGTCCAAAGCACACACAGAATAAGCCCACTGATTCCACACTTGGATATCACGCAATGTCAAGTTGCTATCGAGTTCTCCTGACGTTCACTCTCAATCCCTCACCCAGGACCTGAGAAGCAATTCACAGGTGTCGACCTCACCTCACCAACGAAACTGGCAGCCATTGCACGTGGGCCTGCTGGTGCGTTAGATCTGGCAGAGTTTTAGGACCTGAGTTGCCAGTGTTTTTGCAGGCTGTGGCCCCAAGAGAGCAACAACCCCTTTGCTCTGGGTTGCTGTATTTCAGCCCTCCGGAGAGTCCTGGAATGCTGATTCTCAGATGAAAATAGGCTCTCTCAATCTCTGCCAACCTTCTTCTCATTCATCTAGAGAGCTCTATGGTCCTGAGGCCTGGGGTTGTGTTCTCACCTCCGAGCTAGTGCAGTTTCCCAAAACATGTGCTTTCTATGTTAACAGCTGGTTTTACAGCTTGGAGAAGCTTAACTGCTTTCTTTATGCTTTTGGAAATGATGACATGACCATTTTAGGTAGAATAGGTGGATGGATTCCATGATCTTAATTTCTCTCTCTCCTCTTACGGCTTAGGTGTATTCCAGAGCTTGTTTCCCATCCCGCTTTGACCCTCCTGCTCAATGTGGGGGTTCGGTCTGAGAAATGCAACCTATCCACAGCTCATTTGAAGAGCTCAGGTGATTTACATATGCCAGACATATCAATGTTTCCTTTACCGGTCCAAATCTAATTTCGCTCCTAACGGCAGGATGCTAACTCTTGCCACCTGCGATCGTGGCACAAAAATTTGACATCAAGAACCCTCCCCACGCATTCAGGAACGCTGTTATATATAAAGACAGGAGAGTTGTTCTCTCACACCCCTTCAGGAAAGCAGATACAAGATTTATGGATGTTCGCTGGCATTTTTCCTGACTCCTGGTGACTGTCTGCACAGAAACGGGGAAGATTTATTTTCTGACTGGCCCTCATATGTGCAAGCTCAGTCATCTGCAACCCAGCTAATTAGAAAGGTCAGTGGTACCTTTTGAGCAAAGCAGAGAAAGAGACTGGAGCCAAACTGCAAATGTACATATTACTGATGACGGTGCCACACTGAAGCAGTGAAAGGACTAAGAATAATGCTCACGCCTCCTGGAGAACCTTCGCGAGACATTTTTTTAAGGCAAAGGAGTGAATGCTACTGCTTGGAGAGGTCACTGTCAGCAGGCTCTGTGCAAAATTAATAACAGAATGTGGTCAGTCCCGTGCTTCATTGTTCCTGTGGAAGGCGATGGCTGCATTATGAAGAAAGGGCAATTATAAGGATAAGAAAGAAAAGATGAAGTATGAAATAGTCCAAGTTCAATAACAGACTGTAGCCGACCATACAGAAACTACAGAGTGCCACCTGACTCTTTCCTCTAGTGCAAAAAAGGGCATCGTATTTCCTGGGCATTTGGTATGTTCCAGACATTGGATTAAGGTGATTTTCTATATTACAGAAGTAATATACTTTTGTCCTCTTTTTATAGTTGAAAAGCAGAGATTCAGAGAAGTTAAATAATATGTTCAAGGTCATACAACCAGCAAGGGGAAAAGCTGGGACCAATGTCTGTCTGAATCCAAAGCTTATTCTCTATGTACCAATTATCAGTGCAAAGCAGATGGGCGAAATGTCTTTGATATCAGATCACTGTATACATCACTGCTACTTCAATTCTACTTTGTTATCAAAATTAAATAAGTGTGAATTAATATTACATTAGATTATAATAAAAGCACTAGGACAGTGCATAGCCTGTGTCTGTTAAATAATGCAACTTAGAAATAATATATGAAACCTAAATATATAGTATATAAGTACACAGGCACAAATCCATTAATCTTTCTACATTATCCAAACAGATGTTATCAAAAGAGCTGCACAACATTTTATTCTATTAGATTACATTCCGATGTAAGAACTGTAAGTATACTCAGAACCTCAACACATTTATTTATCTGAAAGAACTTGATGAAAAAAAAAATGCAACTTCTCAGAACACCTCAGGATTTAACGTCTCAGGAAATTATGCCACCCATGGAGGTTGGAATATTTTATGAAGCCCTCTGCTACTGATGTGACTATTATTTTATTTATAATAGGAAGTTCTACCAAAACTATCCTAGTCCAGTTGAGCTGCAAGTTCAAAGTACTATCTTCATTCCCAAGTGATGGGTTTGACATGTCTCCAGGGATAAGTATCTGCCTTAGGTATGAATACGACCCTTGTAAGAACCTATGTTTGTGAATATGCAGATTCTTAGACCTTACCCCATAGAACTTTCATTCCAATAGGCCTCAGGTAGGGCACAGGAATCTTCATTTCAACATACATCAGTTTCTACCACAGGTGGTCTAATGCCTATTGATTGAAGATCACTAGACTAGAAAATCCTTCCCTCTGGTTTGGAATTAGTCCCTTAAATTCTTGCTTATATTCACAGTAGAGCTACCACAGGCTTTCCAAATGAAATTTTCCCAGCTTCTCAAATTGCTGGAGTGTTGCTTAAACTGAACCAAGTCTCGATGTGATAAATCCCAAGGACATACCTGCAGGAGACTGGCCTTTACAAGCAGCAGAACTGCTGAAGTCCTGTTCAGATAAGAAGTTGCTTCCTTTTATTTGCTCTCCTTCCTACCTTAGGCTGTTCTAAAAATAAAGCTGTGAACTAGAAGAATTTGGTTCTTATATCTTACTTCCTCTGCCTTCACCACTTCTAACTTCAATATCCAAACCACAAATTGGTAACTAAAGCTTCTTGTCTACTCAGGATCCTCAACTGGTGCATCCAACCAAAGCAGTCTGGCCCTCCTTCCCATGCTCTGGATCTCTCTCTATTTCCTCCACCAACACGTGTTTCATCCATTTCCCATCTGGTCAGGATCCTAGCATCAAAACAGTGACAAGCTTTCATATAATACATTAAAATAAACTAACAGACTAATATTTTATTTAGGAACCAAACTAGCGTGAAAAGAGGAAGATTTTGTGTTGGGTCGAACACATTGCAAAAGGAAGTCGATAAAGTTAGAATAGTGGCATCAGGTGATGTGGAAAGGCAAAGACATTCCTCGCTCCACTTTTCTGCTGGAGAAAATAAATACCTACTTCATCAGTAATCCACAACCTTTGCTGACAATTCAACAAGGTCATGGAAAGACGTAGCCAGCTAATGGGACATGGAATTCAATATGACAAAAACTGGACTCTAAATATGCTTTAATTTTGGGGCGCCTGGGTGGCTCAGTCAGTTGAGCTTCAGACTTCGGCTCAGGTCATGATCTCGTGGCTTGTGAGTTCAAGCCCTGCCTCGGGCTCTGTGCTGACAGCTCAGAGCCTGGAGCCTGCTTCGGATTCTGTGCCCCTCTCTCACTCTGCTTCTCCCCAGCTCATGCTCTGTCTCTCTCTCTCTCAAGAATAAATGAAACATATAAAAAATATATATATACCTTAATATCTTAAAGGGAAATTCAAGATAATTTATTAGAATACAAAATATAATCAAAATCAAAGAGAAGGGGCACCTGGATGGCTCAGTTGGTTAAGTGTCCAACTCTTGATTTTAGCTCAGGTCATGATCTCACAGTTCCTGGGATCGAGCCCCTTATCAGGCTCTGTGCTGACAGTGTGGAATCTGCTTAGGATTCTCTCTTTCTCTCCCTCTCTCTCTCTTTGCCCCTGCCCCACTCATGCTTGCTCCCTCTTTATCTCTCAAAATAAATAAATAAACATTAAAAAAAAAAAGATAAGGACGTGTACCAACAACCTGCTTGATTAAACATGAGGTTACATGGCAATGTACAAAATCACAGTTCCAACCTGAGACCAAGTACTATAGCATTAGGACAGACCCAACAGTCAAGTAAAATTCTCAAGAGACAAAGAAGGAAACCAATGCTCCCATAAAGCTCTAAAAAGGAAGCAGACTCAGTATATTTTAGATCATCTTTGATGACCTCACAGTATCCACCATGATTAACACTTAAACATATCATGAAATATGAAATAGGCGGGGAAGATTCCATAATGTGTTGATTTTTTTTGCAGCATTAGAATCATTCAAACTTTGGCTCTGTCCTTGGATCCAGACATATCTAGGAGCCTTTGGCTTCTTAGTAATAAATCATTTAGCCGTAACTTTCAAACTTCATGATTATAATTAACACTTAAGCCTTGATAGATGCTAATAGGTTACTTTTTTTAGGTAGCATGTTATTTTAATAGGGGCTTTTTATACACAAGGCCTTATAAATTCCAAGGAATGACTCTTAGAGATAGAAACTTCAGGTACTATCATAAGATAGGAGGAAAGATTTCAGGGAGGCAGGTAAGTGGGCTTGTAACCTCTAAAATAATTCTACGTTGTCACCCATGGCCCCCAAAGCATAGGGGAAAAAAAACAACCTTGCTTTATTACAGGGCTTACCACATGGTACAAAATCACGTGTAGCATAAAATAAGGTGGAGTGCATAAATATGGTTCCTATTGAAAAAGATCTCCATCAAGAGATAAAACATAAAGAATCTGAAGCAGGCTCCAGGCCCTGAGCTGTCAGCACAGAGCCCAACATGGGGCTCAAATGCACAAACTTCAAGATCATGACCTGAGCTGAAGTCCGATGATTAGCCGACTGAGCCACCCAGGTGTCCCTGAACCATAGATTTCTGAAGAGACCTTGGTGGGCTTTGGAGAGTAGGAGAAGAAACACAGGGAGTCCTCTGCAGAACCTCACTTCCAGATGAGGTGAGCTCCCGGGAAGCTGGCATGTCAGGATCGTATATTGTGTACATGTGAGCATACGGTGGGGGCTCAAAACGGACACAATGATAGTAATAACAGTCCTAGCTGCCACTGACTATTTCCTTAGCACAAACCACTGCGCTCAGCTCTGCACTGTGTCCGTGCAGCAGAGCTCGACATTTCTCTCACGCCTGGGCAAGGATCGTAATGATCCATGTCTCTAAGGCCACAGTGAAGATGAAATGAGATGGCCAGTTGCAACACGTGACAAGTGTCACACAATTCTTAAGTGTTTGTGATCCGAAGCCAAATGTTTTTCTCTTCTCTGCATATCTCTCAGTAAATGAGTTGGCCCTACCCATATACAGAGAAGCCTTTAGAATCACAAACAACTAAAATTCTAACACTTGTTAAGGGAGGCCTATTTACAAGCTGATTGAGTTTCTGACAAATAAAATTGGCAGAATTATTAAACATGTTTTAGAGACTTGTAAGAAATTTTACTGCAGTAGAGTAGGAGGATGACTGGAGAACCAGTGCCCCAGCTATTTATCTGCAGGACAGAGACCAAGGGATTAATTCCCCAACCCATTCCCGGTGTCCCAAACGATATTGACCTGGTGGTGGACATCTTGCCCTCGCTTCACAGGTAGTATTTCAGTTCAACATCATTTTCTCAGAGAAAAGCAAAGCACCGACCTCATTCCAGACGAAGTCAGAGTCTTCTGTTACACTCTCTCATAGCATTTTGTATTTCCTTTCTTAGCACCTAGCATAACTGATAAATAACATTTCTTTGTGTGATTCTTTGATTAATGTCTGCTCCCTCTCAAGTGTATAAGCTGGTTAGTGTGGAAATTGTGACCACTGAACTCATCATCGTATCAACTCAGAGCCTAGCATAAGGTCTGGTACATGGAAGGAGTTAAATAAATATTTGGTGCTTTGATGAGGAGTGAAAACTTGAAGCCAAATCCTTTAACACCAAAGCCAGGGTTCATTTTATTACCAAAGAAATGGCTCCACCTAAGAATTACCTGGGCAGCCCATAAAATACAGATTCCCAGGCCTTATTCTGACCCTGTACCATCAGAAACTCCTGGAAGAATCTGTATTTTCAAAGTGCACCCCGTTCGTGGACCAGCTGTATGAACCACTGCACTCCACATACATATGCATCAGCTATAATCCAAAACAATGTGTTTATAAATAGAGAATCTAGAATTTTCACTGCCTACTCTCTGCTCCATGCTGAAAGAGTCCTCCAATCTGTCTCCTATTATTCCAAGAAAATGAACAAGTATCAAAAGCAGCTCCTATGTCTTCACATAGAACATGCACTGTGTAATTCTTTGCATTAAGTAGAATTCCATACATTTTTTAAAAAGATGAAACTTTGCATCATACTGCTCAATGGAAAAAGTCAGCCTGAAAATGCTACATATTATATGGTTCCACCTATATAGTTGCAAAAGGTAAAACTATAGAGACAGAAAAATGACTTCTGGCTTCCAGGAGCGGGTGCAGGCAGTGGTCGTGATAGATGGAGCACAGGCGACTTTTAGGGTGGTAAACTTGTTCTGTTTGAAACTATAACAACAGATACATGACATCCCCCATTTATCAAAACCCAGAGAACTATACACACACACAGTGAACCCTGATAGAAACTGTGGAGTATTGGTAATAATAATGTATCAATATTGGTTCATTAATTGTAACAAAGGAACCACACTAATGCCAGATGTTTAATATAGGAAATAAGAAGGAAATGGGAGAGTGGCAGATACATGGAACTCTATATACTATCTGCTCAATTATTCCGTAAATCTAAAACTGCACTTTTTTAAAGGAAAAATCAAAATGCACCAAAAAAAAAAAAAAAAAAAAAAAGTGACGCGGGGTGGAGCATGCCAGCAATCATTACCTTCACATTTATTGCTATTCACTCTGTGGGGAGCACCAAACTAAGCATTTTCAAACACCGTATTTAACCTGACGACACTCCTCTAAGGCAGCTGCTATCAATTTCATCAGATGCACTTAAGGGTTGAGAGAACTGACAGTGAGTGCAGGGAAGCCTTTGCCCAAAGCAAAGTGCCAGCCAGTGTTCCTAGGTTTCAAACTCGGGTCCCAGCCTTGCCCAGAGCCTGCATGTATACCCACTGTCCCAACCCACTGTGATGTATTGCTTTGCCCACATACAAAAGGAGTGGGTTACTACAAAGCTTAATCAGTAACTATAGGCCAACATGATTAGAATATTGTAATGCATAACCGGATGAAAAGATTCTCACAATCAGGCAATGCCTATTGATAAGCCAGGGATACCCAAGGAGTAAAAAAACAAACAGTGCCCTCCAGGAGCATGGGATGGTAGAAAGGCACATGGTATGTTCAGCACAGAATCATGTGTCCAATAAACCAATCCTGGGACACTGATGTATGGACTGAAATGACAATATTTTGCTTTAAAACTGGACTCTTTCTTTTATTTAAAAAAAATGTTTTTAATGTTCATTTATTTTTGAGAGAGAGAGAGAGTGTGTGTGTGTGTGTGAGCAGAGGAGGGGAAGAGAGAGAGAGGGAGACACAGAATCCAAAATAGGCTCCAGGCTCTGAGCTGTCAGCACACAGCTGGACGCAGGGCTTGAACCCACGGACCACGAGATCATGACCTGAGCCGAAGTCAGTCACTTAACAGAGTTAGGTGTCCCTAGACTATTTTTTAACAATAACAACAACAACAACAACAGAAAGTCCATAAGAGGGGCACCTAGGTGGCTCAGTCAGTTAAGCATTTTTAAACATTAAAAAAAAATGTTAAAAAAAAAAAAAAGAAAGTCCATAAGAAAGAGACGCACTGAGAACTATCACAACTACAAGAAACTTAGGGGCCATATCTGCCTAATGCAATGGGTGAATGTCATATGGATCTTTTTTTATTTATTTTTTATAGTTTTTTTTTAATGTTTATTTATTTTGAGACAGAGGGACAGAAACAGAGACAGCGGGGGCAGGGGGGCAGAGAGAGAGAATCCTAAGCAGGCTCTGCACTGTCAGCACAGAGCCTGATGTGGGGCCTGATCCCACAAACCATGAGACCATGATCTGAGCCCAAACCAAGAGACAGACGCTTAACCAACTGAGCCACCCAGGCACCCCATGTCTCATATGGATCTTTATTCAAAGACACTATGGCGAATAAACTTTGAACACAGACTGAACATTATATGATACTAAGGAGTTAAGTTTTAGATGTAACAATTTTATTAAAATTAGGTTTTTTTTTAAAAAAGATCAAAACTATTAAAGATAAACCCAATAGAGATTTGCTTCAAAACCATTTGAAGAGGAATGGAATGTGGGTATAGGTCAAATAAAATAGACTGTGAACTGATAATTGTATAATTGTTGGAGCGGAGTGATGGGAACATGGGGTTCGTTGATACTATTCTCTCTCCCTTTGAATATATTTGAAATTTTCCATCATGATAGGGTTTTTTAAAATTTCTTATCCACCATTAGTTCTATTGCTTATTCAACCGTGTCCACTGTCTTCATTCAATAAATATAGATATGAGTATTCATGAAAAAAATAATAATTGAAATTAAAACATAACGGTACCCTATTTAAGTATTTTCACTCAGATTGTAACTCCTGCCCTGTCGCTTCTGTTAACCTTTCTAGGAAACAGCCCACGTCGATCTTCATGGCTTCTGTTGTCCTCTGTCCTCTCATTACTTGTTTCTTTCAAGCACTTATGGCCAGAAAAGGACATCCAGGGCAGAAAGAAAAAGTCCAAGGGGCGCTGTTACCTGTTGGTGTTTTCTAGTCAAGTAGGGGCCAGAATAAGCTCGGGGATGTTGGCAGCTGCTCTGAATACAGGCAACGGGTCTCCTTCACCGTGGGCATCACCCACTGCCACAGACACCCATCCTTGGGCCTGGGGGATCCAGCGCATCTGAAAAGAGTCTGTATCATCCCCCCTGAGTTTGGATTAGTTCTTCACTCTTGAGATACCGAAGAAGTATGAATCCAAGGACTCTGAGTGATTCATCAGAGATACATAAAGAAAAATGAGGTTCTATCTCCTTCCCAAACAGAGCAGGAAAAGCTCTTGGCTAGCCACAGACATTGGGGGTCCCCACCCCCCAATGTTGGGCAGGCTGGCGCCAAACAAAAGGAAACAGTGAATATGCCATTTCCCCAGCAACAAAAGTATAAGTCAAAGTCATGAAGCACCTTCCTGAAATTCAACTTCAGAGGCTGGTACGTTATTTTGTTGCAGAAATTTCTTGACAGCAATGTCCTAGGTCTGCCCTGACCTAGATGACCACAGCACTCTGGACCCCACAGGCCTCCTTGGATAAAAAAAAAAATTGGTTTTGTGTTATATATAATGTGTATTAATAAATATGCAGCACATTCTGTCTCCAGAGGTGGCAAGAGGTGAATGCTCTTACCTGTTCCCCTCTTCTCCCTAAGGAGTCCCTTATTTGGAGGAAGAAAAATTCTGCAGACAAGTTAAATGAACATTTCAACTTTAGGTGATTCACTCAGCCAGTTGTTAGGGTGTTCTTTAAAACTCTTGTCATGGGGCGCCTGGGTGGCTCAGTCGGTTAAGTGGCCGACTTCGGCCCAGGTCACGATCTCGCGGTCCGTGAGTTCAAGCCCCGCGTCGGGCTCTGTGCTGACAGCTCAGAGCCTGGAGCCTGTTTCAGATTCTGTGTCTCCCTCTCTCTCTGCCCCTCCCCTGTTCATGCTCTGTCTCTCTCTGTCTCAAAAATAAATAAACGTTAAAAAAAAAAAAAAAATTAAAAATAAATAAATAAATAAAACTCTTGTCATTTGTGCAGTTTTAACTTCTGGTATTCAAAATATTCTAAGTGCCTACATTCGTATGCCTTTCTACAAGTTTCCAAAGGTGTCTGGGGAATTTCACTAAGCCCAGTGATTTAAAATTCTAAAGGTCAGGAAGTGTATCACTGAGTACTTAAACAATGACCCTGCAATAGTACAAAAGTGAAATACTGATTATGAAAATTGACAAGTGCATATTATCTACCATGTTGTTGCAAAACATTGAACTGAATTCCAGGAGGGGGCGGGGGTTCCAGTCCTGGCCTGTCCACTCACAAACTCTGTGATATTAGGTAAATTATCACAGTCCCATGAGCCTCTATAAAATAAGGGGCAGATTAGATGGGTGTTGATGGTCATCAAAGATGTCAGATTCAGTGAAATACTTATTACTCTAATGACCCTTCCATTTACAATGATTTGGTTTTTCTCTGGGATGGTAAGAATTTGAAACATGATAATAAGCCTCCAAGAGACTGCCTCAAACCAGAGCTCTGATAACGCTACTGCACTTATTGGTAGCTGTATCTGAAAACTGGCCATTTGCAAACTCCATTCCTGAGGGTAGGTCCATCTGGAACACCAACTTACAGATCAGACATGACTTAATGGATTTAGGATCAGAACGTCCGACACTGTGTTTTTAAAGACCTGCTTCTTTCAAACTAAAATAGCTTGTTAAACTTCAGCCATTACAGAAATACATCAATTGAGATACTCAACATCAATCACGAGAATCACAGTGTTCTCTGCTCTGATGAATTCTAGAGAAATGCCTTTAATGCTCATTTTCCACTTCATTTGGCCTCATGACCCTACAACTACGACATTACCTCACCTCTATTATAAACAATTCAATAATGACTTTTGTTACACTCTCTGTTTCCTCTTCCTTCCAGCAGGCACTTGGAGAGTCTTGGCCATATCCCTTGGCCCACCAGATTTCAACACAACTATGAAGGACAATTCTGTGCAAGTGACCAGTGTAGGGGAGCAGAATTTACCACCCCAAAATATGTCTCTTTGGCATAAAGATTATTTTAGGGTGGCTATTTTTATTCCAGTTTGTTTGTTTGTTTGTTTGTTTAGAGCATGAGCAGGGGAGGGGCAGAGAGAGAGGAAAAGAGAGAATCCCAAGCAGGCTCTGCGCTGTCGGCACAAGGCCTAACACAGGCGCAGTGTCACGAATGGTGAGATCATGACCTGAGCCCAAATCAAGAGTCTGATTCTTATAGATCTACCCTATGACCCAGCAATGGCACTGCTAGGAATTTACCCAAGGGATACAGGAGTGCTGGTGCATAGGGGCACTTGTACCCCAATGTTTATAGCAGCACTTTCAACAATAGCCAAATTATGGAAAGAGCCCAAATGTCCATCAACTGATGAATGGATAAAGAAATTGTGGTTTATATACACAATGGAATACTACGTGGCAATGAGAAAGAGTGAAATATGGCCCTTTATAGCAACGTGGATGGAACTGGAGGGTGTTATGCTAAGTGAAATAAGTCATACAGAGAAAGACAGATACCATATGTTTTCACTCTTATGTGGATCCTGACAAACTTAACAGAAGACCATGGGGGAGGGGAAGGAAAAATAAAAAGTTAGAGAGGGAGAGAGCCAAACCATAAGAGACTTTTAAAAACTAAGAATAAACTGAGGGTTGATGGGGGATGGAAGGGAGGGGAGGGTGGGTGATGGGCATTGAGGAGGGCACCCGTTGGGATGAGCACTGGATGTTGTATGGAAACCAATTTGACAATAAATTTCATATTAAAAAAAAAAGTCAGATTTTTAATGGACTGAGCCACCCCCGGGTGCCCCAAGGCTAGCTACTTTTAAGAAACTGAAAAGAAGTTCTGAAAACCAAGTAGAAGTTAGCCTTTTGTAAGAGACATTTACATTTATAAATGTGGGGGTGTCTCCTTCATTATACCAGGAAGAGAAGGATGACTCTTCATCTCTAGAAACTGTTATCAATAAAGAAGCATGGAATTTAAATCTTCATTACAGCCTTAACTCTTGTTTATTGTATTCGTTGTGTAATCTACCATAACTGACTTAGAATCAGCTGTTCAATTCATTTTGAATAAATCTTAACACTACCCCTTACATTAACATGCTTAAGACTTACCACTTAGAGATGATTTGGGGTATGAAAGGCATACCACCCTTGAAATTAAACCTGCTTTTACAAGGTAAAGACTTTTTGAATTAACACTTTTGAAACTTTTTGGAATTTACAGTAACTACCTAAACATTAAAAGAGCAAATATATTTGCATTCATTAAGTCCAAAAACAAATTTACATTTGCAAATTTGCATTTTACAAAACCGAAGTTCTGGCAACAGTTTTTTTTTTTAATTTTTTTTTAACGTTTATTTTATTTTTGAGACAGAGACAGAGCATGAACAGGGGAGGGGCCGAGAGAGGAAGACACAGAATCTGAAACGGGCTCCAGGCCCTGAGCGGTCAGCACAGAGCCCAATGCGGGGCTCGAACTCACAGACCGTGAGATCGTGACCTGAGCCAAAGTCGGATGCTTAACCGACTGAGCCACCCAGGCGCTCCTGTCAACAGTTCTCAAGGTAATTTTATTTACGTTATTAGTTCACTTTCGTTTGGATTCTTTCTTAGTGAATTGTTTTACGTTTAAATAAATGATTTTTTTTTTTACAAAATACTAATAGTGCCCTACATTTGCACAGCACTTTCAAGTATTGAAATGATTTGACTTTATTTATTTTAACTGAGGCTCAACAAAAAACTTTGTGAGATAATGATAAGGCCCTATTTTACAAATGAGGAAACTGAGGCCACACTGCTAGTAGGTAACTGTGTCCATATTCAAATCTAGGTCTCCCCGTTTGACACAAGAAGATATCCAGATGGCTAACAGACACATGAAAAGATACTCAACACCACTCATTATCAGGGAAATACAAATCAAAACCACAATGAGATATCACCTCACACCTGTCAAAATGGCTAAAACTAACAACAGGAAACAACAGATGTTGGCAAGGAGGCAGAGAAAAGAAAACCTTCTTACATGGCTGGCGGGAATGCAAACTGGTGCAGCCACTTTGGAAAACAGTATGGGGGTTACACAAAAAGTTGAAAATAGAACTACCCTGGGGTGCTTGAGTGGCTCAGTTGGTTAAGCATCCAACTTTGGCTCAGGTCATGATCTCATGGTTCACGGGTTCGAGCCTCGTGTTGGGCTCTGTGCCGACAGCTCAGAGCCTAGAGCCGGTTTCGCACTCTGCGTCTCCCTCTCTCTTTGCCCCTCCCTCACTCACTCTTTCTCTCTCTCTCTCTCTCTCTCTCTCTCTCTCTCAAAAATAAATAAACATTTAAAAAAAGATAGAACTACCCTAGGATCCAAAAGTTGCACTTCTGGGTACTTATTCAAAGGATACAAAAATACTGATTTGAGGGGATATCTGCACCCCGATGTTTATAAGCAGCATTATCAACAACAGCCAAATTACGGAAAGAGTCCAGATGTCCCTCAACTGATGAATGGATAATGAAGAGGTGATATGTATACACAATGGAATATTGCTCAGCCATTAAAAAAAGAACGAAGTCTTGCCATTTGCAATGACATGGATGGAGCTAAAAAGTATTCTGCTAAGTGAAATACGTCAGTCAGGCAATGAAAAATACCATTTGATTTCACTCATATGTGGAATTTAAGAAACTTAAGAGATGAACATGGGGGAAAGAAAGACAGGGAGGCAAACCAGAGAACAGAGTCTTAACTACAGAGAACAAATTGGGGCTTGCTGGAGGGGAGGTTGGTGGGGGGATGGGTTAAGTGGGGGATGAGTATTAAGGAACGCTCGTTGATGAGCACTGGGTATTGTGTGTAAGTGATGAATCATGAAATCCTACACCTGAAACTAAAAACAAAAGCAAAAACAAAAGCAAAACAAAACAAAAACAAACCTAGGTCTCCCAGCTCCAACTAGAATATTAAGCCATTCCTCCCTTAAGTATTAACATTTCCTTGAAGAATGCCTTAAAAATCACCTCAAGTATTCTGGGGTGCCTGAGTGGCTCAGTCGGTTGACCTTCCAACTTCGGCTCAGGTCATGATCTCACAGCTCTGTGAGTTCAAGCCCCGCATGGGGCTCTGCGCTGACGGCTCAGAGCCTGGAGCCTGCTTTGGATTCTGTGTCTCCCTCTCTCTCTGTTCCTAACCCACTTGCATTGTCTGTCTCTCTCAAAAATAAATAAACATTTAAAAAAATCACCTCAACTATTCCACAGAGTGAAACAGAAGCACTTTTTAGCAGTGGCCTTCAATAAAAAGTCAAAAAGTGGTCTCTCCTTCACGGAATGAAAAACCGAAATAAGAAGCCATAGCAGTTCATCAAGAAGAGACATCGGTCACCTCCCAGGTGTCCGGAAAGATGGCTTCATTGAGCCTGCAAGGCAACTGCAGCAAGCTGATAAAACACAAGGGCTTTAAGAAACTCCTTTTGATTTATTAAATCAATGGTCCATCAAGTCAAAAATCTCTCTAAAGTAGAATTTGCCATGATAGACTGTAACAATTGTGTGAGTTCTGTTCAGGCTTATTTCATTCATGGCATTCTGCATGTAGCCAATAGACTAGAGCAAATCTTAAAGGCATGTTGATGCTCAGAAAAGAAGTAACTATTTTTTTTTTTTTTAATTTTTTTTTCAACGTTTTTTATTTATTTTTGGGACAGAGAGAGACAGAGCATGAACGGGGGAGGGGCAGAGAGAGAGGGAGACACAGAATCGGAAGCAGGCTCCAGGCTCTGAGCCATCAGCCCAGAGCCTGACGCGGGGCTCGAACTCACGGACCGCGAGATCGTGACCTGGCTGAAGTCGGACGCTTAACCGACTGCGCCACCCAGGCGCCCCAAGAAGTAACTATTGATCAGTGACATGACCTGGTGGGGTGTTAATGCTGGAGTCCTAGGCAAACGCCCCCTGTGGTTCCTTCTGAGAAATTCCACCACCACCAGCTTCTGTGTGAAGGTAACTTTGCTATGCTCCCGTCTTACTCACTGTTTTATTATATTTTGCAATTATATTTTGAGGAAGCCAATGCCCATCTCTCATATGAAATGTGTTTGGTACTCTGTGACTTAGCGAAGTAACAAACGAGTTAAAATGGCTTATACCAGGAAAATGTTAAGAGTGTTAACTCTGATGATATCGAAAGGTCAGTCCCTCACAACCACAAACTCTAGGACCATTTCTAAGCAGCAAAAAAATAAATAAAAATAAAAATAAAAAAGGAACCATCATAAAAAAGACTGAAGGAGGGAAAATGGGCCCTAAAACTCCATCTGTTTGAAACTGTATTGGTGACTCACCTCTACCCCCTTGAAACCATAGATCAAGGCTCTTTCTTCCATGGTGCTGCAAGTCATTTGCCAGCAAAGCATATCCTTCATCCCACACTGTTTTTATAAACTAATAGCAAACAAAGAAACAAAAAAAACCTCCAAAAACAAACAAAAAAACCCCTCCCTTTCCAGAAATACGCCATCCTTCTCTTCACAATATACTAAATAATAATAATAATAATAATAATACATTAAATTATTTATTTTAGAAATTTGGCACTTAATAAATCTAATGACTGGTGGTTCCCTTTCCATTTGTTTCTTTCCTGGAGAATTTAATCATGAACCCAATAAATTAGGGCACAGCAAAATAGGCAAACAGGCCAGCAGGGGTGGGGGCATGGGATGCTGAATGGCTCAGCTCAGGGTACCACGAGCAGAAGGCAGTGAGGACATCTGTCCAGGAAGGTTATCCAGGGTGGGGTGTCAAAGCCTAGAAGAGCAAGGACAGCCTGGTGCAGGGCTGGGGCAATGGAAGTGTGGTTACATACAGGGGTGTGACCAAATAAGCAAATAAGCAAATATATTCCGTATAACTGGAGCTGGGTTTCTCACTGTCAGAGAAGAAACATACAAATATTGAAATGGAAAAAAAAATAGAAAGAACTCAAAGGTGATAAGTTGAAATTGAAGGTATTGGTATGAACTTACGGATTTCAATCTATCTGCTAGATAAAGTAAGAAATTGGGGCATCTGAGTGGCTCAGTCAGTTAAGCCTCTAATGGCTCTGGTCATGATCTCACGGCTCATGAGTTCAAGCCCCACACAGGGCTCGGCGTTTGGCTCTCTGCTGTCAGCACAGAGCCTGCTTTGGATCCTCTGTCTCCCTCTCTCTCTCTGCCCCTCACCCCTCTCCTGCTTGTGCATGCACACACACACTCTCTTTCTCTCTTAAAAAAAAAATGGGGGCGCCTGGGTGGCTGAGTCCGTTAAGTGTCCGACTTCGGCTCAGGTCATGATCTCATAGTTCTTGAGTTTGAGCCCCACATCGGGCTCTGTGCTGACAGTCCAGAACCTGGAGCCTGCTTTGGATTCTGTGTCTCCCTCTCTCTCTGCCCCTCCCCACTCACACTGTCTCTCTCTCTCTCTCTCAAAAATAAACACACACACAAATTTTTTTAATAAAACTAAAAATTAAAAAAAATTAAAAAGAAACAAATATATCTGTGCACATATGTTTACTTTCATATACTCTTTAGTTTTACCCTCTGAGATAGTCTGGAAGAAGTGATGCCCCAATAGCAATGAGCACATTTACCATCCAAACCTTGGCTTCTAAATATTCTCACTAGAAGGAACAAGATTCCTTAGGAAAATGACGAATACTAGGATGGGACAGGAAAAGTATAAGATGAGACTAGAATGTTTTATTATGCTGGAAAGTAAAGAAATGCTCAAAGAATAATGGAGACACATCAAAAGAATATAGAAACAATCAAAGTGGCTCCCACAACAATTTTAGCATCAAAAGAAATATAGTAGTAGATTTTAGTCCATTAAATAAAACAGCAGACCATGAGTCTATAAAAACATAAACAAATAAGTGAATAACTCAAAATCTGAAGAGGAATGAAATGCTTACACTGTTTTAAAGTACCTCCCCGTGAAATACTTACTAGCTACAAAGAGTGAGTAACTGTACTGTGAATAAACCTGCAGAAACCACTTTAACCTAGTTATCAAAGTGCACATCAACAGTAATTGGACAGCTCGAAATCCTGCACCTCTGCCAAGATGCGATGAAAAGAAAGCAGCATCACTTTTATAATATTCTTGCCAAAGATGTATTAATTTAATCACAAGGCAAAACCAGACATATCCAAATTGAAGGACATTCCACAAAATAACTGGTCCTTAAGCTTTAAAGGTGTCCAATTTATGAGATTTAAGGAGACTGAAGACTTTCTTAAACCTACAGAGTCTAAAGAGACAGCGCAGTTAAATACGTGCATTATTCTAAACTGGATCTTTCTACTAAGATGGGCGTTATTGAAATAACTGGGGAAACTTGAATGGGATGGAGGACTGGATGATAGTAATATAGCAATGTTAATTTCCTGATTTTGATGGTTCTCTGGTAAAGTGTCTTTGTTTGTTGGCTATGGAGGTATTCTGGGGTCATGGGGTATGATGTTGACAGCTTGCTTCCAAATGGATTTGGGGGTCCAAAATTCTTTGTACCTGCTAAGAAGATATATTCTTCATTGGGAGTGATAAAAAGCTTGCTAATTTTTGGCTATTTCTGTGTTTGTCTTCTGATATGCACACCTGAGGACCAACCCGAGTAATATGAATCATATTAAAAATTCAAGCTAATATTTAGAGGATACCAATAATCAGTAAACAATAGTAGAAATGTATGGACCGAGGAAGCAGTAAATGGAATCTATAAAATGTAACATACTTTTGCTACTTCAAGATTAAATTATTTTGTTTATTAAGGCTTTTCTTAGAAATTATTTACTTTGAAATTAATTTTCTTAGAAATTAACAAATGAGGGGCACCTGGGTGGCTCAGTTAGTTAAGCATCTGACTTCGGCTCAGGTCATGATCTCATGGTTTGCAGATGTGAGCTCAGCTTCGGGGTCTCTGCTGTCAGCATGGAGCCCACTTCAGATCCTCTGTCCCCCTCTCTCCCTGCCCCTCCTCTGCTTGTGCACGCTCGCTCTCTCTCTCTCTCTCTCTCTCTCTCTCTCAAATAAACGAACATTAAAAAAAAGAAATTAACAAATGAACTATGAATCAGGTTATAACTATTTGAATTCTGAATGTTTCTTAAGGTATGTAATTTATGCCCATTGTTTCATTTTGCGAATTATTTGCAGAATATAAGCTTTAACAATGTGGTAAAATGAATAGAAGGTTGATAAGTAATATAATTATTCCTCATTAGTTAATTTTCTCAGAGATTGAATATTGAAAAAAAAAAGAATTCTTGGTCACATCAGATAAAATATTGCTTTTCTTTTCAATTAGGTATCTACTCTTCTGTAGAAAGTCTACTTGATCCAAATGGATTTTTAAAAATCCAACAGCCCATAGATCTGAGTAGGAGGCATACTCATGAGCATTAAGTTGACACAGGCACAAGCACACCGGTAAGAGTCTAATGATGAAGATAATTTATATAAAGAATTTGTTTATACACTAATATAAGGCACAGCAGTGTAAGACTTATTCTCAGTGTGGTTTTATAAAAAGAAAGACACTTAATGGAAATTCAAAGTGGTTCCCCAAGTCCAAATTTCATTTACATACTTCTATTTAAAAATTAAGATAAAAATCCTTATATCATTAAGAGAAAAATAACACTCGTCCATTAACAGATGAAAGAACCATCATAAATAATTTTCTTTAAACTACTTGAGAAATTTATTCCCATCGATTTATCTCAAAATGTGGTCAAAATATTCACCAAAATGTAACAAGCTATATTAGCACACTGGACCAAACCCCTGTTCTATAGGAGGTTAACTTTCAGCTACTTATTCAGAATTCCAAATGCTGTACTCAGCAAAACTCACACACTATTAAAACATTGAACTTACTAAGATAAAATCCTCAAAGTTGTGACAAATCAGATGTCATGAAAGATATTCACAAATACTAGTTGCTATGATTACTGAACTATAGATGGGTTAAGGACTGAATAGAATAAATAAATCAAGACATCAAAATCTAATGCATGATACAGGATGGACTGACTAATCTCTTAAACATGGGAGTTCTTGTGTCCAAAGTCTTGAAGAACTTTACAGCATGGATGCTAACCTTTAGCATCAAACTCCCAACGATATAAGTAGCATTTTCATTTTTTCAGGAAAAAACAATTAAGACACATAATATTTAAAGACAAATACTCATACATTAAATCATCATAACTACAGGATTATTTAGGGGAGGGGTAAAGGCAATAGATCCAATTTTCCCTGTGACAATTCTGGAATATAAATTAACAGAGGAGTTTAAGGCAATCGGGAAAGGCTTAGACATTGTTAAATATTTGAAAGCCCTAGGAAACCACAAAAATGTAGACAGAGCCCATAAATTCCAGAAATCATTTGCAAAAAGGATGGAAGTCAGACCAGGAATGATTACAGCAGCAAATTTGGCTTGGGAGCTCATTTCTGCCTTTTCATGTCTATAACCACAGCAACAAGCATGGGACCCCAGAACAGAAGAGGTGCTCCTTAAATATGGGTTGAATAAATAAATGAATGAGCCTCAAGCTCAAATCTGTTGTCTTTTTCTTTAGAAAAATCAGGACAGAACTTCTCATCCAGTGTCTGACTCAGCAACTGGCATTTCCCCTTCTGCTCATTCCCGAGTTTTGTGCTTTTCTGGACTTACATAAACTCCTCTGGACAGATGGGAGTCCAGAGAGATGACAATATTACAGACAGATGTGAGTTTTATCCCTTGATCATTTAGGGTAAAATATGATTGTTCCAATTTCATTGCCCTTTGAGAACACAATTTAAAACTTCTGTAATCTTTGTCCTCTCCAAACCAACAGTCAACACTTAATAAAGTGCATTAAAGATTCTGTTTTTACATGATTCATAATGCTAATGAATTCATCAATCCATTATTACACTTCTTTCTGTAAATGTCAAACAGGATGTAGCTGACAGGGTCATGATCATTAAATGTAAGTTCATAGATGTACACACTTGTTCTTGATGGGAGTCATCTATGGACAACTTTTGGCTTTCTGTGCTTCAATTACTTGAATGTCAATCATTGTATATAATATTCACATTACTCTGTCACTATATGTCAAACTTTCCAAACATCTATGCATATTTTTATAAATTTAGATGGATATCCTTTAATACTTTGTAAAGTTCCTTTTTCCAAAAATGGTTTCTATTGCTTTGTTTTATTTTAATTTTTTTTTATATTTACCCTCATTTGAAACTAATGAGTGTTTTCACATAGAGTCTCAGATGGGGTTTCTTGAGGTGGGTCCGAGATAAAGATCTTTACACAAGTGATTTATGGAGGGAGTGTTTCAGAAGAAACTTGTAAAGATGTGAAGGAAGCAGGATAAGGTGGGAATGAAGCAAAGCAAAGATGTAGTTACAGCTGAAGTCTAGGCTCAGCTTGATCCTACCGGGAGTCTGGAAACAAGAGTAACACACAAAAATTGTCCCACCCTGAGGCAAATGGGCAAGTTGGGCAGCTGTAGCCATTAACAGCTCACACAACAGCAGGGCAGAGGGAACGGAGGGAGGCCTCCCAGTGGGTTTCCTTCTGATATTTAATTTCCCAAAAGAAAATAGAACTTCCTATGGATTGATGGTCTACTTCCATTGTCTTAGTAACATACATACAAATCATGTTTTCCATATGTAAAACATTTTCTGTAAAATAATAAAACTGAAGTAACTTGGTAACCCACCACTGGACAACTAAAGACTGATGAAGCAGATGAAAATAAAATGCGTTAAGTGGTGCTTGTACTAAAACCTTAAACTCCAAACAGCCTTATCCTAGGCGTTCAGTTCTGGAAATCACATTCCATGAACAACAGCCACCATGGAAATTTCAGGTTATGCAACTTTAAAATTTTGAGGTCACAAACGGTGGTAATTCTGTGACTCGAAAGTGAATAGCAGCTTTACCAGCAATGATGGAAATTTCACTTTCACCAGGGGAAGGTCTCCCTTTGTTAATCACAATGCACCCACGTCAGCAATGGCTCTTCTGAAGAAGTACTAAAGGAGAGTGTACTACTAAGTGATCCTAGAGCAACTTGAGAACATAGGTATTAGTTACTTAATTAAACCTTTCCTCCAACGTCATAGTGTACCTTTAATTTGTTCTTTCTATGCCCTTTACATTTAGTGTCTTGCAGGTTCCATCATGTTCCATGCCATTCAGTATTTGTTCCTCTTTCATGGAGATAACTATTAAAGAAGGAAGACAACCTCTCAGACGGATCAAGTGGATGGAAGAATCAGAAATCTTTCCCTCTTGTGCTTATGTACACTTACGACCGAGCCCATTATTTGGGGACAGTTCTGTTTGGGCATCAAAGCTACTCCTGGTCTTCCTTATAGCTTTATCAATATGGGGTGATGGATAAAATCAGAGGCTCTGGAGGTAGGCACATGTCAAACTTAAAGAGCTGCTGTGGCTCTTTCTATTCTCTTTGCTTGTGTATGGAGGTGCTGAGCTAGAGACAGTAAATGAAGATAAAAAAATAAAGCTGTATAGGTTTCGAAAAGGGAGAGGGGAACTAAATGACCACTGCTAGCATACATCTAAGAATAAAATGTGATGCAGTCCTTACAGAGTTTCCTATATCTTTTTTTTTTTAAGTTTGCCAATTTATTTATTTAGAGAAATAAATGAGAAAGGGTGGGGGGAGAGAACCAGCAGGGGAGGGGCAGAGAGCGAGGGGGACAGAGGATCTGAAGCTGGCTCTGTGCTGATAGCAGAGAGCCCGACACGGGACTGGAACTTGAGAACTGTGAGATCATGACCTGAGCTGAAGTTGGACACTTAACCAACTGAGCTACCCAGGTGCGCTCCTCCTGTATGATCTTAAAGACATAGAAATATCCAAATTTTACAGGAGAAGGTAGCCACCACTTTATCTATGAAGAAATGAGTACTGAGTACTATGGGATAGCTACATAGCTTACAATGATCTACAATCCACAATCTGCCGAGATGCCTCAAGTGTTCCAAAACAACTATTAGGGCAAGATTTGAAGTCAGATAAAAGGTGTGTCCTTTTCATGACTCATGAAGGGTGGAGCTGGAGAAGGATAAGAGCAGACTTGAAATTGGGGTTTGGAAATTTTCTTCTGTAGGCGGTTGGCATCAGTGGGGCACTAAGCCAGGTTCCAAATTCATCTGCTTCCTTATTTCAGAGTCCTTTACTTCAATCTGTTTAATCTGGAATCCAATCTATGACATATCTCCTCCATTCTATATAGTTGTATCTGTCCAAGCCTTGGCTATATTTGGGACAATATTAGAAAGTTCATTAGGACTTTAATTTTGTTTTAGCAATTCATGGGTCACTTTAGAAAGGAGATATCCATAAAGTGTATTTCCCACTCAACATTTGATAACAAATGAGGCACAGAGAGGTTAATGGCTTGTCTGATATCACACAGCTATTTAGTGGGGACTTGTAAATCACTGCATAATCTTTGTTCTCTTAATGATTAATTCCTACCGGCAGGCCACACATTAAGCAATTATATTTTCCCTCTGAAGATTCTTTGTCCCAGAAGCACGCTATAATCCAGCAATACTGAATTATTCGTACCATATTTCTTTCTTCTGCATCTGTTTACACCAATTTCTCTTCCTGGAAAGTTCCCTAAACTATCTCTATATCCATGTTCTACATCTCTGTATTTCAGTAAGCCTTCTGCAGTAACCCCAAGATGGATTATGGACATTTCACCAGTACCATATTGTATTATAACAACCTATTTATGTGTATTTCTCTCCAATAAGAAGTGCATGTCTTAAATATCTTTATATCCATCAAGTCTAGTACAGTGACTGACAGAAGGTAGGTGTTTAATAAATTTGTATTGAGTGAATGAATGAGCACAATAATGAATACAAATATGAGTGCATGAATAAGCAGTGAAAGAAGCTTCTATGAGAGGGGCGCCTGCGTGGCTCAGTTGGTTAAGTATCTGACTCTGTTTCAGCTCAGGTCATGATCTCACAATTTGTGAATTCAAGCCCCACACTGGGCTCTATGCTGACAATGAGGAACCTACCTGGGATTCTCTCTCTCCCTTCCTTCCTGCCCAACCCTCTGTCTCTCTCTCTCTCCCTCTCTCTCTCTCTCTCTCTCAAAATAAAAAAATAAACCTTTTTTTTTGAGATGCTATTTTTTATTTTTTATTATTTTTTTCAATATATGAAATTTATTGTCAAATTGGTTTCCATACAACACCCAGTGCTCATCCCAAAAGGTGCCCTCCTCAATACCCATCACCCACCCTCCTCTCCCTCCCACCCCCATCAACCCTCAGTTTGTTCTCAGTTTTTAAATAAATAAACTTTTAAAAAAATAAAAGAAGAAGCTTGTATGAGAGGTTATAGAGGTATTTATAATAGGAGCTGAGAAATGATGGCAGTTTATTTCTTATTTCTTAAATAACCAAGAAAGATGCAGGTTAAGGGATATTTTTGCTTTCCTGTATAATGGAGTCTACAATTATGTTTGCTGCAGAAAAAAGTAGTTACCCTACTGTCAGGTTCTGTCTAGATCCTGAAGAGCCTGGAACCCAAAGTGCCCACCAAAGCTGCTGAGGAGCGGGAACATTACTTGATAAGCAAAAGTTGCTCACAGGGAAGTATTTTAGGGAGATAAGAGTAGAATGACTAACTCTTTCCCGTCCCAAGGATAGGAGCACAAAAGAAGGCTGCAATCCAGCAATTCCACCCTGAGATACAGATGCAACGGAAATAAAAACATACATCCACACGAAAACCGGTACACAAATGATATTGCAGCATTATTCATAACGACAAAAGGGGAGAAGACAACCCAAATGTCCACCAACTGACAAATGGATAAACAAGATGTAGGAATCTATACAATAGAATTATTTGGCCATAAAAAGGAATGAAGTACTGGAACATTCTACCGCATGGATGAACCTTGAAAACATTATGCTAAGTGAAAGAAGCCAGTTACAAAAGACCACATATTACATGATGCCATTCACATGAGATGTCCAGAACAGGGAAATCTACAAAGATAGAGTGTAGGTTAGCAGCTGCTTGTGGCTGGTAGGGGTGGAAGGTGATAGGTAAAGAATATGAGGGCTTTTTTATTTTTTTATTTTATTTTATTTTATTTTTTTTTCAACGTTTTTTATTTATTTTTGGGACAGAGAGAGACAGAGCATGAACGGGGGAGGGGCAGAGAGAGAGGGAGACACAGAATCGGAAACAGGCTCCAGGCTCCAAGCCATCAGCCCAGAGCCTGACGCGGGGCTCGAACTCACGGACCGCGAGATCGTGACCTGGCTGAAGTCGGACGCTTAACCGACTGCGCCACCCAGGCGCCCCTATGAGGGCTTTTTAAAAAAAATTTTTTTAACATTTATTTATTTTTGAGAGAGACAGAGACAGAGTGTGAGCAGGGGAGGGGCAGAGAGAGAAGGAGACACAGAATCTGAAGCAGGCTCCAGGCTCTGAGCTGTCAGCACAGAGCCCGACGTGGGGCTCAAACTCACGAACTACAAGATCATAACCTGAGCTGAAGTCGGACAGCCAACCGATGGAGCCATGCAGGCACCCCAAGGATATGAGGGCTTTTTAAGGTTATTTATTTATTTTTGAGAGAGAGAGACTGTGAGTGAGGGAGGGACAGAGAGACAGGGAGACAGAGAGAAGTGAGGGTTGTTTTTTTTTTTTTTTTAGAGATGACGAAAATGTACTAAAATTGGGGCAATGATTGCACATATCTGTGATATACTAATAACCATTAAAGTGAATTTTAATTTTTTAATCATTTTTAGAGACAGAGAGAGTGTGTGTATACAAGCAGGGGAGAGGAGTAGAGGGAGAGAGGGAGAGAGAATCTTAAGCAGGCAACACAGAGCCTTATGCGGGACTTGATCCCACAACCCTGGGATCATGACCTGAGCTGAAAGCAAGAGTTGGACACTCAACAGACTAAGCCACTCAGGTGCCCCTAAAGTGTACACTTTAAGTTGTAAATTGTATTGTGTTTAAATTATGCCTCAATGAAGCTGTTAAAAAGTGACAAAGAAAAAGAGAGCGAGAAGAGAGAGAGAGGTTGAAAACATCTCAGACTATAGGCTGCCATCAGAATCCTCCCAGCATGTTAACAAGATTCATTTCAGGTATTTGCTGAAGATGTCCCAGTCTCTTACCCTCATTTCTACCTTGCACATTTCCAAGGCCCCGACCACAGCTCACTAACACTCAGCCTGTTTTTAGCCAACTATCACATCATGAACTCTTCTCTCGTGTGTGTGTGAGTGTGTGTGTGTGTGTGTGCGTGTATGATAACCAGCTGAACCAGATAAGTCCTTGTCTGTGCCACATCCACAGTTTCAATACCAAAGCACCATTTATTGAATGCCCCTCGTGTGCCCAGCGCTCGGCATCTGTCATCACTAAGCCTCATAACAACCCCAGGAGGTAGGCTGCATTACTTCATTTCACAGAGGAAGATGTGAGACCAAGCCTCGCTAATTGCCTGGTACCACCACGTGGGAACTGACAGACCCGGGTTGAAGATGTGTGTGATTCGCAGTATCTGTGCTCTATTTACAATTCGTGTCCTCAAAGTCTAGAATGGAACAGAAATAAAACTAGCCCAAGAGAGGTAATAAAGAAGGAGAGTATGGAACGGCTGAGGAAGACAAATAACCTGATTGGTGTTCCAGAGTGGAACGGTGATATGAGGATTCTGGTTTAAAATCCTGCCCTAATGGCCTGGACAATGACAAAGAGTTCTCCTGGGTCTGTGCCTACTCAACCTGTCTGCTTGGTGAGAGAGCCTTTAAATCTTGTTCTAGCTGAGCAAGCAATAGCATACTCTCAAGTCAGTTTCTTTTGTAAAAGAGCTATGCTTTTGCTCCTAATGCTAGTCGTCAGTCCTATTCCAGCAGGACTCGGTGCATCTTAAAGCCACATGAACTTTCCTGTATAAAAACGTCAGACTGCGGGAGCGGAGTGGTCGCCAGAGGTGCCCGACGGTCTGTTCTGAGGAGTGGCCAGCAGCACAATGGAGGGCACCAGGGACCACTGACACCTGAGACAGACTACAGATCAGCACGTACCAGAGGTGGAAATCCAAGTCAAACACAGAAGGACAGCCTCACTGAGCAACCAAGAGTGTCAGTGTGCCCAAGGCGATCTCAGCCGCAGCAAGTACCTGTGGTGGAGACAGGCATTCTTCGCTGAGACACCAAGAGGTGGTTAAAGCAATCCGGGCAGCCGATGTCCCAGTGACAGACCAGCTGACATTGTGCCAATGTATTTGATTCAGCTAATGTAATAAAAATATTATCCATGAAACATAAGTAAATAAAATATCAGATTGCTTTTATGTCTTACACCATCAACTGTGGCATGTAGACATCAGAGGCACCACTGAAGTTTGACTCGTTAATCTACGTCCTGTTATTTTTACGTGAGGATGTCTGAGGGTGCTGTTTTTCTGCTACTTCTCACGCTCCTTTCTCCTCTTCCTTGGTGCACTTTTATCTAGACATCATCCTCCATCCCCCCCCCCCCTTTGGCCATTTTGAAAGCACATTGGCCAGTCTCTTGTCATGTGGTCCTTCATGAAATGCAAACTCCTTCTTGCCTGTAATATTTTAGAATACTAAATTCAGGTCCAATAAATCAAACCCAGCTTTGCTACCATCAAACGGCGGGTGGTTGTTCATTTTCCTGTTTTCCTTTCTCCTCTGAAGTCAGTAACTTCAACTATCAGAAAATAAGAAAAGACTCCCTCCACATTAATGAGAGTAAGCATGCAGACCAAAAAAGGCTGGCGTAAGGACACACAGAAGAGGAAGCAGGGATCTCTGGAAGCTTCAGCTGGCACAGACTTACTGGGAAATGCCTGCCAGACTAACCTTTATTAGATAAGTGTGGCTGGCGTGGCACTTTTGGACTTTAACAGAGCGTATGACTAAGACTCTCGTGACACTTTTATGGACAAGCTATATTGGATTAGATAAGAACCTAATTGGATATAGCCATACCTGGCTGGACAGTCCTAATAAAAATACTATAACTGATGGGTACTTAGTAGCTTTGTCCTCACGAACTTACATAAAGATGTCCAAGGCAAGCATAGCAAATTCAGAGTGACTGCAAAGAATATTGCACGTTAAGTATGACTTTAAAATGATTTCGGTAGAGTGGATAGCAACGCAATGGTATCAAAATAATTTTTAATTGGTTATGTTCTATATGTCAAGTTAACAAAGGATAAGTCGTGTATATATGTGTGTATATATATGTATATGTATATACACACATATATACACATAAAAGATTGAATATATTACAGTATTACAGTACGTTTGTATTCTGGAAAAAATGTCTTATAGAAATCGTGCAACATTTACATCCTCATCATGACCACTTGGACCCATACTGTCACTATGGTGCCCACCAGCTACATGTGGCCAGTGAGCACTTGAAATGTGTGTGCTCTGAATTGAGATGTGCTGTGAGCATAATATCCACAACAAACTTCGAAGACAAAGTGTAAAAAAGGATGTCAAATATCTCATTAATAATTTTTATACGGGGGGGGGGGTGTGTGTGCCTGGGGCGCTCCGTCAGTTAAGCATCCGACTCTTGATTTCACTCAGGTCATGATCTCGCAGTTCATGGTATTGAGTCCTGTGTCGGGCTCTGTGCTGACAGAATGGAGCCTGCTTGGGATTCTCTCTCTCTCTCTCTCTCTCTCTCTCTCTCTCTGCCTCTCCCCAGCTCACTTGTACCCACACAAAAAAAAACTTAAATATTTTTATACTGATTACATGTTGAAATGATAATATTTCACATATATTAAGTAACAGAAAATATGTTACTAAAATTAAGTTCACTTGTTCCTTTTTCTTTTTAATATGGCTACAGAAAAGTTTGTAGTTCTCTATGTAGTTTGCATTATATTTCTCCTGCCTGCACAAATTTAGGCCAGCATGGCAAATTTCATTGTGTTCTTTTCCTGGTTTGTATTAGTCACCCAAAAAGCCCTAGATTCCTAGCACATCCCTCACCCTTCATCAGCCTTGAATATCCCCCGATCCAAACACCCTCCACAAATCCTGAATCTCTTTCATTGTGTCTTGTGGAACCAACGGCCCATCGTTAGCCCGTTAGCCAAATCCCCCTATCCCTCGCCTCTTCTTTGCACATTTCCTTCCCCTTCTTACTCTAATTCAGTGGTTCTAAAACACATCTGTGCATTAGAATCATGTTGGGGATTTTAAATGAATCAATGCCCAGGACTCATTTTCAGAATGTTCAATCAGAACCTTTGCCATGGGGATAAAGCTTCTGAATGTTTTAATAGCTCACCCAAGTGGTTCTAATGCGCAGCTGGGATTGAGAACTACCCATTAAACCAGTGTCAACCTCCCACCAACTCCAACCCCACGTCTGTACTGGTGAACACGGCTGGAGAAAAACACACAGCATGCTGACTAGTCTCCGTAGCCTACCCTAAGGTGGATTTAAAGCTGTCCAGCACTCCTACAATGTTTCCCTTGTCCGTGCACTATCTTTTATCTGCTAGAGAAATATCCTTTTCCCCCATCCTCACTCTCAGCCCATGACCTTGCTGCCTAGTTAGGCGAAAACATGGAAGAATTACTAACAACCTTCCACAAGATCCCTCCACTGCATCTAGCCTCCTCCGTATATATTCTGCCTTTCCCCATTACTATAGCTCAGGCTGTCCAACAGAACTTTCTGCGATACTAAGAATGTTCTAGGCTGGCGCTGTCCAGTACTGTAATCACTGGCCACTAAGGGGATCTGGTAACCAAAGCCTAGAGGCCACAGTTCAGAAAATCAGATATTTACGTGTGAGAAGAGAAGAGGCACCTAAGGGAATGCTGGAGAAGTGTTTTAAAACTTCTGAAGGGGTGTCCTGTGGATGAAAGTGGAGTCACTCTTTGCATTTAGCTTTACTCCACGTGGCAGAAATTGGGACTAAAAACTGGAAGTAAAGAGAAGGTAAATTGTAATTAATTAATTTATTATTTACGTATAATTAATATGCGGCCTTCTACTGGTTTCAGGCGTATAACATAATGATTCAACATTTGTATACATTTCTCAGTGCTCATCACGATAAATGTACTCTTAATCCCCTTTACCTTTCTCATCCATCCCCCTACCCACCTCCCCTCTGGCAACCATCAATTTGTTGTCTGTATTTAAGAGTCTGGTTTTTTTTGTTTGTCTCTTTTCTTTGTTTTGTTTCTTAAATTCCACACAGGAGTGAAATTATATGGTATTTGACTTTCTCTGATTTGCTTCACTTAGCATTATGCCCCCTAAGGCCATCCCTGTTGTCACAAATGGCAAGATCTCATCCTTTTTTATGGCTGAGTCATATTCTATCATATATAGGTATAGATGATATATTTATCCACTCATCTGTGGCTGGACACGTGAGTTGTTTTCATATCTTGGCTTTTGCAAATAAATACTGCAATAAATAGAAGGGTGGATCTATCTTTTTGAATTAGCGTTGACATTTTCTTTACGTAAATATACAGTAGTACAATTACTGGATCATATGGTATTCTATTTTTAGTTTTTTGAAGAATCCCACCAAAGTGCATGAGGCTTCCTTTTTTTCTACCTCCTCCCCAACACTTAATGTGTCTTTTTTATTTTGGCCATTCTGATAGGTGTGAGGTGATATCTCATTGTGGTTTTGATCTGCTCATTTTCTTGATTAGTGATGTTGAGCATCTTTTCATGTGTCTGTTGGTCACTTGTATGTCTTCTTGGAAAAACTGCCTATTCAGGTCCTCTGCCCATTTTTAATTGGATTATTTGTAGTAATCGAATTATTTGGATATTAACGCCTTATTGGATATATCATCTGCAAATATCTTCTCTCGTTCTTCAGGTGGCTTGTCATCTTGTTGGTGGTTTCCTTCACTGTGGAAAGGTTTTTTATTTTGGTGTAATCCCAATAGCTTAGTTGTGCTTTTGTTTCCCTTGCCCGAGGAGACATATCTAGAAAAATGTTTCTACTGCCAACGTCAAAACAATTATAGCCTGTGTTTTCTTCCAGGATTTATACGATTTCAAGTCTCACATTTAGGTCTTTAATCCATTTTGAGTTTATTTTTGTGGGTGGTGTATAATAAAGTGGTCCAGGTTCATTCTTTTGCATGTAGCTTCCCATTTTCCCAGCTCCATTTGTTGAAGAGACTGTCTCTTCCCCGTTGTATATTCTTGCCTCTTTTTTCACAGAAAAGGTAACTTTTAGCTTGATTTAACAACAAAAACATCCTAGTGAAATTTTTATGTTTCCTGAAGACAGCTCCTAATAACATAATAAGAAAGCAGAAACCAAATAATTGTCTCAAGAATACTGCAGGTGAGAGACCTCCATTCGTTGGAGTATCAAACAGGCGATTCCCACGTTGGGCTGCAACTCCCAAGTTTTTATTGTTTTTCATTTTTACGTTTATTTTTTTTAATGTTTATTTATTTTTGAGACAGAGAGAGACAGAGACAAAGCATGAGCAGGAGAGGGGCAGAGAGAGAGAGGGAGACACAGAATCCAAAGCAGGCTCCAGGCTCTGAGCTGTCAGCACAGAGCCCAAGGCGGGGCTCAAACTCACTAGTCACGAGATCATGACCTGAACCAAAGTTGGATGCTCAACTGACTGAGCCACCAAGGCGTCCTTATTGTTTTCTATTTTTTAAGTTTATTTATTTATTTTTGAGAGAGAGAGGGAGAGAGAGAGAGAGTCAGGGAGAGAGGGAGAGAGAGAGGATCCCAAACAGGCTCTGCACTGATAGCACAGAGCCTGATGCAGGGCTTGAACTTACAGACCATGAGATCATGACCTGAGCCAACCAAAAGTTGGACGCTTAACCGACTGAGCCACCCAGATGCCCCAGCAACTCCCAAGTTTTTAGAAAGATAAACCAAGTTTAGATGAGGAAAAATACCACGACTTTATAAAGAATGGTTGGCCTCCGTGCCTCGCTGCTTTCATGACTCAGGTCTGGCGAGATGGCCAGATGAGAGGAAATGAGAATGAGAAGTCAGGGCACCAGGGCCAAGCTTTGCCCCTAAGGAGTCGGAGGACTGGATGCAAGTTACCCCACTTCTCCGGGGTGCCCATAAGCCCTCAACAGAGGAAGCCTCGGCCTGGATGAGCCCTACGTCCACTTCAGTTCTAAACACTAAAATTCTGTGTTCTTTTTCAACTTATAGGCACTGAAAAAGGGCTGGAGATGAATGGGTGAAGCGGTCACAGGATAGTACAAGGTGAGGGAGGGGGCACCTGGCATGCTCAGAGTAAAGGAAAACCAGGGTAAATCAGATTCTTCCTTCCCAGATAAATGAAAGATAAGGTTCCTCAGGGCCAGCCGGCCAACATCTTCCCTTCAAGTGTGTGGAAGATGAGAGAGAGCCAAGCTTGAAAAATCAGGATGAAATTGCTACTTATATACAGAACTGCTTCTCAATCCCAAGGGATGAATAAAGCCCAAGGTTGTGCTGTTGTGGTTCATGGAGACTAAAGCGTACACTGAGTGATCATCACTGAAGACTGATTTCAAAAAAATGTAAGCCTAGGAGCGAATGCACCTCACTGTGCATGCTGGAGCTCCTTCGTCTCGACTGAAAAAATCTCTCATGGATGTTGTCTAGGTGTTAAATTATAGAGACTAATGAGACAGTACTAAGAACTTGAGTTACTCCAGCTGTTCCTAATATATCGGTCTACATTCTTCTATTTTTTTTTTTTTTTTAAGTTTATTTTGAGAGAGAGGAAAAGCAGAGAAGGGGCAGAGGCAGAGGAAGACAGAAAACTCCAAGTAGGTTCTGCGCGGTCAGCACAGAGACTGATGAAGCGCTTGATCTCACCAACCTGGAGATCATGACCTGAACCCACATCAAGAGTCAGACGCTAAAACTGACTAAGCCACCCAGGCGCCCCTACCTTCTTCTAGATATAACCTGCGTACGGCTTTTGGACTTGTTTAGACATTTGGGTGGAAAAGCATCAAACAATGTTGCTAGAATCTGAGTAAAAAAAAAGAAAAAGTATTTCCCAGTATCACCCAGATAGGTGATGGCAAAACGCTCCAATGGCGTTTAAGCAAATCTATGACTTGCTTCCTTCCTTAGGCCAAAATTAGTACTAAAAACTTGACATTTTCTAAGATTTAGGTCAGGGTTGAGGCCAGGGCTCTAGAATCATCTGAAAACCAAGACTCGTGTCTTCACCGTTTCCCCTGTTTATTTCCATCTCATTTTATTCTTCCTCTGGGAAAGGAATTGACCTGCCTTGTTCCCCTTTTTCATTTTTTTATTTAAAAAAAAATTTTTTTTTAACGTTTATTTATTTTTGAGACAGAGAGAGACAGAGCATGAACAGGGGAGGGGCAGAGAGAGAGGGAGACACAGAATCTGAAACAGGCTCCAGGCTCTGAGCTGTCGGCACAGAGCCCGACGCAGGGCTCGAACTCACGGACCGCAAGATCATGACCTGAGCCGAAGTCGGACGCTTAACCGACCGAGCCACCCAGGCACCCCTCCCCTTTTTATTTAGTCAGTATCTCTTACCAGGCTTCACAGACTCACCAGAACAAGGTGGTTATCTGGACCCTTGGCTCTGTGAAGTTTAGATAACAGAATCAATTTTTACCAGATAGTTGGAAAACAGAAATGACAACATTCCTTTCCAGACTGGGCTCCCTAAACCTTTTCATGATTTTTCTTTTTGGTACAATGAGGGCTGACGGGGCCTCTTGACACCATTAGCAGTAAATGAATTTTTCAATAAAGACTAACAGAGAAAAAGTATGGGAATTTGGATTTTTTTTTTTTGACCCAGAGAGCTATATCTCCTTATGTCTTTACTTTCCATGTATACTCTATGGGAAATTTCAGCAAAAGCTTCTTAAAATTAATCCAATAGCTGTCTCCTTCAATTCTCTTTCCTGAAAGTCTTCACTCGTCTATGGAGAGGTCCTGGCCACTTCTTAAGGGCTCCTATCCAGGAAGATTAAAGGCAGCGCAGTGAACTCAAGTTTTATCCTGAGGCATATCTTTGTAAACTTAGCAATACTTCCTTCTTTTTACATGAGGAAATTTAAAGCGAAGCAGGCTCAAATGTGAATTGGATTCTGTCCTATTTCTCCCCCCAAACTGGGAAGACACTGGTCGTATACTCGCACATTCGTATTATAAATATTCAAAGGCTCTAATCCGGTCTCCTCCATATAACACACATTTTAACTCCTACTTTAAACTTCCAGAATGCTTTTTTTTTGGCATCTCTTATGCCCTACTTTACAATGTCTGTCAGCCTAGTATTTCTACCTTCTTCTTTTATTAATCTATCTTCAAGGTCACGTGTGGAAACACCTTTCAGTGGAAAGAACCCATCCAGTTTGACAAAAACGTACACTATAAACCTTCATTACTGCAAGGATCTTAAAAAAAAAAGTCCAAAAAAAATGCCTTCAAAGCAGAGTTCCCTAAAATTTGCTTGGGGCAACACTGGTCCCAGGAGTTGATGCAGTAAACAAAAACAAAAACAGGGGAGCGAGGGGGATGCTGTACAAAGAGCTACAAAATTCAAAAAGCAATAAAATTCCAATTGTACAGCAGCATTTTGAAGGGTGGTAGACATTCTAAAGTAAAAATATATATTTAATTTTGTGTAACTGCATATTTCTCAAACTTCTTTGATTATGGAACTACTTTCACGTATGTATTTAACACTTAGTAACATACTGCTGTACTAGGGTTCCACGGTACACAGTTTGGAAATTGTGCTAAAAGACGTTACTCTTCCATTTTTCAAGAATTATTATTCTAGCTTATTCATGTATTGGAAAATAACCTTGAGATATAAATATAACTCATTTCTTCTTCACACTGTATTTACAGGAGTATTTATGGTTCATCTCCGAAATACCAAATCTCTGAGTGACTATTTGGCTGTTGCAAGTAAACACAAAACATCTCTGCTTTTTCGTAATATTATGGTAACTTCATCTGAACAGTTCTTGGCTCATGTGCTGGGGACAGGCCGTCAGTCATCACAGACAATTGCCACACTCACATGGCCAATATTTATCTCTCATTTGCCACTCTTCAGTCTTCATATATCATATTCAAGTTACTGCCTACCGTATGTGCTTCTCATACCTACATCCAAACAAACTAAAAGTCATATTATTTCCCTCACTAAAAAAAAAAAATGTAATTAATGGTGTCCAGGTGAGACAGAACAGAGTACAAATCCTTCCTCCTCTTGGAGGGAGAGAGGCAGAGAGAGAGAGAGAGAGAGAGAGCAGGCACAAGGGAGGTAGGGACAGAGAGAGAGGGAGAGAGAGAATCCCAAGCAGGCTCTGTGCTAACAGTGCACAGAGCCTGATGTGGGGCTTGAACCCACAAACTGTGAGACCATGACCTGAGCTGAAACCAAGAGCCAGACGTTTAACCAACTGAGCCACCCAGGTGTCTCTGACCCTTTCTGGTTCTGTTAACCTCGGTCACCTCCTCATCTGTGACATGGGAGGTTAACCCAACACAACTCACAAGTATTCAGTGAGATCCTGCATGTAAATTCCTCAGGCTGGCACACAATAATCCTTTGTTCTTATTAGTAATGAAGTGTCCTACGATGATTTTTCACAAACGTTTTACAGATTTCATCCATGGTCATCCCTGAAACTTCTGGCAATTCTCCCTATTTTTCCCAATCGATTCCAACTTTTTCACCCTCCAAATTTCCCTACACCTTGCCCACTGACAAACCTTTTTCTAGAAATAATTAGAAAATGCCAGACTGATTAGGAACCTGTAGTGAGCAGTATTAGTCCACTGCTGCCCATTCCAGCTGACCTAAATTCCTCGCTCCTCAAACATTAACATGTTCCCCCCCACACCTCAGTCCCAATTACCAGCCCCATCATGAACCTTCTAGATGTATTTACGTGGTTCTTCTTTAGAATATCCTCCCTCTCACCCCCTTTTCTTTTCTTTTTATTGTTAGTATCAAATCCCCTGCAAAAAAACCCTCTTCCTGATGTCCCTGATTAACCCTTTCCTTTTTTTACGTTTATCTGTCTGAGAGACAGAGAGCATGAATGGGGGAGGGGCAGAGAGAGAATCACAAGCAGGCTCCACACTGTCAGCAAGGACCCCGATGTGGGGTTCGAACTCATGAACTGCGAGATCAACCTGGGCCCAAGTCAAGAATGGGACTCTTAACTGACTGAGCCATCCAGGCGCCCCCGATCAACCCTTTCAAGGGCTATAGATTTATGACTCTAATTTTCTTCTGACACATTCATATATATACACACACAGACTTTATACCAAGTTGTACTTACTGATGTTAAGTTTCCCACTCTACTATGCCTGTTATTTTTTTTAAGTTGAGATGTAATCGACATATAACAACGTATTAGTGTTAAGTGTACAACCTGAGGATATATGTATATATTGTGAAACTGATTACCACGGTAAGTTTAGTTAACATCCCTCACTACCATAATTACAACATTTTTTTCCCTTGTGATGAGAACTTTTAACATAGACATTCTTAGCCACTTTCAAGTATACAATACAGTGTTGTTAACTAGAATCACCATTCGCTTTGTCTTTTTCCTCCCAGATAGTTTTCTCATATAAACATAAAGCTTTTTAAGTGGAGTGAATGTATCAGGTTTTTCTCCTTCCCACAATGGAAGCGTAAAAATACTTGATTGATCCATCAATGCTAAACCCTTTCATTCTCAGTAGTTATATATACTTTAATGGGAATAAAAATCCCATGGGACATTTGGGGGCTACAGCAAAGTAAGGTGTTTGTTTCAGGACAAAAGCTGTATATGGAGTGCCTGTGAAGTTGTCATTTATTTGTTGGTTGGTTGGAGCGTTTTGTCATTCAGGATGTTGTTTATTGACCAAAGGTGTTCATGAATACTTAAAGCATATCTGCCTGGAATCTTCCCAATCATTTTAGGGTTAGGTAACACTTCTCTGGCGATAGCCTTTGCTAGGATTTTGAAAGTTGGGTTACTTATCAAAGATTCTAGAACTTCTCTCTCCTTAAGGAGGTGAACGTAAAGGGCAATCTCTAAGTATGATTCGTGTGGAGACAAAGAGGTCTTCAATACCTTGCAGCAGAACATCCCTCAGCTTCAAAGTCTGTCACCTGTAGGGGCTGGCAATGGCCCCAGGCCACCGCGAGCTGTGGTTTCTGGCAGGTACTCTGGGAAGTTATTCCTCTTCCCCTCCATTCTGCAGGAGGCAGCCTGTCCTGTGAAATCCTCTCAGCACCTCTGCCAAGCAGCCTTTCCAAGCCTTTCCATCTGCAAACCAAGATGCATATCTTTCACATACCTGCCATGTGCCCTTGGGAGGGGTCAAAGTTTTGCCTAATTCTTAGCATATCCCGTAGTCCTACAGCTCTGTCCCCTTCTCCCCCACTCAAGAAAGCATATTGGAATACAAACGAATAGGCTGATGAAAGAGTCACCTTGAATCTGCTCTCATTTATGTGTTTTAAAAAAGTAAATCACTCACGAATTTGGGACGTTTATCGGCAGAGCATTACTCAGGGATCCACCTAAGTAGCCCTGGCCTGACAGTTACTGTACCAAATGACCGTCCCTGGCAAGGTCGATGCAAGGTCAAATTAAGACTATCCTTGTCACTAAATGACAGCTAATGTAAATTCCTGTTCTGTCAAGAAAAGAGAACTGCTTTCTATTATAAAGCAGGCACTGTGTTAAGCATCTTCTCAGTTCGGCACCACACCACCTGACAAGGGGGGATTTTCAGTAATGGAGGCTCTGGTAGCTTCCGTTACTATTTTCAATACCGATACATAGCAGTCAAGATTTTTCAAAGCCTGAGTCCTTTTCGACCATCACTTATTGCTGCCCAATTAAAAATCTCTGAAGAAACAAATTGGTGTAATTTTCATCCAGTCTCCATTAAGCCTTCCTGCTACTGGGCTGATTTTACACTCCTTACCTCCACCCAAGAGCTAATTTTAAAAGTATTGTATGGGGGCGCCTGGGTGGCTCAGTCGGTTGAGCGTCTGACTTCAGCTCAGGTCATGATCTCGCAGTCTGTGAGTTCGAGCCCTGCGTCAGGCTCTGTGCTGACCGCTCAGAGCCTGGAGCCTGTTTCAGATTCTGTGTCTCCCTCTCTCTCTGACCCTCCCCCGTTCATGCTCTGTCTCTCTCTGTCTCAAAAATAAATAAACGTTAAAAAAAAAAAATTTAAAATATTAAAAATAAATAAATAAATACAAAAAAAAAAAAAAGTATTGTATGGGGCACGTGGGTGGCTCAGTTGGCTAAAGCATCCAACTCTTGATTTGGACTCCTGTCATGATCTCCCGGTTCATGAGTTTAGGCCCCATGCTGGGCTCTGCACTGACAGTGCGGAGCCTGTTTGGGATTCTCTCTCTCTCTCTCTCTCTCTGCGTATCTCTCAAAATAAATAAAAAAACTAAAAAAAAAAAAAAGTATTGTATTGGTTGAAGATATATGAACACTTCATGGATGCCATAGTGAAGTAAAGGCCCATGAAATGAATCGTAACTGAAGAAAAATGGCAAGTGAAATGTCTCACCCTCTGTCTTCGTGCAGGCCTATTAGATATGTGGAGTTAAATGTAGGTATGCTAAATGCTAATTATCCACTTAAGACTTTCTTTACGTCTATTCGTTAGAAAGAAGAAAAAAATCTCACTATGAATGAAAGCTGCGCTCATCATTGGGAGAAAACATTTTATGGTGAAAAGTTTGAATGCTATTTACAGTTTAGACTTCTGTAGATATTGAAGACTGCGGTCAAGTCAAGGCAATAATAATGTCCTTTTTGTCTTTGGGAAGGTAGAAAAAGATGAGTGAGAATAGAATTCAAGACCTCCTTCTGGTTTACAAAAAGGAATCAGCTTGAAGTTTCAGAAGGGAAGACAAGTTAACAGGCATGTGAAACTCTCAAATACGTCACAGTGCCATCACAGAAGAAACCAACCCTGCCGACAGCTTGATCGTGGCCTATTAGATTCCAGAATCATGAGAGACCAAATTTCTGTTGCTAAGCCACCCACGCTGGGCTACTTTATCATGGCAGCCCTATGAAACGAACACAGCACCCAACTTCCAGCTTCTATGGAGCTTGCTTTCGGTGATATTTGCAGGGTGCAGATAACACCTTAAACGCACAACGGCAACACTATTCACGAAATACATTTGGGAGGTTTGGTAGTGAACGTGACCAGTGTGAATCCACAAAGTCAAAGGCCACGCTAGCCTGCAGACTGAGGCGGCAGTCGACTACTCCACGCTGCAGTGATCACCTCACTCCCGGAGCACTAGGAAAAGACAGGGACAACCAGCACATGCTCAGAGGACAATGGCCAGAGGATGGGAGGCACCAGAACCCATGCAATTTGCACAACTGTTCAGAGAAGCACTTCGGTTACTCTGTGAAGAGAGGACACTGGAGGCAGAACCGGTGTGAAACAGTTGGCAAATACGTGAAGCTCTGTGGTGTGGAAAAGACTAGTTTGGCCCGGATATGGGGGTACAGAAAGGACAGCTAAGTGGAGGTTAAAGGAGATGAATGTGAGAGATGCCTGGGTGGCTCAGTCGGTTAAGCGTCTGACTTCGGCTCAGGTCGTGATCTCTCAGTCGGTGAGTTCGAGCCCCGTGTCGGGCTCTGTGCTGACAGCTCAGAGCCCGGAGCTTGCTTCGGATTCTGGGTGTCCCTCTCTCTCTGCCCCTCCCCCACTCGTGCTCTGTCTCCCTCTCTCTCTCTCTCTGCCCCTCCCCCAACCCCCTCACATTCTGTCTCTGTCTCTCAAAAATGAATAAATGTTAAAAAAATTTTTTAAGGAAAGCAATATGGCCCCTCCCCCACCCCCACTCATACTGTCTATGTCTCTCAAAAGTGAATAAATGTTAAAAAAAATGTTAAGGAAAGGAATGTGGGCTTTATTTTTAACTTTTTTTTTTAAGTTTATTTACTATGAGAGAGAGAGGAGAGAGAACAAGCTGGGGAGGAGGCAGAGAGAGTGAGGCAGAGAGAGAATCTCAAGTAGGCTCCACAATGTCAGCATGGTGCATGGAACTCAATGTGGGGCTCAAACTCACGGAACCGTGAGATCATGACCATAGCCAAGGCCTAGAATCAGATGCTTAAACCACTGAGCCACCCAGGTGCCCCAAGGAATATGTGCTTCAAATGCGGCAAGAACTTTCTAGTAACTAGAACAGCCCAAAGACAGAATGCATGCCTGAAGAGCGAGTGAACCTCTCCCAAGCCGAGGCATTTAAGCCTCAGAATGGTGTTGCAGACCTCCCTGCCAATGGGTGGTCAGTCCCTTCCACAGCTTTCCCGTGTTCTTGTGGCTAGGGATGTTCTTGTATTTCCTGCTCAGGGGATCCAGAAGGCACGTCAGGGCAGGAAATGACATTAAATGCAGAACAGAGAGAGTCGCTGGAAAGTAAAAGCCATCAGGATCTCTGAGTAGTGATAGAACAGGGGAAAATGTAAAGAAAGTCCATCATTCTGACACAGTCAGGACCTCACCCTCTTTCCCTGGGGAACATCTTGTCCAAGGGATGTGTGAGTGGGGTGAATTTCAACAGGGGAAAGAGCAAATACTAAACCTGAGAACTTTTTATTTTTACAGATTATAACCCCACCTCTGTATTTTTGAATCTGTGCTTAATAACATCCCGTATTCTTAAAAAATTGCTTCCTTCTCTCTAGGACTGGCTTCATGGGCACGCGATCTGCATGACCGGGGCCTGGTGATTGGTTTAATGTTCTGCTGTTGCCGCCTTAAAATACTTCGTTTTGGAACAAAGGGTCCCACCTTTTCATTTTGCAGTGCACTCTGCACAATTTCTAACTGGCCCTGTTCCCTCTCCATCTCGGAGTGATGCTCCTTTTTGCATTCAGAGGCTTTCACTTGTTCATACCAACCTAGGGAGAACAGGGAATTGGGGTGGTGGGTAAACGCCTGTTATTTGCTCTCAGGATTTGCTTAGGCAGCTCCCTAACTTATCACTGGGAATAACAGCAAGGGCCTCGCTGGCTTTTGTAGGTAGCATAGAATATAGAGCATGTAAACGAATATTGCACTATAACAAGTATTTGCTACTATTTGCTGGAGACCTTCCAAGAACAGGGGGCAAAGGAATCCAGGGGTCAGACTGGAGGCCTGGAAGGGGGAGCGGACAGCTGAATGCTGACTTCTCAGGAAGGAAGCCAGCATCCTCCAGGCTGAGCCTTGATTCCAGTGGCCAGAGTCTGTGGCTTGCTTCCCTCCCACTCAGCACCACAGTGGACCGTGGCTTAGCGACTTCCGCTCCTTCAGGTCAAGAGCAGGGAATAGGGCTGGGCAGTTCTAGACCATTCTAGCCCAGCTAAACACTAACTGGGGATTGGACAGCTTGTGTCTAATCTAGGAGACCGTGGCTTCCCAGCAGGTTCATTTCTGTCATCTAGGGCAGACACAATGGAGAACAAGGACAGAGTTTGAGGTCAGGAGTTCTCAGTCATGGGGGTCTAATAGGAATCCTCTCTCGAAATCCTTTCCCGCTGACCTTTCACTTCACCCTCGTCTCAGATGGATGTTACATCCCTGCCTGACAACCCCGCCCCCAAAAACAGCAACAACAAACCCTGCTGATTGTTCCCTTCCCCAAACAAAAACCAAAAACACCCAACAAATAAGCAAAACTTTTTTCTTAAACCCTTCCTTCAAGGAGAAGTAAATAGGTCGCCCCCTCGTTCACCAGGTCCAGGGCCTTTCTCCTTTGGTTTGTTCTAAACACAGATATGCCAGGTTGCTCCCGGCTGCTTTTGACGGGAAAAATATATATATATATACATATGTATATTAAGCTTTTACTCTCTCAACAAGCAAAGAAATTCCTGTTTCCTTTCAGCTTGTCCGGTTCCTGGTCTCTTCCAGAAACCCCTCCCCCCCCACCCCCCTTCCCCCCCCTCCCCCGCAAACCAAGACAAAAAAAAAAAAAAAAACCGAAATGCGGATAAAAACACACCCCAGCAGCAGCCCTTTATACGACATCCCTGAGAGGCCTGCGGGGTCGGATGAGTCAAGCTCACGGGGACGAGCGGCGAGCGCTCCCGACTTTTCTGGAGCCCGAACGTCCTACGACTCACCTTTCCCTGATCCTGCACCGGTCCTCTCCCGGCCCCAGACTCTCGCTCCGGCTCGCGGAGGCCCCGGGGGCCGGCGGCCGGCGGCCGGGGCGGGGCGCGCAGGAGCGGAGGCCGCCGCACCTGTGGGCGCCGGGGGCGCGGGCCCCTCCCGGCCCGCGCGCGCGCAGCTCCCCGGCGGCTCCGCTAGGGGTCCCTCTCGGGTGCCGAACGGGGTGGGCTGGATCAGCTGACTCGCCGGGCTCCGAGCCCAGCCGCCGCGCTCCAGCTCCGTCAGTTTCCTCGGCAGCGGCTGGAGAGAGCAGCCGGAGCGGCGCGAGCGCGGGGGCCATCGGAGACGGCGGCGGCGACGGCACCGGCGGAGCCAGGGCGCGGCGGATCCCACTCGCACAGCAGCGCGCTCGGTGCCCCGCGCAGGGTCGCGATGCTGCCTGCTTTGGCACTGGTCCTACTGGCCGCCTGGACGGCTCGGGCGTTGGAGGTGGGTGCCGCGCCTCGGAATTGGGGGTGGGGGCTGCGGTGGGAATCCCACGCCCCTAAATCTTTAATCCGAAGAAGCCGGGGGCAGTCCAGGGAACCCCTCTTCCCTCCACGTCCCACGCCCCCGCTTGCGGGTGCCCTGCGCATCCGCGCCTCCGGCCCAGCCCTGGCCCGGGAACGCGCGCTCCGGCCGGCGGAGAGGGAGCTCGCGAGGCGTCGGGCTCCCGGGGTCCGCGCCGGTTGTGGGAGAGGAGGGGTGGAGGCGATCCTGAGCTCTGACCCTGACTCAGTCCCTGCCTCGCGGGCGGGGGCTGGGGGAGAGGCGAGAGACTTCCAGATGGGGGGTGGGGGGGAAGGGGGACGGAGCACGTGGGGAAAACCGAAAACGCAGCGTCCCTGGATCCCGTCCTCGGCTCTATCGGTGCCCTTCCTTCTTTCCGGCCCTGGGGAGGAGGAGCCGGGACAGCTCGGGAAGCAGCCCCCCTTTCCCTTTGCCTTTTCTGCCCCGTTTCACCTTCTCTTCTTATCCCCAGCACCTCTTCCCTGCCCGACCTCTCGCTCCTTCCCTTTGGCGGCCGCTCGCTGCGGCCGCCTCAGTGCGACCCCAGAGGGTCGCGCACCACCTTCCTTAGGCAAACTTTGTACATTCTGCGTCTCCCTTTTGTGTAAGTTGAGAGAGATGGGAGGGGTCGAAGACCCACGGCCACCTCGCACCTTCCCCAAAGCCTGGACGGCCCTGGCGTTCGCTCCGCACCTTCAGCTCCTTCCGGAGAGGGAGAAGGTTCCCGGGAACAAAAGCCGCGACACCCCGCCCTCGCCAGCCCGGGGCGCGGTGGCTGAGCCAGCCGCCTGGGTCTGTGCGCCACCGAGGCTCCCGCCCGACTCCCTTCCCGGAGCTGCGCGTCTGTCCCAGAGGGGGCTGGGGCGCTGCTGGGGCCGCTTTGGCGGAGCCTCGGGGGGGGCCCTCCGCGGCCACTCCTCGTCACCTCCGGGGCTTGCTAATTCTGTGTTGGGCTGGAAAGTCCTTGGGGAGAAATTCGCGGACAGTGGGGTGTGCGTCTGATTAGGGCAGTGGCGGGCGGAGGGGAGGCGCGAGCTCTTCTCCCCTCCTGTGCATCAAAGGAGGCGTTTGTCTGATTAAGGCGCGGTCTCTTCCCTGGCAGCGCTGGGCAGTCTGGTTTAGTCCCCCTGGGGGCGCGGGCTGCCGGGGAGGGTCCTCAGGGTCTTTTTTTTAGGGTGCAGATAAAAGGATTGAATTGAGTGAAGATTAAGACGGAGAAGATGGCGCCTCTGCAGTGCAGCAAAGAAAAGCTGTGTGGAGGCTGCAGCCTGGTGAAATCCACCCACCACTAGGTGTATAACAAGTCTTCCCCATTCATCCAACTCTCGAACATTCAGCTAACGCCTGTGCAAAATGACTATTTTTCTTTTTACCTAAGGATGCTAAGAAGTTGTTTGTGTGACAGGAGGGGCAGACGAGCTTGCATGTCTCATCGTTTGGGTTCCCTTTTGGTATCTTAGCACTTGCAGTCTCTCCCAATTTTTCCATTTTTTTTTTCCTCCTTTTCCCCTACCTCATGGTAATTTTCCAAAAAAAGCAATTCCCAGACCAGTGTTTTTCTGTAATTACCCTGAGGCTATGCAGATTACCACACCACTATGGTTTTTGAGTCCCTAATTTACAAGGTCATTGAACTTTTCCCCCTTCTTTTTACCTGTAAGTGGCTCAGAAATCATCTTAGGGCTGGTTAAGACTGATTTAAGAAGTGAAGAATTTGGTTTTCCATATTTTTTAAAAAATGCATTTAATGAAGGGGATTCTTTTTTCCTCCAATTACTTACATTTACTCCTACAAGTGTTGCTGTTATTTTCCTGACTGTCTTTCTACATGCTAAAAAACAGAAATTAAGTAATTAAAAGCATATCATAACCTTTACATTTGGAGTTTTTGCCCAAATGTGAATATTTAACTTTTTTGAGCACTGTTGTTTTTTTTTTTTTTTTTTTTTTTTTTTTTTCCTGTATAAAAAGAGGCAGCATTTAGGCAAATATGAGTCAGGTTTATTTTATTTTTTTGGCCTGTTTGCATTTCTTTGCTCTTTCTGCCATTCTTTTGGACATTTTTACTTGTTACTGCCACTTCTTTCAAATAGTGGAGGTGAAATTCACAGTCCATTTTGCAAAGCATTGGTGGAAGGGTAGGCAATTCACTCTAATGAGGTTTGAGGAGGATTAATTCAGCTATATCTATGTCCACTGAAAGATGTAATTATGAGTTGAGTGTTTTTTGTAGGCCTTAGAAAATAGGTCTACTGCAGCTGGCTCTAAAAAAAGAAGTGAATAAGGGCAATGTTAATGGGGCCTCGACTTTTGGGGTTATTACCTGAGTCGATGAATTTGCCTGGTGTATTGACAGAGTATAAAATTAAAAGGCTCTAACATTTATTTGTTTAAATAATAGTGCTTCTTACATTTTAGTTTACCCTATTGAGGGGTTTAACCTAAACAGGGGAGGTGAACCTAAAAACAATTACTTGTTTTGATAATGGTGGTAATTCACAGATTATGGATACCTAGTCATACTGACTAGTCCTGCCTTAGGAGTAGACATCTATACACAGAATCGTGAAGCCCAGATTTGATCGTGATCTTTAAGGAGTCACCGTTTCTTGCTAATCAATGGGAAATCATGATAACTGGCAGGGCACAAAAGCTTCTCTCTTGTCACCCTAACCAGAAGAGGTGCCTGATGGCATTTGGGAAGCTATTAGTACTGCGGAGAAGTATTCCAGATAGAATAATGATCCCTGGTCCTGATGGGGGAAGTGAAAAGGAACATGCAACTGAACAGATCTCAAGGTTAAGTTAGGAATGACTGATGGAAAAAAAATACAAAAGAAATAATGTGGCCCATTGAATAATGGTTTAAAGGAAAACAGATTATGTTTGTGGATGAGGCTTTCTCCTTGTTGCTAGAGGATCCCTATTGTTATGCTACTGTTAATGGCATACTGGAGACTTCTATAGAGATATTTATAAGAAGATGAAGGGTGTCAGTCATTCCAGAAATAAGCATAGCTATTATATGCCTTTCATGTAGCCACTAAACTGTCGCCAAAGAAATGCAATAAAATTCAGTAGAAATGTGCATTTTGTTTCTGCAAATTTGATCTAGGTGGGGACATGTATTACCTTAAGAGACTTACAAAGCATCTTTAATATATATTCCTTCTTTATTCCCAGCTTCATTATGTCAATTACAAATGCAAAGGTAAACCTTATACATGTATTTTAGATGTAAAGCCCTGGGTGGGAAGGTTTAATTTGACTGTATTTGCCTCATTACCACCCACCCGCATTCCCCTGCTCACCCAAAGTTTGCAGACTAAATAAGACAGGCACAGGATTGTTAAAGGAAATAGAAAGTGTTGAATACCAGGAGGAAAGGACAGATTAAGTGGTTTACTGAATAAAAGCCTTACAGTGTAAACATCTATATTTGAGGAATAAAGAACAATGAGATGAGATAATCCTAGAGAATTTCCTGGTAGGAAAATTCCAGCCAGTATTGTACCCCAGGTCTGGGGAAGGGAGTTTAAGTCTTAGCATTTACAGCATTTGTTTACATGCCTCTCCCAACCTTCTCCCTCCCAGAGACAGAGGGACACACACACACACACACACACACACACACACACACACTACACCTGAGGTGAGGGTGGAGCCAATGTGGGGTTTGATTTTCCTAAACACTGCATCTTTTCATTTGGGACAGTTGTACTGATTCTCTTCTTGGGCCAAACACAGTCCACAGCTCTGAAAACGTTGTGAGCAACACAGTCTTTTCCTTCATGAAGCTTCCAGTCTAGTGGGGAGGACAGACCATAAATCACTATAAATGAACGTTCATGAACTGAGACAGATGCCAAGACAGAAAGGAGGGGGCAGGGTACAATCTGGCGAAGAGTAGGGGCTTCGGAATAAGGGGTTGAGGGGCGTGAGGGAAGGGGCTGCAAGTAAGATCTCAGCGCTCAGCTGCAGTACCTTCAGTAGGACCTTCACTAAGGAAGTGAGTACATGACGAAAAAAGTGATTCGCTGGGCCACTGGGAGGAGGGCGGGAAAATACAATGTTAAATGTCTGTTTTGGGTTTTGCTGGTGGTTTCTACTTCTCCGCGTTCTACATCGTTGTGAAATGGTTTCCTTTTCGTAGTGGGATCCCAGATACAAGTGTACGGGGTGGGGGGTGATGCCACATACGACCTCCTGCAAATCTCTGGAAATTCTGTCACCCTGTGTCTCAGAGCCAGTATACAGATACACCCTCATAAGGGGCTGGAAGGAGCGGGAGGGGTGGCAGGCAGAGGAAGTTAAGGAATGAGCATCCCCCCTGATTGAGTAGCAAGTTTAATCAAAATGTCTATTTCTTAATTTGTTGTTGTTAATAAAAAAATACGGTCGGGGCGCCTGGGTGGCTCAGTCGGTTGAGCGTCCGACTTCGGCTCAGGTCATGATCTCATGGTCTGTGAGTTCGAGCCCCGCATTGCGCTCTGTGCTGACAGCTCAGAGCCTGGAGCCTGCTTCGGATTCTGTGTCTCCCTCTCTCTCTTCCCCTCCCCTGCTCATGCTCTGTCTCTCTCTGTCTCAAAAATAAATAAAAACATTAAAAAAGAAAATACGGTCAACAGTACCTAAACCCTGAAACTGAATTTGCAGATGAAAACCATGGTGAAGAGGAAAATGTTACGTAACCATTTCTTCAGTGTCCTAGGGATAGCTTAAGAAATAACCGTGTCTGTGAGGGCACGAGTGTTTTTTCTTTGAAAAAAGTGTTTTGTGAGTTTTCCCTCTTGAGAGTAAATCCTGATTAATAGATAGGCATCCCTCTTTAGAAGTCCACCAGAAACTGGGTTAGAATGGTCAAGAAATAAAGCACAGTACAAATAGCCTACTCTTGTAGCCTTACCAATAGCATAGTTCGTTAGCGCGTAGTTTGTATATGTATTATGTATGGATTCGTAACAAAAGAGGAAGCTAGAGAAAAGAAGATGTCAGTAGGCAAATCCTAAGGAAGAGAAAGGACATTAATAGGACTGTATTGTATTTAATAGAAAAGGTCTGCGTGTAAGTGGACCCTTGTTCAAACCCTTGTTCAAGAATCAACTTATTCGTTACAAAAAAAAAAAACAGTCCAACATGTTCATCAGTTAATAGTTTTATGAAAATGTGATGCTTAATAGATTAGTTTGCCGACTCTTCAAAGTAGGATAGATACAGAGGGCTCCCGTTCATATGTATGAAATTTTAGCTGCAGTAAGGAGCTTAGATTTAGTTGGGCCACATTTCTGAAGAAACCTACAATACAGATTTAGCTTGAACTATGTTAGGATTATAGTATTTTATGAAAGAAGGTAGTGCTGCTTCAAATGGGGAAGACGAGAGGTATTTAAAAGCCTGCCTCTGTGGTAAGGAGTGGAATTGTCCCCACATTTGTAATGGTAATTTCGGTACCCATGTGATGTTAGGCAACACCTGATTATTGAGATTGTCACGTGTTCAGGGAAGGTAACATCTCACACTGATGCAGAGCCCGGACTAGAGCAGGATCGCCTGGGCTTAAATCCTGGCTCTGTCCCTTGTCAGCTATTGACTGTGGGCTAGCTCCGGACCTCATTTTTTCCTTTGTGAAATGGGGACGTATATAGAAAAACATATATGTGTAAAATGCTTGCTTGGAACAGGATATGAGTTAATATATACAGTATGATGTGGCACTTTATAAGAGCTGTGTGTTAGTTACTACTGTATGTGATGATGATATAAAATGGATATATTTAAATCACACAGAGTTGAAAGGTACAAAGGCAAGACAAAACACCTATATGATGTTTTACTTATATATTGAGTAATGCACTTAACTGACCAGCTAAGATTATTGCAGGAAATGGGCAGTTCTCTAAAAAACAAATGAATTTTATTTAAAGGATGACATACCACAGATAACATTTGCAGAATACATGTTTTAAAATTTTATTTACTAAACATGCATATTTTGTATTTCAGTTGGCTTTTTAAGAAAACATTAAAATATATTGTGTTCATTGAAACATTTTAAACAGTACAGAAATGTGTAAAGCAGCATAAGCAGTTTTTGCACAAATGGACAGACCGATTTTAAATGTATGCATATGGGCAGCCTGCCACATTTGTCTAATATTGAGCGAATTTGTATACTGGCTTGATTATTAACTCCGCTATTAGTTGACTATCAGCTGTATGCAAGGAGCTGTGAAAAAGCTTGGTTTAGTTTTTAGCAAAATCTCTTCTAAAAAAAAAAAATGACTAAACAGGTTTTGCCAATCAAGGCCAAAATGGAAGGTTTCAAATGCCAGCAAAAGATTTTTGGTCTTAAAATGAAAGTGTGAAACGAGCTTCACCAGCATGTACATGGAAACCGAAAAGCAGACTGCTTGAGGGTGCAGCATTTCTATAAGAACTAGGTTTTAAAATAAAACGAATTAGTTATGGGGTGCCTCGGTGGCTCAGTCGGTTGAGCGACCGACTTCGGCTCAGGTCATGATCTTGCAGTTTGTGAGTTCGAGCCCTGCGTCGGGCTCTGTGCTGGTGGCTCAGAGCCTGGAGCCTGCTTCGGATTCTGTGTCTCCTCCTCTCTGCCCTGTCTCCGCTCATTATCTGTCTCTCTCTGTCTCTCAAAATTGAATAAACATTGAAAAAAAAAATAACGAATTAGTTATCAGATGATGAGTATAATGGTCTGCTTAATTAAAAGCAGACTCTTTAAGAATCAGCGTATTTTGTTTATTATATAATACGAGGTTTCAGTCTCAATTTCAAAATTAGGCTAAGGATATTTGAGAGTACACAGAACTGGTGTTACTGAAGTTCAGGAGCAATTAACACATTGGAGAATGAATAAGCAAAGTCCCAAGGAATCTGCGGGTTTTTGTTAAACCACTTTTGTATTTATCCTTGTCCTACTCAATCAGAAAAAAAGTGGGTTCAAGTAAGAGAATGTAGCCATGTTTGAAATAAACCTGCTGAGAGTAGATCCAGTGAGCAGCGAATGAGATGGGTCCACAGCCACATGTAAAGGTCAGTGAGGAGGGACAAGGAATACGCAAGACAAGCGTTTCAGAAAAGGGAAAATAACAATCAGCGTATTTTGTACATGAATGGATTCTAGAATTCTTAAGGTCTTATCGGTGATGGACCCCAAATGGTGTTTGTATCTTTCAATTTCCAGATAGTCCTTGTCTTTCTATTTTTTCTTCCCAAGTGCAGATGATTTTTAGCTGAGAAATTTGATTGAGCGAGAAAAGTCCATGTTGTGGCCAAGGAGGGGTTTATTTTGTTGATGTGAAATTGTTTTTGGCCTAATTCTTTCTTTGAGAATCTAACAGTTTGTCCTATGCTCTCAGTTTGCTTCCACACAAACCACATCCTGTCTTCACTGAAGGATGTAAGGAAGTCTCCTAGATGATAGAGACTGATAAATTACTCTTCGGCCTTAAAGGATACTTCGTGAGAATAAGAGATCTGGTATATCAAGAAAAGTCATTTGTATTAAGTGAAGAAATGCGTGATTACTCTTGTGGCTTGGTTAAACTTCAAACCTTTAATGACTAATATATTTTGGCCATAGATGGGGAAATTTTGCAGGAAGAAACACAAGAGATTTAATCCCACCTTTGAGGTATATATGTGTACCTTAGACCCCTTACCCCCACCTACCACAAACTCATTTGTTCAGTTTTCCATGTCTGCATGTGCTTAATTACAATCAAATTAATGAGGCAACATAAGTTTAAGTTTTAATCAAAAATAAAATAGTATTGTCTCTCAAGGCTTGATTAGTCCAAAGAGGAACTTAAAAAAAATTTTTTTTAATGTTTATTTATTTTTGAGGGGGGGTGGGGAGAGGGAGAGAATGAGAGTGAGAAGAGAAGACAAAGAGGAAGACACAGAATCCGAAGCAGTTTCCAGGCTCTAGTACAGAGCCCGACATGGGGCTTCAACTCACAAACCGCGAAATCATGACCCGAGCTGAAGTCGGACCCTTAACCGACTGAGCCACCCAGGCGCCCCAGAAAGGAACTTTTTATATCTGCCCTTACTGTTGGGGGAATTTTCATAAGCATAGTTATTGTTTTTATCAATAACACTACTCACTTATTTTATAATGGAATTAATAGGCACACATGATAAAGATAGACATAATGCTGTCTTCACCATACTTAGTGGAAGTATCCTCATTTTTTTAAAAGTTTATTTATTTTATTTTATTTTGAGAGAGATAGAGACAGTGTGAGTGGGGAAGGGCAGAGAGAAGGAGAGAGAATCCCAAGCAAGCTCTGCGATTTCAGTTTGGAGCCTGATGTGGGGCTTGACCTCGTGAAACAGATCACGACCTGAGCTGAAACCAACAGTTGGACATTCAACCAGCTGAGCCACCCAGGTGCCCCAAAAGTGTCCTCATTTACTTTGAAGGTTGAACCTTTAAAACTGATGCAGATTTTTGAAATCATGGCTTAACTTTCAGACACTCAAATTAGAACATATGCAAATTGATATTGGAGAGCAAATCTTTCCCTTACTGATGCTCTTATAATTGCTTATTATGGTTTGTTTAAAATAAATAACAGTTTTGTCAATGCAGCATATTAGTTTGAAAATGTAAGTGATGAGTCTTAAGAAACTCCCATAGAAACTTGCAAAATATGGGGTGCCTGGGTGGCTCAGTGGGTTGAGTATCTGACTCTTGATTTCAGCTCGAGTCATGATCCCAGGGTCATGGGATCAAGCCCAGCATGTGGCTGATCGAAGAACCTGGTTGAGATTCTCTCGCTCTCTCTGCCCCTCTTGCCCACTCACCTGCATATGCATGGGTGCTCGCTCGCTCTCTCTCAAATATAGATAAATAAATGAATAAATAAATAAATAAATAGAAATTTGCAAACATGCAGACTAATCATCCTAAGAATAATATAGTCACAGACACTTACCTATTAAATCTATTAGCAATTCAAAATTAAAATTAGATTTTTATAAGAAAGTTAATAGCTTTTTTTACATAGAGGAACAGATTTTTAAGGGCACACCATGCAAAAGAAAATTCACTTTTTCATATAACAAATATTTCTGAGTCCCCTGCCCTCAAGGGAGCTTACAATATAGTGAGGGGCAGACAAAATAAACAGGATGTAGTAGACTTGGAAAAATTAAGTTGGGTAAGGGATATAAGGGAATGCTATGTGGAAGTCTCTTGTGGATGTAATCTTTTATGGGGTATTATCGGGAAAGGTCTCTGATCTTGTCACTATCCAAATGGAAAGTTAGCTATCTGGAGGAGAGAATTACATACTCACCATAACATAAGAGAATAACTGGGGACAGGGATCTACTTTGGAGTGGTTAAATAATTAAAAACAACAATGGTGGGGTAGAAAATTAATATGGATTGGGATCACAGTTTACCACACCTGTTTCATCACTTACCACCACCATTGCATTTAGCATTTACTAAATATTTGATAAATATTTTTAATGAGTGCTCTAGAAATTTTATATTGTGACGGTAAAGAATCATGTTTGATTCTTGACAGTTGAATTAACGTACGTTTAAAAAATTGTGAATGACCCTTAACTATAGTGTAGGGAGAATATTAAAGTCTTTTAAAGAAGATTTATTTTTTTAGCCTTTTCTGAAACATTTTATTGTGAAAAGATTTCACATAAATGTTGTCAATAACTTAATGTTCAGTCATTTGCAACTCTTTATTTCAGAAATTCAGTTGACCTAGCAAAAAAGGTCTCATTCTTGAAATGTTTTGTGAATCCTCAGATTGAGTGGGACAGTTTCAGTTGAGGGTGCCTAGAAATGATTTTGAGTCAAATTTGTGTGCAGGAATGAAATCGAAATGGAAATTTCATTATCATTGTCTTTTTTTCAGTTTGTTGCGCTTTTTTTTGCCGTTATACAGCTATTATTTACTTTTTACTTTAGTGTGAGCCAGGATCAAAAGTTTGCCTTTAAGGCAAAAACTGAGGGCTGTTACTTCTATTCTCTAAAAGAATTGTGCTGTTCCAGTTCAAGGGCTTGAAGCCAATGACACTATATGCTATTAACTTGACAGGCATTGAAAATCTAATTGAGGTCACTATGATGAGTCTTGTATCTTGCTAGTGTTTTCTCAGGCTTGTTTTTAATGTTTGATGTCAAGTGTTAAATCCTCTTACAACCCTGAATCCAGAAAATTTAAATCCAATAAAAGTAAACTAAATTTTAAAATCCTACGGTTGTTTTGTGTGGGCAGCGTTCTTGGCTGATAGGATATTTGAATGTGAGGGCAGCTTGCATATTGCTGTTAGTTTGAGGAATGAGAAGGGCCCCACTTTCAAGAGTACAGTTGTGACAAAATTGCAGTTTGGAAGTTACTGCATACTTGTTCAGTGAAGTATGAGAGGAGGGACTGCTCCCAGGGTGGCCATGTGACTGGGTGGCCCAAGCAGTAGGAGCGAGGTGCTGGACTGAGAGGTCCTTAAAACAGTGCGAGTCCTGGGAACTGGGGACTGCGTAATTTATCAGCATGGCCATTGGAGATAGCCAGGACGAAGGTAATGAACATTTGGTGGCAGGGAGGACATACTTCAATGAGCAAGATAGGAAGTACTTTGTTTCCAGGCAATTCCTTTCCTTGTCTGTGTTTGCAATTTGAATATTTCACATCACTTTCGCGAGCTGGACTCAGATTAAATTTTTTATCATTGTGAATTTTATTATGGTGAAATTTGTGTCATGTTGTAAGGGCACGGATGGGAAGTATTCAGTTTGTTGGGAGTATTTCTTAATGTGTGTATGTTTTTAGTTGTATTTATTGATTTTGTAAAGAACCAATAAAGAGATCAGAAAGAAATTTTAGCATAATCGCCACCCCCCCAGGGGGAAAAGAAAAAACATTGGTTAAAATAGAATTCTAAAGGTTTATTGCCATTGTTAAATTATTTATGCTTTTTAAAAATTCTGACATGTAACCTCATTGCTTGCTTGCTCATTCATCTCAGAAGTAGAACACCGAACACAAACCCAAGCCTATTATTGATCGATTCTTCTAGCAGATGAGGGGAAGCTTAAATGCAGCAGATTTAATTGGCTATTTGAATTCTGCCTTCATCTGCTTTTTCTCTATTCCAAATCTTCTCAGAGCATTTGTGATTGACTTCTGTGATATTGACCCTGATTTGGAGTTACATATTTTTTATTATTACTAATTTATTGTCATTACTATTAGTAATTTATTGTCATATTGCATTTTTCTCCCCTTTTTCTTGAAATTTTAAAAACATCATTCATTTGATGGGCGGGTACTGGATGCCTTCTGTGTTTCAGGGGTGACAGGAGCACTAGTATCTTTGTGGGGCTGCAAGGAAACAAAGAACTCACATTGTGTCTTGAAGGATTTTTGCACCCTGATGGGGGAAGAAAAAAGATGTAGAAATAATTAGGCCCGGTATGCCACGGGCTACAGTGGAAGAATATACAGAGTCCTGATAGCAAAGGCAGCCAGTATTTAAACTGGGTTTCCAGGGGCGCCTGGGTGGCTCGGTCGGTTAAGCGTCCGACTTCGGCTCAGGTCATGATCTCACGGTCTGTGAGTTCGAGCCCCGAGTCAGGCTCTGTGCTGACAGCTCAGAGCCCGGAGCCTGTTTCAGATTCTGTGTCTCCCTCTCTCTCTCTCTGCCCCTCCCCTGTTCATGCTCTGTCTCTCTCTGTCTCAAAAATAAATAAACGTTAAAAAAAAAAATTTTTTTTTAATAAATAAATAAATAAATAAATAAATAAATAAATAAACAAACAAACTGGGTTTCCAGACTGAGTGGAGGTTAACTCTGGGGCGTGGCAAGGATTTCCAGACTGAAGGAATAGTGAAGGTGTAGACAGGTTCAAAAGAGGAAGCCAGAGGAATGTGGGTGGGGGAGATGATGTGGGGATGCTAGGAGGTTAACAGTTGGGGATGCCTTGAGGAGTTTGAACTTCATTTTCTCAGCAGTGGGGGTATTTTTAGATGTTCCTAAAATGGAGGTAGCCATTGATAACTATGGTTCAGCTACATTTAGTAGCCTTTGCCAAAGTCCTTGTCAATGTCTGCTTAATCCCATTAGCTAGACCTTAGCCCGCAATTCCAAGAGAGGCTGGTACCTGTAGCGTATTAGCTGGGAATATTACCACCAGGAATACATTCTAGATTCTTATGGGATACGGAGAGGGGAGGATATTGAGTGACAAAGAGCTGGCATTCGGGAATGTGCAGGACATGCGGTACAAAGGGATGTAGAGGAGAGTGGGTAGATTCAGAAACATTCTGATTCAAACCAAAGGAAAGATTCTATCTACGTGAGCAATTAGGGTAGGTTTTTGTGATTTGCTCACTTCTTATCTGTTGGCTAGCCACATAGGAAGCACATCTTTAAGAATGGAGGAGGAGGTGGGGAGTGCTTTTTTGTTTTTATGGCAGGAACACCCAAGAGCTGAGCCTTCACTCTGGCCATTTGTACCCACTATGGTTTAGACTTGTGTTCCTGGGAACCCCTTCCAATCACAGTGATGGAAAAAGGGATAATTCCAGTGGCCCTGTGGAAAGTAATGGCAAGGTCAGTTTACTCTCCCTATACTCTCCCTGTGCCGGCTTTCATTTGATCTAGAGCCTTCCCTAAAGCAACCTTGTGCTCGTGCTTTGCAAGGACTAGCAGGTAAAACAAGCTTTGACATTTTTAGAAAGTATCACAATACTGAGAACCTCTTTTGAGCTAGAATTGCCTACCATGCTCAACTTGTTTTTCATAGCTACACAGACTTTGAGATATGTTTATGTGCACTTGTGTCATTAAAAGTTTCCTCTATGAAAAAGAGGAAAATAAATCTTAATACATTTACATGAGTAACAATGGGACCGCCATTTAAATTCATCTTAATTACTTATCTATTTTCTTTTTATTCATTTCAATTATTCTAGAAGTGGCCGAATGAAGATACTTACCAGGAAGTGTGTGATGATATAAAGATGTGGGAACAACTTAGAATCCTGAGCAGACAGGGTATACTTCTTAACATAAGGGAGTGTTTGAGGTTTTATAGTACATATTTTATTAGCACCTAAAGATGTATTTAACATATGTCCTAATAGTTTGATATATTGTACGTGGTTCCGTCGTAAGGAAATGTCTAAACTATCAAGGTTCCTCCTGGTTTTATTTCTTGCGTTACTTCTTTATGAACCCTTGATTCTCTTTAAGAGGAATCAAAGTGTAATTCAAGACCGATCATCTTAAATCTGGCATTTATTTTCTTTTTGTTTTGATTTTGAAGTATCTATCAAGGAAGTATTTTATCAGTTCTAGAGACTGCGTTCAGAAAAACAGATGATGTGGCACCTGTGTGACTTGGTTAAGTGTCCGACTTCCACTCAGGTCATGATCTCACAGTTTGTGAGTTCGAGCCCCATGTCAGGCTCTGTGCTGAGAGTGCGGAGCCTGGAGCCTGCTTCGGATTCTGTGTCTCCTCCTCTCTCTGCCCCTCCCCTGCTCATGCTCTGTCTCTCTCTGCCTCTCAAAAATAAATAAACATTAAAAAAATTAAAAAAAAAAAAAAAAGAAAAAACAGATGATAATTTGTATGTGTCTAGAATAGTTGTCGATTGATTGATAATGAGAATCAGAGAGAACGGCCATTGTGTATTTGAATATATATTTCTCTCATGTTACCCCTGGCCATGTTTTGAAATTATACTTTTTCTCCTCCCCCCCCCAAAAAAGAGTAGGTGGTCATTATATAAGTTTGAAAAAAATTTTTACATTTTGGTAGATAGAATTTGAAAGTGTAAGAAAATCGTGTTCTTTAATTCCAGTATAACTTTATAATGGTCATATAGTGTGTGTATAATTTGAGAAACTAATTTCACCAAAGGACATATATTTTATGCTGAATTCTGTTCTATTTTTATATATTTGAAAACACTTGACCTGATAACTGGTTGTGACTTAAGGCCGGTCTGAAATGGGTTTGCCTTTAGTTGGCTCTGGATGGTAGAGTTCAGGACTATTGCTGCTGGCTTTGTTGACTTTAAACAGTTGGTGGTTTATTTTGTGGGCAGTTAGATGTATGCCTTTGTTTAAGATCACCTCATTGAAAAAGTTGGCAGTCCAAGAATATGTTCTGAGAAGAATACTTGAGTATTCATTCTCAATTTACCTGAATCGTATAAATATTTTATTAGGTTTGTTCATAATCTATTGTATTTCTAAGTAAACAATCTCTCTAGAAATGATTTCTACTTCTTTGATCATTTAAAATGCATCAGGGGCGCCTGGGTGCCTCAGTCTGTTGGGCAGTTGGGCGTCTGAGTCTTGATTTCGGCTCAGGGCATGATCTCACAGTCATGTGATCATGAGCCCAGCCCCAGGGGCTCTGCACTGGGTATAGAGCCTGCTTAAGATGTTCTCTCTCTCCTTCTCCCTCTGCCCCTCCCCCCTTCCAAAAATAATAAATGAAAATTAAAAAATACATTAAATAAATTGATACAGATCACAAAGATTAGTGGGAAAGTTTCTAGCTAGATACCAGTGAAATGTCTCTGTGCAAGTTCATTTTAGTTGTTCCTGTTAAATTCAAGTGTAAGTTTTAAAAAAAGATTGTGGTCTTGTTTATGAACTAAATGATTATTTTGCATATTTAATTCAAAGGGAACTGAAAAAAACAGGCTATAAGTGCCTATGGAAAGGCACATGCATTTATGATTATGCTTAAAGCTTGCAGTTGAAAATTAAGATTTAGCCTTAGAGTCAATGAATTGATACTAATTTTAGGCCAATTATTTGCTGTTTGTTATTTGCCACTGATTCATTGTTGGTGAGCAAAATGGCTTTAAAACAGCCGTCTATACAGTTTGTATGGAAAACAGTTAAACTCCAAGTCCTAATGGTGAAGAAGCAGGGAATGACTGCTTCCATTCTGATGCTCTCCTGGTGTCATTTCATCTCATAATTCCCCTCGCCTTTACTTAATCCTCAAGGCTAACTCTAAAGCAAAACTCTTCAATGAAAGTATAATGGGATCACAGATGCAATTCAAACTCTTCTAGAAGCCACATAAAAGAGTGAAACAAAACAGGTATTATTAGTTTTAATATGTTGTACCGAACCCAATAAATCAAATTATTATTGCAACATGTACTCAGTATGAAAACTATCAATCAAACCTATTATATTCTTTTCTTTACTTTATATCTTGAGACTTTTATCTGTAGAGCATATTTTAATTTGGACCAGCCACATTTGAAGTACTCAATAGCTACGTGTGGCTAGTGGCTACCATATTGGACAGCATAGCTGTAGAAAAGCCAACTCAACATACTGGTGTCCAGGAAAGAAATCAGGTTTGGGAGCAGGTAGTATCCGTAGCGCTTTCTCAGTTTCCTCATTTTACAGATGAAAAAAACTGGAATCAAGAAAAGTTGGATTGCCCGGTATCAAAGCCCAGACCCTTTCCTCTGACTTCTGGTCTCTTTCGTCATCACCCTGACTCTTCCTTTTCCTGTTCCACATTCTGTGACTGCTTCAGTGTGTCCCAAATGTCAGGTGGTTGCCATCAGTTATTTAAGCGAGGAGCCTTAAGATCTTCCCCACTAAAGAACATATAGTCCGATCTGGACAACTCTGTTTTGGGGCAGAGTAAATAAAATTGCCAGGTATATCTAGAACCTTTTTTTGGTATGCGCACTGTTGGAGTAGGAAATGGGGAGATCCTTTGGGACCCAGGGTGTGTGACCCAACACTAGTTGGACTGTCAGCTGCCCACTGAAAGGAAAGATCTACAGGGCACTACTAACAAACATTTTGTTGTGTATATGCAGTCTGTTTCTGGAAACAATGGGGTTAAGTTTTCCTTTTTCTTCTTTTATTTTCTGGAAGGCTGCGCCTGTGTGTGCCCATAGTTCTTACCCAATTATACATAAAGTGTGATGTTTTTTGACAACTTAAGCCCAGTGCACTCCTGGCATGTTATTTTCAGAATGTAAGCAAATGTGGAAAGCTTTCTGCATGGCATGGTGGGTTGGCAAAGACGGGATCAGCGTGCTCCTGGGATCGTTGCTGTAAAGTATTTGTTTTACAATACGAAAATGCATGTTGGGTGAACTTTGAGAGTTGGAGGTTATTTTTCTAAAATATTCATCAGCCTGGATGTTGTAGATTGTGTAAGAGTGCTTTGAAAAGAATTTTAAGTTTACTCATGTGACTTAGGTTCAGTGATTTTAGGTTTCGTGTTAAATTTAACCATTTTTCTATATGAACCTTAGGACTTCTCATCTGGGCTAGCCTTTACCCACAAAAGCACTCCTGATCATTAATTTAAGCATGAATTATATTTTCTTCATATTCTGTGAATAAAATAATTGTATCCTGCAAATCCTGATATATGGGATAATAACTGAGAAGGTGCACGTCTTCCAGGAATGACTTAAAAGCACAGAGATATCTGTATTTCCTTTAGCAGTTGTCTATTAAAAAATTATCTTTAAACTTAAAAAATTCACCGTTCTTTTTAGCAATTTTGCCAATATTTTGCATAGTAAATATAACCAAGAGGAATAGAAGTTTAGAGATTTTAATGTTTGAGGGAGTCTTTTTTATTATGATTCTGTTTAAGTTAGAATTTTTTAAATGGAAAAGTATTACAAGTACATTGTAGGTAACTTAGAGAAAATATAAAAGCACATATAATCCTACCACCCACAAATATGTGTTTATGTCATGTTTTTAAAAAGTTTGTTTGTTTGTTTGTTTATTTATAAATAATACACACACACATGAATGAATGAGTTGGGGAGGGGCAGAAAGAGAGAGGGAGAGAGAGAGACTCCCAAGCAGGCTCTGCATTTTCAGCGCAGAGCCTGATGTGGGACTCAAAGTGTGAGATCATGACCTGAGCTCAAATCAAGAGTCAGGCACTTAACTGACTGAGCCACCCAGGCTCATTTTTTGAAATGTCATTTTTAAAAAGCAATTTATTTATTTATTTATTTATTTATTTATTTATTTATTTATAATTTACATCTAAGTTAGTTAGCATATAGTGCAATAATGATTTCAGGAGTAGATTCCAGTGATTCATCCCCTATGTGTAATACCCAGTGCTCATCCCAAGAAGTGTCTCCCTTAATGCCCCTTATCCAGTTAGCCCATGCCCCCCTGGGTGGCTCTGTAAGTTGACTCTTTATTTCATCTCAGGTCGTGATCTCACGGTGCATGGGATTGAGCCCCGCATCAGGCTCTGTGTGGAGCCTACTTGGGGTTCTCTCTCTTCCCCCCACCCCGCCCCTTCCCTGCTTGTGCTTGCTCTCTCTCTCTCTCTCTCTCTCTCTCAAAATAAATAAACTTAAAAAAAAATACAGCATTTTTGAGATCATGCTGTAAATTCTATCATATATCCTGCACTTTATTCCTTAACATGAAATCTTAGGCTGTGATAAGCTCTTTGTGAATATAATGTTGAATGGATATATGAATCTGTTTAGGGCAACAGGAGCTATATAATTATGGGTGTGTGCTTTTTAATTTGGCATTTCCAACCCAAACTGAGGTTGGAAGTAGTGATGTCAGAAAGGATCGTGTGCCAAATACCTGTTAATATTTTTTAAGTGTTTATTGAGTGACCTATATTGCTGCCCTCAAGTAGTGTTCAACATGGTGGTCCTTCACCTATAATGTAGTACTTAAAGAAAATGAGATGGACAGAAACCATAGGATTAACCACCACAAAGAAAGAAGGACAACCTGAGGTCCCAATTCAGTCACGCAATCCTCTTATTTAATAATTCCATGATCACTTGTATAGGAAGAAGTTTGACCATAAGAAGTTGTTAAACTTGACAGGCAGACATAGCCAGGGCTCGAGTGTAGACATCAGTGAAACTGTGATTTCAGCCATCCAGTGGAAGCATTAATTTTGTTACATGATTACACGGATGTAAATAAAGCTCTGTCCTTTCCATTTCCCTGCTTTTCAAAAGTCTCTCCTGACAGGTCACCTGGGTGGCTCAGTCGGTTAAGCATCAGACTTCTCAGGTCATGATCTCGAGGTTTGTGAGTTCAAGCCCCGCACGCATCGGGCTCTCCACTGTCAGTGCTGAGCCCGCTTCTGATCCTCTGTTTCCCCCTCTCTCTGCCTCTCCCCTGCTCGTTCTGCCTGTCTCCCTCTCTCTCAAAAATAAATAAACATTTAAAAAAGCAAAGTCTCTCCTGACTTAATGTGGCTAAAAAATGTCAGAAACATTTAGTCTCAGAAGTTCCCAAAGGTAGGAATATTTAGCCACAAAAAAGAACTAGATTTGCCTTTATTTTTTTTAATTTTTTAACATTTATTTATTTTTGAGACAGAGAGAGACAGAGCATGAACGGTGGAGGGGCAGAGAGAGAGGGAGACACAGAATCGGAAGCAGGCTCCAGGCTCTGAGCCATCAGCCCAGAGCCCGACGCGGGGCTCGAACTCACAGACCGCGAGATTGTGACCTGAGCTGAAGTCGGATGCTTAACCGACTGAGCCACCCAGGCGCCCCCTAGATTTGTCTTTAAATTTAACAGTGTGTGATGAGATTCCTCCTCCGTAGAACCTTTCGTAAGGTTGTGGATCTCATTTAGGCAAACCCATATAATCTGTGATTATTAACTGCTGTTTACATGGCCAGTAAACCAGTTTTATAGTCTGTTTCACATTCTAGGTTTTTGGAGCAGGGACTATGTTGTTTACTTATTCTTTACTTATTATAAGTAAATATAGTGCTGTAAATTTATAGTGAATAAATGCCACCCCAGTAGCCTAAACCTTTTTCTTTTTCTTCTCATGTCTCCACAACCTACTGCTCTTTGTTGAAATGGAATGTAACCTTTCACAACTAACCGTATCTTTGAGCTTCCACTTTTTTTGTTTTTTAACTTTCTTTACCCTCTCATTCCCCCCATCCCATATCCAATAAAATTTATAGGCCTTTTCTCCTGTTGATCTGCCTTTTGTCAGTTTAAGTTGCATGGCCTCGGTATGCTGAACCAAGAGGGTAGAGGAAAACCTTTTTCCCTTTCCTTTAAGTATATGCAAAGACTGTGAGGTGGGACCATGCTGGGGCATGCTGTCTGAGGAGGTATGTGAGCCGTTACAAATGTCCCACCAATCGTGTATACGTAATTTATCAATAACAGTTCACGTTGATGAATCGTTTGTAAAAATCGGCAGTAAGTGTCTTCCATACTGGATTTACTCAGTCTTGGAGAAGAATGTATATTTCAATCCAAAGGAATTTATGGAAGACCTTCTGTATTCTAAACACTTAAGATAGCTCTTTCAGTACATAATAATTTCTCTTGGCCTCTGCATTTAATGATTTTTTTAAGATGGGGAAAAGTACTGTCTTACATTTATTTTAGTTTGGTGTGTGTGTGTGTGTGTCCCAACTGAAAGAACTTGGCGTTAGAAACTTGGCAGTTAATCATGTCATACTGTTGTGATTTATTAGTTCTGAGATAAACACCTCTATTTTTAGCATATGTAAAAATAGATGCTTCCTTGGCTTTTGCTAGAATAATAAGAATAAGAAGAAACTTACATACCTCTTTCTATGACCCAGGCACTGTGGGAAGTGCTTTTCATGTAATCCTCAACAGCATCCTGTGAGGTAGCTACTGGTATCTCCATTTCTTTTTTGTTTGTTTTAAGTTTATTTGTTTTTGAGAGAGAGAGAGAGAGAGAGAGGAGGGGGGGTGGCAGAGAGAGAAGGAGAGAGAGAATCCCAAGCAGGCTCTGCACTGTCAGCACAGAGCCTGATGTAGGGCTCGAACTCACAAACTGTGAGATTGTGACCTGAGCTGAAACCAAGAGTCAGATGCTTAACCGACTGAGCCACCCAGGTGCTCCTGGTATCCCCATTTCTTATATCAACTGTCAGCTGGCGGGGGCAGGGGACAGCTTAAAAAGCTGTCTTCTTTTTAATGTTTATTTATTTAGAGAGTTGGGGAGGGGAGGACGGAGGAGGGGCCGAGAGAGAGAATCCCAAGCAGGTTCCACACTATCAGTGCAGAGTCGGACACAGGGCTCGATCTCATGTGAGATCATGACCTGAGCCGAAATCAAGAGTCTGACATTCAACCGACTGAGTCACCCAGGTGCCCCTTCGCTGTCTGTCTGCTTAACCACTTGTGTCCCCTGCCTCCAGCAAAGTGGAATGATGGGTGGAGTTCAGCCAGTCTTTCCTCTTGGACCGGGCAGTTAGCTCCTTGAGGAAGCAAGCTTTGACAGCCACTGTTTGGTAAGAAGAAGGTCTGACCAGTTCCACCCTCAGTTCTGCTGCTCCCCTCCCTCCGGCCTCACTTGTATGAACTTCTGAGCACCCATGTCTCCACAAGAAGTCTTTCCCTTCCTCTGCAGCCACGCCCATTCCTCCCCTTTCTCTCACCCCAGATAGAATGATCCAGACCGTAGGCGTTGGAGTCATTTAGACTTTGCATCTGAGTTCACAGCTTCTTTAGTTACTAACTAGAGCTATGACCGCAGGAAAATGGCTTCACTTCCCTTAACCTAAATGTCCGTGTCTGTGAAATATCTGTAAATAGGCTGGTCAGCAGAGAAATTTGGACTAAGAATAAGGTAGAAAGTCCAGAGCCTGGCCCGTAGTGGGCTCTGAAAGAACAATGGCTCTGATTTTCCACTTCAAGCCTCTTTGTAACATCTCCTCTTGGACCCTTCAGAACTGTCCTTGGTGTTCAAGTCAGCTACACTTTACCCCGTGAAGATGCCACGGCTGGGGGAGAGGTCCCGTTGCCTATGGCACTGCACCCCTTTTTCAGCTCTATCAAACAGCTGCAAGGTGGTAGCATCTCCACATTTCATTGGTAACATTTTTGACATCTGAAAATAGGAATGACATTTAAAATTCTGCCTAGGGACGCCTGGTGGCTCAGTCACTTGAGCGTCCGACTTTTGATTTCGGCTCAGGTCATGATCTCACCGTTCATGGGTTCGAGCCCCGCATCAGGCTCCATGCTGGTAGCACAGAACCTGCTTGAGATTCTCTGTCTGCCCCTCTCCCTCTTGTTCTCTCCCTCCCCCCACTTCAAAAAAAAATAAGCATTTAAAATAAATACATAAAATGCTACGTAAACTTTGTGGTCGAGTTACTAGAGTTTGAAACGTCTGTGAACCCAGTAGAAAAAAACCACTTGGGAAGGAATCTAAAGAATGCTTGTCCAGGATGCAGCTCTGTTGCCTGTCCCCTTTCCTGCCCCTCCTCCTTCTGCCCCTCCTTGGCATTTTCAGCAGTGACCCTGCACAAGTGACAGCTTTGGCTACTTAAGACCAGCTGGAGACAGCCACCAAATTCCTGACTGCTATCTCTCAACGATCTCTGCTAACCCCTTTGAAAACAAAGAGATTGTTTACCGCACATCACAGGGGACTGGAAAGGAGGTAATTGAGAGATCTTTCTGGAGGGACCTGTGGCTTCTGAGCCCCGGCAGAAGATTCCTGAAATGGTAGTAGGCAGGACTTATGGATCTGTTCACGTGTAGCATTGACCGTGTATTAGAAATGTGCATTTCTTTTTTTTTTTTTTTTCAACGGCAGGGAACTTGTGTTTATTTTTTTAAGTTTATTTATTTATTTTGAGAGAGTGAGCATGAGTGGGGGAGGGGCAGAGAGAGAGAGAGAATCCCAAGTAGGTTTTGTATCATCAGTGCAGAGCCCGAACCGTGAGACTGTGACCTGAGCTGAGATCAAGAGTAGGACGCCCGGGGCGCCTGGTGGCTCAGTCCAAGCATCCGACTTCAGCTCAGGTCATGATCTTGCCGTTTGTGAGTTCAGGCCCCATGTCGGGCTCTGTGCTGACAGCTCAGAGCCTGGAGCCTGCTTTGGATTCTGTGTCTCCCCTTCTCTGTGCCCCTCCCATGCTCATGCTCTGTCCCTGTTTCTTGATAATAAATAAACGTTAAAAAAAAGAAAAAAAGAGTAGGACACTTAACCTATTGAGCCACCCAGGTGCCCCTAGAAATGTGCATTTCCCATCACGTTTAATCCCTGTATTTCTGGACTCAGGTCATGAGGACATTAGATTCAGGAGAAAATCACCATGTACCTTTGGTGGTTTCAGGCGACTTTTAAATTCTGTGAATTCACAAAAGGTGATTTCCATGTAGCAGTCTGTGTTTTGTTTTGTGTAGGTTTAATTTTAGGGTGGGGTCTTATTCTGGAGTGGGGGAGGGACTGGAGTTTTCAAGACAAACCCAGGGTACTAGTGGGGTTTTGATGTTTTGATTCTAGAAGGATATACTCCACCCCCTCCCCCCACTTCTTCCTTCTGTCCTGGCATGTGTAAGGCCCTATCAGGTGTTAGTCTGTGTGATCCTATTACACCCACATCCTGTAGCTGCATCCAAGTGCTTTGAGGCCGACTTAATATGGATTAATTTAACAGTTGCTCTGTGAAAGCAGTTGCTCTCGGCTTCTGATCTCTAATGAATTAATCAAGCCATATAAAAGGTGTTTTTCCCCTTTAAGAAGTCACATCTTCCTACAAATCTATAGATCGATAAAGTGAAACTAAAATGCTTCCCTCTAAAATTAGTGTATTATATTTAAAACCTTTTGCCTGAGACTGGTTATGACATGCTCCTTTATTAAATTCCTAGTCAGGTGCTTCTTCATGAAAAGAAAGCTTATATAAATGGTAGTCCTCAAAGGTTACACTATTCTGTTTTGGCAGTTTGACCTTTCACAGTAGCCAAATAAATATTTTTTACACTGAGAAGAGAATTATTTAACATTTGTGCTACAGCAGTATGCCAAGTGAATTCAGAGCCTGAATGCAATAGATGAGACTCTAGGTGGAAAATACACTGGTGGAAGAGAGAAGACCAGTCTATACTGTGTTAAGGAGGTAGCTGTATAGGGAGGGATGTTTGTAATAGACACTCAGGAAAATTGACACAATGAAGTCATATCGGAAAACCATTAGGGTAAGAATAGCCAGAAAAGTCTAAAGAAAACCGTAAAACTGTAGAAATCACAACTGCATAGCGAGTGCAAAGACAAATCAGTGGGGCAAAATGGAAGTGTAGAATTAAGCTTGTGTGAATATTACTTTCATATGTAATTAGTACAGGATATGAAATTAGCACCGGAGAAGGGTGCTGTTCCACATCAGGAAGGGTAAAGGATAGATTATTCAGTAAGTGGTATTGGGATATCTGCCCACAGAGAGAAGCTAGGTGATTATAATATTTACAGTCTGTAACAAAGGGCACATTTCTTGATTCCACAAAGTGCTCTTACAAATCAATTAGAAATACTAAATATGAATATCCTGAGGGAAAATGAGTGAGATGTTTTAAAAACTTTTATGAAAAAAATGAAAACATTTATAAAAGAGAGTAGTATGATGAATCCCCCAATACCTGTCATCCAGCCTCCGAAATTATAAACTTATCACCAACCTTATTATCTCTTATTATCTTTAGCTAAATGCCTCCCTCACTTTTCCTCACTGGGTTCTTTTGAAGTAAATTCATTCATGTCATTTTACCCATCATATTTCATTGTGGTATCCTATCATAATCAATTCCGAAAGAATTAAAAGGAAATACCCAAGGGAAAAATATTTAATAGAGAGTAGTCAGGAAAAATATACATAGCCAATAAACCTATGAAGTTATGCTCAATCTCATTAGTAATTTGGGAAATGCAAATTAAAAGTGGGCTAACAGTATTTAGCCATCTGATTGGCAGAGACTGAAAGTCTTGTCAGAGTTGGCAAGAATGTGAAGAAACACATTTTCTACTGTCAATGGTACAGAAGTCTTTAAGAGCAGTTATTCAAAACTTTACGTGCATACCCCTCGATTTAGCAATTCTAGGAATTAGGAGCAATGTATATTGTATGAGTGCCCACGGAAGAGGACATTATTGGAGCATTGATTGTATCACTTGAACAAATGTATCTTTTCTACTGCACCAAACTTGGAATAGAATTCCATCATACCTCTAAAATAGTGTTGAGTGAAAAAAGGAATTTGCAGAAAGCAAGCATAATGAATGCTGAGGAAAATTATATACATATATATATATATAATATGTCTATATCATATATGTAATACATAAATACATATAATATAATAATATATAATATGTATATACACACATATATATACAAAAAACAAAATTTATGTGCATTGGACATAGCTGGACAAGTGGGAATATTCACCTCTATACTAATGAGGACAGTGGCTGCATAGAATGTCTCTGAAAGAGTCAAGTAAATCTAAGAAAATTTGCCTCTGGATAATGAGACATTGGAATGGAGGAGAGGGTAGGGCATATTACTTTTTATGCTGTCACCTTCTATATGTTTTAGTCTTTGTCACTGTAAGCAGACACTTTATTTTTTTAATGTTTATTTTGAGAGAGAGAGCAAGAGAGAGCATGAGCAGGGGAGGGGCAGAGAGAAAGAGGGGACAGGATCTGAAGCAGGCTGTGTCCTGACAGCAGAGAGCCTGATGCGGGAAGACCTGTATTTTGATGTGATACGTAGAATCTTTCCTATATATCACTAGCTATAGATTTCTTTTTTTTTTAATTTTTTTTTTAACGTTTATTTATTTTTGAGACAGAGAGAGACAGAGCATGAACGGGGAGGGGCAGAGAGAGAGGGAGACACAGAATCTGAAACAGGCTCCAGGCTCTGAGCTGTCAGCACAGAGCCCGATGCGGGGCTCGAACTCACAGACTGTGAGATCATGACCTGAGCCGAAGTCGGATGCTTAACCAACCAAGCCACCCAGGCGCCCCTAGATTTCTTATCAATTGAATGGCAATGTTCTCTCTCCCACTGAATGCCATACTGGAATTTGTTATATTTCCTGAATTTTAATCCAGAAAGTTACTGAAAAGAATGGACCATGAGAAAATACTTGTTTTTGATCTTACTGATAGTTTCCTAATAGATGGAAATTATAACTGCCTTTTTAATTAAAGGTTGAATGTAGACCCTCCTAAGTTAACAAATGTTTTAATGACTCTTTGGGTATGGGAGATTCTAATGAAACATACATCACTTAAGATTAAAATAATCTGTGCAATATCATGCCTAATTAAAACAGTAAATTGAGAGTGTATCAGGCGATAATGTAAACTAAATACGATATATGAAGAACATTCTTTCCTTCATAACAAAGGCAGGGCAAAGACTATCTCAAAATGAAAGATGAACAAAATTAGGTTTAGTGAGTCTGCATAATTTGCCCCCAAATCACAGGAACAACAGGGCTGAGGTTGGAACTCGGGCTCCTGATATTTCATGTCAAAGTGACTTGACCACAGCCCCTCTCTGCAGTATGAAGTAAAAAAGGACAGTAACCCCAAAAGGCTTGATTTTCAAAACTTCATTATTTTTGAAGGCATCTTTGTTACTTACCTTTTAACATGGGGTTTTTTTTTTTTTTTTTTTTTTTTTGGCTTAAATGTGAAATACTTAACATTTAAGCTTTTTTTTTTTCCTGTCTTAAAATTGATTTTCCGTGTTCACTTGATGGATCAAAACTATATCAGAATCTCTTCCCTTTCCACATTGGCTATAAAAGTTGGAGGTTATGGCAAGTAAAGTAATATTGGATTTTTCTAAAGCTGTCTTTGACCTTGAATAAATTAAATTTCTGATCAACTTCAGTGATTTTTTTTTTTTTATATCGACCTCTTTTTATATAAATACAGTATTGATGCTTCCACCATAAGTTTTGCTGATAACTGAAATACAGGTAGGGTGTATTTTTACTCCTTTTCTTAAGTGACACTGAGTGACAGTGTCTTAATTTTGAGTCTGGGAACCTCTAACAGGATTGAAATGGGTCTGCAGAAAAGTGAGTGAAACGGGCTCCAGGCTCTGAGCTGTCAGCACAGAGCCCGACGCGGGGCTCGAACTCACGGACAGTGAGATCGTGACCTGAGCTGAAGTCGGACGCTTGACCGACCAAGCCACCCAGGCGCCCCGGGTACCCTGTTATCTAGACCTGACATCTGTGTATGGCTCTCCTTCCCCGTGCAGTGCTGTCCATGGGTTACATAGCGTGACTGGTAACACACATGTGCTCCTTCACAGTTGGTTATTTATCTACGAGCTGTTCGCCTTCTGTGCAAATCAGAGGCCTTCTTCAGGTCCAGCAAAAACAGCTCATTATCTTTCTGAATTCTGGAACGCTTTATTTGTGAAACTCTTTACGTAGTAACTGTTTATATTATAGTTTCTTTTTGAAAGCTCATCTTACTCTTACGAAGATTAGAAGAGATAATACAGCCGGGAGGACAATAGTGTCAGCACAATAAATATTTATTATTATTACTACTGCCGTCAGCCAGCGTTGGTGATTGGCTCAGAACATTTGCCAGACGGTTTTAGTGGCCCTGTCCCTGGACACACCCATGTTGATGAGTGACAGCATGTAACCTTAGCCCTCTGCCTTGTCCCCAAAGTGAAAGAACTCAGTCATCCACAGCCCTGCCTATACGTATTATCAGTGGAAAATTACAAGCAGTCTGTCGTCTTCCCTTTGGTTTTGTTGCTTGCTTTCCTCTTGTAATGTGGCTGTGCCCAAAATGTAGGCAAAATTAGGAAACTGTAAAATACATACTGTCAGGCTATTCATGAAACGTTAAGTAACATTCAGGTTGATTTGTGGTTTTAGCAAACTTCTGAGGCTTATAGGGGACAAATGGCGTGTAGTTTTCCGAGAGTTTTAATGAGACTCTTTGTGTTGGTATTTGCAACTTCAGATTTACATGTCCTTGTTGGCATTCCTGTTGTTGCTTCTTAAGCAATTTTCATCTCATTCTTACAGTGTTCTCTGGGGTAGGTACAATTTTATTCCCTAATTTACAGACGAGGAGCCCCAATCACGGTCTTTTGTCCATGGTCACAGTTAGGGGGTCGAATTTAAGCCTGTATGCTGTCTGATTCCAAATTTCTTCTCTTTTCTACCCTAGAATGTCTACATAAATGAATTGTTTTCCTAGACTTCTAGTGTCAAAGCTAGAAAGGAACTTGAGAACCTTAACCCAGGCACTCACCATGATGGTTGTAATACGTGTTGCCATTCTTTCAATAGTTAATTGCTTTAATTTGGCAGTTGAAAGTATCTATTGACCCCAGCACCGCTCCCACCCCTGCTGCCTTAGCTACTAGTGTTTATCACCAGATTTTTAAAGGTGTTAATTCAGCCATTTTCTAATAAGTTTCCTATATCGGTTAAACTTAAGTTACTCCCCTTCTGGTTGAGATGCAGTAGACTTTGAATTTGCTGAAATCCAAACTGTCCTCTTGATTCCAGCTGTGTTTTTAGAGGTCTGATTTGGACGAAGCAGTTAGTGACAATGAACTCACTGGTAAACCTCTGACAGAATTTCAGGCCATCCCTGTTTAGCATTCTGCTCCTCCTGCCCTACGCTGCCACTATGCTTTGTGTTGAGAAATTTACAAAAGGAAATTGTTTTACTGTATCCGGGCTGTGGTTGTCCATTGTTGGCTCTACATCACCTCTTAACTTGGCCCCAGTGCCTGTGATCCACGCCTAAATCTCATGGCCTTGCTGTGCTCAGTGGGAATTGGGTTAGTTCTGATGCCCTGGTGATTCACCCTGCCTGGGACAGAAAGGTCTGACGAGTGCAGGTCAGTTGTGGTCACTGTAGCAACAGTTTGTTGATCTTAGGGAGCATTCCACAGCTGCTGATGTAATTGGAAATGATTGGAGCAAGGACCCCCCCAGATTCAAATGGACCTATGAGAGGGCCTGGCACCCAGCTTATTAACTGTTTAAGCGAGTTCTGTGAAGGATGCATTTTTTGTTTTAAGTCTGTGTTGGGGTAAGGTGAAACTCTGTTCTCAGACATTAGTATCTTTCCGTAAGTTGCAACATTATAAAAATTTAGAACTATCAGTAGGGACGACGTTTACAAATTATTCAGTACCTATGTAATTTGTGAGTCCCTGAAATGCAATTCTCTAACCAGGGTGATAAGTCTTTGTAAAACACTCTTGCTCTGCCTGAAAATTCTGTTTAGTGAGATGCTTCTCATAGAGGGTGTATTGGGCTTTTAAAAATTATAGCTCCTTTTTTAAAAAAAAAATCCGGTAATTTGCAGGAATGGATCATGGAATAACCCCTAGTGTGGTCTGGGGGAAGGCCAGTGATTTAAATTTTTTTTTAATGTTTCTACTTATTTTTGAGACAGAGAGAGACAGAGCATGAGCAGGGGAGGGGCAGACACAGAATCTGAAGCAGGCTCCAGGCTCTGAGCTGTCAGCACAGAGCCCAACGCAGGGCTTGAACTCACAGAGTGTGAGATCATGACCTGAGCGAAAGTCGGAGGCTCAACCGACTGAGCCACCCAAGTGCCCCAAGGCCAGTGATTTAATGATCACTCTAGTGGATGCTGATGGAAGCTAACATCACTAAAGTATATTTACCTGTAGAGTTACAAAACGTTGACCAGACTGTGAGCTTTTAGAAGCAACCCTTTGGACCCTTCACAAGGGAAAAGGATAGTTTTATACACAATTATTTGATAATGAGTTACCTTTGATTTTAAAGTTTTTTCTCATGATAAAATGCATTCTTCTCAAGGGCAAGGGGATGGACTGTTAGCTCTTCTGTGTATTAACATACCTTCTTCCCTTTCTTTACTTATTTCAGATCTTTTACTTACATTGGCTCATGGTGTTTCTTGTAGCCCCTGCAGTTCAAGATATTGATCAACGTTTTCTACCATATTAAAACGTACAGACTCGATCTGAAATCATGGTTCAGAGTAATATGACATCTTACAAAAGTACAGTTGACTTAAATTTTTTTTTTTTTAATTTAAATCGCATGTTAGTGAACATAGTATAATAATGGTTTCAGGAGTAGAATTCTGTGATTCATCACTTACATATAACACCCAGTGCTCATTCCAACAAGTGCCCCCCTACAGTTGACTTTTGAACAAAGCAAGGGTAGGGTCACTGACCAGCCAGCCCCCTGCTTGGGTCGTTGAAAATCCACATATGATTTTTGACTCCCCCAAAACTCAACTACCAATAGTCTACTGTTGACTGGAAGTCTTATCAATAACATAAACCAATTAACACGTATTTTAAATATCATAATATATACTGTATTATAAGGTAAGCTAGAGAAACTATTACTAAGAAAATCATAAAGAAGAGAAAATACATTTACAGTTTTGTAACGTATTGATCAAAAAAATTTTGTATAAATGGACCCACGCAGTTCAGACCTGTGTTGTTCACTGGTCACCTGTATGAGAGTGTCATGATGTTTCCCCACAGTCTGCATACGTTTGCGAACACCTCATTGCTCGCCAAGAAGGTAAGCAATAGTGTTGAAGGAAGTCTTCCTTTACCTTTCCTTAGATCAAATAGTAAGTAACCAAACCACAGTTTGCTTTTTGAGTCAGTTAGATTTCCATTTTGTGTTTGCAGTTGATAAATAAAGAGTAAGAGTTACCATGATGTTGTATCCATTGGAAACTCTCTACTGACAAATTATTTATGAAATTGGGGGAATGATGTTTTATAAATTCTTTTAATCCTTTGGTTTAATCCTGCATTTTAATCTTATAACATGCATACCGTTTGTGTGTAGTTTACATAATCTGACAAATTTCCAAAGGGATTCAAAAGACTTTGTAATGTTTATTTTTGACAGAGAGAGAGAGAGAGAGAGAGAGAGAGAGGGTCAGAGCACAAGTAGGGGAAGGGCAGAGAGAGAGGGAGACAGAGTCCAAAGCAGGTTCAGGCTTCAAGCTGTCAGCACAGAGCCCCTCGTGGGGGCTCGAACTCACAAGCTATGAGATCAGGACCGGAGTTTAACCGACTGAGCTACCCAAGCACCCCAAAACATTTTTATTATGAAAAATTTCAAGCATACATCTCATTCACCTTCAACAATTGACTACATTTTGCTGTTCTTGTTTAAGTGCACACACACACATATATTTTTGTTAGTTGTTTGTACTATAAGCTCTAGGCATCATATCATTTTACCTGTAAATACTTTTGGTCGTAGGTTTCTAAACGGATCTGATGCAAGATTTTACATTTAGAGCGGTATCGACTAGAAAAAAAGCCACCAGATATTAGTACATGTTTTGTTATTAACTTAGAGAATCTTGGTGCATCTGGGCAGCTCAGTCCTCTGCCCCTCTCCCACTCATGCTCTGTGTCTCTCTCCCTCTCAAAAATAAACATTAAAAAAAATTCGGAGAATCTTTATAAAATATATTAAAGTGCTTATAAATTTTCTAAATATTCATTAGAGCCACAAAAAATACCAACAATTCCCGTTTAAGAGGCAAATGAGTTCCCTAGGAAGCTCTTTGTTTACAGAACAAATACGTATTTTGTTTCATCAGTAAAATCCTAGGGACGGCCATGACTCATATCCACTAAATGAAGGAACAGAAATAAGATCTCTCCTGTCTTTTTATTTATCCCTGGGATGGAAGACCAGAATACTTTTATATTATTGCTAAGTGATTTTTGAAGAACTCTGACATATTATTTAAATTTTAGGGTTATATATATATACACACACAGATTTAACCGAATTCTACATATACATTTTTGTCTAGTGTTTCCAGATGAGAGATTATAGCTCCTAAAATTTGTCTGGTTTTGGTGTCTTGTTTTCTTCTCTCACGCTCTACAGGGAAGGGGTCTTGTTGGGAGTGTTTCCTCGTTAGGATGACAAAGCCTCCTCCCCCCAGCCCACCTCCCACCTACTTGTTTTGTGACAGGTGAAAATTATAGCAACTTGAAACCTTTTGGAGTGTGATCACTACTACACATTTGGGATACTGTAATTGGCATAGAACATTAGTCTCAGGTGTACAACATGATGCAATATTCGTATGTATTGCAAAGTGATCCCCAGAGTAAGTCTAGTTAACATCCATCATCCTACACAGTTTCAAAATTCTGCTTCTAATTATAATGTTCTAGAGTGTGTAGGGCATGGGTTTTCACTGGGGTTCAAGAGTAAGGCAGCATAACCAGTTTTCCTTTTCAAACATTTTGTTTGATTAGGTAGGACCTCAGTCTATAAAAGTGGTTGTGGAAACCCGTTTGCTTTCATCGAAGCCTTAACAACCCGTACCCTTACTTAGCGTCCTCTCAACTACCGAAGCACCTCTAAGGAACCCCAGGGTTCCAGAGAGTACAGTTTGAAAACCAGTGACCTAAGAGGGCCGGTTTCTGGTTTATCAGGGGGAGGGTCATTGTAGCCTCTTCACAGATCTAGCAGCAGGAGACAGATGTGCCTTGCAGTCAAGGCCAAGACTTCATTCTGCGTTAGAAACAAGCTTTAGTTTTTCAGAAAATAATCAACCTGTGTTCTGGGTTTAGCGTCTACCTTCTAGGTTGCTCATAGCTTAGATACAAGGAAGTAATCACAAATTTTTACAATAGCATTTCTGAAAATGGATTAGGTACACGGAGGTAAATTACCTGCTCATTAAAAATCCATATTCTGACGGGTGCCTGGGTGGCTCAGGTCATGATCCCTTGGTTTGTGAGACTGAGCCCCGCATCAGGCTCGCTGATGTCAGCACAGAGCCCTCTTTGGATCCTCTGTCTCCCCCCTCTCTGCCCCTCCTCTGCTTGCGCTCTCTTTTTCTCAAAAAGAAACATTTAAAAAAATCCACATTTCGAAGTTATTTATGACTCAAATTGCTATAGAAGCCAAAGATGAATTCTAGAGTTCAGACTTGTGTCTAATAAAATTCAAATGTCAGTTTTTCTTAGGGGGGCAAACATTGTAGAAACCTTACTGAGAGCCTGAAAGATTTTGTGCACGTTAAAAAATAACATTCCTTACAGCCTGATGGCACCGAGATGGAGTAGAATCATCAGATTATCTATTTTTTTAAAGCTTTATTGTGATGGGTGATTGCATATCACGTGTGGGGTGGTGGGTGTGAATGGTGGGGGGGGGGGTTGTGTGGGGTGTGGAAGTGGTAAGTTTGGTGCATACGAGTGTGTTGGTTGGGTAAGTCGGGGTGTGTGTGTGTGTGTGCACGAGTCTATTCTCACTCAGAGAGGCAGTGGGGTACAGGACGAGAGGAGCACATATGTGCACGTGACAAAACTACTTCTGAAAGACAGTTCCGAATACTCCTGCCTCTTGTTTTCTCTGTTGCTTCCTCAGTGTATACAAAACACTCCTGGTTTAGTGAAGTTGAGAACATGGAAGCCTAGGACAAGAAAGAGGGAAAGTCAGGTAAGGCTCTTAGACTTCCAGAATCTTCAGGAAAGGCTTGCATTTAACATTTGGCAAAGGCAGATATTTCGGAATGAGTTTGAGAAAATAGTAAGTATGTCGACTTCCCTAAGTAGCTTGCATTTTTCCTGAGATAGGACAGTGGAAATCGAAAATGAAAATTTGGGGTGGTAAACATGAACAAAGGTCTGTATGAAGTGATTGGATTGAATTGACATTGAATTAAGAAACCTTCTGGATTTGGAATGTGTTTTTCGTGGTTCTGTGGTTACAAGCTAGCAAGTGGTAGAAAATTAAATAATTTCCATTGATGTGTACTTGAATGTCCTTCAGTTACGGAAGTCTTTGCATCTCAGGGGGCTGCTTTCAGTCCCTATAAGCTTTCTGACAGATTGGAGAGGTCTTGAATCCGGGGTGAGAAAGTCTGGTGCTGCTGCTATAGAGGTAGTAATATGCACCTGCTTTATCTTCTTGATAAGCTAAGAATTTAAGAAGGTAATTCTAATCCTGGCTTTATCTTTGGCTTGCTGTCTGATTATGCTCAGAGCATAATTATAAGGGATAGTGTCTCTTGCTTCCTATTCACTAGAAACAGGGTAAGTGCATGGCTGTCTTAAAATACTAGGGAGGGCTTCTGGGTGGCTCAGTCGGTTAAGCATCTGACTCTTGATATTGGCTCAGGTTATGATCTCCTGGTTAGTAGATCGAGCCCTGAGTCGGGCTCCGAACTGAGTGGAGCCTGCTTGGGATTCTCTCTCTCCCTCTCTCTATCTCTCTCTCCCCCGCTCCTCCACTCACGTGTGTGTGTGTGTGTGTGTGTGTGTGTGTGCGCAAGTGCTCTCTATCTCAGAATAAATAAACTTAAAAAAATACTAGAGGATGGGCACTGTTGTATATGCAGAGGGATGTGATGAAATGTTAACAATGCTGAATGATTTTGACTGAGAATCTTGTTGCACGTGGAATGATGAAAATTTTATTTTTAGATACTTGGAAATATTTGGGTTATAAGAATTACCAAGTAGGGGTGCCTGGGTGGCTCAGTCGGTTGGGCATCCAACTCCAGCTCAGGTCATGGTCTCACAGCTCATGAGTTCGAGCCCCCCGTCAAGCTCTGTGCTGACAGCTCAGAGCCTGGAGCCTGCTTCAGATTCTATGTCTCCCTCTCTCTCTGCCCCTCCCCCACTCACACTCGGTCTCTCTCTCTCTCTCTCTCTCTCTCTCTCTCTCTCTCTGTCAAAAATAAACAAACATTAAAAAATAAATTAAAAAAAAAAAAAGAATTACCAAGTATCTTCACTTCAAGAAAATGTTCAGTTGTGGTCTTTTGGGAAATCATTCTAAATCATGTATTAAAAACATACAGTCTCATTCTGAAGTTTGACATATTCACAATAGATTCTACAAAGTAATTATGGAAGATTATTATTATCACTGTTCGGGGGCAGAGGGGTGGGAACTGAAGAGAACAAATGGAGGGTTCTGCATTTTCTCCTAGAATCACACTTAGAAAATTGCTGTGCTGTGAGAAGCAAATTGTTTTAAAAGAAAAACATTCACACTTTGTGTTAACTAACAAAGGGTGAATATTCCTATTGGAAGGATTTCAAGAGTGGATATATATTTTTACAAAAAAAAATTTTTTTTTTTAACGTTTATTTATTTTTGAGACAGAGAGAGACAGAGCATGAACGGGGGAGGGGCAGAGAGAGAGGGAGACACAGAATGGGAAGCAGGCTCCAGGCTCTGAGCCATCAGCCCAGAGCCCGACGCGGGGCTCGAACTCACGGACCGTGAGATCATGACCTGAGCTGAAGTCGGACGCTTAACCGACTGAGCCACCCAGGCGCCCCAAGAGTGAATATATATTTTTTTTAATTCTGCTTCACAAAATGGCCTTGATTTTGTTCTCCATTGATTACCTTTTTGAGTTAATTCTCTGCTCTGTTAAGCTGACTTTTTTTTTTAATTTATTTTTTTTAAACGTTTGTTTATTTTTGAGACAGAGAGAGACAGAGCATGAATGGGGGAGGGTCAGAGAGAGAGAGGGAGACACAGAATCTGAAACAGGCTCCGGGCTCTGAGCTGTCAGCACAGAGCCTGACGCGGGGCTCGAACTCACAGACTGTGAGATCATGACCTGAGCCGAAGTCGGACGCTCAACTGACTGAGCCACCCAGGCGCCCCTAAGCTGACTTTTAATTGATTTGTAGTTGAGGTTGTCTTATTTGCACTATTAATAATACTAATGATTTCATATTTATTATTGTTAGTACTTTTATTATTATTATTATTATTATTATTATTATTATTATTTGAGAGAGAGAGAGAGTGCACGAGCGGGAGAAGGGCAGAGGGAGAGAGAGATTGAGAATCTCAAGCAGGCTCCACACCCAGCACTCCATCCCACGACCCCGGGATCTTGACCCAGGCCGAAATCAAGTCAACTGACTGAGCCACCAAGGCACCTCTGTCGGTACTTTTGAAAAGAGTGTATTTTAGGGTATTGCTTCTTAGATATGCAAAATATGGGCTGGGAATGGAAACAAGTCTGTAGATAATCATAGACCAGCAAACATTGCTTTTCCTTTAAATGGTGTATTTTTAAAAAAAAATTTTTTTTAACGTTTATTTATTTTTGAGACAGAGAGAGACAGAGCATGAACGGGGGAGGGGCAGAGAGAGAGAGGGAGACACAGAATCTGAAACAGGCTCCAGGCTCTGAGCTGTCAGCACAGATCCCAACGTGGGGCTCAAACTCACGGACCGTGAGATCATGACCTGAGCTGAAGTCGGACGCTTAACCGACCAAGCCACCCAGGCGCCCCTAAATGGTGTATTTTAACAGCTTGGGAATTCCTGGAAAGGAGTAAGTCAGTATAAAAGGTTGAATGTCATTTTGTATTTGTCTGAGCGCAAGGTCATTAACCAATTTACGTTCTAGGTTAGAGCCAGGCAGAGAGATTTATATCTAGGCAGCTGTAACATCTCCATTTTGATGCAGGAAATTTTTCTTGTATTGGTTCTGATTGGTTTTATATTGAAAAGGGAACATTTTCCTTTATTCTAATTGTTAATCAACTAATAGCCAAAAAGATATGGAACAAGATTGTACACCTAATCCATGGTCTAATGATTCATCTCCTCAGTAATTGTAATGAGTAATTAAGACATTCAGACTTAATCTGGATCTAGTATCACACAAACATTAGGTGAGTCCTAAAGTCAAAATGTTGTGGCAAGTGTGTTAATAAAAATTGCATATGCAGTATTAATAGTTTCCTTCTGATAACTCAGGAGCTATCAGATCTTTTTTTAATCTTTTTGACATTGAGCTTCAGCAATGAAGTATTTGTAATAAACTTCTAGTGTAGAATACATGAATCAGAAATCACACATTCCTTTACTTTCTTGTATCAAATAAAGCCAGTTTTTTTTTATTTTTAGTGTTTATTTATTTTTGAAGGGCGAAGAGCGAGGGAGACACAGAATGTGAAGCAGACTCCAGGCTCTGAGCTGTCAGCACAGAGCCCGATGCACGGCTTGAACCCTTGAACTGGTGAGATCATGACCTGAGCCGAAGTCAGATGCTTAACCGACTGAGCCACCCAGGTGCCCCCAAATAAGGCCCGTTCTTAATGCATTTTTACTTTTGGCATCTTTGCACTTAGATTTTAATAGAGGCCCTCAAGAAGGGTTCTTTTTGGAGTCAATACAGATTATTTTCTAAGGAAAATTTAGAATTATTTTCCTTAGAAAATAATCTGTCTGGCTGGCTCAGCCAGAAAAGCATATGACTCTTGATCTCAGGGTCGTGAGTTCGAGCCCCACTTTGGGTGTAGAGATTACTTATAAATAAACTTTTAAAAAAAAAGAATGGCTTTAAAACTCAAACTACTGTATTTGGTAACATAATTTCCTGGGTTTTTAAAACTAAGTTGAAGTAACCAAATATTTTGTTCTTTGGGCAAACACTATGCCAGTGGATTCAGGACTTACGGAGATAAATATATGCTGTGGATGCTAAACCAATATCCAGGTAATAAGGCAGATATCATATGCTGCGTAACGGAAAATTTAAAGTTCCGTCGTAGGTAAGGAGTAAGAAAGATTTTTATTTTAATGTGGGGGACAACTAAAATTAATTACTTAAAGAGGCGTGACTTTTATATCCTGGAGTCTAGAAGTCTTAATTCAGTGCGCTGGGACCTTGTTCTTTTTGTAGATTTTAGTTTAATGACTTTTAGTTTACTGAAACATGTAATGGGTGCAAGGTGCAGATTTAATTAGAAGGCTGAGCTGAAATCAGAATTAAGGCATATGGCATTTATAATATTAATTTAAAACTTTTTCCCACCGGACTGAGTCCTATCTGGTGAGCTTCAGATGGCATATATGAGGCGTAACTTCTTACTATGGCCAGGCAACTTTTTCTTGAATTTGTTTGTCTTAACTGTCCCTGTTTACAGGATTAATCCTTTATCTAGTGGCAGAGCTCAACTGATCAGTTGTCATTGAGAGCCTAGATGGGCAGTTTGTTTATTTGTAGCTGTTAAATATGGTGAGGAGTTTGTTTTAGAAAACAAGGTCTGGGTGAAAAAACCTAATTAATTCACACTAACCTGTGTAATGTAGAGACTCCTCTGTGATAAATTGAGTGTCAAATTCAAGTTTCACGATTAATTATTCTGAAGGTTTGAGATGCCAGACTATGCTGTCTTTTAACCGTATCTTGTTATATATAACATTTATATTATATCAAGTTTCTCACTGATGAAATCAGTTAGGTTGATCTCTTAGATAGATTGAATTAGGTATTCAAGTTAATTGTCAATAAATTAGGCCTTGCAATTTAGAGGAGCTTGTTATATGATTGGGTGTTTTTCTCAGTTGTTACTGAGTAGCTTGTTTTGGCTATAAGAATTCTCCATCAATACTTAAATTTTACTTAGTACAGTAGACATTTTCTTATTTCCTTAAAAAAATTTTTGTAATGTTTATTTATTTTTGAGAGACAGAGCATGAGCAGGGGAGGGGCAGAGAGAGAGGGAGACACAGAATCAGAAGCAGGCTCCAGGCTCTGAGGTGTCAGCACAGAGCCCAGCGCGGGGCTGTGAGATCATGACCTGAGCCGAAGTTGGCCGCTTAACTGACTGAGCCATCCAGGTGCCCCTTCTTGTTCCCTTTACTATTTAAAAAAAAAATTTTTTTAATGTTTATTTTTAAGAGAGAGACAGACAGATAGACAGACGGAGTATGAGCTGGGGAGGGGCAGAGAGAGAGGGAGACACAGAATGTGAGTCAGGCTCCAGGCTCTGAGCTGTCAGCACAGAGCCCGATGCATGGCTTGAACCCTTGAACTGGTGAGATCATGACCTGAGCCGAAGTCAGACACCCAGCCGACTGAGCCACCCAGGCGCCCCTAGACTCGATGTCTTTAAGGGAAAAAAAAAAAAAAAAGCTTATAGAACCACCGTGAACTATAAAATGGTTAACATTTTGCTAGAAAACTGTGGTGCTCCTTGGGTAAATAATGAAGTGTTTTACTTTATGGGCCTTTTCAGTACTTTATTGATAACATAAATTTATATTACCCAGGAATAGGCATGCTCAAAGGAAAAGAATAGAATTTATTCTTAGTAGTGAACTCCCATCTAAAAGATGGTTTGGGCTGTTTTAAGTAGATTTTTTTTTTTTCCCCTGCTTTTCTGTGGCGGTGAGGGATGGAAAGAAGGGAAGGCTTACCTACTAAAAATATGGATTGTTAAGTAGAAAGTAGAGTCTTTTTGTTTGGGCGTTTAAAGCTCACATATTTGTGCTGTCCAGACCTGACACATTTAGAAACAGGAATTTTGCCTGTAGCATAATCTTAACATAACATAAAACTGTTTAGTCATTCCCGGAGATTTTAGTGTTATAGAATATCCTGTGGAATGTTCTGAATACCTAAAACCGCTTTCCTTGAAGATTTTGAGTGTTGTAAAATATGGAGACATAGGGGGATTCGCAGAGCAGGTACCGAAAATTCAATGACGATTGGTAGCTGGTGTGCTTTTCAGCTCTAAGCCACTATTTTCATGGGCAAGCATGTCTCCTTATGAAGAAAGTCTTTGTTCTTTTCTGCAGAAGCGTCGTCTTGCCTTGAAAAATCCGTGCAGTGCTACTGTGTCCAGAGAAACCACTCTGTCAGTCTTCAAACAGAAACTCAGAGCAAGAGACTTTTCCTTCATGGATGTTTTAAACTTTACCGCTGAATCTATTCTGTGAACAGCCAGAGGACCTAATTTATGGCAATTAAAACACACACACACACACACACACACACACACACACACACACACCCAGATTCTGCTGTGTCTTAAACATAACAGAATAATGCTCTGTGTCTAGTTTGGATTCTGAATGTAGCCTTCATAGAAATTACAGTCTGCTCATTTCTCGCGGGAAGTATGACCAGTCTGGCTTTCACGTGACATTGAACCCTTTATAGCTTCTTTATAGTGAAAATTAACCCACCAGTTCAATATAATATTTAATTAAAGGAAAACATTATTTAAGAAATAGTGAAGTTCTGGGTATTATGTTAAATTGTCCTTTACTTATCTGGTGTTTTTTACTTATCACCATCGTTGAGCTCCCCAGTGTCACAAGACAGGTATAAAGATCTGTAAAGTTTCTTCTAAAGGACTTTCCTTTGTAGAAAGGAAAGTTTAAGAGTTGGGCTGATTTCACTCTCACTTGTGCGAAAATGGGAAAATCAGAAGTAATTTGTATTCTCTATTGTGAAATCAGTAATAGCTCATGCTCATGTAGAAAGAAAAGCATTAATTGTTTCTACGCTTAGCTATGTGCTTTTAGTTCAGAGTTAACTATATCAAGGTCTTCTGCCTTTTCTTAGTTCTTATCCATTTGTTATTTTTACTAGTATCACATTATTGAATTTTACAACTGTGATATTGGAATCCAGGGATGTGATGTAGGTGTTTGCACCTGTCATCAACCATCCCACATTTATTTCACTAAATGAAACTCTCACTTTACTTTTGTAATAAACCACATTGATTCAGTTTACCTGTATAGTTTAAGAGACAAAAGACGTTGAACTTTGCACTGTATTGAAACCTTATGAAGGGGGTGCCTGGGTGGCGCAGTCGGTTAAGCGTCCGACTTCAGCCAGGTCACGATCTCGCGGTCCGTGAGTTCGAGCCCCGCGTCGGGCTCTGGGCTGATGGCTCGGAGCCTGGAGCCTGTTTCCGAGTCTGTGTCTCCCTCTCTCTCTGCCCCTCCCCCGTTCATGCTCTGTCTCTTTCTGTCCCAAAAATAAATAAAAAATGTTGAAAAAAAAAAAATTAAAAAAAAAAAAAAAAGAAACCTTATGAAGTTCTCGATTTTTACTTTTTTTGCGTGTTTCTAAATGCCCATGATTTATTTTTGAAATATTCTGGTGGTGAACACCTATTTATTCTTATCCTCTGTTTTTTTGCTCTGCGTGCTACATGTCGTAAAATTACTTTGTCTAGAGCCAGATCTGACGCCTTATTATCATACATTCTGTGGGCACTTGGTGACATTGACTGCCCTTGTTCCCTTAAAGACTTCTTTTGGTTTTATTTATTCTGATATACTCAAAAAGGTCTGATTAAATTTTGCTTGGCCATTCATTTCAAATATCTTAGCATGTTTTTCGAATTCTGTTCCAAGTATGTTAAATGTGCTATATTAGAAGACTCCCGTGGCCAAATATGTTTGGGAAACTTAGTGTAAAAATAGTTAAGCTGGCTTCATTATTACAGGATTTTCACAAAGCCTCCATCTTGAAGGGTCCATTTCCCGTATGTGTTTGACAAGAGTATCACCCCATCCTCCTTGCCTCAGGAATAACTGTTAACATCTCTTGGAAACTGTTTTTGAGGACACTGATTTAGGAATTACATGAGGGATTTATTAATAATTTGAAAAATCTATCTTACACTTCACTTAGTCCCCTTTGAATATATGTTTCTTAGTGATTAATGACTTGCCACAAAAAGTTTGTGAGCTTGCCACAGAAAGTTTCTTATGTAAGAGAAGCTCTCTGTAAAGAAATGCATTGAATACATTGTGGCTAAACAAACCAAAAATTCTTACCATCTTGAAATTTGTTACAGCCCCTTGACCCAGGTTAGAGTCCTTGCCACTCACCGAGAGTAAACTGTATCGGAGTGGACTTCGTGAACCTTACAATAGACATTTGAAACCTGCACGAATTAAAATATCTTCAGTGCTTCAAAAATACTATGTCAACGTGGTGACTCAGATCTGCCACACTGAGCATGCAGGTTGTGGCTGGGAATGATGACGCTGTGTCGTTACTAGTTTGTTTCTCTTAGAAACAACTTGGCAGGCAGACATCTTGCAGATAAATGAGGAAAGATGGTCTATTTCAAGTGGCATAAGACATTCTTTAAACCAGTGTGTCATATCTGGTTATATAGTCAGCATTTTCTTCGGAGCGGAAAATCCTCTCTCGGGATTCCTAAATAAGGAGCAGACACATCTTTGTGGGGATAGCACTCAGGAGAGTTCAAGTGCTGCATTTCCTTTTGCTCAGTCTCTCTGGGTGTCCCAGAAGGGTCTCATATTGGAATAATTCCTTTGTTCCTGCCAAATCCAAGTAGAGTCAATATGATTAGCTCTTTTAAAAACAAATGACCTGCTCTCCATCTTATGTGTATTATTGGATTTTAACCTCATAGGAACACGTGAGGTAGGGTGTTGTTACATCCATTTTAGAGATGAAAAGAATCAAGAGGTAAAGAGTTTCCCTCCAGGGGCACCTGGGTTCCTCAGTCAGTTAAGCCACTTTGGCTCAGGTCAGGTCTCACGGTTCATGAGTTCAGGCTCCGCATCGGGCTCCACTTCTGATCCTCTGTCCCCCTCTCTCTCTGCCTCTTCCCTGCCTGCACTATCTCTCTCTGTCTCTCTCAAAAGTAAACATTAAAAAAAAAAGGTTTCCCCCCCAAATTTCCCTCCCAACAGGTGGTAAATACCAGACATAATTTGACCAATTTTCTCTTTTGATTCCAAGATTCATATTGGTACCTTCAGGTGTGGGTTCCCTCCACCAGATGCTCCTACCAGGATCCTGAACCATCTGTAAGCTCCCTGAGGTCTCTCGAAGTAGAGACAGTGTTGGATTAGACCAAGTTTATAGGTGTGCAGTTACAGGGCGTGAAGAAGTTTCTGGAAACAGTAGTTTTTAGTCATGTCTGTTTATAGGGCTTTTGATTTATGTAACCTGTTAGCATACACATGTAATTCTTATAGAGTTAATAAGTCGTGCAGAGGGATTCCAATGGTTTAGCCCTCTCTCGCTTTGTCTGAGTCCTTCATTATGAAAAGAGTGGCTAGAATGAGGCCAGAATTACCCATGGACAGAAGGGCTGGTTGGATTCCTTGGTCTTCGAGTCCTTGTAATGAGTGCATGGTCCTGTTTTGTCAGCTTTGCTTAGAAGCAGTTACCTCGCCTTTTGTGTATGTTTGTAGATTGGACAGTTAGCCCTCAAGGCTTCTTAATTGTTGTTAGAGTATTGCTATAGATTGACCCCACAAGGGAGTTAATACAGTAAAGTTATTTTTTTGGTATGGTCTACAAAATAATCCCGGGCCAATCTTGACTGGGATGCTTTATCATGCTTCATGTTAATAACTTTTGATAGTCCAGGTATCTTTTAAAAATTAACATATGTATCTGTTTTTGTATCTGCGGGAGGCAAAGTATATTTTGTAGAACTTACATAATTGTACTTTTTACATTACTTCAGTCGGATTAGTTATTTCAATATGTTCTGGGAGAAATTCTATTCGGTTCAACCAGTATTTGGGTGCCAATATTGTGCTAAGTATTATCCTAGAAATAGACGAGTAAGACGTGACTCTTTCACGCTGTGGAAAAGGCTAGATCAGGGTTTTCTTCAACCTAGGGGCACTACTGACGTTTCGAGCCAGGTGATTCTTAGTTGGAGAAGGCTGGCGGAGGCTGCTTGGCGAGTGTTTAGTAACAAAGGCCACACCAAAGTCGTGACAGTTAACTTTCCCTAGAACCTCGAGCCTCTACCCAGAAACAGTTCATGGAGCTCAAAAAGCAAGATGGCTCATGATCCGTGTGGGCTGAAAAGCCCTCCCTGCTAGAGCCGCACCGCACAGCTGAACAGCATCGGAAGGCGAGTGCCAAGTTAAAGCAGCTGTTTATGAAGGTTGGCTTTGCGTGTGGATATTTGAGAGTTTTGCCTTCCTCAGGCCAGAGTAGCTTCGTGTGAGGTACACACTCCCATCAGTCGTTCCCTCTTTAGGAAGAAAGCCAGGCCCTGTGAAACACCTTCTAGCAAATCTGAAAAAGGTACCTCCATTCCAATTACTTAAAATTCTTATTACTTAGAATGATACACCGTGAGCAACTACGGTAATGTGCGAAGCCTGAATCTATATGCCGTCGAGTGTGTGTGTATGTGTGTGTGGTCACAGTTGTGTACTTCTCTTGCTTTCTTTGGACAAATTTGTTTTCTTGAAAAAAATTTTTTTTAATGTTTATTTTTATTTTTGAGAGAGAGCACGAGCAGGAGAGGGACAGAGAGAGAGAGAGAGAGACAGAATCTGAAGCAGGCTGCAGGCCCTGAGCCATCAGCACAGAGCTCGACGCAGGGCTCGAACCCATGAGCTGTGAGATCGCGACCTGAGCTGAAGTCGGAAGCTTAACTGACTGAGCCACCCAGACGCCCCTGGACAAATTTGTTTTAAAAGTTTAGCTTACATAAACACTCCATGGTTCGATTTCTTGGTAGAACTTAAATCTTTGCAACACTGTATAAAGGGGCAGGGGCAGGGTGTAGCCTTTGGGGCACGTTCTTTCTCTGTTTGAGGGCTGTTCCTCCGTGCACATGCGGGCAAGACTTCCCTGTGGCTCAGGAATTAGTGATGCAAGACTGCGGACCATCCTTTCCCCAGGTTACATAGACACACCACTCCATGAAGTGTGTGCTAGTTTTGAAACTTAAAATAACTTCCCATCACTCAAGGCAACGACCTGCAGATGGGTTGATCAACCATACTGAGTATGAGAACTCCTGCTGGGATGTGGGGCACACGGAGGTGGTGGCCGAATAGGCTGTTTGCTGATGAACCAGGGAAGCGGTGACTAGAGCGTTTCTTTCCTTCCTCCATTCCATTGGGATGAACTCGAGTTCTCCAGCATGATGTATTCTTTTTTTTTTTTTTTTATTTTTGGGACAGAGAGAGACAGAGCATGAACGGGGGAGGGGCAGAGAGAGAGGGAGACACAGAATTGGAAACAGGCTCCAGGCTCCGAGCCATCAGCCCAGAGCCTGACGTGGGGCTCGAACTCACGGACCGCGAGATCGTGACCTGGCTGAAGCCGGACGCTTAACCGACTGCGCCACCCAGGCGCCCCTCCAGCATGATGTATTCTGACACCCGTTGAGGTTGGCTGGGAAGGTACTGCAAACTCACCCCCCACCACCAGCACCCCATGCGTTGCCATCCTTGACGTTCACAAGCCTCAGAGTTCTGTCCACCCCTGCTTCCGTTTTCTGCCTTCGCTGCCTGTTTTCCTCATGCGTGCTGTGCTTCTTGGCTTCTCCCCTGTCCCTCACCCCAGGCCCGGGTTCTCCACTATTGCATGGTAGGCACGGTGCTTTGGGCCCATGAAAATATTTCAATTTTTTTTAGATGTTTATTTATTTTTTGAGAGGGAGAGACAGAGTGTGAGCGGGGGAGAGGCAAGAGAGAGAGGGAGACACAGAATCTGAAGCAGGCTCCAGGCTCTGAGCTGTCAGCACAGAGCCTGACACGGGGCTCGAACTCACCAGCCATGAGATCATGACCTGAGCCTAAGTCAGATGCTTAACTGACTGAGCCACCCAGGCACCCCGACAATATTTCAATTTTAATTTCTTTTAAAATGAGAAGGGAAAGGGGGCACCTGGGTGACTCCATCTGTTAAGCATCTGCCTTGACTTTGGCTCAGGTCATGATCTCGCAGTTCGTGAGTTTGAGCTCTGCATCCAGCTCTGAGCAGACAGCATGGAACCCGCTTGAGACTCTCTCTCTCTCTGTCTCTCTCTCCTCCCTCACTTTGTGCTCTCGCCCTCTCTGTCTCTCTTGCTCTGTTTCTCGGAATAAACTTTAAAATCAGAAGGAAAAAAATGACCATAGTCAGGAATAATATGGTAATGAATCTAGCCTGAATTACAATCACCTTTATGCAAACACAGCCTTAAAACATAAGTTTTAAATTTTTTTAGACACAGATGGGCTGTTGCTCTCTGTGAAATGTGGCGATTGTTCTCCTTTGCTTTGGATATTATTTCAAAGTCAAGGTCATGTATACCTAGCCCTGTCTTACCTTTCACACGTGCTCTCCCTATATTCCTCCCATGTCCATTTTCTGCTCCGGTCTTTGGTCTGCCTACTCCTTGCCAACTCTGTCCATCTCTTCCTTCTCCAAGCCAACCTAGTCACTGCTATGTCACTTTAACACCTTTTTCACTAGTGCACGGGGCCTCCTCGTTTTTGTCTTCTTCGTTCACTTTGTCCACTGAAGTCAGGGATGTTTGGCTCCCCCCAGCCCCCAGGCTTGCGTGTGATCGGTACCTGGGAAATGTTTATCTTCATATAAGGCATCAAGCCAGAACTTTCCTGAAACTTAACCCAGGAATCAAATTCTGAAACCTTCTCTGTTAGAAGTGAGAAGGACAAGTATTTGATAGCAATCAGCAAGTGCTGTTGAGCTTAGCTGTCCAACAAATAGTTTCTGTCTCCTCCTTGTAATATTTTCAGGTGTATTTTTTTACACTAGCCTTCACTTTAGGTGTCAGGTTACGTCGCAATCTCTGAGAATCCGTTTCATGCTGCTGAGGGCCTTCCGCTGCAGGAATGTTTTAAATAGTTGACTGGATGCTTTATGAAAGGAGTCTGGCCGCCCACACCGTTTGTGCAAATCTTGGAGTCTAGTGCGATAATCTGATTTTTTTTTTTTTTAAATGTTGCCTGAATTGTAGAATGATACTCCTCTCAGGAATGGGTTACCGAAGAGTCAGGAAATTAACATTGAAGGTTACTGAGCCATAAGGATCACAAGCCACCCTGCTTTTTGCACCCTGTTGTTTTTTTTCTTAGAGGAACTGGAGGTCCTCAAACAAGTCAGGCTGTGGCTGGTACCTGGGAGTTGGTAAAGACAGGCATGTGGGTGCTGTATTTTCTTTTTTCCGCATTAGGAAATGACTCTCCTGGTGCCACAGTAAAAAGAATCTCATGGGTATCCAAGTTGGAATGTATTTTGTATTGTTCTATGCCTTTGTCAATGATGATGGATTCTACACGCTGGTTATTACTGTTCGTGTTTTTCATGCCAGGCATTCCCTAATGCTTTCCATACTTGTTTATTCAGTGCTTGTATGTGGGGAGAGAGAGAGGCAAGGGGGTCTCAGGTGGACAGTGAGGTACCGATGATTCAACGTGAGACTTTGTAGTTTCAGGATAATGTGAAACAAAAGCAATACGCTTTCAGTATAAACTGTACTTTTGAATTTGGATCTTTTCCCGGGTTGGCAGTCTGTGGTACAATCCTCTCTCGTGATCCTGGGTGGCAGCAGCCAGCCACAGCTCCCAGGGTAAACGGGGCAATCGCGAGAGTAAACAGCCGATACAATGACAACCATTCTGGTTTTCGCTTTCGGTACCGTGTTTAAGAAATTGCATATGAGGTATTCCACACTTTAGTATGAAATAGGCCTGTGTTAGGCACTTTTGCCCAACTGTGGGCCAGTGTAAGTGTCAGCATGTTTAAGGGAGAATAGACTAAGTTATGATGTTTAGTAGGTTAGGTGTATTAAATGCATTTTCAACATGAGATGTTTTGAATTTACAATGGGTTTATGGGGATGTAACCCCACTGTAAGTCAGGGAAGATCTGTAACTCATCTTGTTTGCATTTACATTGAAAAAAAAAAAGACTTGGGAATCCTTGTGCACACGCTCGAAGCATGTACACATTCTCTTCTGCTCTGACAGATAAAACTTAGGTGAATACTTACAGGGGGTACCATCAACTGCATCCTCGTAGTAATAGCACCATTTAGATGTTTTGTCACTGAAATTGACATTGTAAGTAAGTGGAAAAGTAAGGCTCCAAATACATATATATGTATATACATATGTGTATATATACATATATATGTATATCTATCTCTATATATGTAGATAGATATATACACGTATATCTACACACACACACACATATATACATATATGTATACATATATATATACACATACATATACATATACATATACATATACATATACATATACATATACATATACATATTCTTTTGCTCCTGGCCTTCTATTGTTTCTGCAACATGTTTTTTAACATAGCCAAGAAAATAGAAACAGAGTCTTCACTTGGCCTCCCTTCAGAATGATTTTCTCCTGGTATTGTAGTTCATAATGTTCTTTATTCTGATAGGAAAGGCAATTTGAACAATTCTCATTGTGAGTCTTGAGCTCCAGAAAGGGAAAGCTTCTTTGAGAATTGCCTTGGTGCCTTATTTAAGAAGGATAATCTGCCTCTGCTTATCAAGCAAATAGCCTGAAACTTAAACGTTGAGTACTCTTCAGTGTTACAACCCTGGAGGAAAAGAAACAATCTTGGCTTACACTAAAAGTGGTAAGTTAACAGACTACAGTTTGAACAATGAGTAGGAATGCTGTTTGAACGTTATCGTAGCGTCTTCACATCAACTTAATACTCTCTCCGACCTTCTATTACATTTTGCAAAGCGGTTTTCTCCTATACCGAAAGTCCTAGTAATAAAAACACAATAAATAGCACGAGGCTTTTAAGTGGACCGGGAAGGTAGACGATAAGTAAATATTATGCAACTTTGAAAGGAAATAAACCAAAGGGCGTAATGTAAATATCTTCTCTGCATGTTAAAAATAAGGTACTTCATGTTCTCATTCTGAAACAGTTCGATAAATATTCTAAAAATAGCATTAAGTTTAAAGATCATGAATTCCCTGATGCCACTTGACATATAGGTATTCAAATTCTTACCCCGTATAACATGCTTATTTATAATTTTTCTTGGTCCAGCAGACTGTAGGTGGCTTCTTATCTATGGATAAACATGAAAGTATGTGTGAATGTGTATATGTATGAAGAGGTATGAACAGACGTAAATGATAAATATCTGAATTCCTTGGTCTCAGCTTTCACAGAGCAAATTCTTTTATTCCCTCTTCTTTCTCTTCCCGTGTGCCTGATCTCCTCTGAACATGACTTGCTTTAAAGCTGTTTCAAAACACTTTGCATGTAATTTGTTATTTATCATTCTCCCACTTAAGAGCTTCCTTGTTAATTGAAAGCAGTCTACTGATGGTGATGGCCAGTAGGTACCGTTTTCTAGGACACGAGCTCACGGACCCCTGCTAACACATACAAGTCCCTTAAATTTGGCACTTATATGACAGCAGGCCAATGGACTCGAGAGTGTTCTGAACACTCCACCTCAGGCTAGTCGGAAATCAGGTGGAAATGACTTCCTGGAGAGGTTAGCGAGGCTCTGGGGTTGATGTGTGCACCCCTTATCCCCCTGAGCGCTGTTCTGAGAGTGTAATGTAATTTGAAGGACAGTATTATATCTTTTAACTTACCTACGAAGTGAGCATTTTTGTAAGGAGGAGCTGCAACCTTGTAAGTAGTTTTGTACCATTTTAGTGCTAGAAATTATAGAACTATTAAAGGAGGTGGATAGTCTGGAATGTACCAGGACAAGATGCGTGTATACTGGCTCCTTCCCTAAGAACAGCCCAAGACCAAAGATCCCATTCACCACCTCTACCTGTTTTAGCTCCGTTGGTCTCTCTGCCTACATGGGGTTCACAGTCGCCTGAAGCCTGACACGTGATAGAGACTGTGAAGGAAAATAGGGATGTATTTCTGGGCTGACAAAGGCTAAAGGAATATGCCCATTCCCTCCCCACCCCCCCTGCTTCCCCCCCTCCGCGGTCGGTCGAATGGATAACTCTAAGATGCAGCCCTGTGGGCATGGCCCTCCTGTACATGTTCTAATTAATTGATAAACTGGCTCCGTTTATAAATCCACAACCTGTTCTGGAAGCTCGTTTTCCATTTTTTCCCGCCAGCTACAGTTTGTTCAGAAACTTCCTGTTCTTTTCTCCCCATCTAATGATGCCTTGGGACTGTTTCTTCTATGCCAAACACGACGAGTGGGGTCAATAATGCAGTGGGAAAAGGAAAAAGAGAAAATAAAAGAAGTAAACGGTTTTTACATTTGCACTCACTTGTACCTTAAGCAAGTTAGCCTGAGCCCTGTGCCTCAGAATATCCATTGCAGCGCTACAGATACAGTGCTATCAATAAAGTCCACTTTAGAGCTGTATCATTAGACAGTGATGAATAGGGTATTGGATAAAAGATACACATAAGTGCTTCTGCCGGATGATGAGTGAGGTATCACAAATATCACGTCAACATCCAGAGTCCCGTATCAAAGAGAGAAATGACCCCCAGGAATAGTCCTGACTATTTAGCTTGCAGTTATATGGGGATAGTATATTCCCAGGTAACGTGATAAATTATATCTAGAACTCATAAGCATTCTACTTTACTTGTCTATGTGCACTAAACCCAGGCGATACGGAGGCTTTAACTTCAGGACTTGTTTGGTGCCATGTGGGAGAAATCTGGTATGATCTCAGTGTGAGGTATCGAGCGACGTAAGTGCTTGTTTCCATGTTCCCAAACTCCATGGCGTCCTCGTTTTTCTTACACACCTCTACCTTCTTGAGGGGGCTGCTCCAGGCTCTGCGTGGCAAGTATCCACAACTGCTTGTGTTCATACTGCCTGGTGGGGTGTGATCTTCGTGTTTAGTGATGAAATTTGCATGTTCTTTGCTGGGAGAAGTGTAATTAGAACACGATTTTGCATTCACACAGCCACATGTGAAATGTGAGCCAGAAGCCTTGTCTATTCAATAGCCTTAGACTGTTTTCATTAAAATACTTCCCTTTAAAAACCTATTGAGTGAAAACCAAATACATTTAATTAAAAAAAAAAAAAAATCTGTCCTTAAACAAAGTGTCATTTACAGAGATACAAAGAAAAAGAAAGAAAAGATTTAGAAGCCCACAGAATCAGATTTAAAGATAGCAGCAATCGATTGCTATCTTCTTAAAAGCTTCGCTGCGTGTATGTAGAGCATCTTATTTACGCCTTAGTTTTTAGCTCTAGGAGATAAAGCAAAGAGAATATGGCTCGTATGCCACAGCTAAGCCATTGTTTCATCTCATCCCTATCTCATATCAAATATTCATCAGGTTCCTGGATATAAATGTGCTGGTCTGGGCCAACGGAACTAATTGAAGTCCTCGCTTTCCAAGACTTGATAAAAAAGACTGAGAGGAAGCGATAGGAGTGCAGTAAGATTAATTAAAGAAAATGGGTAACATGTTGACATGAATATTTCATTACAGTTTTGTTTTGTTTTTTTTCAATTCTGCATTGGCTTGTGCCTGACATGGTTAGGGTGGCACTGTCCAATAGAAATGTAACTGTGGGGCGCCTGGGTGGCTCGGTTGGTTAAGCGTCGGACTCTTGATTTCGGCTCAGGTCCTGATTTCATGATTGTGAGATCTAGCTCTGTATTGGCCTCTGTGCTGGGCACGGAGCCTGCTTGGGATGCTCTCTGTCCCTTTCTCTCCGCCCCTCCACTGCTTGCACTCTCTTTTTCAAAAATATAACGTGATCACATATGTAATTAATTCTAGGAGCCACATTTTAAGAAAGTAAAGAAACTATTGGAATTAAAAAAAAAATTTTTTTAATGTTTATTTTTTTATTTTTGAGAGAGAGAGAGAGGAGCCAGTGTGAGCAGGGCAGGGGCAGAGAGAGGGAGTCACAGAATCTGAAGCAGACTCCAGGCCCTGAGCTGTCAGCACAGAGCCAGACGCGGGGCTCGAACCCACAAACTGTGAGATCATGACCTGAGCTGAAGTCGGACGCTCAACCGACTGAGCCACCCAGGCGCCCTGGAATTAATTTTAATAATATTCTTTTATTTGACCCAATGATTATCATCTGGCATGTAAAAATTATTAATGAAGCAGTTTACAACATAATCTTTCATACTAAGTCACCACAATCTCCACTGGAACACTAAATTTACCTCGAAAAGTTTTGAGAAGAGTTGATAAAATTTACACTCAAAAAGTGGATTTGCTTATTCAAGTTGTAAACATCCTTAGAAGTTTCTCAATAGTAGGACTCATTGGGCTTGAAAATTTTTTAATTTACATTAATTACAGTGAAATCAAATGAAAAATCGAGTATCTTCCATTCAAACAGCTGGGGTTCACCCTTAACCGGTTCAGGGTACTCAACAGTATAATCATTTTCTTGAGAACTGTGTTAAGTATGTGGTACCAGAAGGGAGCAAAGGTGTTCGAAGGTACAGGGTAGTAAGGCCCATAGGCTAACAACAGGAAAGACAGCAGAAAAGCAAATCTGGGGAGAGACCAGTGTTCCACAAGCTGTGTGAAGCTGAAATCCAGATTTAGAGGGGGAGGTGCCCAGCTACGAGGGGTTCACAAAGAATTTTGTTTGAGCACAAGATCCTACTGCTTTAACCTTCTGAAAACTTCTAACCTCTTCCACCTTCCCACCCCATGGAGCAGCCTCCTCTGAAACTCTGACAGATGGTTTTCCGTCCACCTGAGTGTCTCCTTGATGAGGTGCTCGCCGTCTGCTTGATGTCCCTTCTCAGCCACTCTCCATCGCTGTTGTCATATTGATAGACTTGTCCTTGTGATGTTCCTTCAGATGTTGGCTTCCAGGTTTATTTTTTCTTCTTTTCTCTAAAGTTGCCTGATGGGGGGGCGCCTGGATGGCTCGGTCGGTTGAGCAGCCAGCTTCGTCTCAGGTCATGATCTCACAGGTCATGAGTTCGAGCCCCATGTCGGGCTCTGTGCTGACAGCTCAGAGCTTAGAGCCTGCTTCAGATTCTGTCTCTCTCTCTCTGCCCCTTCCCTGCTCACGTGTTCTCTCTCCCTCTCCCCTCTCTCTCAAATATAAATACACGTTAAAAAAAAATAAATTAAAAAAAAAGTTGTCCGATTGGGGCACCTGGGTGGCTCAGTGGGTTAAGCATCTGACCCTTGGTTTCGGCTCAGGTCATGATCTCGTGGTTTGTGAGTTCAAGCTCCTGTAAGGTTCTGCACTGACAGCTCAGAGGCTGTTTGGGATTCTCTCTCCCTTGCTCTCTGCTCCTCTCCTGCGCTCTCTCTCTCTCTCTCTCTGTCTCTCAGAAAAATATTTTAAAAATATAAAAGAAAATAAAGTTCCCGAATAAAATTTTGTTTCCCGTGTCAACCTTAAAACTAAACCAGCAAAATGGGTTCATTTGGGAATAGCAGAGGCATTGCATCTTGGGACACACCAGCTGTGGCAAACCAAAGGAGATCAAAGGACGGAAACTGTTACTTCATATAGAGAAAAGGGGGCAGTTGGGAGGGGCTGCTTTGAGTAAAGGTCCTTCGAAGGAAAGCAAGAGTTCACAGTGGTGGTTTCTCAGTGGCTGAGCTGGGGAATTTTCTTATTGGCTGCGCTTGTTGCTAGGCAAGGAGAAATTCCTCCTCCTGCTGGGGTAGCAAAGTAAGCTTTTTCCTGTTGGGCATGTGAGGTTCCTCTCTTCCTGTCCATCTCGATTGAAGACTATCCATAGTGTGTTAGTTAGACCTCTCCTTTCTGGCCTTCCGACTCAGTTTTAAATGAGGTGGCCTTTATTCAATTGCACACCCTCTGGAGGAATCTTTTTTAAAAATTTTTTTAATGTTTGTCTAAAAATGTGCATACGTCCTTGTAGATGGGAATTGGCACAGCAAGATTTGCCATGATCATCTGGAGCCTTGTATTTGTAAAACATAAAAAAGAGTGAGTTAGCTTGTTCCCCCGAACCCCCCCCCCCCCCTTTCATTTTCATGTCTTAAAACCTTTGGAAGTTTTTCTTACAGAACTGCTCCCCAGCTGTGCCTTTCCTGTCCTGCACTTACTTCAAAGAATTATTTCAAGCAAAAATACAGGATATTGTATATACTTAAAAAATTCAGTTTGAAAAAGTTTCTACCTTCTGAAATAATTTTGAGCCCTGATTCTATTACTTAGTATTTTAGTATTCCTATCAAATACATGCCTGTATTAGTTTCTGTTGCAACAATAATGGTGCAAAGCCACAACCCACCCCAAAATTCAGTGGCTTAAAATAATAACCGTTTTAATGTAGCTCGGGCCTATGGGTCCACTGATCTTGGCTGAGTTTGGACAGATTTGGTAGAAAATAGTAAAACTTAGGAAATTGAACATGTATAGAATTGTTCTTGTGTCAAAAATGGAGAGGAGTACTCTCTCTCTCTCTCTCAAAAAGAAATGAACATTAAAAAAATTAAAAAACAAAACAAAACCGGGGCACCCAGGTGGCTCAGTCAGTTAAGCATCCGACATTTCGAGGTTCATGAGTTCAAGCCCCGAGTCAAGATCTGTGCTGACAGGTCAGAGCCTGGAGCCTGCTTCTGATTCTGTGTCTCCTCTCTCTCTGCCCCTCCCCCACTCTCTCTGTGTCTCAAAAATAAGTAAAACATTAAAAAAAAAATTTTTTTTAATCCAATGGAGAGGAGTAATAGAATTTAAATGTTCTGTGTTGCATTATGTACTGAACGCTCATGTGCCCTAGCTGTCAGAACTAGTAGAAATTATACTGGAAAACTGTCCATTTGTTATCATCAAATTTCTTCACAATGAATGTCATTCAAACCAGCATCTGTGAGAAGCCCACTTTCAAGGTCTTCCAGCTGGTTAGCAATAGGACTTAAATGCATTAAGTCTAGAATGAAAATTTAACGAAGCACTGTCATGTGAAATTTCCTTTAATTGATCTCCATCAGTAAACCATGTGTGTGTGCATGTGTGTTTACTGCTATCACTGGCTAGCTGCATAGTATGTTTATATACAGCGATATGCATATATCCCTGAAAATATAGATGAAGTAAGGTAAGGATGGATGTGCATACGTTAACAGTTGGAATGTTGGGGATTCTGGGCCCCTGCTTTGTAGATTCAGTTGGCTGCTTCCGACTTAAGGAAAGAACAAATTTAGGAGGAAGTTTTCATTTGCATTTCAAGGGAGATTCCAAACATTACGCTAGGTTCTAGTAATTTAAATTTCAGAAATGCAGATTAAACACTTACACTGTGGATTTGCTCCCCCCTTTTTACTTCCTCGAAGAATAATATTTTAAAAAGCCGGTAACAAAGAACCAGAAAATATTACTGCCATCGTGGGAAAAAGTTGTTTGAAAATAATATTCAAGATTTAAAAATAAAAAAGGCTTTGAGAACTAGTAGAAGGGATGCCAGCTGGCTTAGTATGAAGAAAAGCAAGCATAGGCTGTAGAGTAACAGACTTGATTAGACTCCTAGGCAGGTTTTGAGCTTTTCTGATTATTTAAGCAGATGTGAAAGGGACTATCTCGGTTTTTCTCAGTCAAATGAGATCATGAAAGGAAAGGCCTAAGTAGATGCTTTGATTTTTGCCCCTTCCCCTTTTCCTATCTCCCGGCTCACAAGGTCAAGGCTGATAAGACAGCAATGCTGAGTGAAAATAGTATAAAGATGTGATAACTGTGTGTTTGTTGTCGGGCGACTATATAAAACATACCAGTGAAACTTACAAGGAAAGACTGAATTAAAGGGATAAACGATTTCTACATCAAAATGACCTTAGAAAGAATTTTTGAGGGGCGCCTGGGTGGCTCAGTCAGTTAAGCGTCCGACTTCAGCTCAAGTCATGATGTCACAGTCCGTGGGTTTAAGCCCCGCATCGGGCTCTGTGCTGACAGCTCAGAGCCTGGAGCCTGCTTCCGATTCTGTGTCTCCCTCTCTTCCTGCCCCTCCCCTACTCATGCTCTGTCTCTCTGTGTCTCAAAAATAAATAAAAACATTTAAAAAAAATTAAAAAAAATTTTTTTGACTATTACCAGTGTAAGTACATTAGACAAATATAGGGCATAGTATATATGATATATATAAGCATGTGGTCTAAATATACTACATATCAAATATAAAACATTTACTGTTTAGGACTAAATGGGCATTAATTAGATAGTTATTTTTTAGGCATATAGTTTGATTGCCATCTATGAAGCGCTATTTTTTTTTAATTCCAGTATTACAGCTGTTCTAGACAATGGACATCACTCTTTCTTGGGCCTGCCTAAAATTCATGCTTTAAATGTTGATAATTTAATTTGGTGGGTACTGAATAGCAAAGGTTTCTGTTGAGAGAGCTCCTGATACTGGCCACAAGCAGCAAGAATTATTTACTGGACTTGCTATGAAATGGAAGGGGCTTGGGGCCTGGTTTAGAATATCCGTCTTTTGGGCAGAGAGAAAAGCTTGATATTGTCAAATGACAAAACTAAAACATTTTAGGTTATGAGTTGGATGTCCTTCAAAAGAAAAGAGCCCATGAATTGGGGGAGCACTGTGTTCCCAGGGATTTGGGGAAAGAAAGAGTTTTAAAGAGCTTTAGAAGAGGCAGTCCGGAAACAGGCATAATTGGCCGAAGTGGGAAATTTCCTTATAAAGCTAGCAGGTCCTCTTTTCGAAGGTCAAGTAAACTAGCTAAAGCTTAGTTGGCACCTTGTGAATGGTGTACGTTAAAATTCCCGGACAGGTGTTTTCCCTTAAGTGCCGGCTGATTTAGGTTTAGATTTGTGCTGTGGGCCCCGGCCACTGGGGTGGTCTCCATTGTGTGGGTCCCTATATAAGAATTAACTTTACCATATCAACAGAGACGATGTACTCATCAAAGAGGGATAACTTGTCATTTGAAGCCAGGTCAACAGTGTTCCAAAAAGAATGTCAGATTTTGGGGTGCCTGGGTGGCTCCGTCTTTTAAGCGTCTGACTCTTGATCTCAGCTCAGGTCTTATATCAGGGTCGTGAGTTTAAGCCCTGTGTTGGGCTCTGAGCTGGGCATGAAGCCTACTTAAAAAAAAAAAAAAAAAAAAAAAAGTCAAATTTCAAGGAGTGAAATCTGCAGATTAGTTCTCAGAAAGAATCTTTTCTGTCTTGCGGCAAATCATTGTTGGCCTGAAACTGGAGATCTGAAATAATTGTGCAGCAGACGGTGGGTGTAATGAATTTGTCTACTCTCCACACAGGTAAATCAAAACTGTGTACAGTTTCTCTAATCACATTTCGTTTTTCCGTATGCGTTGACTGGCCTCTCCATTCTTTCCCCCGGCAAGTACGTGCACCCACACACAGGGGGCAAAAGCTAGGAAAATTTCAATTTTCTGTTTTAACTTGAGAGTCATCCTGGTCATGTAAACAAAACCTTGATGGAGTAGGCCCAACCCCCACCCTTTGGTCTTCGTGACACTGTGGCCTCAGATGAATCCTTATCAGAGCCTTTTCCTTCTCTTTAGAATTGGAATGGGTGATTTTACAGATTCTTCAGTTCTAGGAATCTTAATTTCAATGTCCCGTTGCCCTGTTTTAGACACAAAGTGGGCAATTGCGGATGTTATGGTTCTGCTTATGATTTTGGGGGGGGGGGCATTTCAAGGGAATAGTCTTTTCCTTTGGAGAATGCGAATTTGTTTATGTTAAGTGTAAACGTACTGCGTTTCCCCTTGAAAGGGGTTCACTCTCACATCCCCTCGATTGTGATTCTTAGGGAACAGTTATAATTACATTGAACATGGAAAAATCTGAATGTTTTAAAAGTAAACTTAAGGTAATTTTGTGGGGTATAATTGAGTTATGCCCAGGTTAAGGGAAGACTGTGTTTACGTGAGGAAACCTTGCATGTGATTGAAATGGTATCGCTGCGTGCTTTTAAAAAGATACTGTACAAGAATCCGGGGCCCCGGGGGAAATCGTGAACTGATTAAATAGGACGGTATGAGGCTGGCCATTCAGACCAGTGAGAAGTCCGTTTAAATGCACAAACCAGATGGTTTTCATTAGCCACAACCCCTAAAATTACATAAATCCACGGATGCAACTAAGCTATGGATCCCTGCCCTCTTCTTGCCAAGCAGGACTTTTCAGCCAGCAAAACAGAGCGTTCCTTGTTCCCTTTCCCTTTTAGTCAGGACTGCGTGGGAGCATGTCTGCCAAGCCAGCTCTATAAGGAATTTTGATCTCCTTGATGATAATAGAGAAACTTTTTTGGGAAAGGGAACACCCAGTGTGAAAGACTGCAGGGGACCTTGTTGGAGAAGCTGGTTTTGCCCTTGCAAAGTGCATCAGTTCTTGGTGTAGGTTTCCAGGTTCACCTCCAGGGATGGGCTAAACTAGGTAAATATGTTTCTTTCTGTTTAATTTCCCCGTAAGCGCTTTTAAACCCCTTTTCTAGCTAACTTGCTTTGAAAGTCCATTTTCACTTCAGTATCAGTATCCTATATATTAAGGCCCTACAGTATTTTTCTGGTAGCCAAGGATTGTTTTTAAAAGATTTACAGCATTTTTAGGTCATTAGGTCTCTGTAGTTCAGACATTCTGTAACAGGCTGTTGCTTTTGAGGCAGCGTGTGGACGCACCTTTGTTTTAGCCAGTTATTTTGTTCATTGTCACTGAACACTGTTTTCCCATGGGAAAGCGTCTCTGGTCTTATGATGTCAGTGGAAAGTCATTCCATTTACAAGAATTATCTTCATTTTCAGTCTCTCAGAAATGCGTGCACCACGAATGGCCAGTTATGCCAGGGTTCCAGTCTTGTAGGTGTTACCTTGGATTTCCACGAAGTAACCTTAAGTTACCTTAGTGTTCAAATGAAAACAAAATTAAAATATAATCATTATTTAAGTGGCTGTATTTCCCATCTACTAGAATTTTGTATTTCTTTTCTGTTTAAAGGAGTAAAGTTTTTTTTTAAATTAATTAATTATTTACTTTGAGAGAGAGTGTGTGCACATGCAGGGGAGGGGCAGAGAGAGAGGGGGAAGGAGAGAGAACCGCAAGCAGGCTCTGCACATCAGTGCAGAGCCCGACATGGGGCTTGCACCCACAAACCTGGAGATCATGACTTGAGCCAAAACCAAGCGTTGGACACTTCACCGACTAAACCAGCCAGGCACCCCAAAAGGAGGAATATTTATTTTTAGGATGACTTTGACAGAATATGCATTTTCACTGGCAGCAAATGACTTCCTCTGGGACCAGATGATTTCAGTTTTAAGACTGCCCATGTTAACAGGTCCTGAATTGGACCTTGTGAATAATTTAATAAGCCACTTTTTAAGGCTTCATTCAGAAAAAGGGATTTGAGTAAAACTGTCAGGCCCTTAGATGATGGCTCAGTATTCTCTCCTGTGTGACCATCTTGGCTGGCGATGGTTTCCCTCTGGCTGGATGCCAGAGAGGGGACTGCTTTTGGCAGCCGGGCTTTGTTTCTTAAATCCGTTATTTAATGCAGGTGAGGATCCTTATGGGTCGTTCTTCTTTTAATTAGCAGAGCCAGGAAAATGTTACTTAAAACGTGGAATTCTTTGCAGGTGGGCTTCGGTAAGAAGAGAAAAGCTTCTTGTTCTGTTTGCATTTCCCAGCTAATTGCTGTGATCTCATACACAGCTGGTAGGTATTGCTTTGGGAGAGAATTTTTGCCCGAGAAACATGTTTCTGTGAATTAAGTATTAATTTGTGAAGGGCCTCTTGTAATGTCAAATGTAACAGATGTATACATACCGCCAATTTTGTAATTTCTAGTATAATAATTTGCCCTAATTATTGAGGAATCAAAGTTTGGACTATTAAACAATGTCCACCGTCAGCAAATGGAGCATGTTAATGGTCATGACTCACCATAGTTATTTTTTAAAGTTAACATTAGATCTCATCTGGGGGCATGTGGGTGGCTCAGTCAGTTAAGCATCCGACTTTGGCTCAGGTCATGATCTCGTGGTTTGTGAGTTCAAGCCCCGCATTGGGCTCTCTGCTGTCAGTATAGAACCTTCTTCAGATCCTCTGTCTCCCTCTCTCTGCTCCTTCCCTGCTTGCTCTTTCTCTCTCTCAAAATAAACAAATGCATATTAAAAAAGAAAAAAGATTAGATCTCATCTAATGGAAAATCCAAAAGGAAGTGAAACATGTATCTTCTGGCCTTAACTGCCGTTGTTCAATGAAAGAGATCATAAGGCAATTAAAAATGTTTTCCAGTAATATGATAGAGCCATAATCCATTCATTTGAGATGTGAGAAAGATTACCACCATTTGGTAGTGGGCTTGTGCAAACACACACTCTGATGACATCAAAATAACTATAAAGTCAGAAAGAGGGAAGGATGACGAAGTGCAGAATGGAAGAAATAAAAAAGAAGAAGTCAAGGTAGGAACAAAGGAAACACATCTACTCAATGTGTTTGTCCCGTAGGATGACGTTGTCTCAGCCTGCCAGGGACTTTCCCAGTTTCAGCACTTAAAAGTCTTGCATCCTGGAAACCCCACAGTCCCAGGCCAACTGGGGTGGGTGGACACCCTGTTGTCAAGGCAAGGACTTGGCCTGATTTACCGCTTTGTTCCCAGAACTAGTTCAGTGCCTAGCACGTGTTGGGTCCTCATAAAGAAATGTTAATTGCTGCCCTTTACAACTGTTGTGGTTTCATTGGAGTCGCCTCTCTGTAGTGAGGGGTTCGAAGAGATCATGAAGACTTTTGTAAGGAAGGTAGAAGAGAAGCGACCACCCCCCCCCCCCCGCATCTTTAGGAATGTCTTCTGCTATGGAATTGAAGGCTTGTGAGTTAGTAATGGGTTAATCAAAGGGGTAAGGAGACCTCTGTTCATTCCAACAGAGGCCGAGGGAAAAGACTCACAAGGAAGAATTCGTCAATGGCAAAGAAGTTGAAAAGCAACAGGTACTGAAGAAAAAGCCTATTTGGTTTCTGCAGAGGTCCTATGCAAGCTTTGAGAAGGCAATCTGAGTTGATGGGTGGAATGTAAAGCAGACACCAGGGGGTCTACGGGGCAGGCGAGAAGGTGGTGTCAGTGAGTGTTGAAATCACCAGCTCATATAATTTGTTGGAAGAAATGGGAGGAAGATAGTTCTTCTAGAAAAGGGACAGGGAAATGACGGCCCATTGGCCGAATTTGGCGGACTGCCTGCATTGTAAATACAGTTTTGTTGTAAAACAGCCACACCCATTTGCGTGTTGTCCGAGGGTTGAGTAGTCACAGCAGAGACTGGCTCACAAAACGTAAGATATTTACTATCTGGCCCCCAGCAGAAGAAATTTATTCACCCTCTGCTCTGGAGGATAAGAGAATGGAGGAAGTTTTGTGGGGTTTTTTTTTGTTGTTTTTTTCTTTTGTCTGTTGTTTGCTTTTTTCAGTAGAGGAGATCAAAGGCTATTTGTGGATGCCTCATGGGGCTGGGAAAGAAAGAGCTTGTTAGGTATCTGCTGCTGTGTAGCCGGTTACCCCAAATGTAATGATTTAAAAAAAAAACAAACATTCAGTCTCTCAGTTTCTGTGGGTCAGGAATTTGGGAGTGTCTTCTGGGTGGTTCTGGCTCCAGGTTTCAGTCATGCCAGCCAGGACTGCAGTCGTGAAGGCTTGATGTGGCTGTAGGCTGTTGACACGGAGGCCTCGGTTCCGCATCTCATTACGTGGGCCCCTCCGTAGAGCTGCCTGAATGTCAGTACGACATGGCAGCTGACCTTCTCCCAACGCGAGGGATCCCAGAGAGCAAGAAAGACGCCGGGGTGCCTTTTTTGACCTTTCCTTGGAAGTCATATATGATTTTTTGTCATATTCTATTTGTTGCACAGACAGACTTCTACGCATTAGGGGATAGCACTGACAAGAGCTTGAACACCAGGAGGCAGGGATCCTTGGGGGCCTTGTTGGAGGCCGGCTGCCACAGGGAGAGAAAGTGGCACTGAAGTGTTCTTGAGGAGAAGGTACAGAATGAAGGGCACTTTTACTGGCGAGGATGTAGAAGCCTGTAGTGAACAGATTGTGGAGAGTCTGAGGTACAGAGAAATTTTGAGCCAGCAAGGGGGAAATTCAATAAAATAATTACCAACTGTGCTGGGGGAATCAATAGTCTCTCTGTTCAGTTAGAGATAAGTTACCAAGATTCTGCTAAGACTGGAGATCTTGGGGACAAGGAATGAGTTTGAGCAGAGTAAAGTATCATGGGGAATCCAGTGGTGATTTCATTACTAGATTGTACATGCCCTGATGGCGAGACTTATATTTTACGTATGAATAAGTAAATTTTATATATTAAAAATATCTTTATAACCTTCATAGTCTCTAATACAGGGCCTTACCTATAGGTGCCTGATTATTGTCTGCCTTTCTTGCAGTGTCATTATCTTCCTCCTTCCTTCAATAAAATTGGCAAAATTTGTATTCTGATTTTTAGAATCAAGGTTTTGAACTTCCTGCTATGCCCTCAGGAAAGCTGTGAAACTTAAGTTTGTGGAGCATTCTCCTTAGACTGCTTTTTGCATCTGTTGGAGAATGAGCCTCCCAGGTTCCGGCTTGGAAATTGTGGGAGGTGTGCAAGGGGCCCAGCTCTTCTTGTTGATGACCCGATGCCGTGACCTCAGCTGCTGTTTTGTTCCATCTGGCAATGTCGAGGCCAAATTCTGTTTGGTATGCCTTACAGAGTACAATTAGACATGGAGAAAATGTTACCTGAAATACGATTCTAGAGATTCTGCCAGGAGCTCTTGCACTCAGGTCTGTGATGGGTCTCAGCTGGGTTCAGTGCAAGATTGTTTTTTTCTTTTTTAAACAACAGATCTTCTGCTGTGGTTGGACAAAATATATATGAAGATGACTAGAACGGACAGATGTTTGATCTATTTTTACATTTCTGTGGGAAGAAATGTCAAGAAGCTATTTCTTAACTGAAATCTCTCAGTGCAATTTTAGTATTTTGTTTTTTATTCCCTCCTGTGAACAATTTTTAGAAATGATACGCTTTATTATAGAATCCTCCAGTCCTTGGCTGCATGAATGGCTTCTGGTGGCAGTTAACTCTTCTCGACACGGGTCTCACACGCTTCCTTAGCAGCTGGCTTTAACAAAGGAGGAATTACTTTGCTTAATGTGTCTTTTGATTCCCTGGTTTCAAATAACGCTTTTTACTCCTGTGGATTTATTTATTTTTTTTATCCCTCGCTGTTATCTCTCTTCTTGGCGTTTCAGAACGTCCATTTTCCCTTTTTAAAATATTTATATGAAAAAAAATATTTTAATGTTTATGTGAAGGTAATACCCGTGCACAGAAGGCTTTGGAAATACAGAAGGGCAACGTTTTCCTTTATTTTGGTCAAATGGTATATTGCCTCCAGTGGTAATGGCCAAGACCTACTAAGAGCTTACTACACAGCAGATACTCTGACAGTCTCGGAGAGTCTGCGTCCTTCCATAGCAAAGTTGGGGAGATGAGACTCCAGCACCCTTAATCTATTCTTAAGACCTGAGAGAGTGATAACCAGAGAATATTCGGGGGAAAACCATTGGAATGGCCGACATATTCAGTCACATTTGTGCATGGCAAATCCTACAGTAGTTTTTATGTTCAAACGATCATAATGTCCACTTGGCTAGCTAATAAGCACACTAACACCATGGCGTCTGCTCCAGGAGGCACTGTGCAACCTTATTCTTAGACCTGGTCATCAGGCAGGGACTTGGCATTGTTCTTTGTGTGAGTCCGTTGGAGATGATTAGGAGAATACGGTTTCCTTCAGGGTGATTATATTTATTTCAGAAAAACACCTTATTTTATTTTCAGAACCTTTTCAGGAGGCACGGCAGAATCTGCTGTGGGGAATCGCATACACTTTTCAGTGAATACATTCTTCTCCATCTTGTTAATTCCTGTGTTTCAGTGTGAAAAAAGCACTATATTGTAGGTGGCTGGAGATAAAGGTAACACACATTCTACTTAACTCAAAGGAACGTTGAAGGCAAGGCTAATCCCTGCTTGGAGGAACCTCCGAAAGCGAGAATAAACTATTTTTGGTACCTCTCTGTGCCAGGTTCCTCTTTACCACCCTTCCCCAAGCCCATCCGCGGAGCTGTGGATTTGGATAACTAACCTAAACTTCTTTTTCTAGGTGCCCACTGACGGCAATGCTGGCTTGCTTGCGGAACCCCAGGTTGCCATGTTCTGTGGCAAGCTGAACATGCACATGAACGTGCAGAATGGGAAATGGGAGTCCGATCCATCGGGGACCAAAACGTGCATCGGCACCAAGGAAGACATCTTGCAGTATTGCCAAGAAGTAAGTCCCTTCTGAGAGCCAGCCATTCTTGTGGGATCACACGCGTTCGGTGTTTTGGTTTTTTTTTACTTTAACTTCTTAAATATTTATGTTTTGTCTCTTGCAGTAATGATCTTGGTTCCTAATGATCCACTATACTATTTTTTTTAAGTTAATTTATTTTGAGAGAAAGAGACTGAGAGAGCTAGTGGGGGAGGAGCAGAGAGAGAGGGGGAGACAGAGGATCCCAAGCAGGCTCCGTGTTGTCAGCACAAAGCCCAATGCGGGGCTCCAACACATGAACCCTGGGATCATGTCCTGAGCTAAAAACAAGAGTTGGGCGCTTAACCAACTGAGCCACCCAGGCGCCCCTCACTATGCTACTAATATATTTACTTGCTTTGCCATATATAATATGTATAAATTAAAAAAAAAAAATTAGGATGTCAGGGGCGCCTGGGTGGCTCAGTCGGTTGGGTGTCCGACTTCGGCTCAGGTCATGATCTCCCGGTTTTTGAGTTCGAGCCCCACGTCGGGCTCTGTGCTGACAGCTCCGAGCCTGGAGCCTGCTTCTGATTCTGTGTCTCCCTGCCTCTCTGCCCCTCCCCCACTCGCTCCCTCTGTCTCTCTCTCAAAAATAAGTAAACATTAAAAAAAATCTTTTTAATTATGATATATTACAACCATCAATAAACCAACTGAGTAAAGTTTAAGATATCTTGGCACTCCATTTATCTTTAGAATGTATCTCACTATGACTTTACAGATTTACAGATAATGTTGTGGTTTTGTTTTAAATTTATTTATTTATTTTTGAGAATGAAAGAGAGCTTGAGGGAATGGCAGAGAGAGAGAGACACAGAGAATCCCAAGCAGGCTCCACACTGTCACCACAGAGCCCGATGTGGGGCTCCAACTCATGAACCATAAGGTCATGACCTGAGCTGAAATCAAGAGCTGGTCACGTAACCAGCTGAGCCACCCAGGCGCCCCAAGATAATGTATTTAAAAGTTGGTAGAATTAATTTTCCCTATTTATGTTACCAGTTTGGTGTATTTTACTTCTGTTTATCTTCAATTTTAGTTTTTCCCTCCTTATTAATTTTATGTCTTGAAAACGTGAAACATTCACATTGCTAAAGCTTAGAAACTCTTAAAAAGTTGCCCTTGTCCTCTGTTGATAAACATTTTCATTGTTCCTGATTTATCCTTATAACAAAGAAGGATATATGGTTTTCCTTCTTTTTCTTATAAAAACGGTGCTTTCAGGAAGCATTCATAAAGATTTTCATCCTTTTTGTAATTTCTCTAGTTTACTTTCTATAATTGTATAGGGTATTCTTTCCTTATTAATTCAGTTTAAAATAACTGGAGTCTGGGGGTGCCTCGGTGGCTCAGTCGGTTAAACGTCCGACTTCAGCTCAGGTCATGATCCCGCAGTTTGTGGGTTTGAGCCCCACATCGGGTTCTGTGCTGACAGCTCAGAGCCTGGAGCCTGCTTCCGATTCTGTGTCTCCCTCTCTCTCTGCCCCTCCCCCGCTCATGCTCTGTCTCTCTGTCTCTCAAAAATAAATAAACATAAAAAAAAAATTAAAACACTGGAGTCCAAGACATTTTATCCCACGCTTCCAGACAATTACCTATTCTAGGTTATGTGGCTGTTTGTGTTTTAAGAACATTTAAAGGAATTAGTCTTATGCCTCTTGGCAAAACGTCCTTATCCTTCATAGAAACAGCAGATAACCTGGCAACATTTTCTTTGTTGTATTCTTTTATGTACTAGAAAATTTCCTTTAGTCTTTTTGGATCCAAAATGAGTATTTAATGAAGTATGTGTACGTGTGTGTGTGTGTGTGTGTTGTTAATAATATTTATATTAAAATATGTAACTTTTTACATATATACACAATTTTTTTGGTAGCACTCCAAGGAAGGACAGTCTCTAAATATTAACTCTTCTGTTTTGAGAAGCAAAACTGCATCCATATCATCACAATATATTACATATCAAGTCATTTGTATCTTGAAGAAGTATGAACCATGCTGTAAAAGGATAATTCTTCTAATTTAAGTAAAAGTCACTAATATTTAAGTCTATTATATTTCTTATTAGAAGCATTTATTAAGGGACACCTGGGTGGCTCAGTCGGCTCAGGTCTTGATTTCACGGTTCATGAGTTCAAGCCTGGCGTTGGGCTCTGTGCTGACAGCTCAGATTCTGGAGCTTGCTTCAGATTCTGTGTCTCCCTCTGTCTCTGCCCCTCCTCCACTCTCTCTCTCTCTCTCTCTCTCTCAAAAATAAATAAATGTTAAAAAACTTTTTTTTTAATTAAAAAAAAAAGCATTTATTAAATAGGGATTGATAAGAAATTAACTTTGCCCGGATATGGCATTTCTAAAATACACATTTTGGAAAAATAATATTCATATTCTATGAAAGAGTTCCTCTTTGCATTTTAAAAAGTCATCCTCTTGCTTTATCACTCTGACCCTACATCTAGATTCTGGGTTCCTTGCTGGAGCCTCTGTGCTGTTAAGTAAGTATGCTCTAGTACAGTTTTGTAATGAGTTATGAGTTGGATAAGTTGGAACTCTGTGCATGCTTATAGGTTTTTCATATCATTTCACTTCTCTTGATACACATAGAGATTATGCATTCGGAATGTTAGATTAATTTTTTTTTTTAAAGGCTAGAATTCAGACTCAGTTAATGATGTTGACCACATCATCTTTTTCGGTTGCATGGCTAATTGATGCACGTGTCATAGTTTGCGTCTAAAGTTTTCCTCTGTTACTGCCACTTCTGAGTAATCACATGCTTTTGCATTTGTATGATGACCCTATAAAAATTACTTTTCACGACCCTGAGAACAACCCTTATCCGCTCCCACACCACTTAGCGATCCCACTAATGTCTAGCTTCACTTCTTGTCTTAGTCTGTTTTTTGTTCCAGGGCTAAGCCACAGGGTAGTTCTTCTGGGTCCCAGACTTCTGGGTCCCAGATTGTTGTGGCTATGGGACTGGAGAGTAAGTAAGCTTCTTGGTTGTTTCTCATTTGTCTTGCAATTCTGGTATGATTTGCCTGTCTCACCTCACTACCCACAGAGGTCTTCTAAAATGATGTGCACAGGCCAGAGACTTAAGGTGGTTTAAACAAACATTAGTCCATAGAAGTACGAAAGGGCCAGAACCTCGGACTTGTGAGCCTCTTAATGAATTGGTTTTTCTCCATAACAGCAGGAAGTCATTGGAAGTATTTATTTATTTTTAAAGAAGAGGAAGGACTGTAGGTTTGCATTTCAAAAAGTCATGCTTTGTCACTCTGACCCTATATCTAGAATCTCAGTTCCCCACTAGATGCTGTTCACTAAGGTAACCACTAGCCACATGTGGCCGTTGAGCATTCCCAGTGTGGCTAGTCCAAACTAATGTGTTCTGGAAGTGTAAGATAAATACTGTATTTTAAAGATTTACATGAAAAAAGAATATAAAATGCCACATTAATTTCATATCCATTTCATTTTGAAATATTTTGTATATACTGACTTAAACATCATGTGTATGTTTTTAAATTGTAAATGCTATGTTATTAAAATGAATTTCCCTGTTTGTTTTACTTTTTAATGTGGCTACCAGGGAATTTAAAATTACATAGAAGTATATTTCCATTATATTTCCAGTGAACTGTGTGGCCGTCCCCGCTGCCTCATGCTGCTAGTGAGTCTGGGCTTTAAGGGTCTCAAATCCCATCATCTGCAAGTGGGAGAGGGAAGCAGAGGTGAGGAGTCCCCCCCAGACCTTCCACCAGAACCTAACTGGTGATTGGAAATCAGGGAGGAAGGCTTGTTTGGGGGGCATTTTTAATACATCTTTCATTAGAAATATTTTATCGCAAGGGGATTATATGAATACCTTTTGAGGGTCCAATGGTCTCTCGCTCCCTCAAACATGTATCTCTGGGCGCTAAGGAGGTTGTGATACGTGGAACACATGACTTGTTCTTAAAGGGGGATCTAGAGTGGGGCGCCTGGGTGGCTCAGTCGGTTAAGCGTCCGACTTTGGCTCAGGTCAGGATCTCACATTTTGTGAGCTCAAGCCCCATGTCAGGCTTTGTGCTGACAGCTTGGAGCCTACAGCCTGCAGCCTGCTTCGGATTCTGTGTCTTCCTCTCTCTCTGCCCCTTTCCACTTGCGCTCTCTCTCTCTCTCAAAAATAAATAAACATTTAAATATTTTTTTAAAAGGGGGATCTAGGGAGAGAGAAAGGCTTGTGGAATACTTTTAGCAACTTAGAAACCGACAGTGTTGATGATGCTAATACCAGCTAACTTTTACTGAGCATTAACAAGGTGCTAAGCTACCTTGCTAAGTGCTTGCTCTCATTTTGCCCTTATGATGCCTCTGGGGAAGAATCTGGAGAAGAATCTTGCTAAATTGCACCATTTAAGGAGAACAAGTGAAAGAACGCCATCCAGCCAGCCATCCAGCCAGCCATCCGTGGAGGAGGAGCAGTGGCCAGAGACCTAGGAACAGAACTAGGAGCTGGCATGTGCAGGAAGTCAGGCCAGGTTAATTTCTACATGAAGGAAATGATAAGTGCAAGTGTGATGTAGACCAAAAGGCTGAAGTATAAGTTTTGACAGTGCAAAAGCTTGGCTCTTGCAAAATGAACACACATCAAACATTTTATTCAGTTCATTAATGAATGAGGTGACCTGGAAGATGCTAAAACTGGTTCAGATTGACCAGAAGAGATTTAAATTCCTTTCCCAACAGAGTTCATGTGCAGGGCTACGAAGGGGACCCATCTGACTGGCATTGCATGGGACAGGAAACATTTGCACTGCTATCCGATGTCTACATCATCTACCCTTACAGAGCTGTAAAATAGCCCACTCAGTAGCAGCCGCAAGTTACTCAGAAGAATACACCCTGTAGAATCAGAACTTTTCTCCTCCTGCCCCTGGCTCTCAAAAACCACACCTGCATGCCACTGCTGAGACACCCAGTAATCTCTCTTGCCCATCTCTTTTTTTTTTTTTAGTTTTTTTTTTTTTTTAACGTTTATTTATTTTTGAGAGACAGAGACAGAGAGTGAGTGGGGGATGGGGGTGGCAGAGAGAGAGGGAGACACAAAATCCGAAGCAGGCTCCAGGCTCTGAGCTGTCAACCCACGAAACTGTGATATTGTGACCTGAACCGAAGTACGACACTTAACCAACTGAGCCACCCAGGCACCGTTTCTCATGCCCATTTCCAAGTCACAGGTATTGTTTCGCAATAGAACAGTCTTGTAATTGGCATACAGGTCATTGTTGATCTTTATGATAACAATTTCAGTGGAAGAGCCTGGGACAGGTCAATTTGCAAGAAGTTACAGGAAGAATAACATGAATGGATGGTGAGGACATCTGTGAACTCTTTGAGGAAAGACCTAGAGGCAGAGAGCTTGAGGGCAATTCAAGGAAAAGAGAAAAGGCTTTGTTTTTTGTTGTGTCTTTGGTTTTTTCTTGAAGGGAATTAACTTAAAAGCCAAGAGAAGCCTAAGCTAAACTTAGGGGGGAGGGTAGATGTCCACTAAAAGAAAACTAGGCTCAGGTATCTATAGGAATCAAGTAGGGATGAGATCCAGGGGATAAGGCGGAGTCTTAGAAGAAAGAAAAGATGGGAAAATTGTAAGGGTGGGTTAATTAGGCAGTTTCTGTTGCCAGGTGACAGAAACCCACTAAACATTTTACACATGGAGAATATTTTGGTTGGACCAAAAAAGCAGGACCTACCTGTGTATCAGTTACCGTATCTACAAGGACTCACTGCTTGTAGACTGGGACTGGTCCACCTTGGCCTTGAAGGCATGTGGCCTGTTTGACATCCCAACCAGATGGAATGGGGAGAGGGGCTTTTGCCAGAAAAAGGGTGAAGAGTGAGTGGCACGGGGATGAAATAGAAGAATGGCCATAGTCCCAACATAATGGACTTAGAAAGATGCAGTGCATTAGACAAGTTACAGGCTTGGAGAGTAGGCAGCTGAGAGAATTCATAGCGTATCACGACTGTAACTGGCTTTTGAGAAACTGTGGGAGGTTAGAGAGATGGCCACTCAGAACTTTTAAACAGCGTTTGGCGTTTTCTTATGGAGTGGTGCATCCTGAACTATTCGGAATATTCCTTATTGATGTTTTAAGGTCTTCCTGCCACTTCTCGCTTTGTACGTGTTCTGATAGTTTGCTTTTATAATTTGAAGTAAAGAATAGTTTTCTGTTGAAGGATTGAATTTTTTCCGTATTGTGGGAAAATAGTTCTTTTCCTTTATTCCTTTTTTTGACTCCCATGTTTTTGTTTTAGGCAGTATTGAAGGTTTTTTTTTTTTTTTTTGCTTGCTAGGAACGCCAAGGGAAAGAATATTCACAATTTTTCTATCTCCTCAATTTTTCTGTCTCCTCACAGGGTTTATAAGTTACAGTAATTTATTATTTTCAAAGTTGTAATACTACAGTCCGTTTCATTGCCATAATAATCACAGTGGCAGGTTATTTATTTATTTATTTTTTTTTACGTTTATTTATTTTTGAGACAGAGAGAGACAGAGCATGAGTGGGAGAGGGTCAGAGAGAGAGAGGGAGACACAGAATCGGAGGCAGGCTCCAGGCTCTGAGCTGTCAGCACAGAGCCCGACGAGGGGCTCAAACTCACAGACCGTGAGATCATGACCTGAGTCGAAGTCGGACGCTTAACCGACCAAGCCACCCAGGCGCCCCAGCAGGTTCTGACTTTAACTGGGTTTATTGTTGATAACAAATCCTTCCACCAAAGTATGTCTATTGCTATATTATTATTTTTGTTGGATGACCATTATCTTGGTTATTTCTAACTGCTTATTGAACAATGGCTTAGTTTAGAGTTAGGAATGGCATATTTGTTCAGCATCACGAAGATATTTATCCACTGTATTCTGGCATCTATCATTGTCCAAATGCCTTTTTTTAAAAAATAAGCAGAAACGAATACTATTAGTTAACGTTTACAGTGCTACTCATGTCCTGATTATTTTTGTCCTGATAGCGATGAATAATTTTTTTCTTTATGTTCTCAGTCCCTCTTGTGACCAAAACACAGATGTTTTAGAGACAGCTGGCTGAGTCGGAGAGGCAGCTGTTAGCAGTCTGTGGTCCGATGACAAGACGAAACCGACTGAACTCATGACCGTGACCTCATTTTGACCTTTTGCTAACCAATTTAACTCACTTGTCAAATTTATTCTTCCAACAGGTTGCGTGTATAGCTGCACAGTGTATGTGTTGATGCTTTGTTTAATGTGACGTGTCAAATAGTATTATTTCTTTTTTATTAAAAAAAATTTTTTTTTAATGTTTATTTATTTTTGAGAGAGAGAGAGAGACCGAGCATGAGCGGGGGAGGATCAGAGAGGGAGACACAGAATCCGAAACAGGCTCCAGGCTCTGAGCTGTCGACACAGAGCCCGACGCGGGGCTCAAACCCATGATCCGCGAGATCATGACCTGAGCCGAAGCTGGACGCTCAACCGACTGAGCCACCCAGGCGCCCCCAAATAGTATTATTTCGATGGTGAATTATCTAGTCCATGTCCTTCGTATTCTCATGTTCCTCTCAATTTGTGTTCCCTGCTCTTGGTTGTTTTGTTATCAATATTGTCATTTTTGCCTCCTGATTTCTTCAGCAATATCCTTGTTCAAGAGCAAGATTAGGCACATAAAGTAAAAGTTGAGTCTTTTATTTTTGTACCTGGTTAAAACCCCTGAGGAAGTTTGATTGGGAAGATAGTTTGAAACTTGGGGTTTAAATTGAGTATTTGTTTCATCTGTATTTTATCCCAAATCATCCATTCTTGGTACCCATAAATGCCCTGTTTTCTCTAATCCTAATAGTTACACTTAAGATCTTTGCATTTCTTTACTTCCTTTTTGTTTGTTTTATTAACACAGTCTGTACTATTTGAGGATTTTCTTTCATTTCTTCATCAAATATGTATTGAGGACTGTAATGCACTGAATGTTTGTGTCCGTTCCCCCCCTTCAATTTCATATGTTGAAGCCCTGACATCCAAGGTGATGGTATTTGGAGGTAGGGCCTTTGGAAGCTAATTAGGGCTAGATGAGGCCGTGAGGGTGGGGCCTCATGATGGGATCAGCGTCCATAGACGCAGAGACAACAGAGAGTGGTACCATTTACCGCTGTGCACGCAAGGCCTGGTTAATCATTGCGGCCTTCCTTGCAGTAGTCTGGCCGGCAGCACCCTGTGGAGAATTGCCCAGTTAACCCACAGAATAGTGAGAAATTCTAAATGATTTCGTGGTAGCTAGCTAGCCTCCCGGCTGCCTTCCAGCGGAACTTGCACTCACTCCTGTGCGTAGTCTTTTCCTACACTCTGCGGGGCTGACACCCACAACCAGGAGGACATCAGAGAAATGATGGCGTGTGACTTTTGAGGGTAGGTCGCGAAGACCCGTGACTTCCACCTTGCATACTTGGTACAGTAAAGCCAGCTGCCGTATCGTGGGGATGTGACTTGGGCGTGAGTGGTTATCTAGTCGTAAGCGTGGGACGGGGTGAGCTTAGGGTCCCCCGACTCTGCCGCCTTCCCGGCACCCCTCAGGCAGCACCATGGAGATGTACGTGTGGTGAGGAACTCAAAGCCTGCTGCCCACAGCCAGCACTGGCTTGTCAGGCACGAAAATGGACCTCCTGGAGGTGCTTCCCGTAGCCAAGTGGAGCCTTCGTGTGACCATGGCCAACATCTTAACAGCGCCCTCATAAACGTCCATATCACTCCCCGATTCCAGACCCACAGAAACGGTGCGAGCTGAGAAATGCTTATTGTTTGAAGCTCTACCGTGTTTTGGGCTGGTCCGTCCGCAAGGGTTGCTGACCACAACAGATACTCGCTCAATTATTACTTTCCTCTGTGGTCCTGTGGTGGAAAGCAGGACCTTTCCTCTGTTCTCTACTAGACACAGAAAGTGCCGCCATCACGGAAACAACTTGAAACTAACTGTATGAATTATTCATCATTTAACAGCCTAAAGTGGCCACTTGCCTTAATGAGCTGTTACATTACCCCAACCGTTAGATTGTTCTAAGGAACTAGGAGTCTTATAAATAGAGCAGACATAGGATAATACTCCCCTTGAAATATACAGCGAAGCCTACAACAACTATTGCAATTTTTAGATTTTATTGTCCTGTTTTTCTTTTGAATGAAGTAAGATTAAAAGAACAATAACAACAACATTGTTTTACTTAAACCGAAGGCTTCGGGATGGGAGAATAAAAAATTGGAAGTGTAGGGGCACCTGGGTGGCTCAGTCAGTTAAGCATCTCCGACTTCAGCTCAGTTCATGATCTCATGGTTTGTGGGTTCAAGCCCCACGTCGGGCTCTGGGCTGACAGCTCGGAGCCTGGAGCCTGCTTCCGATTCTGTGTCTCCCTCTCTCTCTGCCTCTCCCCCGTTCATGCTCTGTCTCAAAAATAAATAAACATTAAAAAAAAAAGAAAACTTGGCCTGTATCCGAGGGTAGGTTGGATTAGGAAGAGAAGGGGATTCAGATGTTCCACAGGTCAGCGTGAAAAGGTAAGGTAAAGGATCATCCTGGTGTGGAGAAGATCATACAATAAGGGAGCCCTAGGGGTCAAGTGCCAGGAAAGGGGAACATGGGCTTCACCGGACAGACCTTTCAAATCCAGCCTTTGCTCTCTCGACACCTGAACGGTCCAGGAAAAGCTGCCTAACCAGTCTTAGAGCGTGTCCTCGCTGTGTGATAGGAACCTACAGGTGTGGGCTGTTCAAGTTAAATACCATCCGTTAAATGAGAGATTATAGAAGCCCCACCATTATTACTCCTTTTTTAAGGAGAGAAATGAAAACATAGGCCCTGCTGTCCTCTGGATCCCTACCAGTCAGAGCACCTTTCGTAAGGTAGGCCTGAGAGCAGGGGGTTGACTCACCTGGGGAGCAGGTCTCTGGAGGGGGGGTCTGGAACAGGTTCAGCCTCAAGCAGGGGCAGAGATTCCCTGCTGGGAAAGTCAGGTGAATATGGCTGTGCTTGTAATCTCTTCAGTTCAATTATGGGTTATCCTCTCTTTTTCCTAAGTGTTAACCACAGCTAACAACATGTGTTCCCTGTTTTGTTTTGTTTTGTTTTTTAATTTTCTTTCTCTAAATGAGCAGCTGTTTTGTCTGAAAATTAACAGGATCACCAAACAAAACAAAATCTGCCTGTTTGATAAGTTGAACAAAACCATTTCCCTTGCCGGGCTTCCTTCTATAAAACGTGTCACCAAACGTGGGTTTCCCAGGCAAGAATTATTCCTCACCCTTGATTCTGCAATAGCGTGGAATTAAAATTAAGTTAAACACACAAGCATCACGTGTGATTCTTTTAATTTTTTTTTTTAACTTTTTTTTTTTTTTTTTTTTTTTTTTGAGACAGAGAGAGACAGAGCATGAACGGGGGAGGGGCAGAGAGAGAGGGAGACACAGAATCGGAAGCAGGCTCCAGGCCCAGGCTCTGAGTCATCAGCCCAGAGCCCGACACGGGGCTCGAACTCACGGACCGTGAGATCGTGACCCGAGCCGAAGTCAGAGGCTCAACCGACTGAGCCACCCAGGCGCCCCACGTGTGATTCTTTTAATCTGACCAGGTTTGAGGACGTGCTGCATACACAGTGAAGTGCTAAAGCTGTGGCAGGTTCTTGGCCGTTATTATTATTTTGCTTTGTGCTCCATCCACCCCTGTAGACTTAAAATGGATCCACAAATTACAGGCGCAGATGCTTTGTGGTTTCAGTATTTGAAAGATCCAAAAATTCATGTGAGGTCAGACAGTTTTCTAATAGAGGCATCCCGGCCGCTTGTCTATGAGAACGGATAATGTTTTATGCATTAATGGCTTGTATACTTGTAAGGATTGTTTGCACAAACCATAGGGTTTGGAGCTAAATAAAAGAGATGCTACCAAGTTAGGATTTTTTTTTTTTTTAAATGCATTTGTCATTTAATCAAATTAACATTTGATTTAACTTTTGTCCTTGTTCTCACGTAGCACTTTGTTAAATGGGTAATTACACATTTGCAGGCATACTATGTAATTTTGTAGTATAATACTATATTCTGTAAGGTTATAGATAATACTGTGTACTTTTATGTACATGTAATACTGTGGACTTGTGTATTTCATATGTAATTAATTGATATGCTGGAAGACTTTTCCTGTAGCATATTTTTTTTCTCTTTTCAGAGGTATAATCGTCAAATAAAGCTGTATAGTTTGGGTATTTTAAAAAATAGCCGTAAACTGACAAAGAATGAGAATCTAGGTTATATGCATACATATCTGATTATGTTTTCACAATCGTCTATTTTAGTAATTCTCCCTGCCCCATCTGTTCCTGCACTCAGCACTTCTGGAGTAAGACTTGTTCCTTATGCATTGAACAAAGTTCTTTGACAATACTTTCCAACCCTGAATGTGAGTGTATGTATATAACAATATATGTATGTCCACTGTCGAAAGCAGACTTGGGCCAGATTATTGGGAAATAGGCTGGTGCCCTGCCTTTTACGTCCCTGGTTTTTGCATAAGATCGTCGTTGTGAAAACCCAGTGCCACTCACACCTCCCATTGTTGCACTCATGTTTCATCAGCTGCATGCTGCCCCTTAGCACCTTGTTACACCATAAGCAGAGACCGTTTTCGGTTTCCAGTTCTTTCTCAATTAAATTAGATCTTGTGTTCCCAATATCCCTAGCATTATTAAAAGAATTAGAGTGGAGAGCAGTTTTATAGGCTTTTTCTTTGTATTTCGGAAGACTTTAAAAGGAGAAATAAGTACATTTAATCCAGAGACAGAAATGTATTGTCTGGGACATACTTTATTTTGGTTTACATACTGAAGCGTAAAACTTATTTTAAACTTAGAATTAATGCACTCCGAGGGCTCAGAAATGGCACTGACTTCGGTAGTGGATGACTGGCTGCATCAGTTTGATCTGTGAAATGGAGCAGTTGCTGAGGACGGCAGGCTCTCGGCTGCACGTAAAACCTTTGCAATGACTCTGGCACATGGGCAATCATTACTGTGTCTTTCTTAGTCTCCTCTTGGATATGTTCTTTGAAAAGGAACTTGGTATGTAAAAGCTTTCACATGAAAGTGTCTCCTGTTTACCTCCCTACCACTTTGCCATGGAGTTTCCGGTTCTTTGTTTCTTTTTTTTTTCATAGAGTTTATTGTCAAACTGGTTTCCTTGCAACACTCAGCGTTCACCCCAACAAGCGCCCTCCTCCATGCCCATCACCCACTTTCCTCCATCACCCACCCATCCCCCCTCAACCCTCAGTTTGTTCCCAGTCCTTAAGAGTCTCTTATGGTGTGCCTCCCTCTCTGTAACTTTTTTCCCCCTCCCCTCCCCTCCCTCCCCCATGGTCTCCTGTTAAGTTTCTCAAGATCCACATGGGAGTGAAAACATGGTATCTGTCTTTCTCTGCCTGACTTATTTCACTTAGCATAATACCCTCCAGTTCCATCCACGTTGCTGCAAATGGCCAGATTTCAATCTTTCTCATTGCCAAGTAGCATTCCATTGTACATATAAACCACATCTTCTTTATCCATTTGTCAGCTGATGAACATTTAGGCTCTTTCTGTAACTTGGCTACTGTTGAAAGTGCTGCTACAAACATTGGGGTGCGTGTGCCCGTAGGCATCAGCACTCCTGAGAGACTGTCTCCAAGTCTTTGTTTCATGGGTATACATGCCCACTGCATTCGTGCATATGCCGTTTGGATCTTTGTGTTTTCACTTGTAGATTTAGAAATTGGACTCTGTTTCCACTGGACTAGTTTTGTTGTTGTTGTTGTTGTTGTTGTTGTTGTTGTTGTTGTTTTACCTTTAATTCAAAATTTCAAGTGCATATTAAAGCAGACAGAATGGTATACTGGATGCCCCAGGTGCCTGTCACTCAACTGCAGTAATGATAGAATCTAGTCACTCTGGTTTGTGGGGGAGTCTGGAATGCACGTGCTCTATCCTGCCTCCTTCAAGGTCTGCATTATGTTTGGCCAGCCCCTCGTGCAGCTATGTGGCTTGTCCCCTTGGCAGAGCTGTAAATCGATTTAAGACAAACCAAAGCATCCTGTTATTTGTCGACTTCATACTTAATATATTTAAAACATAATTTTATTAAGTAATGTTACATACTTTCTAGCATCTTTTTTTCCAAACAGAAATATCTTTGGGAATTTGGTTATAAACTTATGTCAAAATTTAATAGGCTAGAAGAACAGTAGGCCATTTATGTTCAGAATTTGTAGCAGTTCTTTTTATTATGACCGTTAATTCTGTTTTCAGCTTTTCCCTAGCTGCATTTGATTTTGTGGTCTTGAGTGTCCTTGATCACTTGGAATTTAGCTGTCTTGTCAATAGGCCTTGCGGCATTAATCATTTGTCCCGGGGGCCTGTTTGCAAAAGGGACCTGGAGAGTTCCCCCTTTGCTTTAAATGTTGGAAATAGAAGAAAGTTCTGCAGGGCTTTGGTAACATATGTCAGATATAGAAATATAAAATATATACATAAGATATATATGTAAATGATATATAATAATTTATATGACATATTATAATAAATAATATAAAGATACATGAAGTATTTTTATATATTGTATATGTAATAGCATGTTCTTGGCCTCCTTAAATATCATCAATGTCGGGGCATTCACTTTCCAATGTCCCCTCTCTATAAAGAGAACTTTCCTCTATTCTTACTTTCTAATCTTATACTTTAATAAACTTTAAAAAATATATTATCAGTGTCTTTTCTAGCTTTATGTACTTGACAACTGAAAAGTTATCTTTAGGGGCGCCTGGGTGGCTCAGTCGGTTGAGCACCTGACTTCGGCTCAGGTCATGATCTCACTGTCCGAGAGTTCGAGTTCCGCGTTGGCCTCTGTGCAGACAGCTCAGAGCCTGGAGCTTATTTCAGATTCTGTGTCTCCCTCTCTCTTTGCCCCTCCCCCGCTCATGCTCGTGCGCTCTCTCTCTCTCTCTCTCTCTCTCTCTGTCAAAAATAAATAAACATTAAAAAAATTTCTTTAACTTATCTTTGGATTAATATATTAATCATATCAATATTAATATTATTAATATGTTTCCAGTTTTGATAGAGAAAGAGAGACTTTAGGTTTTTTAAAATGTAGAATGAGAATGTTCTGATGGTGAGGGAGACATAGAATCTGAAGCAGGTTCCAGGCTCTGAGCTGTCAGCACAGAACCCGATGTGGAGCTGGAACCCACAAACCGCAAGATCATGACCTGAGCCGAAGTCAGACGCTTAACCAACTGAGCCACGCAGGTGCCCCCTCAAGTCTCTTTAAAAAAATAATAATAATTGGGGCGCCTGGGTGGCGCAGTCGGTTAAGCGTCCGACTTCAGCCAGGTCACGATCTCGCGGTCCGTGAGTTCGAGCCCCGCGTCAGGCTCTGGGCTGATGGCTCGGAGCCTGGAGCCTGTTTCCGAGTCTGTGTCTCCCTCTCTCTCTGCCCCTCCCCCGTTCATGCTCTGTCTCTCTCTGTCCCCAAAATAAATAAAAAACGTTGAAAAAAAAAATAATAATAATAATAATTTATGTACTGATAACATACGCTTTTCAAAGATAAAACCTATTTCTATGGCCTGGAGAGTAGGCCGCTTTTCAGGTTCCTGGAACCAAAGTGTCTAAGTAAGAGCCTGACTTCTAATTCTTGCTGTGCATCTTCTCTCTCACTTTGTATTTATTAACATTAATGTACTGCCTCTTTTTTTTTTAAGTTTATTTATTTTTTTTAATAATATTTTTTTTTGTTTATTTATTTTTGAGACAGAGAGAGACAGAGCATGAACGGGGGAGGGTCAGAGAGAGGGAGACACAGAATCTGAAACAGGCTCCAGGCTCTGAGCGGTCAGCACAGAGCCCGACACAGGGCTCGAACTCACGGACCACGAGATCATGAGCCGAGCCAAAGTCGGACGCTTAACCGACTGAGCCACCCAGGCGCCCCAAGTTTATTTATTTTTGACAGAGACAGAGTGCGAGCATGAGCTGGAGAGGGGCAGAGAGAGAGGGAGACACAGAATCGGAAGCAGGCTCCAGGCTCCAAGCTGTCAGCACAGAGCCCGACACGGGGCTCGAACTCACGAACCGTGAGATCATGACCTGGGCTGAAGTCGGATGCTTCACCGACTGAGCCACCCAGGCGCCCCACATACTGCCTCTTATCTGAGGCTATTATTTATATAAGTTGTCACATCACACGTGGCGGAACAATATTGGAGGGCACTGAGATGCTTATTTTTCTCAAATGCTCATTGTCCAACTGTAATAGTATACTGTTGAGATTATTTTAAGAGACACATGGCTAATACCTGATGGGAGTTTAAAATATCCTGAATTTCCCTATAATTCATGGATTTTGAACTTAAACAGGGTAATTATATATAATAGGTATAAGTAAATATCCATTAAGTATCTGTCAGGCACTTGCTGTGCTGTCCCAGTGTTGGCCACAGTGAAGGGAACACAAAGAAGAATCCTGTTGTCCCTGACTTCGAGGAATGTGTATTCTAATAGGGCAGAAAGACCCATAAGTGTCACAGAAGGTAGAAAGTGGTAAGCGTTCGGATGAAAATGGTCAGATAAAATGCTCTGGATGCAGAGATTGAAGGGATCAGGGAGGGCTTTGTGGGGTTTTTGTTTGTTTCTTTGTTTCTTGTTTTCTGTTTTTGGTGAACCAGCATTTGAGCTGGGCCCTTTCCTCGGGTGTGTTCAATTGGAAGGAAAATAAAGGCAGCAGAGGAGCTTATGTTTAAAAATGGGGGCTTGTAGGAGGGGCCCCTGGAGTTAGAGGTATGCCGTGCGTTCTTGGAGTTGTGGGTAACTGGCAGCCCCTGTCTGCCCCTCTGTCTTGTCCGTCTGTCTCCGTCTCGTGTGCCTGCCTCGCTCAGCTCTCTCCCTGCGCGCACATCTTCCTGCTTCATCCCGCAGCCCGCTGCTGCTTCCAGATGCCTTATTCTCCTTCACTCGCAGGTCTTGAGATGTGCGCCGTCTCCGACGATGATTCATCTGGCCTGCCTGCCAGCCAGGGGCGGTCCCCTATGTAGCCAGACCTCATAGGTGTCTATTCAGAGCTCTGGAGGAAGAGAATACGATTTACAGTTTGCTTTTTCCTTGGATTCTCATTAGCTACAGGGACAGAGCCACAGAGTTACAACACGGCCACTAATGAGGACTCCTTCAGAAGGCTGCGGGCTGGAGCACCGCAGAGAGCGGGAGGGGGTGGGCAGCCTCCCCAGAGCCTTAAACCAAAGGTAATGAACATGGAGAACCGGAGGGAGGCTACGGGGCGCCATATTGTGTTTCCTGCCCTTCAGGAAAGTGCTTTTGCCCTGGGAAGGCGGTATACATATGTACTTAACACAAAGGAGAGGCACACTGTGATAAATACCATAAAGCATTCCTGAAGTGGGAGAGAGGGATTCACATTGCATTACACTGCGAGTGGGGGAAGTTTGTCGACGTGGGGGAACCCTAACAGACTTGGGCATCTGCAGTATGTTGAAAGGGTCTTATGTAGGAGTGTGTTTAGCGCATACTGTGCGTATTTGTACAGCGATTGTTCTGGGCAGCTGTCATTTAGGAAGATTTGGAGGCACAGAGGACAGCGTCCTTCGCCAGTAACTGACACAGGTCTAGATTTGCTTCTGCTTTAAAAATTGATTAATGTAGCTCTGGTCACCTAAATTTTTTTATTAATCAAGAAAATGGTTGCTCCTATTTGGGAGCAACAGGAAGCATTTTAGAAAAGAAGGGGGCCAGGGCACCTGCTTAGTCGATGGAGCGTCCGACTCTTGATTTCGGTTCAGGTCATGATACCCAGGTCATGGGTCATCGAGCCCCACATCGAGCTCCACACTGACCAGGGAGCCTGCTTAAGGTTCTCTCTCTCTCTGTCTCTCTCTCCCCACTCCCTCGCTCTCTCTCTCACACACACACACACACACACACACACACACTCTCTCTCTCTAAAATAAGAAAAAAAATTTTTTTTAAGAAATGAAGGGAGCTACATAAAAAGTTCATTTGCTAATCCTGCAGAAGCACATTAGTAATCCTTGTTGTGTTAGCACATGCATTGCATGTGTTGGAAACTTGCAGAGGAACTCAGATACCTTTCTTTTATGTTAAGATTTGAGATGCCACAAAGAAAATATAGAACATTGAACTGTGCTTATAATTAATTATGGTGAAAAGTCAGGGACTTAACTAGCCGCGAATACATTTGTGTGTCTAATTACTTTAATTTTTATTCTTGCCTAACCCTGTGAGCTATGCTGTTTTTTTGTTTTTTGTTTTTTGTTTTCTGTTTTTTGTTTTCCAGTATAAAATGGTTATCTCTGGGCACCTGCTGGAGCTGCTTAATAAAAAACTAGGTGTCCAGTACTTGAATTTTTGGTCAGAAACTGTTACATTTTTTTTCATTGTATTGTTTTGTTTTTGTTTTCTGAGTGGGGGCTTGTGTGGCATGTGGTAATTGCTTGGACTTCCTGGGGCTTTCTGTGTGCTTCCAAAGAAATTTTGTTACCTGTCTTGTCGATGTTTCTCCCTCTTTCAAAATAAACCTCCTGATTTTGGGGGGCGGGGGGGGGGCTCTGACTCTTGATATTGCCTCAGGTTGTGATCTTGTGGTTGTGAGTTCAAGCCCTGCATTGGGCTCTGCAATGAGCATGGAGCCTGCTTGGGATTCTCTCTCTCTCTCTCTCTCTCTCTCTCTGTCTCTCTGTCCCTCTCTCTCTGTCTCTACCCCTGTCAATCGTGCTCTCTCTCTCTCTCTCAAAATAAATAAACGTTTACAAACAAAACAATAACAAATAAACAAAAAAATAAAATAAAATTAAGTAAAATAAAACAAATAAAATAAGATAAAACAAAATAAAAACCTCTTGATTTCAGAACAGCAAATTTTTACTATTGGCAGATCCAAATTCGTAACTCCTTGTCTCTGAAAAATAGGTGATTCAGGTTGGAGTTACTTCTGCAGACTGTGTGTGGAATTCATGCAGTTCAAGGTTTCTCCTCTCGTCATCTGCTTGCATATTAACATGTTCATTGTCAGCATTCTGGAGAGAGAAGTTGAAGCACAGGAAGTAACACATATGTCCTATGTTGCATGGTCGGAACTGGAAGTAAATTCTGTGTTTATCACTTTCTGAAGCTCTAGTGATCTTGGGGAGAAGCCTTGTCTTCACTGATTTTATTTTGTCAGTATGCAACTCTGTCTGCTGGACAATTACCAACTGAGTAAGTTACTGCTCTGTTGCCCAGAGATTACTGTTGTAAACTGAAGATGGTGTGCAGCATGATGAGAGAGTCTTCCTTTCCTCCTTATCAATTTGCACCCTGCAAATGTTTTGTCGTTGTTGGTGGTGGTGGTGGTGGTTTGGAATTAAAAAGAAAACAATGTGACTTATCTGTGCCTGCCACAGACGGAAGACTCGGTAGAAAATTCTCAGCAGGGTGGTATTTCTGTGAAGTGGCCAGAAGCCCTTAAGAAAAATGTAGTAACTCACACTTTAAGATGCATAAAATCATGTCCCTCAGGGCAAACTCTCTAGTGTCATAGAGTTTATGACTCATGAGTGCTGTACTTTTGTGACCTAATAAACAAGGAAAAGTGGTGGGAGAATTACATTCCTGTACGAAGAGCCACTTTACCGTTCATTGTATGGAAGAAAGCCATGGGGATATTAAATTTTTAGTGGCATTTTCAGGTTGAGCATTATCTGTGACTGAAATGCATGCGTCGAGGTGTTAAGGTACTTAAGAACAAAATAAAATAAAGGGAAGGTGGCTGTTTCCATTTGGAGCTGAATTACTGGCAGTGTTTTTGAAAAGTAACTTCCTCGGTACCCACCCCCCAGGATTCAGATTCAGATCCCCTTTTCTGTGCGTGTTCTCATAGCACATACCTCTATCATTGTGCCCCACACTACACAGATCAGTGCCTTACTGGGTTTTATTTTTTTTTTTAATGTTTATTTATTTTTGAGAGAGAAACATGAGTGTGAGTGGGAGAGGGGCAGAGAGAGAGGGAGACAATCCAAAGCAGGCTCCAGGCTCCGAGCTGTCAGAGCAGAGCCCGACCTGGGGCTTGAACCCACGAACTGTGAGATCATGACCTGAGCTGACGTCGGACGCTTAACCGACGGAGCCACCCAGGCGCCCCTTTTTAATTGTTTAAAAAATACACTTTATATTTGAGAGTGGTTTCAGGTTCACGGCAAAATTGAGAAGGTGGCCCAGGGATTTCTTATGTGTCCCCTGTCCCCCCTCTTCATCATCCCATCATCCACACCCCCCCACCAGTGGTACATTTCTTCCAGTTGATGAATTTACCCTGACATCGCAATCACCCAGAGCCCAGGGTTTACGTTAGGGTTAGCTCTTAGTCTTGTACATTCTATAGGTTTGGACAAATGTATTATGACACATACTCACTATTACAGTATCATATAGAATAATTTCACAGCCCTAAAAATCCTCTGTGTTCCTTCTCTTCAGCCTTCCCTTTCCCTGACTCCTGGTTACCACTAATCTTTTTTACTGAAATGGCTTTGCCTTTTCCAGAATGTCTATAGTTGGAATCCTACAGTATGGAGCATTTTCAGATTGACTTCTTTCCCTTCGTAATATGCACTAAGGCTCCTCCAGGTCTTTGTGGCTTGGTAGTTCGTTTCTGTTTGATGCTGGATAACTCATTGTTTGGATGTACCACGGTTTTTTCAATCTGTTCTTGTTGCTTTACTTACTTATTTTTTGACTGATTTATCTCGGGGCTGGGACTAGGGTGCGGTGAGCGAGGCACTCAGGAACCAGATAACATTTTAACGCAGTATTTTAAAAGTCAAAATTAATCCCAAAAGCCCACCGTGAACAAAATAACAAGTTCAAACGAAGGTAGGATCATGGCAGGTTCTTTCTGAACGTCACTGACAGTCAAAAGCGAAATTCCCCATACCCATAGCCCACGCTGCGGGTGTTATCTTCTTGCTTGGAAACCTGGTTCTCCCCCACAAGCACTGCTCCCCCTGGTAGAAGTTCTTCCCCCACAGCCCTCCTAGCGCTGTGCCTACAGGGGGGGATGGCCTCTTTCCTCTCCTTCCTCCTCGTTTTCACTTCTGAACCATGTTTCCCCTCTTCCCCGTGAACGCCCCCCTGCCCCACACATAAGGCGCATGCGTGCGACCTAGATTACCTTTCTGTTCTGTCTGTTGGGAGTCCTCTGGATGCCTCAGTGGCATTCCCCGCCCAGTCTTCGAAGGGTTTAGTTCTTGGCTTTCTGTCACCCAAACCACGTCAACCTCGACGGCCCTTCCACGATTCCATTGTCCCCAGTTCCTTGATCTTTCATTCCGCCAGTGATCTTGCCATCAGCCATTCCCTCCCATGGTCGGATTGTACTCTTTGAAATTACTCATAACGTCACTCCTCCAAAGTCATAATTTCAACGCTCTGATGCTACAAGTACCAATTCCAACCACTGCACTTGCTTCAGTACCTTTACGCCAAAATTCTGTAGCCCGCACTGGGACTCACTGATACTACAGCCTTTGAAGCAGGTATCGTAGCAGGATTCTCACACAGAGAGTCGTGACCCGGGGGATTGTCTTTCCAGGAAACAACTTTATTCCTATCGGCATGGTTTAGTTGGGGTCGTACCCGAAGAACTGAGCCCCCCAAACGCCACGTGGTGTAGTTTCTTCTATATTTTTCTACTTCTTCATCTCCCATATATGGTAACACACAAACATGTGGTCTGATTAAGTGGTTTCGCGTTACAAGGTCATGAGGGATGTTGTCACTAAGCCTATAGCCAGGTTGCCTTGAGGTTGTTGTTTTTTCTTTTTTTCTTTTTTTTCTTTTTTTCTTTCCTTAGGGAAGGAATCCTACCACAGTGTCCCACCTTCATATTCCCAGTTTAGATTTCACGGCCCATCATTATAACCATTCGTTTGCTGATCACCTCAGTTGTCTTAGGCTTTTCTCTCTTTATTGTCTTTAGGACATTAGCAACCCTGGAGAAGTGCAAGGTTCATGCAAGGGAAAGCCTACTTGGGAAATACATTCTTATGGGGTTTTTTTTCTTTCAAGTCTCTACTTACTATTATTAATAGAAGTGATCTGGTATTTCACACATACAGTTGACCAAGTTTTCACATTTTATTCCAAGTGTTCAGGAAACACCATGATTACAGAGATCAGTGATCAAACCGAAGGGCTGTAGTTAGTTCTCAAGGGAAGAGATTCCTGAATGCAATTCTTTATCTAAATGACACCCATGAGAACTGTTTGATAAATTATTTTTATATAAAATTACATTGACTAAAGAGAAGGGTTTTTATATGGAAAGCTTGCTATGTGTCAAATCCTGTATGTAAAATGTTTGCTTAATTAACCAAAGAAGGGTGGGTTGAATTTAAGTAATGGTAATATTCCCAGAGGTATCTACTGTAACATTTTTTTTTTAATGTTTATTTTTGAGAGAGAGTGAGCAAGCCCAGAGGAGGGGCAGAGAGAGAAGGGGACAGAGGATTTGAAGCGGGCTGTGCACTGATAGCAGAGAGCCCAATGTGGGACTTGAACTCCAGAACTGTGAGATCATGACCTGAGCCGAAGTCGGCCGCTCAACGGACTGAGCCACCCAGGCGCCCCTCTACTATAACATTTATTTAGGGCATTACAGAATATCATTCTCATACCAGTGTATTTTGCATTAAAATAACCCTGTACTTATTAGAGGGTCCCCTTCTGTTTCTGTTTTATCTTCCCTGGGAAAAAAAAAAGTATCTTAAGCCCGAATGGGTGCAGGAAGATTTTATAAAAGTCACCTCATTTGATATTTTGAATGGAACGATTAGGTTCTTGTCACTTACATCTTTTTCTCTACCCTGAATGTTCGAGGCTTGCGCGAATGCCGGAGATCGCGGTGCCTTCGAACGGCAACCATGGATGGGGTGTGTGCACAGTTTCACGGTTTGTCTGCTTCACAGTTTGTCCTTCTTGTGTGCTCCCCCAGGTCTACCCTGAACTGCAGATCACCAACGTGGTGGAAGCCAACCAACCAGTGACCATCCAGAACTGGTGCAAGAGGGGCCACAAGCAATGCAAGACCCACGCCCGCATTGTGATTCCCTACCGCTGCTTAGGTGAGCTGGCCAGCCGCGTCACTGACGCGGATTGTTTTGGACTTTGGGGGTGAAAAAGAAGGATGTTGTTTGTTTGTTTAATGTCTATTTTAGGGAGAGAGAGTGCATACGTGCGCGTGTGCTCAATTTGGGGAGGGGCAGGGACAGAGAGGGAGGCATAGACTCCAAAGCGGGCTCTGGGTTCTCAGCTGTCAGCACAGAGCTCAATGTGGGTCTCGAACCCACAAACCAGGAGATCATGACCTGAGCCGAAGCCGGACACTTAACCAACTGAGCCACCCAGGCGCCCAAGAAGGATGTTTTAATTAAATCTAATATGCAGTTTCTTTCTGCCACTCGATATTGGACTGTATTTTAGACTATTAAGGTGTCAACGCAGGAGCAATATTTCTGAACTCCCTGCTTCAGAATGAATTTACCTAATATGTTTATTCAAATGACAAATTCTTGGACCGATTCCATAACTGCTGAATGAAAAGACCTGGGGACGGGGCCCAGGAATTTTCATTTTACCAAATCCCATAGGTGATTCTCATGCACGCTAACTGTCTAGACGTGGAGAATTGGGGCCGTGTGTGTTTTGTCTCCTGACTCCATAGAAGAGAAAATGATACGCGAAGCTCCTCTATTCTGCTCATTTCTTAAAAACCTCTTTTCCTGAGACAACTTGATTATTCTTCCTGGCTGTAGTTGGGACAGTAGAGTTGGTGAACTCTTTTTTTCTGCTTCTATCAAACTGGAGGACCCAGTTAGATCACTAAGGTTTAACTGGGTGCTTCTTGCACAAACCTCAAATTTTACTTCCCCCGTCTGTTTTAAAAACTGAGCTGTTTAATGTGATGTCTGACTTTTTTCCTCTGGAAACACTGTCACACTCCATATTTAATCTGACTTGGTTATTAGTCTCTTCCTAGTTGATATTTTTATATAACCAGGCAATGTGGAAATCCGCAGTCTTTGGTCTGGTGGTTAACATGGTGGTTTATGCATGGGTATAAACAAGAACATAGAGGTCTATACAGGGAGACCTTGGACAAATACTGATATACATATATACATTCTAGCGACTTCTTGTAAAGACTAAAAGGGATCTTTTTTTCACAAAGTCCCAACAGCAAACTTAGGATAAGTGCCGAAGATTCTGGAGATCTGTTTAATACCTCATCAAACATGAATGTCATGAGAGCATACGTGCTGATTACTGTTCATGCTTGTGCATAATTTGAGACATTCATAGAAAGCACTGGCCATTGGAATGAAGTTTTCATTTGGTGGATTTACTGCTCACGATAGAATTGATGGACAGAGCGTGGAAAACCAGATTCTTAAACATTTGATGATTCAAGACTTCCCCTGTTCCTCCTTATTCTTTATTCTTAAATACTTTACAAGGGCTCTAACCCTTTTCTGTCTGACTGGTTAAGAACTGAAAATTTAATAAGATGAAAATAAGTAATGTTTAAATATAGAGGTCAGCTGTCTCCGGGAACTGTGTATTTCAAACCAATGTAGTTATTATGTCAAGAGACCGTTTAATTCAGTGTAAGTTAAGAAGTAGATCATGAACCAGTTACTTAGGTGGGCCAGATCTTGTTAATGATTTCTTTCTTTTGGTTCTCACCCATTCTGTGAAATGTTTCAGATATATTTCGATGAGAATATAAGCTCACCGGGAACCAGGTCACAGGTCTTTGGATGAGCATCATTGCTGATGACACCTGCTAGGTCACTTGCAACTGCACCTGTTTCCAAAGTGAACATGTATCATTTTGCTTGCGATCTCCCCACCTATTAACTATTCAGAAGTGTGAGAGCTGACTAAACGGTGGAATTGACCGTAAGATTATAGTTCGCCACCATGGTGCCGCTTAGTTGTGGCAAATTTCCTTTGACCCCAAACTTCCTGTGGCCCCAAACTGATTGTCTTCCCTCTCCTTACCCCCACTCTGTGCCCCTCCCCTTGGCAAGAGGGAATTGAAACTCCCAAGGGAACAAAATACTGTCAAAAGGATGTATGAAACGATGTATGAAATGTCTTCAGATCTAAATGTGAAGTCAAAAAATTTTATGATAATGCTGTGATGAACTGTCAGGATGTTTTTATTGTGAGAAAACATGTTATACCCCATGTAGGAAGGCTCATCCTAAGTGGTCTCACTTCTCAGGCACAAATATTGAGAGTCGCGAGGGGGGGATGTCTCGCTGTACCCCACAGAGGTGTTTGTGGCAGATTTAGGACCAAAGCCCATGACCTTTCAGTTCACACTCCAGTGTTCCTTACAGTATGAACAGAAAATTGTGCTGGAGCTAATAACCACCTGATTTACAAAATCAGATCATTGAGGAAAAGTTGTGAATTGCAGGCAATAAATAACTTTTTTTTAAAGTCACAACACATTGTGTTCATAAAAGAAACGATCCTGACTCTGGTACAGGGTAAATCTTTCCTTGATAACGTTTTCCACTTTGTGGTAGGAATGGGCAACGTTGTTGTAAATTACTTGCTGCTTGAACAAGTAATTAGTGTTTAGCATTAATATAAGTACTCTGCAAACTCTATGGCTATATGCAAACATCCTTTAGACAAGAGATGATTTTACTGAAGGTAATTCTCAGAAAGGCACTACCTAGAAAACAAAGTACAATGGGCTCAAACATTAAGCATATTAAAACCGAAAACAAAGCGTGAGACAGAAATGCCAGTTACATCTAGCATGCACCCTTCCTGACCCTTCTATCGGATGCAGGATCGGTGTCATACTGGGTTGTTTTTCCTCAAATCCTGTGTTTGTCTTGGGCATACTTGCTCGGCACTCTCTTGCACTCTTTGTCTAGTTGGAGAGAGTATATTAGGCTGTGGTTGACACTTTCCTTCCTTGGAGCGAGTGGGTGATGTCCCTTGAGGGTGAGCTGGCTTTCTCATCTTACCCTTTGCTTTTGATTGTGTTTCTAGAATCAGAATGTAAGATCGCTCTTAATCATATGAACATTTTTATTGAACTTTCTGTCAATATTTATTTTAGAGAGAGAGAGAGAGAGAGAGAGAGAGAGAGAACGGGGGAGGGGCAGAGCGAAAGGGAGGCACAGAATCTGAAGCAGGCTCCAGGCTCTGAGCTCTCAGCACAGAGCCCAAAGTGGGGCTCAAACTCACAAACCATGAGATCATGACCCGAGCTGAAGTCGGATGCTTAACCCACTGGGCCACCCAGGCGCCCCTCATATGAACATTTTAATCATGATCTCATGCGGAATTAAGCACATCATTACCATTACTCAAGGAGAGTATTTTCTTTGCAAAGCCTTCAACCCCTTTCTACTTGAACGACTGCTCTTCATGGTGTAATAGAACCGCTGAAACCGGAGCTCCTCTGGACTTGGTCCTGTCCAGTACAGGCAAAGCGGGTTGCGTAAGACAAATTACTGATCTCTGAGGGCAAAGTCCGGTTAATAGCTTAACCCAAAGGAATTTAGAAATTAAGGAATTGCTACCTTAAGTGTCATTCTATTTAATTTTACATTCAAGACTCTCCAAACATACAAGTAGTAATGACCAGGAAACCCTTCAGATAGGGTCAGATGAGAAACTGAAGATACTTGCTTCATTGATTTTGAATTTTCTGCATTAATAAAGTTTGATTTTTTGTGTGTCTTTTTTTAAAAAACACTTATTTATTTTTGAGAGAGATAGAGACAGAGCGTGAGCATGGGAGGGGCAGAGAGAGAGGGAGACACAGAATCGGAAGCAGGCTCCAGGCTCCCAGCTGTCAGCACAGAGCCCGACGTGGGGCTCGAGCTCACAAACCGTGAGATCATGACCTGAGCTGAAGTCGGACGCTCAACCGACTGAGCCACCCAGGTGCCCCAGTAAAGTTTTAAGACAGTCGTACCTTGTCTTTTGGTGGCTACTTTTGTGTGAATTGTCTACAACTATCTTCATCTTCTGTAGTGTGAAAAGTTTGTTGTTGGATATTCTGACACATACTGCACCAGAGTAGTTTTTTGGATTTGACGCTGAACAACAGCTACTCTTGAGTCCCATCATATAGCAGAACAATATCCAGGAATGTTGCACGAGACTTCACCTAATTTTAAGAATGGGGCTGGGCACGGAAGAACATTTTTATTGTAGATTCTAGGCTCTCGCAGATGCCCAGATGCCCGCTGAGGAAGTCCGGGGAGATTGTGTGTGGGGTTATATACGTACACACCGTGGGAGTGGTGCTTGATGAGCCTGGCTTTTACACACAAGAGGGATAGAAATTCTTGAATAGCCTATGGGTTTTTTTTTTTTTAATTTATTTTATTTATTTATATATTTTTAAGTTTATTGATGAATTTTGAGAGAGAGACAGAGAGAGACAGAGAGACAGAGAACAAGCTGGGGAGGGCCAGAGGGAAGGAGAGAAGGAATCCCAAGCAGGCACTGCCCTGTCAGTACAGCGCCCCATGCCTGGCTCGGACTCAAAAAAAACGTAAGATCATGACCTGAGTCGGACGCTTAACCAACTACACCACCCAGGTGGCCCGAATATCCTGCGTTTTTCAGAATTGTCTGCATCATGCTATCACAAAGAATGTCCAGAACCCCTGGACTTTTCTTCATCAGGGAAGGCTGATCACTCACTGTTCCTTGAGTGTTCAGTCTGATATCACTGAGCTATCAGACTTCTTTCTTATGTGGTCTTTCACGTGAGACCTTTGAATATTCCAGGTTAGTCATACTTCAGGACCACTATGTCCAGGCTGATTTGCAACTATGTAAAAGAAAACATGAATGGAAAAGAAATCTTAGCAGTGTTTTTCTACAACCAATGGGATTACGGGTGATTTTGATTTTTTTGAAGTTCTTTTTTTTCCTGTTAATTTCTATAATAAGTGAATTTTATCAGAAAAACATATGAAATCATACATAAAATGTCATATCCATCAACGGGTAGTGAGAGTTGAAAAAGAACTCAAGGGGCACTTGGGTGCCTCACTCGGTTAAGTGTCCAGCTTTGGCTCAGGTCATGACCTGACCTCTTAGAGTTCATGAGTTCGAGCCCTACGTCAGGCTCTGTGCTGACAGCTCGGAGCCTGGAGCCTGCTTCCGATTCTGTGTCTCCCTCTCTCTCTGCCCCTTCCCTGCTCATGCTCTGTCTGTCCCTCTCAAAAATAAATAAACATTAAAAAAAGTTTTTTTAAAAAGGAAAAGAAGTCAAAAAGCTTGAAAGAGCACACAGAATAATCATTATATCTGCTGGTTGTTGTGCTTTTCGAGCTTTATACAGTAGTAATAACTTCTTATGGGAAAATATTTTAGTTTTAAACACAGCATACTGCCAAAGTAAAAGAAAATGTCTCCATTCTTTAGCTACGTACAAGCAGCATTCATCATTACTAATTCTTCAGAAATGTCCTTGATCTTGTTTTGTGCTTGTTTATTTTCTCCCCAAATTTGTATATGGGAGCTACATTTGTTCCAGGGAGGATTGTTAAATGGGAAGAAACTACATTTTCCCTATAGATTCCTTCGTGTTGGAAAGGACATTTCATTAAGTAGGAGAAGCGATGCAAATAATTTCCTTCTGGGTAGGTTATCTCCCTCTGCCGGCTCCCCATTGGCCGTAATTGTATTGGCCCCAGATGGATTTGCTTTCTAAAGTAGAAAAGACTGATACTTTAAAAATAAATCCAGTTTTGGGGCACCTGGGTGGCTCAGTGGGTTAAGCGTCCGACTTCGGCTCAGGTCATGATCTCACAGTCTGTGAGTTCGAGCCCCGCGTCGGGCTCTGTGCTGACAGCTCAGAGCCTGGAGCGTGTTTCAGATTCTGTGTCTCCCTCTCTCTCTGACCCTCCCCCGTTCATGCTCTGTCTCTCTCTGTCTCAAAATAAATAAACGTTAAAAAAAAAATTTAAAAATAAATCCAATTTTGAAAAAAAATTAGTCTTTTTTGGCTCCAATTCTAATTTAGTTTCATCTGCTTGTTTTAATTATTGTATCTGCTATTATGGCTTCTTTCTGGGACTTTTAACAACTTGTGTTTTGTCTGGGATGAGAGCTAGGATACCATGAATGATTTGCTTAGTTAAATCCTTAATTTTGCCTTTTTTTTTTAACTGAAGATAATATTCAGAAGTCATTAACATTAATTACATAAAGAAAAACAACAATCTTTGAAAGTCTCCTGTTATGGCTTGTGGGGGTGCTCTGTTGTGAGTGCTTTATTAAAACACAGAATTTATCGATGCAGGTCCCTAATGACAGGCATAGAAAAGAAACCTCCGTTTATTTATTTAAAATAGCACTGTTCCCATGCTTCTCAGTAATGCATTGAAAAGTACATGGCGTGAGGTTAATGGGCATTGTCCTTCGCAGTACGTGCTAGAATTATAAGTGTGTACTTAAACTTCTCTGATTACAAAAGTAATACCTGGTCATCATACCAAGTTTAAAAAATGCAGCCACTACCAAGGAATAACAGCTTCCTTTCACTCTGTATTTTCTGCTTATATTTTGTTTTCAGTATTTTTAGCAGTTATAGGTATTTTTTTAACTTTATTTACTTATTTTGACAGAGAGAGAGAGAAAGTGTGCGTGCACAGGGGGGAAGGGCAGAGAGAGAGGGAGAGAGAATCCCAAGCAGGCTCTGCTCAGTGCAGACCCCGATGCGGGGCCCAATCTCACAACTGAACTGTGAGATCACGACCTGAGCCACCATCAAGAGTCAGGTGCTTAACCGACCGAGCCAGCCACCCAGGCACCTCTAACAGTTACGTGATTCTTGTTTCCTATTTTGTGACCTTTGTTTCACCTAGCATTTTTATAATACTTCATGCATGAAATGAAATTATCTTGGAAAGCACAGCTTTTAAACTAACATTATGCTGGACACTACAATGTGTTTTATTCCTTACTTTGGGTCATTTAATTGTTTACTTTGTAGTGGTGGCTATTATAAATGGTGCATTGATAAACATCATGGTGAATACTTTGCATTCATTTGTGGGTTTTCTGGGAACCGATTCTTGGCCAAATGTCTTGCAAATCTTGTAGTTGCTTTAATAAAATATATGCTATTTAATTATATGAAAATATGAAGGAAATTTTTATAAATTTTGTTAATGCGTATTTATTTATTTTTTTTTTTTTTTTTAAGTTTATTTATTTTTGTGACAGAGAGAGACAGAGCATGAACGGGGGAGGGTCAGAGAGAGAAGGAGACACAGAATCTGAAAACAGGCTCCAGGCTCTGAGCTGTCAGCACAGAGCCTGATGCGGGGCTCGAACTCACGGACCGCGAGATCGTGACCTGAGCCGAAGTCGGCCGCTCAACCGACTGAGCCACCCAGGCACCCCGATGCGTATTTATTTTTAAGAGATAGAGACAGAGCGTGAGCAGGGGGTGAGCAGAGAGAGAGAGAGAGAGAGAGAGAGAGGGAGACACAGAAACTGAGGCAGGCTCCAGGCTCTGAGCTGTCAGCACAGAGCCCAACTCGGGGCTCAGACTCACATATTGCGAGATCACGACCAGAGCCGAAATCGGACGTTCAATGGACTGAGCTACCCAGGTGCTCTTAAAGGAAATTTTTAATACCGATTTTTGATTCTGAGTTGAAAGATCCTCCTATTTTTTAATTGACAGTAAGTGTAAAATCTGCAATTTTATTATTTGTTAGTAATAAAGGGACTATTTAGCAGGCTCCTTGCTGTCACTGCAGAGCCGGACGTGGGGCCCAGACTCACGAACTGTGAGATCGTGGCCTGAGCCATAACGAAGAGTGGGACGCTTAACCAACTGAGCCACCCAGGCACCTCTAAAATGTTTCAGTTTTAATACTGTGCATTGGGCCTATAGCTTATTTTTGCAGTATCTATAAACAGTACCCATGAAAGTGTAACTGTCTATTTATTGTAAAGGAAAGATTTAATTATATCAAGAATACTGAAGTAAAATTAAGGAAAATGATTTCTCTCCAGTATTTCCATACATTTTTTAAAAATGTGATTTGAGGGGCGCCTGGGTGGCGCAGTCGGCTAAGCGTCAGACTTCAGCCAGGTCACGATCTCGCGGTCCGTGAGTTCGAGCCCCGCGTCAGGCTCTGGGCTGATGGCTCAGAGCCTGGAGCCTGTTTCCGATTCTGTGTCTCCCTCTCTCTCTGCCCCTCCCCCGTTCATGCTCTGTCTCTCTCTGTGCCAAAAATAAATAAAAAACGTTGAAAAAAAAAAAAATTTAAAAATGTGATTTGAGGGGCGCCTGGGTGGCGCAGTCGGTTAAGCGTCCGACTTCAGCCAGGTCACGATCTCGTGGTCCGTGAGTTCGAGCCCCGCGTCAGGCTCTGGGCTGATGGCTCGGAGCCTGGAGCCTGTTTCCAATTCTGTGTCTCCCTCTCTCTCTGCCCCTCCCCCGTTCATGCTCTGTCTCTCTCTGTCCCAAAAATAAATAAAAAACGTTGAAAAAAAAAAATTTAAAAAAAAATGTGATTTGATGTTGGTACATAATGAAAGAGTTGGCCAAAAAGCATTGAAGAAAAAAGTATGCTCTTTTTTAATAGTTACACACAAAAAGCAGCACGAATGTAAGAAATGACATAAAGATGACAGTGAATCTAAAGCTGGAGTTAAGATGTATTTCAATTTCAGTATCAAAGGATTGTGTGAAATATTTCAGTTTTAGCACTTGATGCAGAAAACTCTCAGTATTTGTTTTACTGTAGAATCTAGGGATAAATTCTCTTCAAAGAGAATTTTTTTTAATTTTTGAGCGAGAGAGAGAGAGAGAGAGAGAGCGTGAGTGAGGGAGGGGCAGAGAGAGGAGGAGACATGGAATCAAGCAGGTTCCAGGCTCTGAGCGGTCAGTGCAGAGCCCGATGGGGGGCTCGAACTCACAAACTGAGATCTTGACCTGAGCCGAAGTCGGACGCTTAACCGACTGAGCCACCCAGGTGCCCCTGGGGATAAATTCTCTTAACCTGGATGTCTTCATTAAACTGTCCCTCTTTTCCACATCCCTCAGTGAATTTTAGTTCATATTGGTGATATACATCCCTGGAGTCTTTTTGCTTTCGTTCCTCCCCACCCTGCCTCTCTTTTTTCCTGTCTGTGAGTCTCAGGCTTTAGCTTGAAACCTGATGGCGAAGGGAAGTCCCATGGCAACATCTGTGCAGCAGTTGGAGAGCAGTCAGTCCAGACTGGAGGGGACCAGGAGGGTCCCTAGGGGGAGGTCTCCAGGAAAAAAACAAAAATGGCACAGATGTGCTACCTGCTGGACGTGCCTGTGCTTAGAGTGGTTTTAGAGTTCTTTTGGAGAATTTGGAAGACATCCAGTCCGGAAGGATGCACAGAAGATAAAGCAAATTTTAAAATGGGGCATGTATTAACTTGAGAAGAAGAAAACCCAAAAGGTGAAGAATAACAAAGTTGTAACATGAAAAGAAAGGATCCGTCGTTGCCCAGGTCTGAGAGGTATTGGCACAGCGATAATGCAGATTCCAGGTAGAACTATACCAGGAGGCTGGTGGGCAGAGAAAGGGTGGGCTCAGGCGTGCAATTTCACCCTCACAGTGAGAAGGCCTACAGTGAAAAAATCAAGAAAAACAGCTATGTAAGCACAGAATTCGGCAATGGAGGAGGGAGTCGTGTAGCAGAAGTGACCGCTCAATGAGATAACAATCAATGATTTTTATTACCTCTTTGTGCTACGGAGAAATTTATCACATAGGTCTGACAGGAAGAAGGGGAGTTTAAGGCTTCCAGGCAGTTTTTCTAGTTTAGAAAATACCTTCTAATATTACAAGTTGCAAGTCAAATTACTTTTAAAGGGGTCTCCTTATTTAGCTAACTTTTTTTTTTTAATTTTTTAAATGTTTATTTATTTTTGAGGGAGACAGAGCACAAGCAGGGGAGGTGCAGAGAGAGAGGGAGACACAGAATGGAAGCAGGCTCCAGGCTCTGAGCTGTCAGCACAGAGCCCGACACGGGGCTCGAACCCACGACCTGTGAGATCATGACCCAAGCTGAAGTCGGACGCTAACTGACTGAGCCACCCAGGCGCCCCTAGCTGTCTAACTTTTAACTGGAAAAAACTAACCTCTGATTGGATAGCTGAGCTTGTTGTGGGGTATATATCGACCTCATAAGATGTGTGCTTCTCCTTGGCTCTAATTTATGACTGTACGTAGATAAAATTACCTTTATACCTATTTTATAGAATTTAGGGCATTAACGACGTGAGATGTTACAGAGGTTTGTATTTGTGATAGTCTTTACTCTGGAAACACACTGATCCTCTCTAGTTTAGCAACAGGGGTTTGTTCAGGGACCAGACTCAAAGATGATCAAAACCAGCCTCTTCTTCCCTGGAAGTTTCCCCCCCCCACCCACCCACAAATTTCCAGTCCTAGTAAGCATCCACTTCATGACCGGATTAATGTGAACTTTTTTTTGGTTAAGTATTAGGATGAAGGATTGGTTTAAGAATAGGAGTTAGGGAGACGGTGATGGTGATAGAGTGCCCTGGAGCAAAGCATAGAAGCTTCTTGAGAGTAAAGGGTAGAGGATCGTTTTAGCAGAAAATCATTTTCGAATACCATTTATAATGGTAATGGAGTTTAGAAACTTCTTTTGGATTTTCATGTTGTACCTTAAGAGTTAGGGTCATAGGGGCGCCTGGGTGGCTCAGTCGGTTGAACATCCAACTCTTGATTTCAGCTTGAGTCATGATCTTATGATTTGTGAGTTTGAGCCCCACGTTGGGCTCTCTGCTGACAGTGTGGAGCCTGCTGAAGATTCTCTCTCTCTCCCTCTCTCTCTGCCCCTCCCCTGCTCGTGCTGTCTTTCTCTCTCTCTCCCTCAAAATAAATAAAATTTTATTTTATTTAGAATTCCAAGAAAAGAGAGTAATGTTTATGAATGCTGACCATTAATTCCTGTCGTATTTACATGCTTTTGTTAAATGATGGGATGTATGTGGTGTTTAGTAGGTGCTTGATGTGTAGATGTAAACCTCTCGAGGGGGAGTACTTCTATCTTTCTATGACATTAAAATTTGGGGCCATCCTGTTGGTTTGTTGATTAGGTTCATGCATTTTCAAGAATGTGTCACCTAGCTCAAATTTCCCCTAAACCTTACCCTTCAGTATTAACTACTTTGCTAAGAATGTGGCATGTGACCTTGTTTGTGTTTATAACCTAACGGTGTGGCCATCACTGAAGAAGGCCCCCTTCTTTATTGTGGGGTGTCTTTATCAGTTCAGGATTGCTAGATTCTAATGATTGGGTCATGTGGTTCTCTGTTTTTGCTTTATTGAGAACGTAGAATTATCATATCAGGGGCTATGATATTCTGTGTTCTCTAAAGCATATTTAATACATGAGGCTCATGTTCAATGTGCCAAGAAGTTACTGTCTTTAAAATTTGAGCTTTTTTCTCTTCTTCCACTTTTGTTGTCAATTTAAGTTCTTAGAATTCCCGATTGAGTCTAAATTCATGGGAACCAATGCACATATTTTCTTCAGTAAATGTTAACTATGTTGTCTATGATCTTTGACTTTAAGTACCTTTGGTCACTAGACCCTTCACTGCACTTCATATGTCAGTAACTTTTAACCTCCTGGTATTTCCCGATTCCCCAGAGACCCCCGGGCCATTAGTCACTTGACCCCACGTCTTTAACCTCCACCGATCAGTGAGCGTTCAGTGAGCTCTGCTCACTCACAGCTGTGCTTCCTGACTTGACGTGGTGGTCAGCCATTCCTGTTGTATCTGCCTAACCTCAGGCTCCCTCCGCAGGCAGCTGTTCCAGGCATCCCTCCCTTCAGCTCCCTGGAATGGGCTCTCTGCTGCCTTTCCCATCAGGTCCTTCAGAAGCCTCTCTGTCCTCTTTAACCTCCCAGTGGTCTCTAACTCTGTGGCCCAGTGCCTTCTCCCCGCACCATTATTATGCTGCTGCTTCTGTTTATCTGCTGACTCTCCTTCTCCTTCTCTGGCTCGTTTTTCTGTAGCCCACTTCGAAAAGCCTCAATATCGGTGTTTCATAGGAGTCCTCCCGGGTGGTTCATTTTCTCGCAATACACATAACTTCCTAGGAAGCCCCATCAGTGCAGTGGCTTCCCAAGGGCTGGCTTGATGATTCTCGAGCTATTAATCCATGGTTATGTGAGTTTCCATAACTATAATCAACAAATGGTTAATGTGGCCTTCTCGGATTAAGCAAAGAACACAGGAGCATGGGCTATGCCTATTCCATTTTTCTCTGTTGGTTTATTGTACCATTTGGGATACAAATCTGTTTGAGGCAAAGGGTTGGATTGTTTTCAGCTTCTATTAAAAGCCTCCTGGACCCTTGATTTCATGCAGAAGAATTAATTGGATTTGAATGAGGTTAATGTAGAAACTCTAATATTGATGCGGAAATACACCTCACACTGGGCAATCTGTCATGTTTTGAGTTTTCTGCCCGTCAATGACAACTAGTAGCAAGAATAAAATGAATCAAGTTTAAATCCCTAGGGAGTACTTATATATTCACTTTTCACATATATTTTTAAAGAGATGAGGATACAATTATAGAAATAAAGAAATGGATGACAGGCTGAACCTCAAAAAAAAAAAAAAAGAAATGAAGCTAGACATGGTAAGCAAAATCCTTTCTTATATTTCAAAAAGCATTTTTAGATACTTTAACTTAAATAAGATTTCTTGCTTTATATATATATACATATATAGATGTGATCTCAGTGTTGGAATTAGCATCTTCCACTGTGAGGAAATGTTACATTTGTACTAAAAGTGTAACTTGGAAAGAAGAGAATTAATTTCTTCTGAAGGCAAAACGTTTTTGGAAAACTGCCCTAATGTAAGAATGGCAATTCAACAGCTGCCCAGATGAGTAAAGTTACCTAAGGATTTATTGTTGCAGTTAATGAATGTTCACTTGTACGTGAGAACTGTTACCAGGGATGTCTTTTGTACTCAGTGGGATTGTTGGCTTCTCATGCCATTACCTCTGTTTTTCAAAAAGGGAGCCTCCTATAGATGGTCTTAAATTCACCTCTTATAGGTATAGGATTTAGGTAAATAGCCAGCTATCCAGACGGTTTGAACATCAACCAAAAAAATGAAACATCTAGAATTACCATGTCATGAGTAGCATGAGTGGGAAGGGTGTCAGGCCAAGAGAGGGGACTGACCTTTTGTTTCTTTTGACTGGGAGAGAGACAGTCATGAATAAATACTGCATTAAACCATAAAATGTGTTGCTTTTAACTTAGGTAATGGAGATCCTGTGTCCTGTTAGCCTTAATGCATTTTTAGAAAGTCTACTTCTGGGGCACCTGGGTGGCTCAGTCAGTTAAGTGTCCGACTCTTGATTTCAGTTCAGGCCATGATCTCAAGGTTTGTGAGATCGAGCCCCACATGTTACCACAGACCCCACTTGGGATTCTCTCTCTCCCCTCTGTCTCTGCCTTTCCCCTGCTCTCTCTCTCTCTCTCTCTTAAAATCAATAAACTTAAAAAAAGAAAAAAAGAAAATGTGCTTTTGCCCATAAAATGGCAAATCAACTTACACTTTTCTTAGAAGGTTCGGATAGCCAGTGTTCTTACCCCAAGTCAAAGGTCTGTCCTCAGCTTTTTTCTAAAACCACAACATTTCCGGGTTAAAACAACTGAGACTCTAAGTATAACTTTCGTCTAATCTACATTTCAGTCATGTTTATAATTTTAAGTGAAAGACAGAAACTGTAATATTTGGAATGAGAGGTACCCTAAAATTAATCACCCCGTGTCATTATCAGCCCTAATCATACTCAGATTCCTCATTTATAAATGTGAAGGCTAAATGAGAGCTTTGCCTTCTTCAAACACCTTCTGTGTGCTCCAGGGCCTTCCTTTGAAAAACTACTTAAAGATCTAGTTTGATTTAAAGGCTGAGCTCCCGCATGCCTGAAATGCTTCCCCTTCAAAATATTTGCTCCCTGGAGAGGTCAGCTGAAGATGAAGTTTTCATGTGACTTTAGATTGTTGACCTGGAAGACCATTTGGGTCATGGAAATGGCTTTGGCACAGTTTCACCGCTTTCTGGTTGACAAGGGGCCAGGACGGGAGGGCGGGGCTGGCTGTGCAGAGCCGGGAGGAACTAGGCTGAGAACGTTTGAAGCCTGAATGCACCTACTTCTGGGGCCTTTGCTTTTGCTTGAGAGAATTTTAAACTATGGCATGTGTAAATGTGCCATAGCTTGTATGGGCACACCTTTAAATGATTCTGCAGCTACAAAATGCATTCGCTCTTTGCCTGGCGTGTAAAATTTGAATGATGCTTGTGCTCTGTTGGAAGGGCACAGACGTTTTCATTATAAAATTCATTCAAGCAGAAAAGGAGCAGAGTGAGCAGAAATTTTCATTTACATCCGTGATTGAAGTTGCGACGATAAAAGAAAATTACTAGGTTTAAGAATAGCCATGTTCTCATTCTCTCACACGACCCAAGGAGTTGCGTCAATATGGAAAATAATACGTTATTGGGGAAGGCTCTGATCAGTAGCCTCAAGTTTTGCATATCCTTTAACTGACCTCAGATTTTTCTAGGGTTTTTGAGTTATCTTGAAATAGATTACGATACTCCCTTTTTAAAAATCAGGTCCATTATTTGTTACAATGTGGGCTTTATGTTTCATTACCACAGAGATTCACAGCAGTTTCTTAGCTTTTATTGTATTAGCAGGTGTAGACAGATAACTCAGTTAGGCCAGTCTTAGAAGCCATGAGATACTGGATTAGAGACGTGGAATCAGAATTTTCCGGGGAGAATTTTCTGCTGAACAGTTTGTGATATACATCTTGGAAGCCTTAAGGTGGTAATTTCATGCCCCAAACCCTCTTCGTTAGAAGTCCAGAAATTCAATTCTCTCGGGAATGGCAAGCCTTGGCAGATCGATTTATAATAATGAAACTAAGCCGTGTGTACAAGTCTGAGTGGCAATTTCTAAGTCCACAGTGGAGTGGTAAGACAGGGAGAGATTCTTTTTTTATTTTTAAATATTTATGTATTTATTTTGAGAAAGAGAGCATGCACATTTGAATGGCAGAGGGACAGAGAGAATCCCAAGCAGGCTCCATGCTGTCAGCTAAGAGCCTGATGCAAGGGCTCAGGCTCATGAACCATGAGATCACGAGCTGAGCGGAAATCAAGAGCCAGACGCTTAACTGATTGAGCCACCTGGGCACCCCAGGACAAGGCAAGATTCTGATTTAGCTGAGATCCAATCCCCATTGAAAAAAATCACATGATTTTTGAAACACAACTCAGTGGAACTGGGTAATTTCTAAAACATATTTATATTGAAGAGCTTGATGAATCGTGTATCCTTATTATATTTATTCTATTAGATAGAATAAATCCTTCTTCCCTAGATGGTGTTGCAGGTACAGTGACAGAACTCTAATTCTTTTTTCAATGTTTTTAACAAAGCCTTGAGGACTTAGCAATGTTCTGATACCAGTGGAAGGTTGTGCTGATTCCAAATACTGTACCCTAATTATTTCCTAGCTAGCTCTTTTGTTAAATACTGTCATGTCTTGGGGCGCCTGGGTGGCTCAGTCGGTTGAGCGTCCAACTTCAGCTCAAGTCACGATCTCACAGTTTGTGAGTTCAAGCCCCGCATCAGGCTCTGGGCTGATGGCTCAGAGCCTGGAGCCTGCTTCCGATTCTGTGTCTCCCTCTCTCTCTGCCCCTCCCCCGTTCATGCTCTGTCTCTCTCTGTCTCAAAAATAAATAAACATTAAAAAAAAAAAATTAAAAATAAAAAAAAATACTGTCATGTCTTTTCTTTTTCATTTTTTATTCCCTCTTTACCTCCTTTTGCCCTAAATAGCTATGTATCTGCTATATATATACATATATATATATATATATATATATATATATATATATATATATATATAGTTTTTGAGAGAGAGCCATGAGCGGGGGAGAGGGGCAGAGGGGGACCAAAGACAGAGAGAGAGAGAGAGAGAGAGAGAGAGAGAGAGAGAGAGAGAGAGAGAGAGAGAATCTTAAGAACCTGACACAGGGCTCAATCCCACAACCCTGGGATCATAACCTGAGCCAAAATCAAGAGTTGGACGCTCAACTGCCTGAATCACCCAGGTACCCCTATATTTTGTTTTTCCTAGAAGTTTTGAGTTGAAGACCCCCTGAAATATAAAGCCATATTTATTCCTCTGGTCACTAGGAGACAACTCCATTGTCTCCCAATACTGGACATTTCAAGTCGGGGCTGGACACAAGAGGACCCAGAAGGGACACTTACTGAGCACCCAAGGGGCACAGTGTGGCAGCTGGGTCTCAGGGGTCTCACGCTTACGAGAGAGACAAGCTGGAACAATAGGTGTGAGCATGATGAGTGCGTGGGGAGGTCGCTAGCTGATGGTCAGCACTGGTGATTCATGGATTCGTGTCCCAGGCCAGACTGGCAGGGACTTGGGAAACCTTCTCTGCCAACCTTAGTGAGTGATGAAGAGTTGGGGACGCAGGGGCATAATGAGTAGCTGTAGTGGATGAAGAGGAGTAGGGAGAGCTCAGAGGTAAGTTTCTGCTCACAAAGCGGTTCACTGGATGGAGTTCAACATTTCAGAACATTTCCACGTGTGACACGATAGGTGGTCCAGCTTCTGGAATATGGACAATCTGAGTGTTGCAGAGGTACAGTCCGTGAGGATTGGCACATGAATTGTGACACATATTAATTGAGAAACAGAAGCGTTATTAAGTGAGCAGGGGGACCTGGGTGTTATAACCACGTAGAATTTGTTCAGCAGGCCCTGCCATGTTTGGCTCCCCTAAAATGTTGGATGTTGGCGCTATTCCCTTCTCTTGCTTCCACATAAGATAGATTTTTGACCTGAGGCACCTGGGTGGCTCAGTCGGTTAAGCATCCAACTCTTGATTTCGGCTCAAGTCATGATCTCATGGTTCATGAGTTCGAGCCCTACGTCGAACTCTTTGCTGTCAGCTCTCTGTCTGCTTGGGATTCTCCCTCTCTCTCTCTCTTTCTGTCTTTCTACCCCTCCCCCATTTGCACTCTCTCTCACTCCCTGTATCTCTCAAAATAAATAAATAATCATTAAAAAAAATAAAAAGATAGATTCTGACCCAGTGAAGAAGTGCTTATTATTCTTTGGGTACAGTTCTAAAATTTGGCGGTCCAGTGTCCGTCTGCTAAAGTCAGTACCCTCTCAAGTAGGTGTCCAGCTAGTGACTGGAATGTCAACTGAAAAGTCAACATTGAAAGACTAGAGGAAGTTGTTGAACCCCTAGGCATGGATGACAATACAGTTGACTCTTGAGCAACATGGGGTTTAGGGGTGTTGAGCCCAAAGTCAAAGTCAAAAAAAAATCACATATAACTTCTGACTCCCCAAAACTCAACTACTAATGGTCTACTCTTGACCTTTCTGATACCATAAAGTCACTTAACACAGACTTCATATATTATACGTATTATATACTGTATTCTTACAATAAAGTAAGGCGGAGAAAAGAAAATGTTACTAAGAAAACCCTAAGGGAAAGAGTACTGTACTGTGTTTGTTGAGGACATTTTGTGCGTGAGTGGACCCGCACAGTTCAAACCCGTGTTGTTCAGGGGCCGATTATATCTGAATGAGAAAGTAGGAGCACAAAGTAGAGGGCGGTTGTCTTGTTTTAAAATCAGAATTACTATTTTTTTTAATGAAACACATTTATTTATATTCTGCAACCTAGATAATAAAACAATATAGGAGGCCTGAAGTGAATATAAAATGTCAAAGCTAATAGCATAATCTTATATTCAGCCTCTGATCCAATGATTACTCCTTAGATAAAAATTTATCTACATTAAAAACTGACTTGAGATGATAAAATCAGAATTATTAAAAGATGAATCAGTGAGGGATGCCTGGGTGGCTCAGTCGGTTGAGCATCCGACTTCGGCTCAGGTCGTGATCTCGAGGGTGGTGAGTTCGAGCCCCACATTGGGCTCTCTGCACAGAGCCTGCTTCAGATCCTCTGTCCCGCCTCTTTCTCTGCCCCTCCCCTGCTTGTGTGCATGCGCTCTCTCTCTCTCTCTCTCTCTCTCTCTCTCTCTCTCTCTCTCTCAAAAACGAATAAACAGGAAAAAAATAAAAGATGACCCAGTAAAAGGGAAAGAACAAGTAGCTCAGGACGGCGAATGAAATACAAGTGCTGTCTCCAGAATCGGGAAGCTAGAGAAGAAGAAAAGAGCCAACTACTGTGGTGAAGAAAACGGACAGCAAACTTGAGAGCAGATTAATATGCTTGTTGCTCTAAACCTTAAGAGAAGACTTGAGGGGCGCCTGGCTGGCTCAGTCTGTTAAGCATCCGACTTCAGCTCAGATCATGATCTCACGGTTGGTGAGTTCGAGCCCTGCATTGGGCTCTCTGCTGACAGCTCGGAGCCCGGAGTCTGCTTTGGATCCTGTGTCTCCCTCTCTCTCTCTGCCCCTCCCCTGCTCATGCTCTGTCTCTCTCTGTCTCTCAAAAATAAATAAACGTTAAAAAAAATTTTTTTTAAAAAAAGAGAGAGAAAGAGAGAGAGAAGACTTGAGGAAGATTGTTCCAGCAAGGCCAGATGGTAACGGGCTGGAAAAAGGCAGTCAGGGGTTTGGAAGTGATAGTCCCCAACTCTGTTGAGAGGTTTATCCGTGAAAATGCCTCTTCCTGTCTTGATGACGGCCTACTTCACACGTGGGTTTCTGAGTCTGGTATGTGGAAAAAACGGGCTGTGTATTTTTACCTCTCTGTATAATTTAAGGTTTTGGTAATAAGTGGTGGTTCTCTGGCCTCACGGCACCTCACGCTGATTGGTATTTTGTTAGCAATTATGTGGCTTTTTAAAAGGCCCATATATAACCCTAATTAATTGCTCTTTAAAATCTATCAGCCTATGAATATTTTAATAAGGCAGAAAGAAAGTGTTAGGAGAAAGCAGCCAGTGAGGATACTTGTGTTTCCGAGAGACAGAATAAAGAATTTAGGACACTATCCCTCTACTTTCTGCTTTTCCCCCCTCTCCTCTCGATATTCAACACTGGGCTAGGCTAAAGATGAGTCGGCTTAGGTATAAAGGAAGCCTGATTTAAATTTCCACATCCAAATTGATCACATACTCTATAAATAAAAATTAAAATATGAGAACTGCAAAAGGAGAAGTGAGAGAAAAGGGCTGTTTGCTGGTAAATAGGGTTAATGGTGGTAACAAATTGAATTGTAGTGATCTTCCTCTCGGTGATTAAAATGTACGATATTCCAGGGATGCCCGGGTGGCTCAGGCGGTTAAGCGTCCGACTCTTGCTTTCTGCTCAGGTCATGATCTCCCGCTTTATGGGTTCGAGCCCCACATCGGGCTCTGTGCGGACGGCCCGGAGACCGCATGGGATTCTTTGTCTCTGCCCCTCCCTGCTGTGCTCTTTGTCTCTCTCAAAATAAATAAATAAACTCAAAACAAAATGTCTGGCATTCTGATAGCATATAGAACTATGAATACAGCCTTTTCAGTGTATTCACACTTAGGATTTATTTCTCCGTGTAGGCCTTTATCTTTGGATTTATCTTTGGATTCAGATTTCACCCCATAACCTCAACCTGCCCACATGCAACTGCCTACTCGTTGAAAGATATTCCTGATCTCTGAAATTTGGCCCTAAGCTAGTACTGCCCTGTGGTGGCCCCCAGCCCCGTGTGGCTGTTGAGCATTTGAATTGTGGCCGGTCCAGACTGACACGTGCCATAATGTAAAATACACGGCAGATATTGAAGAGTTAGTCTGGAAAATGGCGGGGGGAGAATGTAGACCGTTTTAGGGATAATTTTTTACATGGATTGCATGTTGAAATGACAACGTTTAGGATCTGCTGGGTGAAATAAAGACTGTTACCAAAACTAAGTTGACCTTTTTTAATGTGACTCCTAGAAATTTAAAACTGCTTACGTGGCCTGTGTTCCAGTGGACAGCACTCCTCTGTGCTCTTTTATGAAGGACTCTGTGTCTCCTTCATGGAGCTGGGTCCACAGTGGGATTCAGCAGTACTGAATGGGAGCAGAGATGATCTCTTAAAATTAAACCAAATTGTTTCAGGTGTTAATTTTTATCCTTGTCCCTCATCTTCTCTGAGCTCCTGTGGCCAGAAGGTATCACTCTCCTCCCCTTTTCATGCATGGAAATCACTAAATCCTCCTGAGTCACTGTGTCACTTTCTCCCTTCCGGCTTCAAATGCAGAATTCTTTCTACCCTATTCCTAAAATTGTGCCAGAATGAGAAATCTATGGGACAAGACCCAGGCTTATGGGAAGAAGGCATGAATAACTTGATTGTATATATATACATATATATATGTATGTATATATATATATTTAACGTTTATTTATTTTTGAGAGACAGAGACAGGGCACAAGCATGGGAGCGGCAGAGAGAGGGGGGAGACACAGAATCCGAAGCAGGCTCCAGGCTCTGAGCTGTCAGCACAGAGCCCGACGCGGGGCTCAAACCCACGGACCGCGAGATCATGACCTGAGCCGAAGTCGGGCACTTAACCGACTGAGCCCCCCAGGCGCCCCGTTATGCTGTGCGTATTTTAACGTAATTAAAAGAAAAGGCAAAAGACAGGCCATTGTAACAAGTGTTTCATAATAACCTGTAACCTGAAAAAACAAAGCAGCCCAAAACGTTAATAAGATTAGTTATAATGGATTACCTTCAGTCGATTCTCGCTGCCTGAAGGAACAGCTGAATCAAATCACTTGGGAACTTGTTACACAGGCAGACTGGGTCCCACCTTCAACCTGTCCAGTCAGAGATTGTGCTTTAACTAGATCCCCAGGCGATGCGTGTGCGCCTCGAAGCCCGAGAAGCCCCCTGCTGTTCGCACAGTTTCTCAGTGTAGTCGGTGAACCACCTGAATCAGAATCCCTCTGGGGAGGTCTGTTTTTCAGGCACATCCCACACGCCCAGATGCAGGTGCTGGGATCAGAGGGAGGGAGGATGGGTCTATATGCTGAGGCCGCACGCCAGGGGTTTCCGAAGCATTTTAGAGTTTGTACACCCCTGATCTGGAAAGACTTAGCCATTATTTTCATAATTCTGTCTTTTAACTGATGTTGGAATTACTACAGATGTAAGTAACAGAGAAGGCCCATTGTTGATAAAACAATGAATATGAGTAATACAACAAAAGAGAGGCAACAGATTTAACTAATCTAGGGTCGGTTAGCCAGGAAGCCGTGACGCAGAATTTGTGGAATGTGGTAACACTTTACTCGGGTGTAGTGAGCATTACAGTTGAGCCAGACCTGGAGCCCAGCCTGGTTCTGTTATTAGCTGTGCGGAAATTATTCTTCAAGCGTGAGATTCCTCACTTGTGAAGGGTAATTGAATTCTATGATGTTGCATGTGCATTTCTAAGTCAAGGTTAAACTTAGAAACCAAAGCGTCTCCTTTCCTATTGATATGTGTGAGGACTCTGAAATTCTTCAGGTTTTTAAAAGAATTTAAATGCTGCACATCACACAAATGATTTGGTGAGAGATTTGCTTAGAATACTGTAAACCAAGCTCTGTCTAGTTATTATAAATGCCATAGAAGAGAAGCCCGTCTTAGCAAGATCTTTTTAACCCCAGTTTCTTCGCAGCTATAGTAATTTCACGGACACCGTTTTGATGGCCAGAATGGTGATGCAAAGGCAAATGGGTATGAAATTTTATATGGAGACTTCCAGAAAAGTTTTTAAGTCAACTTGAAGTATTAGACTTAGAGAAAAATTGAGATGATGGCCCAGAGGATGCCCATATACCCCCTCAACCAAGTTTCCCTTATTATTAACATCTTCCATTGGTCTGGTACATTCCTTACAATCAATGAACCAGTATTGAAACCTTATTATTGATAAAGTTCATACTTTGTTCAGATTTTTTTTTAATTTTCAGGGTCCCCTTTAGGAAACCCATCACATTTGGTTGTCAGATCTCCTTAGCCTCCACTTCGCTGTGACAGCTTCTCAGACTTGCCGTGTTTTAAATGACCACGGCAGTTTTTAGGGGTACCCGTCAGGTATTTTAGGTCGTGCTCCTGTGTTGGAATTGTCTCATGGTTGGACTGGTGTCACGAGTGTTTTGGAAGACCACAGGAGTAAGATGCTCTTCTCATCGTATGTTATTTGCGCATGTTATCAACTTGGTATGTCACCGTTGAGACTGACCGCGATCGCCTGGCTGGGGTGGGGTTTGTCAGCTTTGTCCAGTGTAAAGTTACTCCCTTTTCTACCATTGCCTGCTGTGTTCCGGAAGGAAGTCACCATGGGTAGCCTACAAGGAAAGGAGTAGAGATTTATGCTTCACCTCGTAGAGTGAGGGTAGAGTATCTATGTAGATTATTTGGAACTGCCCTGCACATACTTGTCCCTTTCCACCTATTTATTTATTTATTCAGTCACTTGTACTTAGGAATACTTTGAGTTATAATCCAAGACTACTTGATATATTTTATGGCTCAAATTATTTCCGCGCTGGCCACTGGGAGCTTTTTCAGTGGGCTCTTGTGCTTATTTGAAATATCTTCTTCTTCTTTTTCTTTCTTTCTTCTTCTTCTTTTTTTTTTTTTTTTTTCTGAACAAGATGCTCCAGGCTCCCTGTTGTTTATTTTCTGCACCACCTCCTAGAATCAGCCATTTCTTCAAAAAGCCTGTGTTCCTTTTATTGGAGAATGGTATTAATAATGGTGATGCAAAGGCAAATGGGTATGAAATTTTATATGGAGACTTCCAAAAAAGTTTTTAAGTAAACTTGAAGTTTTAGACTTAGAGAAAAATTGAGATGATGGCCAATTGAGATCTCCAATGGTATTGGAGAACTGAGATGTGGATGCTAAGTGTGGTCATTGCCTCCAGAATTCCTTACCTACTGGGTCCTCTCAGCTGAAAGAGGGAGCAATATATTTCTGTCCACTCACCCTTGTGTTCTACATATCTGTACATACTCTTAAAGCCACGCATCTGTATCTGTATTAAGCCAGATACGAGTTCATCTTGATGTCTCCAACTCTCCTGTATTCCTACCACATGGATCATTTCACCTGCTCTACTTATCGGTAAATTCTCATTCCAACAGTGAAAAGCCTGGCTTCCAGCAGCCATCATCCATTTAGTTAATTATTCAATTTCAGCACACTTGCATAACCCAATCAGACTTGTTAACTCATTCCTACGCGAGGTTTTTTAAAAGCTGCAGAACTGCCAACAAATCTTCATTTTGTTCCTGTCTTTTAAAAATATATCCGTTGCGCTGTTTTCATTGGTTAAGACCAGTGTTATTCAGAGTCTTGGTCAAACGCTATTTCTTTTACCCAACCTGGCATTTATGCGTGTGTATAAGGCTGTGCTCCCCTCACTTGAATAAATCAGACAGACAATTTAAGTGAACCTTCTGGTTTTCACTTTATTTTTGCCTTTACCTTAACATGATCCATTTAGTGTCTGCCCTCTGGCAGAGACTTCTGAGGCTAAGAATGCTCAGTTCTGTTATCTAGTAATAGTTACAATGAAATGTTGGCAGTAACAACAGTCCCTTCTTAAAGCAGTTTGTAATTCACCCTTTTGTCCCCTTGGAGAACCCAGTAACTCCCTCTATGAAGCAAAACTTAACCACAGTTTTATCACAGGAGGAGGTTTGTTGAGAAATATTTTGGCTACTCCGTAAGTATTCTTCCCATCTCTTGAGTACAAGTGCCTCCCAGAAAAATTTCTGTTTGTTAACATATGGAAGTTACAGAATACTGACGCATAATGAACAAATTCAAGAAAAAAATGTCCATGGAGGGAGAATCTAAAATGGTAAAGTAAAAATTTGCCGGAGTCAGTATCTGTCTACGGTCCTCATCATGCTATGCATTATGTAGTTGTGTGGGTTAATAAGCATGTAAATCTAGGACATTCTGCTTGTCTGCATGGCCACGAGGGACAGATGGAAGGTTCTTGTCCAGCCTGGTTTTGGTCATTGTCAGTATAAAGTATCCTCTAGCTACTGGAATAGGAACAAGTGAGATCCTTGACTCTGTTTGTCCTACACCCTTAGTTGATCCTTCAGATTCTTCCTTCAAACTTTATCCAGAATCTTACCATTGCTCACCATTCTCTACTATCATCTTGGTGCAAGACATTGTCATCTCCCACCTGGATTATTTTAACAGTTCCCTACCAGGTCTTTGTACTTCCAATCTGGACCTGTAGGACAGTAAGAATTCATTTAGAAAAACACTCCAGAGTCTTCTTGTGTTACTTAGGGTTCTGGCCAGAGTGTGGGCAATGTTTAGGACCCCGCACAGTCCACTGTCACTCACTCACCCATTGACCTCCTCCCCCTGTCATTCCTTTGTGGCAACACTGGCCGCCTCCCTATTCTGTGAACTCAGCAGGCATGCTCCTGCCTCAGGACCTTTGCACTTGTTCTTTCCTCTGCCCTGAATATTCTTTCCTCTGTTATCTTTCTGATTTGTTCCCTCACTTCCTTAGGCCTTCACTCAAATGCCATATTTTCAGGGAGGATTTCCCTGACTACTCTATTTAAAATTCCACCTCCTCTGCATGACCCCCTCCCACCAATCCCTCTCCCTTTATCTGCTTTATCTCCATAGTGTTTATTACTGTTTGACATTCTGGTTTTGGGGTTTTTTTTCATCATTTCCCACTAGAGTTTCATTTAGTTTCATCTCTTTTGTCCACTGTTGTATTCTCAGCATTAATTAAAAGTAGAAAGTATGCGGTTAAGAGTTAGCACAGGAAGCACTGACTGCCAGAGGGAATCCAGGAAACCCCGCCCCTCACAGCCATACCCTCTGTAGAAAGTGAAAAGATTGGTCACGTGGATTCTGCACTCATAGGGACTCCATCCCGCTGTGTTGACCATGATTATTTATCCATTACATCATAAGCAATGCGCCAGCATAGAACCGTGGGACTATAACTGAACAGTGATGATGTACTGAGAATAAAACCTCACTGCCTTCAGTAGGCACATAGTAGGTGATCAGTAAACAATGAAGAGTAGTTGTTTCTATTCTTATTAACTATAATTAATATTAATAGGAGAAGCAGTAGTGGTTGATGAATGGATGCTGGGGTGGGGGGGAGTAATAATTCCAGCAATAATAATTGTTGCAGGCACGGAGCTGAGTGCTATATGAATATTAACTCATTTCGTTTTCCCAGCTCTCCCATTTACTGTGTGTGACCTGGGCTGATTATATAATTTCTCAGGCTCACCTTCTCCCCTTACACAGTGAGACCATTGTAGTTGCCTCTGAGTGTGGCGTGAAGTGATGTACACAGAGCATTTATGGCCACGCCAGGCACGGAGTCCAGAATCACTGAAACCGTCCACATCTTACCTGGAGGGCCAGGTCTGGGCCATGTCTCCTCTCTCATGGTCAAGTATAGCACAAAGAAGCAAACAGGCTTTGCCACTTTTCAGTAATTATGTTGCCGGAACATTCTTACCCCGACCCCCTTTCTCATCTCCCCTTTCCTGAATCATTTTTAACTCTTGAGAGACCAGGAAGGGGAGGATGCCCTTTGACCAAATCCATAGACCTCTGACATTTTTAGCCCTTTTATTCCCACGATTCTGGCCGACACCACTTTAGTCTTTGCGAGTTCATAGAAATATTTTTTAATTCTGAAATCTCTGTGCCTTGAAGTTCTTAATTATGGTTCTGGAATCTGTAATCAGTCTATTCAATCCCACTGTGACTCTGAAAAATCTCAGCCGTGTGCAATGTTGCTCTTTTCCTCTGACAGCCCCCAGCCCGTTTCTCCCCGTGCCGTGAATTCAAGGTCCAGGTGGTTTTCATTGTAGCACCTCATACTCAATTCTGGCTTCTTCCTGGAATCATCTGTCTTTTGAAAAGGCAGCCGAAGAAAATTGAAAAATACATTCCTAGATTTGAATTCCATGATCCGGGAGACTCCACTACTTGCCTGTTTAATATTTATTCCCACTTCTTCCTTTCTAAAAGAACCCCAGATTTTTTTTGTTCACAATGACAATGTGCTCTGCTGAAAATAGTCTCACAGATTCCCTTGCAGCTGAGTGCGGCCAGATAACATAGGGCTGGCATGTAGGATGTAGATAATGGGGAGGAGGGTGTCCATCCCGTGTAAAACAGCCAAGCTGCAGTAGGGCAGGAAAACAGACAGGAAGCCATCATCCCTTGGCCTGTTCCTCCTGTTTCCTGCATGCAACTTGGACTTGAAATGAAGACTTCAGTTACCGTGGCCATTTTGACCACGGAACATGAAGACAAAAACCACCGTGCTAAGGATGGCAATACAGAAAGATGGGAATAGCCTGGACCATGAGTGCATCATTGAAAATGTCTAGCAGCCCTAGCCTCAGTACCAGACTTCTTGTGTGAGAGAAAGAACCCCGTCGTGTCTTTAAGCCACTGCTCATCATGTGTCCTGTTGTATGCCGTGCAGTGCATCCCCAGCTGTTTTATGTGGCTTGCCAGGTAATTTAAGTCTAGTTTTATCGTCAAATAGACTGCATCGTCGGTTATAACATTTCAGCCCTTTCTAGTCTAAAAGTGAATCTGCTTTTATAAAAGCCGAAGAGAATTTGCCAAATAACCCATTTCAACCAGAGTTTAAACAATGAGTTGAGTTACCACTCCTGGATGAAAAGCTTAGAGACTCAGATTTTTAGGCCAATTCCACCGCCAACTGGCTCTATGGGCAAGCCACTTGACCTCCCATCTGCAGAATGAGGTAATTTGAGCTAGACAATCCTCTCCAAGACCACCAAGGAGCCAGTGGATTTAAGGCCTGCAGAGTCCCGGTTGAACTGGGCATCATTGTGCATCTTGCCAAGACTTTTTGGCCAAACCCAGATCTTGTTCATTAGCTTTGAAAATCCCCTTTCAGTTGGAGTGTGTGTGGTGTGTGTGTGTGATATAAATTGTGAATTTTTTTCAACAAGAAACCAGATTGTATGCTTATTCATAAATGTGCACAGTATATATTGATGAATTTATCCCTCAGATTAAATGGTGCCAAATGCCCCAGAGGTCAGCATTAACAGGAATCTGATTTCTCATTATGGTACTTAATTTATTTTGATCACTTTCACTTGAATTCTTTTAAAAATTGTGTGTATTTTTGGTTTTGGTTTTGGTTACCTGAAAGATCAAACCAAAGAAAACCAGAAGGTTTTTTAAAAAATTAAAAAATATTTATTTAAAAAATATGTTTCATACAGAAACTCCACGTAATACTGTCAGGGTTTTTTGTTTTGTTTTGTTTTAATTAAAAGACTATTTTTTAAAGCAATTTTAGATTCACAGCAGCATTGAACGGAAAGTACAGAGAGTTCCCATGTGTCTCCAGTTGTATCATAGACATTTAAGAATAATTCTTTTAGACATTTAAGAATAATTCTTTTAGAATTAAAAGGGGAAAGAATATAGGCCATATTAAGCTAAACTAGCTTGTGAGAATGGATTTGTTATATTTTTACCACTGCTTTTTAATTCTTTATTAAAAATTGTTAACAGATTTTTGTGGTTTAATTGCTTAAAATTTCTGATGTGGAACATTCTAGTATGTTTCATCAATTTTGAAAGTAATAATTTAAGCAGGGCTGTAAAACCATCAAGTCATTGCCAAATTTTATTTTAATGTTAGAGTACAATGAGTTTCCTATTTTGCCATTAGTCCTGAGGGCTTATTAAATAACCAGTATTTATCCTTGGGGAAAAAAAAGCAATTTCATTTGAGGAGGCATATATTTCTTGGCTATATACATTGTTAGAAACCCAAGAGCATCTTTACAATGCTAAATGGAGGCTCCTTTTGCAAATTAAAAAAATTCTAATATCTTTTTACAAATTAATGCAATACGTGTCCTTTTGATGAACATGACATTTACCAAGGCGAGTATCTTTCAACAACTTTGGCTTTTTGCATTAAAATCTAGTCTTCTGCAGACTGGCCTAAAGGCAAGTAAAACAAGACCTTCTGTTTGGGAGCTGTTAGCCAGTTTATGCTGCAAGAACTCTTTCAGGTCAAGGTTGAGAGTATCCAATATTTGCTCCTTATTGTCTCATGAACTGATTTAATAGCCTTGGGCCAGGCATTTGTCTTTCCAATAATTACTTGTAAAGTTAAAAAAAAAAAAAAAAAAAAAAGAGCACTTAGTGGTTGGACATTTGTGAATATGGCGGTATGGCTTGACTGACCAGAGCCAATAAATGAAGGAGATATCTTCAAGCCTTTGATCACTTGTGGCCTCCTGTGGCCTTGAAAATTGGGATGCTGAGATATCAAGTATTCTTGCTAACAGCTACAGTTGACTGCCTTTCCTGAGAAACCATCAAGAGTCCACCTGGGGAAGGTGTATTGGCTTTGGATGAGATTACTTTTATTTTCCATTCTCCATCTCCTCTGGATTTTAGTTTGGTTATTTTTATTTTGTTTGATCGTATTCTATGTAAAAGAAAAGGGAAAACGTGATGTCACTTGCATTATTGTTATTTCCTTCCCTATACTGTACATCTTAACGTTCATCTCTGGGACTAGGTTATCATCTCCTGAGAGTAGGTGGCCTTCAGCACGTGTCTTGGCAGTCTTTTCTCCCGCGGGAAGTAAGATTGATGCTATAAAAGGTCTGCGCACGGCTGTTGTGACGCTGAGGTGCAGTGACGTATGTGACTAGGTGTGTGGGTCCGAGGTGCCCAGGACTCCTGGGTTCCTTTGCCACGCCCCCTACTTGCAGCCTTTGGCGGCTCATATTTCTTGCATTCTCTGTGACTCACAATACGTTGCTCGGAGCATCATAGATTGTCTTAAAAGATTTAAGGAATGACAGGATGAAAGGCTCTTTATCCTCTATGGTTTGGTTAGGTTTTTATATAAATATTATTAATTAGACTAAGTGCTTAAGTATCAGGAAACATCTTGCATGTTTGAGCCACAAACCGACTAAAGTTTAAGCGCCTTTATAGAAAGTTTTAAAGAACCCTTTTCTATAACGGGAATAAACAAGTTTTTTTCTGCCCCCCTCTGAGGGCCTTTATTGCTCTTCAGGGTGCATTTCAGAATATTTTATGTTAACACCCTGTGAAAGAAGAAAATGTGTTCTTTGCTGGAGTGTGGACAACTTTTATATCTTATTTGGAGTCATTGGTTTAAATATGTTCTTGCATGTCTTGCCCAAAGGATGGCAGCACCCTACTCCGTGGCCTCCCTGCTTTCCTGGTCTACCTACGCTCACTTGGTAAAAGAGTTTCTCAGAAAAACAAACTTGAGCATATCATTCCTGTTTAAAGTATCTTTTGGCTTATGTTGCCTCCAAAGTGGTATCCAGAACCTTAAATTCTCCAGGTAGGAGTCCACCATTTTTCTCCAGCCTCATTTACTTCTGGACTCCCTTATCCACTCACCTTGTATTCCAGCCATATTGAACTTTTGTCTCCTCCACAAATACCCTTGCCCTTTTTTCTCTTTTTTACACAAGAAATTCCCTCCTTCTGAAGGGCCTTTTGCCATTCATCCATCCATCTCTCCAGGATGGTCATGTCTGCCAGAACTGGGCCAGGGATTGGGAGCTGAATGTTATACAAGACAGGTAACTGTCCTTACATCATGGAGCTTCCATACATTTCTACACGGCATCCTCCCACGTATCCATTTGGACTCATCTCTGATGTTGTTTCTACTTTGAGTTTTCCCCCAGTGCCTCCAAGCGGATGTGTTCACTCTTTGGGCCCAGTCTACATGTGTTACATCTCTTCTTTATCTCTGTTACAGCATTTCGTGTCTTCATCAAGATACCGGCTGCCTGTTGTGTACAGAATCTATGCTAAAAGCTGGGGATACTTGGGGGATACTAAGTGTGGCTCAGCCGGTTGAGCGTCCAACTTCGGCTCAAATCACGATCTCGCGGTTTGTGAGTTCAAGCCCCGTCTCGGGCTGTGTGCTGACAGCTCAGAGCCTGGAGCCTGCTTCGGATTCTGTGTCTCCCTCTCTCTCTGCCCCTACCCCGCTCATTCTCTGTCTCCCTCTCTCTGTCAAAAATAAATAAACATTAAAATTTTTTTTTTCAATCTGGGGATACTTTAGTGAACAAAACAAATAAAAAACTAAGCCTGTAGCTTACATATTGGAATTATCCAGCTTTTACCCTCATAAGAATGTAAGCATTCTTGTAGGACTTTATGTAATATCTTTATTATATCTGTGGTACCAAGAATGCTAGAAATAATTTGCATGATCCACATTTTCTTTAAAAATACAGCAAAAGTGTAAGGCACAGTCTTCATAATTTAATTGAATTAATCTCTGTGTGTGTGTCACATATATAAACATATGTACGTCTATAATTTTAGGAAGTAGAAAAATGCTAAATTTTGTAATAGTTTACAAACAGATTAAATGTCCAAGAAGAGGAGGGAGGGATGAATAATTATTTATATTGATTCCACTCAAATGATTGCCCAGACAGTGTCAATCTGCATTTTTTTCCTCCTCGTTGTAATTCACTGGAAGCCTTTTGCATGATTAACTTTGCAGTCAGAGATACATGTTAATTACATAAAGATTTCGCTTAAAACATGTAGGAAGTATTTTCTTTTAATTTTTTTTATGTTTATTTATTTTTGAGAGAGAGAGAGCAGGGGAGGGGCAGAGAAAGAGAGGGAGATACAGAATGTGCCACAGGCTCCAGGCTCTAAGCCGTCAGCACAGAGCCTGACATGGGGCTCGAACTCAAGAACCACGAGATCATGATGTGAGCTGAAGTCAGAAGCTTAATCGACTGAGTCACCGAGGTGCCCCATGTAGGAAGTATTTTAACTGTCGAGGTTGATATAGCAAGAAACTGGGCTCAGGACACAGGACTCTACATTGTAACAGTACTTGTCTTTCAGTACTGGATTGATTACTTGGTCATTCAAAAAGCTGTATAACTTCTGAAGTACTTTTAGCCCTTCTTTGCTTGATATCAGCCCAGTGATAAGACATCTGTGATGCAGATGGAATGACACGAAGTGTTTTCCTTTCTTGCAGTTGGCGAGTTTGTAAGTGATGCCCTCCTTGTTCCCGACAAATGCAAATTCTTACACCAGGAGAGGATGGATGTTTGTGAAACCCACCTTCACTGGCACACCGTCGCCAAAGAGGTACCAGCCATACATTTGTTCTTTTAAAGTGAAGATTTCCTAAGGAGACGTGTCATGACATGTTAGAATATATTTTCAGGCAATAGCTATGTTGATAAACAAATTATATTTTTTAAATTTTATTTTTTAAGGATTTATTTATTATTATTATTTTAATGTTTATTCTTGAGAGACAGAGAGAGAGAGAGAGAGAGCGTGTGTGCACTAGCCAATGGAGGAGGGGCAGAGAGAGAGAGAGAGGGAGACACAGAATCCGAAGCAGGTTCCAGGCTCTGAGCTATCAGCACAGAGCCCGACGCAGGGCTCGAACCCATGGACTGCAAGATCATGACCTGAGCCGAAGTCGGACGCTCAACCGACTGAGCCACCCAGGTGCTCCTTATTTATTTATTTTTTATTATTTATTTTTGAGGGAAAGAGAGAGACAGAGTGTGAGCAGGGGAGGGGCAGAGAGAGAGGGAGACACAGAATCTGAAGCAGACTCCAGGCTCCGAGCTGTCAGCGCAGAGCCTGATGTGGGCTCGAACTCCCGAACCAGGAGATCATGACCTGAGCCAAAGTCGGACACTTAACCGACTGAGCCACCCAGGCACCCCTATATTTATTTATTTTTTTTTAAGAACTGTCGAGGAGTAAACTCTTAGGAGTCCAAAACAGATTTAGTTAGCTAGATCTATTATGTGTCTATGCCATGTTGTATAAATCAGAAGCTAGAATCTTACACTGCATAAACCTTAAAATATACCTTTTTCCCGATGATTTTTTGCCAAATTATTTTTTTTAGCCAATTGTTTTATTTTGTCATATACAAAGCTTTTGTAATTTGACCTTTTTCCCTGTTGTCTCTTGGGGAATACAGTGGTGGAAGAGGAAGTAGCTTGTCCAGTACCAGTGGTCTCTTCAGTTACGCCATCCAATTTTGTGTTTGCCACACCATACTGCCACCTTCATTTTTCCACAGTGGTTGTCAACACTGGATTCACCAGTGCACACCTTTGTCAACCCCTGCTTTTGGCAAAGTGGACAACACCGAAGACAATTAGCATAAAAGGTCCCTTTTTATTATCATCTTCAAAAGTGCTTTGTGCCTTGATATATTATGAAAGTGTTCTCGTAAGTGTATATCGTTTTTGAGGAAGACCAGTCTCCTAGAATTAGGCTCCCTTGTCTAGTCTAGTTCATTGGTTCTCAAATGCAGTCAATTTTATTTCCTCCTCCTTCCCCAGGTACATATGCCAACGTCTGGAGACATTTTTGATTGTCACAGTTGGAAGGGGAGGTGTTAACTGGCATTTGGGGGGTAGAGGTCAGAGATTCTACTAAACATTCTTCAGTGAACAAGACAGCCTCTCCTCCCTCTGTCCCCTGTCCCCAAGAATTATCAGGTCCAAAATGTCAATAGTACTGAGGCTGAGAAACCCTGATCTGGCTCACGTAGCTTTGAAGTTGTTAGGCAGAAAACACCCCTTAAGAGTTAGCATTAATTTTGCCTTTTATAAAAAAAAAAAAAAAACAAACTTCTAATTTACTGTAAAACAAAATTTTCTTTATAAAAAAGAAGAGCTTTTTCGATCTTAAAAAAACAGACCAGATACTTTGAAGCTTAGCTACCCATCTAATAACCTCATTTTCTTTTCTTCTTGAGTTTAAAAAAAAAAATTGTTACTAAGAAAGAAAAATGACTTTAATTCCTATGAGGTCAAAATACAGTCTGTAATATTTTCATTGTTTATCCATATGTGTTGAATTATTAATCTTTCCTCTGTCACCAGTGGATGCCTTCAAAGCTTTATGTTAATCTCGAGTTGTGCAAACCTCGCAAATCCCAGGAAAGCAAAAAAGATGTTGAAAGAGAAATCTCTAATTTAGACTGTAAATTTTGATTCATAGCAGAGGATAATTTCTTTTCTTCCCAGGATTGTTATTCTGGAAGTGAGCCAAGAGAGTTCGAATTTCTAGAGTAAGATACATCCAAGTGAGAGAAACTTCCATCTGTAACGGAGATGGAAGTAAGCTGGGGATGTACATCGAGCCGTCACGTCTTCCTGATACGCTAATGACGCAAGAAAGCACTGGTTCTCTGATATTCACAATACAGTTCTCTTCTAGATCCTTTTTCCCAATTAGTTTCCATTCCGGTTGTTTTTTATTAATTTCCGTAATATCACAACGTAGCCTTCTTAAATAAGTAATACGTAGGTTTTAAAATAAGGGTGCCAAAGTGGTCTGTGCTCAAGACACTTGTAAATCCACTCAAAAACGCAGATGGTCCTTTGCGCTGTCCAACCGGCCCTTGGTACGTTGGGTCTCTGTCAGTTACGAGATTGGGGCTTTTCTTACAAAGAAACCAACGCACTCTCGCTGTCTCCTCCTTACCTTGCTGTAGACCTGCAGTGAGAAGAGTACCAGCTTGCATGACTATGGCATGTTGCTGCCCTGTGGAATCGACAAGTTCCGAGGAGTGGAATTTGTCTGTTGCCCGCTGGCCGAGGAGAGTGACAATATTGATTCGGCAGATGCAGAGGAGGATGACTCGGACGTCTGGTGGGGCGGAGCAGATGCAGACTATGCCGATGGGAGGTAAGGTGGCTTTTGTGTTTGCTCTCTCGTGGACGCCAGAACGTTCAGATGACAGTCTTGTTTCTTCTACAGATGTATCTTCCCGTTTCTCGTTAAAGAGATCTCTGCCCACTCCTGTCCAAGTTTGCTTGTGGGAGGGAAATAAAATCTAAACCACGAAGTCCTATTATGGTAATGGCCACCCGTGTAACCTAATTGATCAACCACCACTGAGTTACTTTTAGCTGTTTTCTGTCGGTGTCCACAGTTGGGATCAAAATACCACTGATACTATAATAGGTAGTTCTGTAGAGAATTGAAATCTGAGTAAGTGACTGGCATTCTGTTTTGGTCTATAGTTTAGAAATATTTTTTAAACAAGATTTTGGAATTGCTTCATCAGTCAGTAGCTAAGTCTGAATTTTTTGTTAGAAAAGTTGGTTTTGTCTTTTGGTTCATTTTTGTCAGGTTTTTTGGCATTTAATCATCTCTTTGTGCACGACGTCAGAGGCATTCATAAATGTTTGCTTAAAGTTCTTTATCTTTGATTTCATGATAGTTAAAAGAATTGTATTTTCACCTCTTTGGGATCTTAAACCCATAACTTCTAGATTCTTATGTTTTATTAAAAGCAAACCTCTATATTCACATCATCAAGTTATAAAACTAGAAGTTGGGGGTTAGAAAGGTTACCTGCTTCAGTCATCAGTTTCACGTTCCATCATCCCCCAGTGGTGATGATTATCTCACTTCTCCTTTTCCTTCAGGAACCCCTCAAATGTTCCCTGGTGTCACAGGTTTTCCAATAGAACATTAAGTATGAATTTGTTAAGACTGATGGTTATTAATATAAAGTTTTCTGACTTACAGAGTCAGGTACAGATCTTTTATAATGTATTTTGTAGAATTTTTAAAAAATAATTTTACAAAAATACAACTAGATTTTTCAAACATATAAGGCATCCTAATTGTCATTTCTTACCAGTTTGATAATACCAGGTTTCCCTTTAGTGGCTATTTTCCAGTTTTACCGTAACTTTTTTTGTTAGTTAAGCTCTTTTGTGTTCCCTCTTTGCTAGATTAAGAAAAATTGTGTTCAGTGTAGCAGGATATGGAGCTAAATAAACAAATCGGGGAATTACAAGAGAGAAAGAAATAAGGGAAAAGCCAACTGTATGCTTCACAATATTTCTCTCTCTGTAAAAGTTGGAAGTTCATTAGAATAAACTCCTTCTCTGAGGCCATTAACCCCAGGGAGAGCAGGACTTGCCAATGGGAAAGCATCTGAGCTCTTTTTCCACAGGATGGATGGATTGTGTTCTGGGCCGTGGCTGGGCCCCCACCGGTATTCCATGAGCCAGGTGTAGAGAAACGTCTGTTGGTTTGGGTTTAATGGCTGCTTTGTCTAAAAGTTGGAATTGCCTAGTTCTTTTTGCTTTTATGGTAGTTTTTTCGTATTTTTCTTCAGTCATATCTAGATTTGAAAGTTTCAGAGTGAGTGCTTGAAAAAATTCTTGTCATTGGGGCTCTTACTACATTATGCCAGTGCAATCAGTATTGAACAGGGAATTTGAAGTTGGACAGCCATTTTCTTTGTTCATAGCCTGTTAGATACTTGATCATTCCACATCACTAAATTGACTCCGTACTTCATCAACAACCCAAATAATGGCGAGTAAACCAAGAGAGCTCCATGATTGCTGTTAAAATTAGACAGCTAGCTGTGCGCTTGTAACCCTGTATCAAGGTTGGTGACCAACCATTCATGACCATTCATATAGAAGGGACTTCTGTAATTAAGACTGGGTATTTTGGGGCACCTGGGTGGCTCAGTCGGTTAAGTGTTTGACTCTTGATGTCAGCTCAGATCATGATCTCACAGTTCACGAGATCAAGACCCATATCAGCCTCTGCACGGACAGTGTGGAGCCTGCATGGGATTCTCTTTCTCTTTCTCTCTGCCCCTTTCCTGCTCATGTGCATGTGCACCTGTTCTTTCTCTTGCTCTCAAAATAAATAAATAAAAAGAATGGATATTCTTGTTGTATCCTGAGAGTGACAGGCTTTTGCCAGGGTCTCTTTTTTCCCTCAGTTAACACTTTTTTTTTTATGTCTTGTAAAACCTACTTTCTATTGGGAATAGATTTTTTTTTCCTTTTGCAATCCCTTCAACTTACTGACCTAATTGAAAGCATTACTAACATGATATCTTATGAAAACCTTCTCAGTGGCCCTTTCTTTTCCTACACCCCTTCTCACCAGTGTTGGAAAGAGATCCATAGGGCTTCCTCATTTATTTATTACTGTTATTCAGTAATTAGATTCTTTGATATCCAATCTCTCTGGTTAAAACCACTGTCTTCTGTGGCAGTCACCAAACTATAGGATGCCAGTGTATTATTCTTTAATGTTGTTTGTTGCTTTTTTAATCTGCTATATTACCTACAACTAGGGCAACTATGCAATATATTATTCAAACCAGATTTGACCCTAGGACCACAGTGTATAAGCACAAACTGAGCTATATGGTCATATTAGCTATCTCTACCTTTAGCCATATCACCATCCAGGTTGGCAGCTAGCTGAAATGCTAGCTGGCTCCTTCCTAGTCCCCTTTATTTAAATTCCATTTCTGCTGGCTGCAACACAGATATCCCTTGGACTCTGTCATCACTTAGAAATACTGTACCCATAGGGTTTGTCAGCTTTGACATTCCTCTCTGACCAGGATCTTCTCATCTTACACCCAAAACACTCATTGAGTCTTCTTGAATTTCACCCTGCTTTCATAATCCCTTCCCCAATTCAGGCTCTTAATCCATTATCCTCTTTTTCTTTTCTTTCTCTTTCTTTCTTTCTTTCTTTCTTTCTTTCTTTCTTTCTTTCTTTCTTTCTTTTTTCTGTTTTGGTTGGGAGGGAGGGCCCTTCCTAATGTGGATGGACCCGATGGGTAACCATTTCTACATATTCATTTGAATATCCTGGAGTTGTCGATACCTGTCACATTTTCTTACCAATTTTTGTCAATCTTTTGTATTTGGGAAAAAGTAGTTTCTCCCTTTTAATGCTTCCGAGTTTTGTAAGGTTGATGTATCATGTCATGCAACCCTACCAGTTAATTTTATTTGTTATTCATGCTGTAACATCAGCTGGGATCTTAGTAGATGTGTCTAATTGTCATTATTTGATGACCTATCACCTTCCACATAGCAGCTGACCCAAGCCACCTTCATTCTCCTTGGTTCCTGGCATCACTCTCCTTCATGCTCCACACATGACCCCTAAATAGTCCCTTATCATGAATTTCTGCATCATGGTACCTGGGAGTTTATAGGTGCTTGTACATGTTTGTTGAGTAAATTCATGAATTTTCTTGATATCGGCTTGAGGTATCTTGAGAGGTACCTCAGCATCTTTCTCTTTCTACCTTCTTCCATTTCTTTGTTTCCCATTTTCCCTGTTATGATTATGTTCTAGCTGAACACGACTTGATTACCTCCACTCCTTTTCTTGGATTTTTTTAACAAAATGTATTCAAGACTTTTTTAATGTAGTTTTAGGGTGACTCAAGTCAGTTGAGCGTCCGACTTCGGCTTTGGTCGTGATCTCACAGTTCGTGAGTTCAAGCTCCACATCAGGCTCTGCACTGACAGCTCAGAGCCTGGAGCCTGTTTCAGATTCTATGTCTCCCTCTCTCTCTCCCCGCCCCCCCCCCCCAGTTGCTTGATCTCTCTCTCTCTCTCTCTCTCTCAAAAAATTAATGTTTAAAAAAATTTTAAATAATAAAGTAGTTCTAGGTGAGCAGAATGTACACAGAGGTCCCAGATATCCCCGCCCCCCCCTCATACACGCATAGCCTCCGCATCATCAACAGCTCCCACCAGAGCAATACGTTCGTTACAAATGACACATTATCATCCCACTTCCCTACTTTCCAGTCAGGGCCCAGCTCGCCCTTGGGGTACATACTGTGGGTTAGGACAGATGCGTAATGACATGTACCCATCCTCACGGTGTCGTACAGAGTATTTTCACTAAAATCCCTTTGTGTTTCCGCCTGTTCATCCCTCCCACCCTTCAGCCCCTGGCAACCACTGATCTTTCTCTTGTCTTCGTAGTTCCACCTTATCCAGAATGTCACATCATTGGAATCATACAGCATGTAGCCTTTTTCAGATGAGGTGCTTTCGCTTAGTTAGTAATATGCATTTAAGATTCCTTCATGTCTTTTCATGGCTGTCTTTCTAGCTTGTTTCTTTTTAGTGCTGAATAATACTTCATTGTCTGGATGAACACAATTTATTTGTCCATTCATCTACTCCAAGACAGCTGGATTGCTTCCAGGTTTGGGCAGTGTGACTAAAGCTGCTGTAAGCATCCATGTGCAGGTTTTTGTGTGAACCTAAGTTTTTTGTTCCTTTGGGTAAATACCCAGGAGCCCGATTGCTGGATCATATGGTAAGAGTATGTTTAGTTACAGGAAAGCGGCAAACTGTCTTCCAAAGCGGGTGTCCTATTTTGCATTCCCACCAGCAGTGAGTGACAGTTTCTGATGGTCCACTTCCCCACGAGCTAGTGGTGTCATCAGTGTTCTAGATTTTGGCCATTCAAATGGGGGTGTAGTGGTATCTCGTTGCTTTAATTTGCATTTCCCTGATGACATACAACATGGAGCATCTCTTCATACGCTTTATGCCATTCACATATCCTTTTTTTTTTTTTTTAATTTTCAGTCTTCCTTATCATTTATTTGCTCCTTCACCTCTACCCACAGAGTGCTGTTTGTGTCCCGAACTGACACTGCCTGAGTTCAGATCGTCATTTACTGGCTACTAGGCTAACTCTCGTGACTGTCCCTTACTGCCTCAGAGGCTCACTTGCCCCGGTTAACCTTGGTGCTTTTTTTTCTTAAAGGACTCACCAACCTTGACTTCTTATTACTTGGCATTCATTCTACCTGACCCACAAACCTCTGTTTATTCTCTTCCCAGATCATTCTCCATGCCTGAGTCATGTTCCCATTTTGCGTTTCTGATCCTGTTGACACTTGGTAGAAAATACTGGATGATTCCTGCAGCCTATAGGAAAGTTCAGATTCCCTTGCAGGCCATCCAGAAGTCATTACCTGGCCCTAGCCTGCATTTCACCATTCTACGTGTGCCTCACCTTACCTACTGCACCTGCACACCTCGACCTTTTCTTTGCCTAGGCTATCGATCCCACCTTTCTAACCCCTTCTGCAATCAAATGCTCTACCCCTGAGCTATACCCCCTCTAACCCCTTCTGAAAATGTGTTTCCTTTTTCAGAAGATGGTGTTAATACGCCACAAAGACATTTGTCAATTCTAAAGTGCTAGACCTGTAAAATCCTATGTATTTTTTAACATTCACCCCAAAAGACCCCTCTTTTACAAGTCTGCTCTGATTATCCTTGAAATACTTTGCTTCACTGTCCTACCCTTGCTTTGTATTATTTTATTTATATTGAGTTTTCTTCCAGTTGATTGTAGTCATTTCTTTCTTTATCTGACACAATCTAACCTGTAGTTTATGTACCAAAAATGTCTTGCACATTGGTCTTCAAGAAATATTAGCCAAATTCAATTATTTATTTAAAAACATTTTTCATAGCTTTTGGTAAGGACTTCGTGGCCCATAAATAGATGTTATAGACACGCTTGTGTTTCAGCTCAGTTGTGTCCCTTAGAAATACAAGGTGAGCCACACAATGCACATTATACTTTCTAATAGCCACTTTTGAAAATAGCAAGAAAAAGCTGGTGAATCCATTTTGATAAGATTTAAGCCAGTATATTCAAATATTATCATTTCAACATGTAAATAATCTGAAAAAGTTGTTAGTGAGGTATTTTGTGGGGTTTTTTGTTTGTCTCTTTCATACAAGGTCTTTAAAATCTAGCACATGCTTTACGCCTATAGCCCGTCTCATTGGGACTTGCCACATTCCAGGCGTTCTGTGGTCACACATGGCTGGTGGCTCCCGTACTGGACATCATAGCCCTTGATACTTCAGATTTCGAATCACTCTTTATTTTCCGTTAAGACAATGGGTTATATAGCCAGTAACACATTCTAAGGTGGAATTCTTACTTTTTTATTACTTTTGTAACTGTCCGTGTTTTTAAAATTTAAAAGAATTGTTTTGAACTTACTATGGTTAGGGTATCCGGTTCCTTGTATCACTTCATTTTTTTCAGTGTTTTTCTGTTAGCCCTGCAGGCGTGTATTCCTTTATCCGCATCTGGCAAAGCAAGTGGGAAAAGGAAGAGCTTTTGCATCACTGACCTGCCCACAAGCTGGGCTCCTGCCAGCTGGCAGCTTCCCAGTTCCAGGAGCTAGCCCTCCTTGTGACACTTGAAATGCAGAATCAGTACAGGAATTTGACACATCTTTCTTAAAACTTCCTCTGGGGACACCATATGACAGTTTTTGAAGAGGAGAAAACGTAGCGTTACTCTGATCCTCCCAGAAACCAAATTTGACCCACAGTTGAATACACTTTGTTGGTTGGTGGGTAATGAGATTTGTTTTGGTAGGAGGTGAGGGCTTTCCTATGGCTAATGCGGCATTTAGAAGAACATTCTTGGTAGGATGAGCTCTGTTAATGACCTTACTGAAAAAGAGGTTAGTCTTTCGAAAGAATGAATGTGGACAAATCAGTTATTTGTAAAGTTCTTTGGTAAATAACTCAGTATTTATCTCTCCAGTGTTAACAGTGATTAAGTTCTCAGACCCCCTCAAAATACCTTTTTATGCGATCAGTAACGTAGCTTGCTTATGTTAATAGGATGCAGATTCCAACTATCATGGGTAAGAATTTTCTATTGGAAAATTCATTAGAAAACTAACATACGCAGTCTGGCCTTGCGAGTGCAGATCTGGGGTGCAAATTTGCTCCCACCTGGATCCATAGAATACAACCGAAAATCCGTATCATCCACGGGGCTTGTTGAATTTGTACAGCAGATAACATAAGGGAAGACCCTAATAACAGCATTTTCCCTCGTGGGAGTGGGTCCTTCCTCTCCAAAGTAGGTCCCCACATTGTTTCCGCCCCAAACAAAATCTCAAATGATATAGCTTCTTGTTTTCAGGGTTGCAAACATAGATGAGTCTGTTTCGAGAGGTAACCTAGTGTATCTTCTTAGATAATGAGAGGATATTTCTTTCTTTTTAATTAAAAAAAAAAAACCACTTAAAATAGATCCAGATGACTGATTGCTTTTGACTGCATCTCACTGTGCCCTTCTTTGAACTGTATTTTGTAGCTCAGGAGAGTTTTCTTTCATTGATTAAGGTTTCCTCAAAAGTGTGTGTGTATGTGTGTGTGTACACGCATGTGTGGGCACCTGGGAACACACAATATCTTAACAGCACTCACTGAGCCCAGGCAACTGAAACACTTCTGTCGGCCTTGCCCTGCTTTGTACCATAAAAGCCAGCCCAGCACCACTGACTTATCAAGGTACTGAGGACCCTTTATATTATTATGATTTCTTATACTTGAAATTATCTTACAAAAGAAAGAATAAAGGGATAGTGAAAAATAGCTTTGTTTAGAAATTTTAATAAGAATTAATATAGTAAAGGGCCACCTTTATAGTAAAGGGGCACCGTATAGTAAAGGGTGGCTCAGTCGATTAAGGGGCCAACTTCGGCTCAGGTCATGATCTCACAGTTCATGAGTTCGAGCCCCGCGTTGGGATCTGATGCCTGGAGCCTGTTTCAGATTCTGTGTCTCCCTCTCTCTCTGCCCCTCCCCTGCTTGAGCTCTGTCTCTCTCTGTCTCTCAAAAAAATAAATGTTAAGAAAAAATTTTTTTAAGAATTAATATAGTAAACATTTTAATTTGAATTAAAATTTGAGTACGGTAAACCCAGATTTTTGTTACATCTTTTCTTGATTTTGAAGGTAGAGATTTCTGAAACGGGCAGTATTTTGTTTTTAATGGAACTAGCTGCTCAACAGTCACCTGCTGCGCATGAACCTGGGCTATATTCATCTTAAAAATACCGACTGCAGATTTAAAATACATCTCTATTAGGTTACATCCTGTTGTACTTGTTGGTTTTTTTCTTGAGTTTTCACTTGATAATTGTAAAAAGAATCAATACTTTAAAACTTGGAGAGCTCACAATTTTGTTGAAGAGACGAGCCACTTTCTGTCCATTATTACAAAATATTTCTAAGTTTGGATATATAAATCCCCATGAGATTCATCAATCCATTTTTTTTCTTTTCAACTTTACATTGGTTCTTTACTTCTAATCACCTTTGTACACCCTCCTGCCTTTGGTAGTTGTCTGTTTACAAACCACGTACAAAAAATTTTGTTGCCTAAACATGATAAAATTTATTATGCAAGCATCCTAAAGGAGGAGAAAATGCTGTCACACATCTTTTTAGCAAAAATAGTGAACGGTGTCCTCCTTCCTGTGGAATGACTCCTTGGATGAGAATCCTGTATTTCCTTCTTTGCTTAGAATTCTAACACTGCTCCCTCTTCAGTTCTCCGGCCTGAGAAAATCCATCTAGGATATCGTCATCTGAAGATATCTGATATCTGATATCGTCTGTGGTCTTGCCTGTGTGATCAGTTTCATTCATAGCCAAATTTGTCTCATATTTGTGAAGTACCTCCTGTCGCTTTTCTTCTGTTTGCTAATGTGGAAAGTGAGCATTTTTGATTTTCAGTTCTGTTCAATTAAAGTCTCCTGACATAGTTTATAACTTCTGGAAAGGGGATGCAGTATTTTGGAAATGCAGGAATAAAACTGATAATCTCCCTGTTGCCTCATCCTTGTAGGTAACTCCTTCAGCCCTTCATTCTTTTTTTAAATTTTTTTTAATGTTTTTATTTATTTTTGAGACAGCGAGAGGCAGAGCATGAACGGGGGAGGGGCAGAGAGAGAGGGAGACACAGAATAGGAAGCAGGCTCCAGGCTCCGAGCTGTCAGCACAGAGCCCGATGCAGGGCTTGAACTCAAGACTGTGAGATCATGACCTGAGCCAAAGTCGGACACTTACCCGACTGAGCCACCCAGGCACCCCAGCTGCTTTTTTTTTTTTTAAAGTAGGTTCCACCCCCAGGATGGGGCTCGAACTCAAAACCCTGAGATCAAGAGTCACATGCGCCACTGACTGAGCCAACCAGGCGCCCCTATTCTTTCATTTTCATATTATTTGGTCTTTTTCGGCATAGTTGGAAATAGTCAATGAGAAATGATGAAATAATTCTTGGAATGTTAAAAAATAGGAAAATGTTGCAAAAAATTTTAGTTACATAAAAAGTTGCAGTGGACTGGTAACAGTAATTACAAGATAAAGCAAGCTTTTATTCAATGTTTTAAAAAATAAAATCTCTCTAAAAAGGGTAAAAGCCAGACATATCAACCCTTATAAGAACTTTTCAAAATGAAACTCAAAAGGTAAAATTATGTCTAGTGGATCCTCTTGGTGTTCCGAGGGTTAATAGCTGATTGTACTTCTCAGGGGTTTATGTTTGTTAGGAGATCTCTGTGACTTGACACATTAAAATATTCAGCCTTGGGGCGCCTGGGTGGCTCAGTCAGTTAAGCATCCAACTCTTGATTTCAACTCGGGTCACGATCTCAAGGTTTGTGGGTTCAAGCCGCACGGTGCGGAGCCTGCTTGGGATTCTCTCTCTCCCTCTCTCTCTGCCCCCCCCCCCCCCAATAAAAAACTTAAAAAATATATATGGCCTAATTTTCTGCAAACTAGGGGCCCAACACATACTAATGGAACTTTAAACAAAAACTACTAAGAAATAACATTCCAGATAGACAATAGTTAAGTGAAATTGCATCAGAAGTCTCTAAATATTTTTAAGCTGGAAATACTGAAAAAAAAATGCTAGGACCTGTGGAGTATTTTTAACAACTGCTTAGCACCATTACTGTAGTTACTGCTTGAATATCTTTTGATGGCTTCGAAAAATGAAATGAAATAGAATGACATTGGAATTCTGAATGAAGGTAAGATTCATCTCTCTCTGAGCTTTGGAAGAAAAAGTCCATTCCTAGAGTAGCTTTCCTATTTGAACCAAGTAACTATCTTTTGTTCTTCGGTGTCAAATTGGACGTCTTGACTACAAATAAAGAACAGCAGGACGTACAAGTTACAGTCATGAGACTTGCTCAGCCCGTTAGCTGTTGGCAAGCACTGTGTGATTGTAAGAAACAAATAAATAAACATCACTTTAGAGCCGTGGTTCTCAACTGGGAGTGATTTTGCTGCCCGAGGGACCATTGGAATTGCCTGCAGACATTTTTAGTTGCCACAGCTAAGGAGGGTGGGTGCTCCTGGCATTTGGTGGGTGTTGGGACTGGAAATACTGCTTAGCACCCCTAACACACAGGGCAGCCCACAGCAAAGAAATGTCAATAGAGCCGAGGTTGAGAAACTGGTGCAGAGGTCTCTTCAGTCCTGGGAAGCTTGGGAAATGATTCTTTAAAAAAAAAAACCAAAAACCAAAAACAAACCTCCATTCCAAGATTGTGTCTCACCCTGATCTCCTGTGGGCAGAAACGCAAACACCGCAGGAATATAGGTCTCTTAAGGGCAGCTCTTGTACAGATGGAAATGCTTGAGATGAAAACAAACTTTGCAAACATCTGCCTCCATAGCTTCAAAGACCATCCTCAAGATGCACTCAAACACAAAAAAGATGATTAAGGCTTCCGATTTGGACCCAGTTACTTCATTAATTCTAATCATTATGTCTTTTTTTTTTTTTTCCTTTTATTAGTATCACTGCTCTCCATTTTGACTACAGTGAATACTAACATTTTCCTGGGGCAAAATGATCCCATTTGGAAATATTTGATGTATTTAGAAATATATATGTATTTCCTATCTTTACCTAAAATGTGTTTTTCATTGCATGTAACTAGAAAAATAATTTAAGTATGATATTTTCTTAGAAGGTTTTGAGTTAGGGAAAATCACCTGTAATTTGGCCTTGTTGTAAATTTTGTGTTCCTATTTGTTTTTGTTCATATGGATATGTTTTCATTTAGTTGTGGCTAAAATATCAAATCTTTGTTTTTAAATAATATTTTAAAATTTAAAAACACATTTATAGTCTTCATATCTATTCCTTTAATTTTGTCTATCCCTTAAAAGTTTGTGCATCTATGTGACTATATTGTCAGACATTTTTTTTTTGCTTTTTCTTTTTTTAATATACTTTTTTAACATTTATTATTTTTAAATGCTTTTATTTATTTTTCGACAAAGAGAGACAGAGCATGAGCAGGGGAGGGGCAGAGAGAGAGGGAGACACAGAATCTGAAGCAGGCTCCAGGCTCTGAGCTGTCAGCACAGAGCCCGACGTGGGGCTCGAACTCACGGAGTGTGAGATCATGACCTGAGCTGAAGTCAGATGCTTAACCGACTGAGCCACCCAGGCGCCCCAAACATTTATGTATTTTTGAGAGAAAGAGAGAGGCAGAGTATGAGTAGGGGAGGGGCAGAGAGGGAGACAGAATCTGAAGCAGGCTCCAGGCTCTGAGTTGTCGAGAACGTGGGGCTCGAATTCATGAGCCATGAGATCATAACCTGAAGTTGGAAGTTTAACCGACTGAGCCACGCAGGCACCCCTGCTTTTTCTTTTTTAATGTTACAGGGGCCATGCTTTTGAATTCCTTAATGACCCTAGATTTTCTTCCCATATTATATAATTGCTTGAAGGTACCTTTCCAAAATTAGGATTACTGAGTTAAAAGATAAGAATAGTTTTGACAGTACCTGAAATGTATCTCAATAATGCTTATGCATCATTGCATACTCCCCAGTACTGGATTTGAGTTGTTGTTATTAATAACATGGCCTCTGCCTCATAACCTCCAAGCTTATAGGGTTTTCTAGGCTGAATTTCCTGAGCGTATGGACTAGGTTTTAGTGCCTTCTTTTTTTTTTTTTTTTTTAATTTTTTTTTTTTAACGTTTATTTTATTTTTGAGACAGAGAGAGACAGAGCATGAACGGGAGGGGCAGAGACAGAGGGAGACACAGAATCGGAAGCAGGCTCCAGGCTCTGAGCCATCAGCCCAGAGCCCTACGCGGGGCTCGAACTCGCGGACCGCGAGATCGTGACCTGAGCTGAAGTCGGACGCTTAACCGACTGAGCCACCCAGGTGCCCCTTTAGTGCCTTCTTATACCTTTGTCTGCACATGACTAGGAACAATCATCGTAGATGTTACAGAGTCTTGCTGTGTGCAAACCACTGTTCTGAACACCTTGCAAATGTTAACCCGTTTTACGTTCACAGCTTTTTTAAGGTCTATAGTTATTTGTTGGATGATTTACTGAGTTTTGTATAGGCTTTTCCAAAGTTAGGAATAAATTTGTGCTGATGTATCTGTAGTTGAAGATTTCGTTTGTTTATTTTTGTTGTTTTTTTTTCTTTTGTCTTGTGCCAAGCAAATAGTATAGGTATATCAAATATAAACTTCAGCTGAGCTCACTTGCAGATTCTCATTCCCTAAGTTCTACATCAATGAAGTCTAATTAATAATCTGCACTTTTCTCATTCAGCTACATTGCTTCTATTTCACCTAAGAGCACATACAAGTCAGAACTTTAATGACTAACTTTTTTAAATTTTATGTGTTTTTGAGAGACGGCGAGAGTGAGCAGGATAGGAGCAGAGAGAGAGAATCCCAAACAGGCTCTGCACTGTGAGCACAGAGCCCGATGTGGGGCTCGAGCTCATACACCGTGAGATCATGACCTGAGCTGAAACCAAGAGTCGAATGCTTAACCGACTGAGCCACCCAGGCACCCCATAAGTCATAACTTTAAAAAGTGATTAATTCGTTTGGCTTTAATTATTACAAAGTTTCAGATCATAAAATTTCAAACCAATAATTAATTTTGACTGAACGATTCATATATATTTCAGGGAAGTTAAAAATCCTTGATTTTGACGCATTACATATACAGTATATGTTGATTCCATAAACAGTTTAATCTGCCCTAGTTAGAAGCTTTAGATTTGTTTAACACAGACGGGAAAGAAACAGGAAGGAAAATGTAGGTTGTGACACATGCCTAGAAAAGACCAGAAACTGCAGAAGGCTTACTTACTCCACTTGAAAAATATCAGTTGGACCTAAACTGAGCAAGCTATTCCTTTCCAAGTTCCTGCCTTTTATTTATTTGTGTGAGAGTGGGGAGACAGAAGGTATATAGATCCTGCTTCTACATCAGTAGAGGTCTGTCCAGTGTAAGTCTCTTCCAGAGAAGAGAAAGCCATCTTACTCATATTTCTGTGCAGAATTCCCACAAAGATGTCTTTTTTTATAGAGACTGGGTTTATGAACATAGAGAAACACACATAAAAATTGCATCGTCATTTGATCAGCAGCTAGGCCATCTAAATGATGCTATTTTGGGCTAAGGTGGTCCTTCTTTGAGTCAAGTAGGATAGAGAGGGAACTAGTTATGTAGCTTGTAAGTCCATCGTGTTAAAACTGTTTGTGGAGGGGGGAAAAATGAAACTATTTACGGAGGGGAGGTGATAATCCAGGAGCCCCAACCCAAGATAACATGTCACAGTATAAAAGATGGGAATGCTAAACTTATCTTATTCTTTTTTTAATTTTTTTTATGTTTTCATTTTTATTTTTGAGAGAGAGAGAGTGCGAGGGGAGAGGGGCAGAGAGAGAGACACACACACACAGAATCTGAAGCAGGCTCCGGGCTCTGAGCTGTCAGCACAGAGCCCGACACAGGACTCGAGCCCACAGACCTTGAGATCATGACCTGAGCCGAAGTTGGAAGCTTAATGGACCGAGCCACCCAGGTGCCCCTAAGCTTATCTTATTCTGAATTGAGGACAGCCAGGTCCATGGCTTCATTTGAAGCTGTTGGTGGCCTTACAGCATAGAGGACAGGAACATGACTTCGCGGTGTCTTCATCTACCTTTCCTCCAAGAACTTGGGGGCACAATAAATACGTCAACATAGCCCATACAGTTGGGAGCATTTTTCATACCCTACACACGAGCACAAGTTAGGAGATACTTTAAATCCATTTATCAAGCCCCCCAGGGACGTGGACTTAGGCATTCGCTCTTCCAGAGAGAATGAAAGGTGGTCATAATGCTGGGTGCTGCCCATATGCACTCATTTCCCAGAAACTCGAGCAGAGGCCCACACCAGCAGATATTGAGCATAAGGGGGGAGATCGTAGTCGTGATCGTTATCGTGGTTCGCATAGAAAGTGTTTGTTAAGGCTCCATTTGTGGTAGCGCAGTGCTGGGTGTAGATGAAACCTGACTGAACTCTGGTCTGCGTGTTCCAAGGGCTCTTCTCAGAAAATAATCACCGGATGGTAGTATGGAGGGAGTGCATGTCACAAATACAGTATTGGTGGTTTATGAAAACTTATCGTTGAGTCATGTGGTATGTTATATACATGTTGGCTTCCAGTTAGCTTGGGATGTGGAAACATTCATGGCCTCAGCTGATCTCAGGCTGTCTTGAAAATACAGGGCTGTTGGCGGGTCCGTAGTTTTCTCTGTCTTTAAGATTGGTTTTGACAAAGAATGGGAGAGGCTTTATCTGACTAAATCTTACTTGGAGCTCTGGAGTTAAAATCCTTTGAATATACAATCTTTCAGCTGCCTTTGTGCCTTGCATTTTGAGAAAATGGTATTAAATGCTCAAAGGGGGAAGAAACTAACCACTTCGGAGGCGAATCACAAAGTGAATCATCGAAATGATAAATTCCAGGCTTAAATCTTTGCCAGTGGATGAGTCAAGTGGAATGGATTTGATGAAACAGTTTGTGGCTTTGAGACGTAACTGCCACCTTGCTGGCTGGCAGCTTCCAGCACTGTTTGAGGCTGCGACTGTATCACTGTGTCTTGTACTGAAATAAGGGAACTAATTTGAAAATGATGAATAGGAGAAAAGCAGAAGCTTGCATTTTCTCCTGAGGCAACTGGCCGCCAGCTCTGGGGTCTTACTAAAAATGCTGAATTTCTGTATTTAATAAGCTTGGACCTTGTGTATAGCAAGAAGAAAAACAAATTATTTTAATAGTCTTAACCAGAGTACAGTTGCGTGGCCAAACCAGTAGGGTTTGGTCTGATTTCCAAGTTTGTAATAGTTACTTAGAGGGCTGGATCTTTCACTGCCAAGGAGTTTACACCGTTGAGGAAAGGAAGACCTCTTTGTCCTCCTGATGTCTTTGAATTAAACTGTTCAGGTTTCCTGGATTACAAAAGAGGAAGAAAAGAGGAAGAAAATCGAGAGCCTCGTGATTTAAACAGTCCTGGCAGTGGTGCCCTCATGCATGAATTCCATGTTGAAACCAACATGGAATCTGGATATTGTTACTCTCACTGTAAAACCCCTAATTTAGATGGGCTTCACCATTATTCTACGTAAAGTTGGCCCTTAGAAATATGTACTATTCATTTTTTTGTTTTCTTTCCCCCTTTGGCCTCAAGATCTACATCAACATGTTAATGCCCAAAGAGGTTTCTTTTACTTGAGCCATGTCGTTCATCAAATCTTTGGTAATAATAAATTGCATGCTGGAACGTTATTTGGTAGTTAATAATAATAAACTAGCTTCCAGAAACCCTAAAATAGGAAATCAAGGTATATTGTACATGATGTCTGTGTCTCCCCATCTAAGTCTAAACTAGTACCAAGAACTTATTCCAAAAAAACGAAGCAAAATTTTAAGAAGCCTGTGTATGGTTTGGAAGGAAGCCATTCATAAGGAAAATAATTTGGGGATACTCAAAACTCATTTCTTTTGATGAGAGGTAGAAAAGAAACAAAATCTTTCCCAAGTAAGGACTAACTATAGCTTCCTTTTTCACCCTCCATATTTACAAAGTCACACTTTTCAGCGTTCCCGTGTACAGTTTCAGAGGGTGGAATTATTCTACTTCACTGACGCTGGTGGTCACGTGGACCGTCTGCCTATGTTCCCCATCTGCATGATCTCTTGATGCTTTATTTGTTTTGAAATGGTCCTAAAGGAATAGTGTTCTTTCCTCCCTTCCGAAATAGGCTCCCTTATCTGCAAATGAAATTGTTTCCTCACTTAACCTGTAGTAAATTTCCTGTAAGGAGACATTAGAACAGTAATCTTAATTAGTTCAAATTCTACAATGCACACCATTTTTAAAGAAATGTGTTCATTACTATCAGATAAATACAGCCGCTCCAAGTAATGATTTTGTATTCCAGTTATTATCCATAGTATTTTTGTCTACCATTTGTATATTTATTTTGTGTGTATATATATATATATTTATAGATTTATTTATAAAAAACATTGTTATTTATTTGTAGCTGAGCAAAACAATATGGTGTTGGTAACAGTATTTACTTAACTTCCCCCTCCCACCCCCGCCCCGACACAGATCATATAAATATAAGCGCATTTTTGTCTTTTGTGAAACTATATCACTGATCATATTTGAGCAGCTTCAAATGAGGGTGATTTTACTTGCATCAGATGTTATGGTTATCTTTAATCGATGAGGTTTCTGTAGGAAGTAATAACATTATACATGTAATGTTTTATCCACCCTGGCCTCTTTCCCTGATGTCTTAACTGTATACATAAACTAGTATCATACTGTTTAAAAGCAAGCGTCTCCATCAACTTTTTGAAGGCAGCTGAAGTGCAAGCTATGAATGTTTCTGTATTTTTAACTAATCCAAGTAATAAGTGGTTCCTTCAGCTCCACATCTTATAATGTCTATTCATGCCTTGTTAATTTCCAAACTAAGTGAAGGACACACTGAGCATCTTTCTGGTCGTGTTGACGCAGTTGAAGACACAGCAGATGGGTGTTCATTCTTGTCATTTATGTCCTGTTTTCTACCAAACACGTTTTGCCCTTATTCTAAATCGTTATAAAGAGAACTGAATATTGAGCATCTGATAGGCTATGAATATTTGTGTACTGACTAAATTGTTTTAGTAAAGCATAACGTGTCGTTCTGGGAGGGTTTACCCAAAGATATCCGAAAGTCCAGTATGCTGTTGGAAGTTACTCGAAAATACATTTGTAGGATAGCAACATTTTATTGAGAACAACGGTAAGTCAGCCTATATAAATGATTTGTTATTGTATGGTCCTTGAGGCATATAATTGAAATCTTCTTTTGCATTTGAGACCATCGTTTGAATTTGGTCCTAAGTTTTCTGCTTAGCGACCTCTTGCCAATCTGATGTGAGGCTATAACTGTACCGTTGAAGGACACAGTAGATATCTGCTCCCCTTCTGTCAGCTGCTCCAATACCGGTAGTTAGGAGATTAATGTTGTCGGGTTCTAAAACCATTAACATAACACTGGCTACCAGACTGCAAAAGAGATTATCATTATGATGGAAAGGACAGTATTACATTTAGAATCGTTTAATGTGTTTGTAAATCAGATCTGCATAAAAAGGCACAGTGAAGAAACAGAACTCCAATGTAATAGATGCACCCAGAGAGTTTGGAAAAGACTTGTTAGTAAATACGATGATTCTGGCTTCAGAAATGCCTTCAAAGGTTTTAAAGGATGCTTTGAGCCTAATAAAGTCTTCTGGAACCTATTCCTTTACATCGAACGTGGAGAAAATTGCTGTCACCTGTTATCGTTGTACTTGCTTTCAGAACGGAGTTAAAGATATGGTAGCATGTTGAACTAAAATGTGCAACAGGCTCGTTCATGGTGCCTTGAGTGGAATTGTAAGGGAGGGCAGGCCAGGGTGGGACTGCTGGTTCCTTAGTCGGTCTACCCTCCCACCTCTTAGCTCGCATAGTCAAATAGAAAAGCTCTCCTTAGGGCATAATGACTGATCTCCCACCTCTGGTTTGATAATCATGGCTGTTATAACATGTTCCTTTTTAATTAGGTCTTTAAAAAGTATTGTGGGCCTTGTAATAATTACAACCAATAGTAATAGATAATGACTTCAGCACTTTCCGTCCTAGATGAGGTTTAGAACATTATTAAAATAGGCTTTAGTAGAAAACAAGTAATGCTATTCCTATTTTATGAATTTAAATACATATGTAGGGAGTCCTTTTTATTTTAGGGAAGCAACACATTAGAAAATGTGATTTTTTTTAGGATTGGAAAATAGCCGTAAAAATTAATATGGAATCAGTTTGGGCTCTTTGGGACATTTGAAATAGAAAGTCAGTAGGTATTCAAATAGCAGTAAGGTCATTCTACCCTCGACTTCTGTGTATTTGCAGATCTTCAATTTTATATTTAAATTATATTTCAGGAATAGTTCTGAGGCGCCTGGGTGGCTCAGTTGGTTAAGTGTTGGACTTCAGCTCAGGTCATGATCTCACGGTTCATGAGTTCGAGCCCCGCATCAGGCTCTGTGCTGACAACTCAGAGCCTGGAGCCTGCTTCAGATTCTGTGTCTCCCTCTCTCTCTCTCTGCCCCTTCCCTGCTTGTGCTCGCTCTCTTGCTCTCTCTTTCTCTCTCTCTCTCAAAAATAAATAAATAAACATTAAAAATTCTTTTTAATAAAAAAGAGAAATAGTTTTAAAAGAGTGATGACATCTTTACTAATAAGTAGGGGCAGCCCCATCACAGTTTTTTAATCTTTTATTTCCTGGAATATGCTGTTCATTTGTTCCCCTTTAAGTGTTTCATACATCCTTTGAGTGGTAATCGGTTAGCCTCAAGTGGTTCTCAGGAGAATTTTGTAGTTACTGTTATCGGAAAATTGGAACCAAAGAGTCGTACACCTGTCGACACAGTAATGAAGCACTTAGGTTTTACAAAACTGTTTACAGGGTAGTCACAGGACAACAACACTGCATTTAAGGTAATTGACCATGGTGGCACCAATCACAGAGGAACAAGATGCCGAGACCACACTTTAGAGCATCTCTGTACCTGGTCCGGCTTCATATAAAACTCCCTGTTGGTGCCGAAACACACCTAGCAGCACTGACGTGCACAGAACATTTCATAATGAGGTAGCTTTGTCACCTCTTCCTATTTGGGGAGGAACATGCACATTGGTAAATTGACTCTGTATGTCACATCTTGTCTTGAATACTATATATAGAACATCTGTGATCTTTGGCCATGAACCCTCAGTAGGACTGAATATGCCCTTCCTCTATCTTTGCTATTAGTTGACAGACAAATAAGGTAGTACTTTTCCTCATAACCTCTTTATCTGCCTAATCAAAGTACCAGTGCAGACAGACCCAGATGCTTCTGGAATTTCCATACAAAGCACCTTAAGGTTAATAATCCCTTAGAACCGATTCTTTTTGCTTTTTCTCGGAAGCCTTTTTTCTTATATAACTTGTTTGTCTTCATTTCCAGTCTTTCTTTCCTAGACATTCTTTGCACAAGGCTTTGGAGGTTTTCTGTTTGCTTCTTTTTAGCTCTCCTGACATCACTGTGTTTTGTTTCGCTTTGGTTTTAAATTTCTGACTCGAGTTATCTCCTTTGGATTATTACAGTATTTCCTTTACTGGACCGTTCATCTTGGTTGCTGTAATCAACAGCCTTGACTTTATATACCAGTTGTATTTATTAGCCCTGGCTAGCTGGGGTGAGTCCCCCAAGTGGGAAGCTCAAATGTCTATGTGGTCAGATTGAAGAACTAAAGCCAGATGGATGGTTTCCTAATGCGTCCGAGAGAGTTCTTAGTTTCTATACCCCACACCCATCTTGGTTCTCTTGAAGCTGTCCTGTCATGATAATGGCCCCACCCCATCTCTTAGGAGTTACAGCTAAGTACCTGGGACTCATGTTACCCTTTCCACAAATCCTGCCTGTTCTGGATTCATGCATGCACTTGTCTCCCATCTTCTCTAGTACAATCCTAGTACCATTATTTCTTGCTGGAGTTACTGTAGTATCCTACTGATTTCTGCTCCCTTTGTGTCCCTGCTGTATACCCACTGTTTCCACACACAAGTCTTAAGCCACTGTATACACCACAGCCAGGACATGGAGTGTGTGTGTGTGTGTGTGTATTTATATTTATATTTGCATTTGTATTTATATTTGTATTTATGTTTATATATAAATAAAGCTGATCTTGGAACTCCCAAGGCGAAGGTGGGCTAGTGGCTTTCCAGCACACTTAACAACCAAATACACAGAGAAAAAGCAGTGAGCCCTTTTGTTGGGATGCCAAGGATGATGTTGACCGAACAGTGACTCAACATGTATTTTGCATTCTTATCCAGGTATGAATGTATTTGGTCCAGCTTCTCTGTGCCTTCCTGGCATCATCACCATGTTCCTGTCTCTCCTCACTGCTGTCTCTGTATCACGCAAAACATGGCAGGCCTTCCCCACCCCACAGTCGACGAATCTCCCTGTAAAATTTCCCCAGTTCTCTAGGTTTCTTTTTATCCTTAGCCTCAGCCTCACTGTCCCGTTCTCAAAATACATTCCCCTGGGGGCGCCTGGGTGGCTCAGTCGGTTGAGCGTCCGACTTCGGCTCGGGTCACGATCTCACGGTCCGTGAGTTTGAGCCCCGCATCGGGCTGTGGGCTGATGGCTCAGAGCCTGGAGCCTGCTTCTGATTCTGTGTCTCCCTCTCTCTCTCTGCCCCTCCCCTGTTCATGCTCTGTCTCTCTCTGTCTCAAAAATAAATAAACGTTAAAAAAAAAAAATACATTCCCCTCATCACTTTGCAAAACACTCTCCTCCCAATATTCCCAGTCTTCGCAGCCTATTTATTTCATCCTGACATGAATTATGCCTTTTAGTATTGTATCTGCTGATCGTTTTTCTCCCCGCTAATAGAATGTAGGCTCCCTGAAGGCAGAGATCTTATCCTTTTCTCTTTCAGAGCCTCAGATCTGGCAGACTGCCTGGTGCATAGTTGATATCCACTAACATTTGTTGAGTGAATGACTTTTCTTCTGCTATTATAGTAGGATGTAGTAGGACGTTCCTGATTAGGCTCTTTAATCAATACAGAAAACATCTCCTTGGGGAATTTTTCACATGGATCACTGAATCGGGAGGCAGCTGGAATTCTGCTTGTGGGGAAAGAGGAGAAGCGGAGAAGAAAAGCATAATTAGACTTCAGGAGGCTAGATTTTGTTTCTAGTTAGATAGGATATCATAACAGGACATACCAACAAGGCAGAAAAAGCATGGCTGTTCTGGTCTATTATCTGCAGCCTTTCAAAATGGTAGCTCTTGAGTTTTTAGAAAACAACAACAAAAACGTGCATTGCTGTTGACCTAATGGAAATAGAAACACAATGGCTCCCAGATCCATATTATATTCTGGGCCCGGATTTCTAGTGCTCTGTTTCTGGCTAGCAGCTGGAGGCCCCCGATACCGTCTTACAGCATCCGAAATCTATCCTGGTCCAAGCCGGCCCTTCTTCCCTCTGTTACCCTCAATAACCTTTCTCCAGTCAGTCGCTCCATCTCAACACATCAGCTTCATGCTGTCACCAGCCCCCTTCATCCAGTCACCAGTGCTGCTGGGTTCTTTTTCCAAGCTCTCACCTCCCTCATCCTCCTTGGCCAGGCTTCTGGAAGAGCCTTCTCCCACGCCCACCTGTCACTCCTCCACCTGTCTGTCCTTCATACTTCCGCCAGCTCATACTTCTTGAAATACAACTAACTTTGCCACTCTTCTGCTTAAAGTTTCTCTCCTAGCCTCTGAATCACGGGTAGAATGAAGACAAACTCCTTAGCCTTTCAAACAAGGCCCTTGGTAATGTGTCTGCATTCCACTCCCTTCCCGGTGCCCATCCTGTCTCCCCAGCCCCGCTCAGCTACCCGCACTTCCTGCCAGACGCTTGCTGTCTTTACAGGTGCCGGGTCCGGTCTCTGCCATGCCCCTTGGCCATCGTCCTCTCTGTAGATCTCTGTTCACTCATCAGTTCCCCGCTCACCTCTAAACCGTCTCGATCCGTCCCTCCCAAGTCCTATTAACAGACCTTTTTAAAAATCCGATACAGTTGATGTTCGTATCTCTTACATCACTGTTCTGTGCTTGTTTATATATCCATCTCTGCAGGACTCTGAGCCTGTGGTCAGCAATTGGGACTTTACTAGGCACTGTACCTGGTAAAGAATAAGACTGGGGCGCCTGGGTGGCTCAGTCAGTTAGCGTCAACTTCGGCTCAGGTCATGATTTTGCAGTCTTTGAGTTCAAGCCCTGCATTGGGCTCTGTGCTGACAGCTCAGAGCCTGGAACCTGTTTTGGATTCTGTGTCTCCTTCTCTTTCTCTCTCTCTCTCTCTGCCCCTTCCCTGCTTACGCTCTTGCCTCTGTCTCTCAAAAAATAAACAAACATTTAAAAAATTTTTAAAACAAGAATAGGTCTTTATAGATTTTTTTTCTGAAATAATAAACCCCAAGGAAAGTACTGTATATGAAGAACTAATGATAACTTTTTATTTGCATCATTTTCAAAACCTAATAACATTAAAAAGGAAAAAAACATAACTGTCATACATAAATTTAAGCCCTAGTCTCATAACAGCAAATAGATATGGTATTTAGTGCTACGCTTTTTCTAAGTGCTTGTCATACGTTAACTGCTCACAGCATCTCAAGAGGTGGGTAATGTTTTCATCCCGTTTTAAAGATGGAGAAACTGAGTCAGGGCAGGGTAAGTCACATGTCCATGGTCACACCATAGCCGGTAGGTGGCTTCCAAGAACGTGCCTTTAATTACCATAGTGTTTTCCTTCTGTATGTCCCAGAGAATGAAGACACTGAATTAACTGGAGTGAACTACAATGTAATTTTCCCTTCAGAAAGAGAATTTTCAAAAACGGCTGTTATCAGTGATTTAACCTAAAAAGTAATGGCTCAGTCGGGTCAGGCTTTGGCTCAGGTCGTGATCTCACAGTTTGTAAGTTTGAGCCCCGCGTCGGGCTCTGTGCTGACAGCTCAGAACCTGGAGCCTGGATTCTGTGTGTCCTTCTCTTTCTGCCCCTCCCCCCCCCCCCCCCCCGCCCTCTCTCTCTTTTTCTCAAAAATAAACATTAAAAAAATTTTTTTTAATATAAAAAAAAGTAACGCACTTCCACATTCATTTTACCCCACATTTGTTGCATCGTTCGTGCAGGATCAACACGTGATATTTTGACTTTACAGCTTTCTCAAATGGCAGCTACAAATACTTTTTAAAAGAAACTTAGGAACAAGGAAGCAGGCTTGCTGGAAGAAGAAGCTGACTCACCTGTGGAAATGAACGAGAAGTTTTACTTCTCCAGTACACACTTTTCCCATAAATCTGCCTGATCCAAGACTCCCATCGTCAAGCAGCCTATGCCTGTCATTAGTTCTTGTCTCCATCTTTTCCACACAATTCGGAATACTTGTTTCAGGGCCACCCGGGTGGCTCAGCGTCCGGTTCTTGATTTCAGCTCAGGTCATGATCCCCGGGGCCGTGGGATCGAGCCCCGCGTTGGTCTCCGTGCTGGGCGTGGAGGCTGCTTAGGACTCTGCCTCCTTCTCCCTCTGCCCCTCCCTCACTCTCTCTCTCTCTCTCTCTCTCTCTCTCTCTCTTCAAATAAAATAAAATACTTGTTTCGAGCTGTAAAAACAAAGGGGCAAAGGCGTCCTCGGGCTTGTTTTAAGGATAAATGGCACTTGGCACCACCTGAGGATGGGGGCAGGTGTACCCATGGGCCCCACTGCAGACTCTGGGGGAGGACAAGGGATAAACTGATGCAGTGTGTGTGGTGGCAAGAGCAGCAGGGTGGTTTTCTCTTGTCACAGGAGAGAAGAGGAAAGCCCACAGAAGCGGCAGGGTGCTTCCCTTCTCTCTAAGGACAAGGTACTTCACAAGGTGTCTTTGAAAGAAAGCTGCCTTGTGGCTTTTCTAGAAGGCTTTGTAGCCGTTGTATACACAGACCATCTGTAGCTTTATAGTAGTCCCTATGTGTATAGACACAGTGGAAGACAATGCGAAGCACATAGTATTTGCTGAAAGGACACCTGTTCAGGGCATTGTTCTCTTAATATTCTCTTTATTTATTTTTGTTTTTTTTTTAACGTTTATTTATTTTTGGAAGAGAGAGAGAGTGAGTTGGGGAGGGGCAGAGAGACAGGGAGACACAGAATCGGAAGCAGGCTCCAGGCTCCGAGCTGTCCGCACAGAGCCCAACACAGGGCTCGAACCCACAAACCGCAAGATCATGACCGGAGCTGAAGTCAGACTCTTAACCTACCGCGCCAGCCAGGCGCCCGCTCACTAGTCTCTTGAAATGTTAATTACATCAAACCTCCCTACTGTCCCCTCCCGCACACCTCATCTGGTTTTCCTGCTTTCGTACCTGCCCATAGCACTTGTCACGCGTAACGTGCAGTGTAACCATCTTCGCTTTGGCTTCTTACACTGTCACCTGTCCCCCGAGTAGACCGGAAGTGCCACGAGGGCAGGGAATTTTAGTCTCTTTCGTTTCCAGCAGTAACTTCCGTGCATGGAATGGACCCTTCAGAGCCTAGTTCACCCTCAGATATGTTAAATGACTGAAGAGCATGTGTTTCCAATTCTTCACCCAAAACGCATGCAGACCACCTGCACTTAGCAACACCCAGCTTCTCTAGGTCTGAGGAAGGTGCTCACAGTTTTCTGGCAAAGCGTCTGATTAACCAAGGTTGGGTTTCACTTATCAAGATTTTTAAAAGACTCTGAAAGTTTTTATCACCTTAGGTGCTTCTCCTTAGTCCTAGTCGGTTCATAAAGCTGTCAGGAAAAGAATGTGCTTTTGATTATATATGGCTTTTCATGCCTCCGAGATGGTCTTTAAGAAAGCAATTTAGCTTTTTACTATAATTACATGCTAAACTTTACATTCCTTAAGTCTTGCCAGAATATCATTTTCCCCCTTTTCCAGCATACCTTTTTTTATGATTTAAACTAAAGTCCTAGCAGCAAATATTATTAACAACTACTTCTACATCTTTAAAAATCTAATCACATTTTTCTGCGGAGCTCAAAGGATACCATCTCACCCACAAAATTAACGGTCATTTTTTAAAAAATATCAGCAGATACTGAGTCCATAGTCGGATTTTCCCTGAGCCCCAGACATGGCCTTCATGGCTCATTTTTCTACACCACATTCCATCCAGCACCAACCCCAGCATTCTACATCCTTCACACTCAGCACTGGGAACAACCCTTTTTGTACCTTTACACCAACAGGCTGAAGAAGCTTCGGCAATACTCTGTGAAGCCTTCTCCGGCTTTTGATTTGTCTCATGTCTTAGGGGTATCACTTAAATTGGTTTCCTCTGTTGCTGCAATGCTTCTTTGCATATGTAGGGAGAGAGTGGTTCCTCTCGTGTTCTAGCCTTGCTAGTTTACATCCAGGCTTGGATTCTTCTCTTCTCTCCGCCTATTTCGGCCTCATACTTTGCAAGTTCACTAAATCAAATAGGCCAGAGTTTACAGGCCTGTGTGAAGAGCAGTTGATTTTATACTGAACCACCCTTTTCGTAACGTTCCTTCAATTTTCTTTCATGCGTGGCCCTTTTTAGTGAAGGCAGCTAGTTTTATTCCCAGTGTTGGCAAAAACCTTAGTAGCCAGTACATTACGTGAATTTAATACTGGGTCGTGTGGTGGTATCCTATTAATGTCGTTGTGCCACGTGGTGCTAGAATTCTGAAAGTATCGTCTGTAACAGGATTTCTTGTTTTCCTTTAAAGATTAACTGATTTGGGGGGCGCCTGGGTGGCTCAGTCGGTTAAGCGTCCGGCTTCGGCTCAGGTCATGATCTCACGGTTCGCGAGTTTGAGCCCCGCGTCGGGCTCCATGCAGACAGCTCAGAGCCTACAACCTGCTTTCGATTCCGTGTCTCCCTCTCTCTCTGCCCCTCCCCTACTCGCGCTCTGTCTCTCTGTCTCTCTTATAAATAAACATTAAAAAAATTAAGGATTACGTAATTGTGTATTCTCTTAAAATCTTTCAAGAGAACGACCTAATATCTGACCCTTTTATGTTTTCTAATAGAGAGGAAAATCAAACTGTGTGTAATTGTCAGAGAATACACCAGTTCTGAGTGTTCTGGAGGAATGTCTCAGCGGTATTTTGTCCTAACATCCATTCATTCAACACATTTTTTTTTTTTTTTTGAGCTATTTTCAGTAGCTACTGTTTGAGCTATTGTCTGTCAGGTACTGTGTGTGTGGCCTTTGACCGCTTACATGCTACTCATGGTGAGTCAGGTGCTGTTCTAAGTGCATCCCAAGTATTAACCCGATTTCTCGTCGTGCCCCTGTGAACGGAAGCACCTCCTGTAAGTTTGCCATTTTACAGATGAAGACATGAGAGGCACAGAGAGGTTAACTAACGTGCTCAAGGCCACAGAGCCAGGATTCAAATCCAGGCGGGCCGGCCCCAGGGTTCACAGCTCCACCACGCGGCAAGATACCCCGTCTCATTGCGCCCTGTGTTCTGCTGGCTCCGAAGGAGGCAAGAAGCAGGGATCGCTGTTGTTTCTGCTCTAGAATTTTACAACTTGGACATCCTAGATGCTTTTTGCTTTGTTTTGTTCTATCTCATTTCAAATCAGGACAAAGCACAGTTGTTTGGATATATCTTTTTTTTTTCTTTTCATAATTCTTTAAAAATGTAAAAACTGCTCTTAACTTATAGGATGTGTAAAAATAAGCTAGGAGCCATATGCTCCATGCCATTGATCATTTGTCCTTCTTTGATTACTCTCTGTGTTTTCAGCCAACTCTGTTTCAGACTCTCAGGATTTCCTCCCACCACCGGACCTTTGCATATGCTCTGCCTGCCCTGGTGCAGAGTGGTCTTTATCCTCCAGACCGCATTCACCTTGCTTCTTCTCTAGGTCACATTTCAGTCATCCCTTCCTTATGTCTCCCTTGCTGTGCACCCCAGGTCTGGTCAGATCTTATTCTTTTGGGTCTCGTGTCATTCATAATTGTTATCACCACAGTAATGTCACATTTAATATGGATGATGATGTCATTGTCCTTTTGGCTTTAGCCTCATGAGCTACCCTTGCTCCCCAGTGTGTTTCTCCCAATGTCCCAGCTGCCATTCTTGTCTTCCTAGAGTCCACTCTCCACCCTAAGTAGCCAGAGCCATCCTTAAAACTTATATCTCATTGAGTCATTTCCATTGCAAATGAGTAAACTTGCCGTTTCTTAACATGACCAACATGGCCTCCCAGCCTTCCCATCTGGCTCCAACCTTAATTTCTCCTGAGAACCTCGTCCTCTGCCCCCTATGCTAGCTGGCTTTCTCTGCATCATGCTAAGCTTGCCCTCACCCCAGGGCCTTTGCATTTGTTCTTCCTTCTGCCCCAACCATCCCCCCATGCTGACTCTTCCAGGCTTCTCTGTCTCAGTGGCCTTCCCCGACCATCCTATTTGAAATGCTGCTCCCATCCCTCCCTCCACAAACACATCTATTGTAGTCACTGATTAGCACATTAGCCCCTTTCCTTTCTTTGTATACTTATGAATTTTTTTTTCTTATTTATTTGCTCCTCTTGTGCCTTACCCACTAAAATGTATGTTCCAGGAAAGCAGAAGCTTTGTCATACTCACAAGTCCACTGCCGGTGTCTCGAATAGCACCTGGCACTTGGCAAAAGCACCGTAGACATTGTTGATCCGATGGCCAGCATGCAGTATAGACAGGGCTCAGTGGATAGGTGAATTAATGCCTTGCCCTTGTTTTTGCTCATTAAAGTTGATGCCCATTTCTTTCAACTCAAATACTTAACTATCCATTGACTAAAGGAAAAATGTCTGGATCCTTGGTCTCTGCAATTTAGCGTTCCTCACTGTTAAAATTCAGTACCACATTGAAGTATTTTATTGTCAACCTTATGTATTTGTTGTTCCTGATTGTGCATTCTGTGGCTATCCCTACCTCATCCTTACACCCACTTTCCATGTCCTTACCAGCTCACACACTTCTAGCTGACAAGAATCACTTCCCCCTTTGAATTTCTGAAGCATTTAATAGGCAGTGTGTCTGTTACTCATATAGTAATTAGTGTAGATTCTCTTGCCCAGAAGAGATAGTCGTTAAATCTGTAACGATGATACATTCTCACTTCAGATGAAGGTTTGTCTATATATCTCACCCTTAATGCCTGAGTCATGAATTTTTGGCATCTCAGTTTTGTTCTTATCTTCCTTAAGCAGGAGTCCATAACCTAGTGTCTGGGGGAAGCATTTAAACCATCTGCAAGGAATGCTTTTAGCTGCGAATAACTGAAAACCCAGATCTTGGTGGTAGGGAGCCCTGCACTGGTGCAGCAAGGCAGAGATGTGACCTTTCTGGATCTTTCCATCCCAGCACCTTTATCACCTTCTGCATCTGAATGTTTATCAACTAACCCTTGACAGATGGCTGTTGCCCTTCCAGGGAGAAAGTAGAAACACAGAAGGGCAAAGGAACAAAAACACTCCGACTACTCAGTATGATGAGTGTTCTCATCTGGAAAGTAAAACCTTCCTAGACACCCCACCTGGAGGTCCAAGCAGATGCCCTCTGGCATCTCATTATCCTGAGACGTGGCAGTCGCATGACCTTCTCTACCTGCAAGGGAGACGGGGTATGGAGTGTTCGGTGTCTTACTATCTCTGATCGATGAAGGGATGGCAGAAAGGAGTTAGGTATGGCTTTGGGGTAGCTTACATTTTCTGCTACGGCACAGTTTTGGGGAGAGAAGGTGGGAGAGATTCTAATAGTACAACATTAAAGGAGAGTAACTTTTGTTTTTCTGTAGTAATCATTAACATATGTGGATTGAATTCTATACGATCCTCAAATTCATTTACAAAATGTCTGTATTAATGAATTAATTACTTTGGAGAATTAATTACTTAACCCATATAGTCTAGTTAGTGAGGCCATGGCTGAAGGAGCCATATACATATACATATATACATATATATATGTATATGTATATACATGTATACATGTATATATATATATACATGTATATATGTATATATGTATATGTATATGGCTCCTTCAGCCATGGCCTCACTAACTAGACACACTATATATATATATATATATATATATATATATATATATATGTGCATGTGTGTGTATACATGTACATATGTGTATGTTTATATATATGTGTTTATACGTATGTACATGTGTATGCGTAAATATGTATAAACATATACATTATTAGTTGCATTTCCTTCAGATCATGATTTTCACTAGTGAAAAAATTCATACATATATTATGTGTAATTATTATATATATATATCATATACCATTATTATTATTGTTAATATTATCATGCTTCTACCTTCATAACTTGTGCCCTAACTGGATTGAGGGTTTGGAGTTGAGAGGTATTTTTTTCAGATTTGGAGACCTTGAAAATACAATTATTATATCAATTAAAGAGCTCTTATTCTAGCCCAATTGTGAGAATATTTAAGAAGAGTGGGACAGTGTAGTAACAGCATCCTCTCCCTTTTTTTTTGTTTTTTTTGTTACAATTTTTTAGGGGCACCTGGGTGACTCAGTTGGTTAAGCCTCCGACTTCGGCTCAGGTCATGATCTCATGGTTCATGGGTTCGAGCTCCGCATCGGGCTCTGTGCTGACAGCTCAGAGCCTGGAACCTGCTTTGGATTCTGTGTCTCCCTCTCTCCCTGCCCCTCCCCCACGCATGCTCTATCTCTGTCTCTCAAAACTAAATAAACATTAAAAAAAATTTTTTTTTAATTTATTTTGAGAGAGAGAAAGGGACCGCATGAGGGAGCTTGGGGGAGGGACCAAGAGAGGGAGAGAGAAAGCAGGCTCGATGCTGTCAGCACAGAGCCCGACACAGGGCTCGAACCCGCAAAACCTGTGAGATGATGACCTGAGCTGAAATCGGGAGTCCAGCACTCAACCACCTGAGCGCCCAGCATCCTCTCCCTTTTATCCCTCTTTCCTGAACTGTAACTTACATAAAGAGAAATGGCACATAACATGGGTACACATGGCTCGTGAATTTCAAAATTGAGCATACGGGATAGCAGACACCCAGATCCCAGCACCGCCTGGCCAGCCCCCGCAGAGGCCTCTCTCCTGTTCCCTGCCAGTCACAAATCTCCCCCTCGCCAAAGTGCAGTGCCTCTGAGCTCTGGCAGCAGCGTGGAGGGTGCCTGTTTTCACACTGTATGTAAGTGGAATCAGGCCCTGCATCCAATTGTACATTTGGCTTCCAACAGTCCCTTTAGATGGGAGAGATTCCGGTTTTTTCTTACTTAGCTCTGCCCCCTCTTGAACCATTTACTGGGAACCATGAAAAATAAGCTTCTATTCTCTTCTATTTTCTCACGTTTTCTGACAACTACTAATTTTCCTAATTTCGCAGCAGCAATTTTCTTTTTTTTAGTGTTTATTATTTAAAGAAAGACAAAGCGTGAGTGAGGGACGGACAGGGAGAGAGGAAGACACAAAATCCAAAGCAGGCTCCAGGCCCTGAGCTGTCAGCACAGAGCCCGACGCAGGGCTCGAACCCACACACCATGAGATCGTGACCTGAGCCGAAGTCGGATGCTTAACTGACTGAGCCATCCAGGTGCCCTGCAGCAGTAATTGTTATAGATACTGCTTTCTGGAACAAACTGACTCTTCAGCCCTTGTACCCTCCAGGTTAAACTCTGAGAGCACGAAGAACTGGGGCAGAGAAAAAAATTTGCTTTATTTTCCTTTCCTATATCCTGACTCTGGGTGACGCTTTCTTCCCCTTTCTAGTACAATAAACATACATGTGTCTGGGCATCTTCCTGTTGAGACTTGCCCCCGCCCTGGCCCGGGGTTGATCTTACATTTGGAGAATTGACAGCTGTTCTGTTTCATATCCCCCACCCTCCCCCCCTACTCCCCCCAACCTCTGCCATCACTGGGTGTTCAGGTCTCATGATTGTCCAGTTCACATAAAGCATGGGAATCACAGCTTTTTTTCATGCTGTTTCCTCTCCTTTGTCCTACAAAGGGGCGGAAGAAAGTCGAGTCTTAGGAGACACTATGAAAGAGTAAACACAGCTCTTTTAGAGAATGCAAATGGTGACTTGTTTTGCATGACTCAAACAAAAAGGAATTAAAACTGCTATGTGAATCAAAATCTTTCACTGTCTGAAGGGAACATCACAGAGGAAACCACAAGTGGAAGGTATTAAGGTCAGCCTTTATTTAGAAATTGAAGGAGAGTCACCTTCGTGATGGAGTGTATCCTTCACTAAAGTAAACTCTTGCATGCTGACACGTAAAATTTCATTCTCGGTGATTTAATTCCTCATAGAAATGTCCCTCTGACCCTTTAACCTTCTTATTAAAGTCAGGTACTCCTTAGATGATCAGCATTTTCAGATAGTTCCCTCGTTCTTTAGAAGCGTTTCTCATTATTGGAATTTAAAAGCTATACAAGCTGTCTACTATACATTGACAGACGCAAAGATGTGTGAATGTGATATGAATATTCTACTGTGTTACCAAGGGACTGTTTCCTTGTCCGTCCTTTGATTATTTGTAAGGAAATTGCTTCATGATGCCCAGCCTCACACTTCCCCAACTGGCCCCTCCTTGGCCCTTTCTTGCACGGTGCTCAGCTCGCCTCAGTCACATCCAGGAGCAGAGCCGTCCAGCAATTGAAGAGTCAGTGGGAGATTAATTTTTCTCCCCTTTCTGGGTTTCCTGCTATTGGTGAAAAGTGTGGCAGGCAGTGGAATGCTGGTGTTTGGCATTCTTTGGGAAGATGCACCATTGTGAAAACATAAGTGCGCGCTGCTGTTTTAATAGTGTCCAAATAGATCATTGAATTTATGGACATCTAAATTTAATTCCAGAAATCAAAGCTATGGTAATAAGAGCTGGACCTGCGTTCTCTTAGGCCAAGTAATTTAATTCCTCAGCGAGTTGAACTATTATGTATTTCTGTTCCTTATTATGCCAGTAAATTGCTCAGGCAGATGCAGTGATGGATGATGGGCATGTATTTCACTCTTTTTTTTTTTTTTTATGGCTAGACACATTCTAGAATGCAGATCACTTTAAACGCAGCTGTTTTCATAACCGTGTTTTCTGTTTGGAGCCTAAGTCAAGTCCTAACAGGGGAGGTTGGGGGAGGTTCTTGGGGGTACCCATAGTCATACTTTTATTGTCCCGCCTAGAAGCACAACGCTGTCTTAACCCTGGGTCACATTCTTGGACGCTGTCATTCCATTCGTGCCTCAACACAGCATTTATACTTCGTGCTTTAAGGAGAATATTGGCTTGGTCTGGTTTGTCTCCTGGTCTCTACCTCACTTTTCTACTTAATTTGGAGACTTAATTTGCCTGGACACAGAAGGGAATAAATCAGCGGGGGGCACACGTCAGATCATTCTTCTGTGCACACGACTACAACAGTGAGATCCTATAGAAAAGTGAGGAAGCAGGATACTGTGTAAAATTCAGGGCATCTGAGCACCTGTTAAGAATTCTTGGGAACTGTTGCCTCAACTAGACTTTTGTGCGGGAATGCAGGCTGTCGAGAAACAATGATTGCACCCTGTTTATCTCTAAGTGGATGAAGGCTTCTATCACCTGATTATCAATGCCAACATTTTCCCTTCTTACTTTTTCTTCATGGCCTCATGGAAGTGTTAAAATTCCTGGTCAGGGTCTTCTCTGTTCCATTTGTTTCATTACCACACTAGTAAGTTATCATTAATATTATTCTGCTTGGTAAGCTTCTCCTTTTTCTCTGGGCACATGCTTCAATTTCTTTGGATGTGTTCATTCATGATCCTTGCATCATTGATCAGCATCAGAAAGGTGGTCCACTTGGCAGGCCATACACATTTTTATAGAACTTCCATAAAAGTTCCTTACATTATGAGTTAATTGATAAAAGGAATTCCTTCTAGTGCTATATCCATCTCTTTACATACCTTTTTTTTGTTGTTTATTTTTGGGAGAGAGAGACAGTGCAAGTGGGGGAGGGGCAGAGAGAAAGGGAGAGGAGGACACAGAATCTGAAGCACAGACCCGTCAGCACAGAGCCTGACGCGGGGCTCGAACCCACGAACCAGGAGACCATGACCCGAGCTGAAGTCGGATGCTCAACCGACTGAGCTACCCAGGCGCCCGTAGCTTTTTCTTTTTCATTCTCGGCAAAATGACTTGGAGCTGTCTTTCAGACTTCATTTGCAGGTGGCTTTTGCCATCTCCCTTCCTGTCCCCCCACACCACAGAATCCTACTGTTCTAGTTCCGTAACATGTTCGAAATCTGATTCCCTATGCAATGCCCAGCTCACTTGGAGCTTTCCCAGGCTCCAGGTGTGGCTCACACAAAGTCTTTAGGTTCCTGTCGCTTCTCCCAACCACAAGCTTCTTATAGGCAAGAATCAGCTGTGGGGCCACGATACCCCGGTCTCTTTTTTTTCCGTGGACAGAAATTGTCAGCATGGCAACCCTCGATCCTATTCTTGTGGTCTTGTCACATAAGACCTGTGGCAGTCGCTCTGGTAGCTTGAAACGCCCAGCACGCGTAGATCTTCCTCCTGTACTGTTTTTGTGATCTGAGCTAGGATGAAATGTGTGTTTCTGCTATCTGGCCAGACGGTATGTGATGTATACTTTCACTTGTTTAACGCTTAGGTTCCTGTCTTCATTTATCACCTTTCAAATGCTCTTGACCATGTCTGCACTGCAGGTACTTGATTTCTACAAGGATGTCTCGCTCGGGCTTTCTGATTCTGTTCGAGACTACCCTTCTGCCCTCCAAATGTGCTGATTTATTATTCAACACTGTGCATCAGGATATGCATACTTAATGCCTTATGTATTATTTCTGATCCCCTTCCCAATTATACTGTGATTTACTGGCTATCTGTTAACCATTATTCTCAGCATTGCATATTTCAGTGGTTCTCAGAATATCGTACCCTGACTACACCAGCATCAGTATTGCCCAGGAAGCTGTTAGAAATACAAATTCTCAGGCCCCGTCCTAAACCCACTGATTCAGAAACCTTGGTGGGTGGTGCCTGGTGGTCTGTGTTTCAAGAAGCCTTCCAAGTAATTCTGATAGTTGCTGACATTTGACAACCCCTGAAATACTTGATATTCTACAGCATGCCACAGGGAGCAAGAGTAGGGAAGACCACTGTATAATTTCAGTTGGTC